>NC_134693.1:121375287-121975287 GCF_050947455.1 Rhinoderma darwinii | reverse complement strand
ATTAGCATTTTGTGTTTCTGGCAACTTGTGGGTGTTTTGTAAATATAATTTATATAAGTTCTTGCGGACTACATCTTAACATTTATGTGACCCTTCTAACAACTGTTTAAAGTGTAACTAAACTTTCAAAAATCTTTTGACAGGTCAGAAGTTTTGATTGGTGGGGGTCCGAGCACTGAGACCTCCACCCATCACTAAAACAAAGCAGCAGAAGGGCTCAGGTGAGCGATGTGCCACTGAGTTTCTGATCGGCTTTTCTCGGAAAGCCGACCACGTAGTGTACGAGCTCAATAGAAAGTCTTGAGTCAATACACCGTGTGCTTGGCTTTCCGAGAAAAGCTGATCAGAAACAAAGCAGCACAGCGCTCACCTGAGTCCTTCTTCCGCCTCAATTTAGCGATCAGTGGGGTCTCCATGCTCAGACCCCCACCCATCAAAACTTATGACATGTCACTATGATATATCAAAGGGTGACTAAACTTTCAAAAAACTTTTACGTTATTGGAGCTGTCCGTTTTAGGTAGACCTTTTCTTAAAGGGGTAGTCTGCTTTGGCCAACCTCTGATAAAATGCTCAAGTAAGGCATGTTGAGGTCTCGAATTGGTTCCCTCTGATCCTAGAACTATGTCAAAAATGCTTTGCTCTAACCATAAGCATTTGTGAAATCAATGGATAGGGAAATTTACCATTTACATTAGTTCATCTGCTGATCAGCTTTAATCCACAATTTGGACATTTTTAATGCGTAAAAATAAACTGTGCCCAGTTTTATGTAAGCTCGGCCTTCTGTGCCTTAGACTTCTCCTGTCTTCAATATCTGGGGCAGGATGTAGTCGTCTGACAGATACCAATGTCATCTATACAGACTATTATGGGGACCTAGATAGTCCTGTCCTTCCCCTCTCGCTGATCAGACAGACATGTTCTAATCTCAGTGACTACGTGTTTGTCTTTGGGGGTGTCAGGCAGACCAGAGCCTGCACCCTAATTCATTGCAATTAAGGTTAACAAGTATTTTTATATTTAGGGATCTCTAGAACCGTGTTATGTTCTCACCCGCCCTCTAGTGGCTATACTAAGAAATGCTAGCTACCTGCTTTGACGTGTGTAGGTCAAGTATTCAGAAGTCATTCATATGGTTATGAAACCCGTCAGTAGTTTCTTGTTTAAAAGTCCACTTTGAACACAAAATTAAACGTTTTAGTAAACCACTATATTTTACAACCATCTGAATTTAAGTTTGCTTAAACAAATTGTTGCTATTTATATTACTACATAAAGTTCTAATGTTCATGGTCCCTCAATATGGTCCCTGGGTACAGCTATTTCGGGCCAATATATAGCTGAATTGTCTATGGATGCTACAGTGCTTTCATACATGCACTATACGAACAAATGCAATAGCGCACCATCCATACAGTGTGGTCTGTGACCTCTGCGCATGGGGACCTCATTGAGAAATCATGTTCATTATGAATTTTCAGCGCTTTATCTGCAAAAGCAAATAGCACCATCTTGTGAAGAACGCCTTTAATTTAATTTTGCGGCATGACCAATTTGGAAAGAAGTATTATATGGCAGAGCTGGACCTAGGTAGCCAATCCTAGGACCCAGGTAGCCAATTGTTTTGTTTTTATAGATGCCTGAAAAAGTTATTTGTGGCTCCTGGATAGGTCTGACTGGTCCCTAGAGTCAACAGTCTTAGGTTCACCTCTGTTATAAGATGTAAGGCTTGTTTTGGTGCCCGCATGCTTCTGTTATTAAGCATATTCAATATTGCAGTTGGCATCATTAGGGTCAGGCAATGAATGTAATGAAAAGGAGACTTCTCTATTATAATATCCAAATTCTACAATTCTTCTAGCAAAAATTAGTAGTAACCACCTTAAAAGGCCAAATGGATGATTGTTCCTCCCTTTACATATAGTTTTAAAGATTCTCTACTCTTTGCTGTTTGTTTTGTAAATATTGTAGCTGTATTGACACGAGTTGTAGCAAGTTGTGAAATGTACATTTATTGAATAAATTAGAAAGTATCGGATATGTTAATATTGAAACAATGTAATGTGTCCCGATACCTTTATATTGTATAATAAAAAAAATCTTCTTTTTTTTTCTTACTTGCATTTAACACTTTCATTTGTACCGACCAGTATTTTATCTGAAATGTATTTAATTCTCTTATTTCAGATACATTTACATTAAATTACATTTGAAGGGGTTTGCCCATCTTTGACATTTATGGCATGTCCGCAGGATCGATAGATGCAGGTCCCATAGAAGTGAATGGCAGTTACGGAAACAGCGTAGCTCGCGTGCTACGCTGCTTCAGTAACTGGCATTCACTTCTATGGGAGTTACGGAAACAGCGTGGTTCAGCAAGCTATGCTGTTTTCGTAACTCCCGACCGTATAATCTGGAAGTGGCCGGGAGGCAGCAAGAGCTTAGAAAGGTAAAACGGGGTTTAGGGGGCCCCGTTCTACAGATAGGTGCGGGTCCCAGAGGTGGGACCCGCCTCAATCTGACATGGCATATCCTGTGGATATGCCACAAATGTTCAAGATGGGAAAACTCTTTTAATGTTTGTTTCAATCAGGTTGGGGGACTTCAATTTTGTTTCTCGGAAGAGTTCACCTTTTTGTTTCTTTAGCCGTACTGGAAAAATTATTGCCATGGGCCACAAGACCACTTTTCTCCGAGACTGTTTTCATACATACAGGCCTATGGTCTTTAGGAATGCATTTGGTTATTCAGTTTTTCCCTTAAAGGGGTTTTCCAGTCCTAAGAAATTGATGGCCTATCCTCAGGATAGGCCATCAATATCAGATCGTTGGGGTCCGAGTCCCAGCACTGCCGTAGATCAGCTGTTTTGCAGGGTCTCCGGTGCTCATACGAGCGCTGTTTCCCCGTTATTTAAACCTGCTCGTACTGTGAATCGTGGACACACTTGAGTTCACATTACAGCCTTCTCCCATTTAAAGAGGCTCTGTCACATGATTACAAGTTTCAAGTATTAAAGGGGTTTTCCAGTCCTAAGAAATCGATGGCCTATCCTCAGATTAGGCCATCAATACCTAATTGGTGAGGTTCGACTACCGGCACTCCTGCTAATCAGCTGTTGTGAAGGGGTCGTGGTGCTCATGCCAGCGTTGCTTCCCCTTAATTCCCTTTACTGCTTGTACTGTGAAACGCCGATACACTTGTAGTGGCGGTTCACAGTATTACAGCCTTCTCCTATTCATCTCTGTCACCAGATTAGAAGTGCCCCATCTCCTACGACCCCTTTAATACTTGTAACTTGTTACTTGTAATATAAGGATTTGCATATTCTTGCATATGATAACATGTCCTGTTTTATGCTGTGGTAGGTCATTATTATCATAGACCCATAGAAATGATTGAATATGGATTACATAATGCCCACACATATTATTGACGCTATTTAAGCCAGTTCGTCTATGTTCACACATCACGGATTTGTTAAATTCAGAAATCTGCAGCTGATACTCAGATTTCTAGGATTGAACAGCGGATCCGGGCTCGGGTTAGATGTATTGTATTTCAGCGGAGGTAATCTGCAGCCATTCAGCATGGAATCTGCGACAATAATGAACATGCTGAAAATGTTACAATCTGCGGCATGTTCATTATTCTGCATGATATTTTCCGGAGTGTGGGAAAGTGGTATAAAATATCCCATTCACTTGCATTGCCAGGGGAATGCGAGTGGATTTTGGCCTGTAATCTGTGTTTAGAAATCCTGATAGAATCCTGAAGGTGTGAACATGACCTTAAGATCTGGACAATGATGTGGATGGTGATTTTGAGCCACGCAATGTTCTATGATAAAGCTTACCAGCAGAACAGTCAATAGGGAGTGTCGTGAACAGGACACAGAAGCAGATGAGCTTATCTCGGGCTATGATAACGCAAAGAAGTAAGCCTAAAAAAAATATATATTTTTTTAATGTAGACTAACAATGGCTATAGGCATAAGATAAAGGCCAGTTGTGACTGTCTTTCCAGATTGCGAGCTATTAATTAACCATTCTTTTGTGCAATTGACATAATAAACAGACATTAATAAAAATAGATTTATTTTTTCTTCTCTCCTTTCTGCATGTGACATTTTTGTCTCTCCATCATTATAGATGGTCGTGTGTCTAAGTCACCGTTTTAGGCCAGGGCTCCACAGTGACCTTTGGCTGTGTGGCGATCACGGTATAACCGTCTGGATTTTATTGTGACTCTTGCATAAACAAAAGTCACCATGGGACCCCAGCCTAAATCTCGTGTATAATGGAAAGTTATACATTTTTCTGATAGACTTTTTGTAACAATTCCTCATGGGTTCCAAGATCTCTGCTTGCTGTCATTCAATAGGAACCTTCATGGTCTACTCCCTGCAGATAAAATTTTGTACTGGTCATGTTATGGATACACAGGTTCTGGGATTGTTACAGTACACGTGTCAAAGCTGTGTTTTGAAACGAACCCTGCACCTGGGTATCCATTTACATTACCAGGACAGATTTCTACCCACTGGGCGTAAACAATGAAGGCTCCTATTTAATGACGGCAATCAAAGATCTTGAAAATTGTGAGGAACTGGTACAGAAAGTATGTTGGAAAATTGTATAACTTTTCATTAGAATATAAAAAATAGCATTTATTTTCTGAAACCGTAATACCTCTTTTAGTAACGAGACTGAAATGGTTAATCTGTATGTGGCTTGTCAGGCTCCCAATGTTTTTCACTGGTAACTTCAGTCCTCTGGCTCTAAAAACTCTATTTTTCCACTCTAATTTCATTTAAATTCAAGGAAGAGCTTCAACTTGTAACTTAATCTGGAAAATTACCTGTTTAATAAAGTAATTTTACATTTGATGTTGTAGCCTAAAGAAAAATCATATCGCTGACACTGTGTCATGTAATAAATACATTTAGTTCTAGACTTGTCTGTTTAATACATATATATTTATCAATTTACAGTAAAGGTCCTTTTAATCTGGAAGCTGATTGACTGATATTCCCTGTGGTGGATTAAGTAGACCATAGGCCCTGGGCCTTATCTATCGTCAATCCCTTTCTTTGTGAGCATTGACAAATGTGTGTTACGATTCCTCTTGTCAATGGACTTGGTCCCTCAATACTGACCGTTTCCAACCACCACATCACGCTATGTAGGGACACATCCTCCTGACAATGGGAATGGTAACACCCATTTGATATTAGCCCTGAACTACACAGACATTTTTGGAATAGTGTCTCACACAGCCCCCTGTAGATAGTGCCACACACAGCCCCCTGTAGATAGTGCCACACTCACCTATTCCCGAGCGGTCCTCTACTCAGCGATGCAGACCTGGTCTCTTCACAAAAAAAACACTGAATAGTGGGGAAGGGAACCGATGGTTCCTTTGCCTCGCCGGCGCTGTCAATTGTATCTGAGTCCTATTGTGATTTTATTCTTTGGGCGGCCATGGGAGCCCCGGGCAGCCGCACTAAACTGCCCAATGGGGATCCGCTATTGGATATTCCTGAATACTATTTGGCATGAAATCGCAAGAGGGTGAAGTGGTCCTAGTGATTGATGGGTTTGCTTTGTAAGACCTTGACAGATGTTCATACTTCACCATTGGTTGTGAATGTTTTGATGGGCAGCCTCCTTTTTTTATGCTTCCCATCAGTATAGGGTCTATTGTTCTGTGGTGGGTTCTCCGTTTGGTCTGGCTGCTGTAAAGGAGAGAAAGGACTGCCCACTACTCCGGAGAGTCAATACATATGTTCACAATTTTTATTTCTGGGGATATGGTCAGCACGAGGGATAAGTACAAAGACCCCCTTCGAGCCATCAATTCACATACACTATTCTACTGATTTGTTCTACAGCATCTGATGCAGCATTATCTTGGTTGTATTGTCTTTATATACATCTGGATTTCCCGCCAGGTACTTTAAAACTTTAATATCTAATAGGGCGAGACAATTTAAAATATAACCTTAAAAAAAAGATTAGTATAATGAATTATAAGGGTCTGATCGCTGGGGGCCCCAACGCTGGGACACCAATGGATGACTAGAGCTCTTGTTCCTCACTGCACCACCGCAGTGAGGAGAACTGTGAATGGAGCAGCGGATAAGCATGCTCCGTGACGCTCTATTCAATGTCATGGGATTGATGGAGACAGCCGAGTACATCGCTTGGCTGTTTCCATCAGTCTCCTAGATATTGAGTGGAGCCACAGGGTGCGTTGCTTTACACCTCTCCATTCAAAGTTCTGCTCACTACGGTGCAATGTGGAGGACTCACTGTTGATTCTAGGAATACTCCTTTAGTCCTTTAACTTCGTCCTATACCTGCAGCAGTAAATTGGAAGCTGTAACATAGACTTTTTAAAGGAACACTCTGTGCAAAACAGATACGGTGTTATGCCTAGTACAGGACCGGAGGGGTAGCATCTCTTTATTTAGCATATTACACATATTTCTCAACATTAAAGGTGATGTCTCGTGAAGAGAACTCGTCCATATGCCACATTAGAGCACATCAACATCTTAGAATAAAGAGCTTCTGCTCTGGTGGATCTGACGCGTCTATGTATTAGATTGCCTGCCATTCATTTGATCACCAGTGGTTGTTTGCCGTGCTGTTTTTTTTTTTAAAAAAAAAGGGGTTGTCCTCGTGATACAACCCCCTTTAAAAGTTATCCTTTAAAACATTTTTTAAAATCTTTCTTGAGAGTGGGCATTCTTGGGGTATTAAAGACCCAGGGCTCTAGAAAGCAGATGGCATACGCGTTTCCAAAAATCTCTCGCCACTAGTTATATATACAGTAGTTTGTCACTGTATTGTTATTGTATATCTGAATTATTAGTAGGCAGTCAGTGATGTTACAATATTCTAATAGTGTTAATTGTTCTAGATCAGAAAAGAGAATGGACAGTATTAGTCAGTGTTTGGATAGCAGTACCAAATAATTGGTAACAGTCTGCACTAAGTGGCTTGGGAGTGGCCATGTCTCAGCTATGAAACCATTTGAACTCTTGGCAGGTGGAGATCTTGGCGTCTTGCTTCATTTTTTGTGCTATACCTTATTTGTTCCAAGCATACAAGTCTACATCACAGAGCTGCTGTCATATGAAAGGGTTCTTTACAATAGACCTGTCTGTTGCAATGTCTGATGGGATAGCAAGTGGCGGCATTGAGCTCAACAGTACATAGATTTGAGCATGAAAAAATACTATAAAGTGAACTTACGTACTAGTCTTCCCCCGTCCGCTGCACTGATTGACAGCTTGTCATAACCCAGAGGAAAGGAGCGGAGAGTTGGCCGCAGTCTTTGGAAGACACAGTCCTCCCTCGCTACTCGTGATTGGTTATGGATATGCTATAAATGTGTGTTGCCCCCCCCCCTTTTTCCCCTCTCTTTTTTTCCCTCTCTTTTTTTTTTGGAACAGAAATTAGAATATGCTTGTGATTTATATTTATATAGTGCCTGGCTGCCATTTTTTGCCGGTTCTTGATGTGGCCATCAGTTTCAACTTTTGGCTTAACTTGTTTCACGTGTATGCCACAATTAGGGCTCCAAAATGATAAAATTTTACTTAGTCACTTGCATAAGCGTGATACTTAAGATATTAGCGTGATATCGTGAGCGATGTATTTCTAAAGGGTCGAATGAATTTGTATGTATACATTGGATTCCATGCGATCATAGATTCCCTTTAAGCAGCTCTCTCTATTGTAAGGACCCCAGCAAACAACTCCCCATATGCCAGTATGATGACTAAGCTTAAAGGGGTTGTCTTTTCATTGACAACCCCTTTCATATGTGACCCGGCTCCTAAGACCCCCAGCAAACAAATGACTTTGTCAGGAGGTAGAAGTGGCCAACTATACATTCCCCTTCCAATGGCCATGGCAGAGGAAATGTTTTGCTACAAGGTGGCCATTCAGATCATTGGCTGTCAATGCAATACGTGGACGAACCGAGTCGGCCAGTGCAAGAGCCGCTGCGGGTTAGTGGCTCTCCACCATTACTCATAGAGGGGGTACCCGAGTGGGAGACCTCCCTCTTTGACGTGCAAAAGTAAATTTTTAGGTTTTTAGTGTAGTAAAAGAGCCAAAAAGTTGTGAGATTTCAGTGGGATGTTTAGTGTCCGGGAAAACTAGGAGCTGACCGGTAAGATCCTTTGATCGATCAGAAATAAGCGGCAACTAGTGATGTTTTTCCATCTGCTTATTCACTTTCCTTTATTGAAATAACATGCGAGTTTGGCTGAGCTGAGGGATGATTGTTCTTGGCCGAATAACAATATCCCGTCTATGGCCAGCTTTAATTTCTGTGTGTTGTGCTAGTTGATAACACAATGGCTGTATGCTATCTGTTAAAAAATAATGATTTGTCTTTCATATTGATTTATAAGAGGGAAACATAAACTATTCTTGGACGATTTCCCATCACATCAGCAATGTAAAGCTTAGTATAGATAATGACTTAAGTCCTGACTTCAACAACACAAGTATTATGTGTTTTACATGGTGTTATATCTGCAAGGCGCTCAACACCACGAGTCTGACTTTATTTCCCTTCATTCTCTGTCTGTACATGAATGTGGACTACACACCTGTTGACCATAAGTTTCCGTGCCTAACCATAATCTGAGACTCATTCTTAAGAACTCATGTGTTAACCAGAGCAGTCTTTGATCCTCTACAGCGGAGAATTAATGGTATCCTTATGTGCTCTTGCACTTGATTCTCAGGTTCTGTATTATATAGAACATATCACATGGAATTCCCTGCTTAAAACTTGATGTTTTTAGAATCCCATGGAACAACTCCTAGGCCTTACAGAGGCGTACATGGACTTAGCCCTAATGCACACGACCGTGTGTGCCGCCTGAGTCCATTCGTAATCCGTGAAAAGATGGAACCCAATTCACCCACTAAAGTGAATGGGTCTGTGAAAACTATCGGATGGCAATCGACTGCTGTGAAAAACGGCCCGAATGACGCTCGGTCGTGTGCAAGAGGGCTAAGGATAATATTAAAAACAGGGTCCTTCTGGTTGTTCAGATTCCCATCCATGACAAACCCCCAACCAGAGGCACAGTGCTTGTTTGACCAGTATGACCCCTTGTCCAGTTCTTACATTTCTTCCCATTGGAAATTGGTCTTTAGCCAACCTGAGCTCTGGCCTGCCTATGCCATGGGCCTCATAGCAGCTGCATGGGCTGCCTCTATGGTAGGGTTGTGCCCTACCAAGAGGAATAATTCAGAATCAAGCACTGGGCTATCCTGCACACGGATGGGACCCTATTTTGTTTTTTGCTATGGGGACCCTATTCCCTCAAGGGAACCTGTCAGCAGTTTTTAGTCCTTAAAAACTTCTGACCGCACTATATACAGGCTGGGGAGTACAATGCAATTATACCTATCTTGCATCACCATTTAGATGTTCCTGGCACTTCCATTGCAAGCGCCATGGAGGCAGCATCTTCGTGTTGAATGCTCTAGACTCTGCACTGAATGCTGCTAGCCCCTCCCCAATCAGGACACCACTAAAACAGTCCCTCAGAGAAAAGAGTGACACTTGCGACCGCAGCGCGAAGGACATCAAAACAGATTTCTCAGTCATGCAACTTGCTTGACTGACAACATAGTTAAGGGTACGCTGCACTCCCCACCCTGTATATAGACCTGTAGGCAGTGTTTAGGACTCAAAACGGCTGACCGTTCCCTTTTAATGGAATAGGGTCCCCATAGCAAAAAACAAAAACGGGCTGTATCCCAGTGAAGGATATCCCAGTGCTTGATTCTGAATGATTCCTTTTGCTAGGATACACCATAGAGGTAGCCCATGCAACTGCTATGGGGCCCATGGAGAAGGCAGGCCATGGCTCAGATTCGCTAAATACCAGTTTACAATGGGAAGTGATGGAAGAACTGGTCTAGGGGTCATACTGGCTAAACAAGCACTGTGCAGCCAGACAGCAGACGAAGCATAGGAACCTGTGAATAAGAGTGGGTCTATTGACTTCTATGGGAGAGTTTTCTAGGCATGTTCTGTGACATGTGCGGAGGTCATTGTGCAGGGAGGAGGTGGAAGGGGGGTGTGTGTCCATCACCTATTGTGACTGGTGGATCCTGTGTTCTCGATTTGCTGTAATGGCTCTTTTTACACGGGCCAATAAATCGGGCAGATAAGCGTACATATGAACACTCGTCCCTGATCACTACACTGTGTAAACAGGGCAACGATCAGCCGATGAACGAGCAAAAGCTCAATTATTAGCGGATTGTTTTGTTTATGCAGCAAGAAATATTCTGTTTGTCGGAAGCACATTCCCCTGGTGTAAACAGGGAGACCTGCTGCGGACATGATAGAAATGTATGGGGACGAGCTTGTCCACATACAGTGAAGGAAATAAGTATTTGATCCCTTGCTGATTTTGTAAGTTTGCCCACTGTCAAAGACATGAACAGTCTAGAATTTTTAGGCTAGGTTAATTTTACCAGTGAGAGAGAGATTATATTTAAAAAAAAACTGAAAATCACATAGTCAAAATTATATATATATTTATTTGCATTGTGCACAGAGAAATAAGTATTTGATCCCTTTGGCAAACAAGACTTAATACTTGGTGGCAAAACCCTTGCTGGCAAGCACAGCAGTCAGACGTTTTTTGTAGTTGATGATGAGGTTTGCACACATGTTAGATGGAATTTTGGCCCACTCCTCTTTGCAGATCATCTGTAAATCATTAAGATTTCGAGGCTGTCGCTTGGCAACTCGGATCTTCAGCTCCCTCCATAAGTTTTCGATGGGATTAAGGTCTGGAGACTGGCTAGGCCACTCCATGACCTTAATGTGCTTCTTTTTGAGCCACTCCTTTGTTGCCTTGGCTGTGTATTTCGGGTCATTGTCGTGCTGGAAGACCCAGCCACAAGCCATTTTTAATGTCCTGGAGGAGGGAAGGAGGTTGTCACTCAGGATTTGACGGTACATGGCTCCATCCATTCTTCCATTGATGCGGTGAAGTAGTCCTGTGCCCTTAGCAGAGAAACACCCCCAAAACATAATGTTTCCACCTCCATGCTTGACAGTGGGGACGGTGTTCTTTGGGTCATAGGCAGCATTTCTCTTCTTCCAAACACGGCGAGTTGAGTTAATGCCAAAGAGCTCAATTTTAGTCTCATCTGACCACAGCACCTTCTCCCAATCACTCTCAGAATCATCCAGATGTTCATTTGCAAACTTCAGACGGGCCTGTACATGTGCCTTCTTGAGCAGGGGGACCTTGCGGGCACTGCAGGATTTTAATCCATTACGGCGTAATGTGTTACCAATGGTTTTCTTGGTGACTGTGGTCCCAGCTGCCTTGAGATCATTAACAAGTTCCCCCCGTGTAGTTTTCAGCTGAGCTCTCACCTTCCTCAGGATCAAGGATACCCCACGAGGTGAGATTTTGCATGGAGCCCCAGATCGATGTCGATTGACAGTCATTTTGTATGTCTTCCATTTTCTTACTATTGCACCAACAGTTGTCTCCTTCTCACCCAGCATCTTACTTATGGTTTTGTAGCCCATTCCAGCCTTGTGCAGGTCTATGATCTTGTCCCTGACATCCTTAGAAAGCTCTTTGGTCTTGCCCATGTTGTAGAGGTTAGAGTCAGACTGATTAATTGAGTCTGTGGACAGGAGTCTTTTATACAGGTGACCATGTAAGACAGCTGTCTTTAATGCAGGCACCAAGTTGATTTGGAGCGTGTAACTGGTCTGGAGGAGGCTGAACTCTTAATGGTTGGTAGGGGATCAAATACTTATTTCTCTGCGCACCATGCAAATAAATATATCTAATTTTGACTGTGATTTATTTTTTATTTTTTTTATATAATCTATCTCTCAGTGGTAAAATTAACCTAGCCTAAAAATTCTAGACTGTTCATGACTTGGATAGTGGGCAAACTTACAAAATCAGCAAGGGATCAAATACTTATTTCCTTCACTGTACATATCTCCTTGTGAAAGAAGCAAATGAGTGCCGATCGAGGAGCTGCCTCGTTGATCGTCGCTCGTTTTCACGGCCCATATAGGACCGTGTAAGAGGACCTTCGGAAATTCTGCAGCATTTACAGTAGCAGCAAAGAGGATGAGATTTAGAAAATATCATGCCCACGCTGCAGGAAAAATATGCAGCGAAAACGTTAATAAATTGACCTGCGGTGCGAACTTTAAATCCAGAATGTCCACTTGTGCTGAATCTTCGTTGCTTTTCTGTTGTGACTTTTGCGGCAGAATGCCAATCCGTTTTCAGTGGTCACATGGGATGCTGCGTCATCCAGGGAGGCCAGATTGGATGGCAAAGGAGGGGCGAGTCACCATGACAACAGCCGGGGTAAGTATGAACTTTGATATTTCTCTACCGCCGTATTCTGCTGCAGAAATTCCGCTTGAATAACTGTACCACAATGTGATGCGGTTTTTCGGCCAGAATGTGCTGCGGGTTCCAGGTCGGATACACTGCGTAGTTTTACACCGCGTATCCGACCCGTGGGAACCCAGCCTAAAGGTTTTACCTTTCATTGTAATCCTGCCTGTGATTATAATGAGATGACTGCTGAGAAGTGATCTCCATGGAGTGTGTCTATTATGAGGCTCAGTGGCCAGCATGAAAACGGCAAGATTTTAGGATTATTATTTAATATGGCATGAAAAATAAAAAAAATAACCAAAAATTCTTAAAAATGAACATAAAAATTTGATTTAAACAGTAGGTAATTTTCTGATGACACATTCCTGTTAACAGGGGTAGTGCAGTGGCCCACCTGGTAAGTAATACGGCCTCTAAGGGCTTATTTAGAGGAGCGTGTCCCTTTTGCGTGCGCAAAAACGGATCGTATTTCATGCATTTCCGCTCAATGTGGTTTCCGTGTAGCATCCAGTTTTTGTTTTTTTCCTCCATTTCTTTAGCAACGGGTGTGTCGTCCGTGTGCTGTCCGTGTTATTTACGCACCCATTGACTTCAATGGACGACGTGGTCCGCAAAAACTGACCAAAATAGGACACACGCTGCATGTAAAACCACGGACGTGTGAATAGCCCCATTGAATTGCATAGGTCCGTGTGCTGTCCGTTTTTTTTACGGATAGCACACGGACGTATAACGCGATAGTCTGAATAAGCCCTAAGGGGTAGATTTAGAAGCGAAGCTATCTGCTATGATGAGACATGTGGAAGAACCGCTAAATACTGGGACCCCTAATTGAATGAACCTGATAATAGAGATTTCCAGTAACAAACAATTCCAGGAATAACCGTTTAAATGAAAAACCCATCCAAAATCTTTTAACGTGTTCAGCACATCTGCGTCAGGGCTCCGTTCTGACGTTCCGTCTGAGCTTTTTCTCAGAACGGAACCCTAAGGGTATGTTCACACGGCAGCGTCCGTAACGGCCGAAATTACGGGGCTGTTTTCAGGAGAAAACAGCCCCGTCATTTCTGCCGTAACGGCATGTGCAGGCGCTTGAACGCCGCGTCCATTACGGACGTAATTGGCGCTGCTTTTCATTGGAGTCAATGAATAACGGCTCCAATTACGCCCCAAGAAGTGACAGGTCACTTTGACGCGGGCGTCTATTTACGTGCCGTCATTTGACAGCGGCGCGTAAATATACGCCTCGTGTGAACAGACAAACGTCAGCCCATTGCTTTCAATGGGAAGATGTTTGTCAACGCTATTGAGGCGCATTTTTCGGACGTAATTCGGGGCAAAAACTACCGAATTACGTCCGTAATTAGTGTGTGTGAACATACCCTGACTGAAATGAACTGAAACCATAGGTTTCAATGCTGACGAATACGGTGCAAATGGTTTCCGTTTGGCTCCGTTGTGCAAGGGTTCCGTCGTTTTGACGAATGAATAGCGTAGACGACTGCGGTATTGATTCTGTGACTGCGGTATTGATTGCTACTGTCTGTAGCTGATTGGACAGTGTCACAGCCATAGTAACACGCTCCCTTGCCATTACACGCCCCATTGACAGTTCAGTATCTAAATAACGGAGGAGGGTAGGGAAAAAATTTAAAGTGCCCTAGGGTTTGTGCAGCCCTGCCTATTACACACTGCACTCAACTGCACATGTATGGGGAGGTGAAAGGTTCTCTTTAATTCCTTTATATATGGCAGATGGCATGACCTAGCAGATGCCTGCCCGTTTTACACGGACAGTCATAATACACTGCAATACAGAAGTATTGCAGTGTATTATAAATACGATCGGATAATCGCATAGTGAAGTCCCCTAGTGGGACTAGTAAAAAAGTTTTATAAAAAGTTTCATAAAAAGTGAAAAAAAAAATGAAAAACACACTTCTCCCCCTTACAAACTGCTTTATTATTAACAAAGTGAAAAAGTTATACATATTTGGTATCGCCGCATCCGTAACGACCCCAACTATAAACTTATTACATCATTTAACCCGCACGGCGAGCGTCGTAAAAAATAAAATTAAAAATCATGCAAAAATTGCTGTTTTCTTTGAATCCAGCCTTTAAAAAAAAATGTGATGATAAGTGATCAAAAAGTCGCATCTACTCCAAAATGGTACCGATAAAAACCTAAAAGTCGTCCCGCAAAAAAAAAGCCCTCCTACAATTGTATCGGCGAAAAAATAAAAACGTTACGGCTCTTCAAATTTGGAGACACAAATAATTTTGAAAAAAAATAAGTGTTTTCACTGTGTAAAAGTAGTAAAACATACAAAATATATACAAATTTGGTTTCGTTGCAATCGCAACAACCCACTGAATAAACTTATTGTGTTATTTATACCACACGTTAATGGCGTAAATTTAGGACGCAAAAAAGTGTGGCGAAATTGCTGGTTGTTTTTCTATCCCCCCCCCCCCAAAAAAAGTTAATAAAAGTTAATCAATAAATTCTATGTACCCCAAAATGGTGCTATTAAAAATTACAACTTGTCCCACAAAAAACAACACCTTCTACAGCTATGTCGATGCAAAAATAAAAAGGCTATAGCTCTTAGAATGAGATGATTAAAAAATGGCTTACCCCTACCCGCACCAGGACGTATAGTTACTGAGTTTTTCCCGATGCACACTGTCGGCGACAGTGTGCACCGGGAACCGGGAGGTCAGCTGTCACCGACAGCTGACACTCCCCTCTTTCCAGCCAGCGGTCCTTTGCCGCTGATTTCGGCGAATTAACCCCTTAAATTCGGTGATCGGGTGCAATCGCCGAATTTTGGGGGTTTCTAACATATCGGCAGACCCCGGTCCGAAATCGCGGGGTTTGCCGATAGTTACTATGGCAAACGGAAGCCAAACAATGGCTTTCGGGTCTGCCATGGACGGTAGCCCATCAGGACCAACCTTCGGCTGGTCCTGATAGGCTTCCTGTCAGAGTGACGGGAAGTCACTGTGTCGTTCCCGATGGCACACTGTCGGCGACAGTGTGCATCGGGAACTTGGAGATCAGCTGTCCCCGACAGCTGACACTCCAGTGTTGCCGATCAGCGGCTCATCGCCGCTGATTTCGGCAATTAACCCGTTACATGCGGGGCTCAATTGCGATCTCCGCATGTAGCGGGTTTGTAGCGCATCAGCAGCCCCCATGCAATCATGGGGGCTTCTGATGCTTGTGATGGCACCCGGGGGCCAGACAACGGCCCTCAAGTCTGCCATGTATGCAAGCCTATGAGGATCAGCCTCTGCTGATCCTCGTAGACCAACTGTCAGAGTGACTGTGACGTCACACTGACAGTTGGAATACATTACACTACCTAGGTAGTGCAATGTATTCTAGCAGTGATCAGAGCTGCAGGTCGAAAAATGAAAGTGTAAAAAAAGTTAATAAACAAAAATATAAAGTGTAAAAAGTAAAAAAAAAAGTTAATAAAAATGTTTTATAAAAGTGTAAAAATAAAAGGTTTTGTTTTCCTATAATAAGTCATTTATTATAGGGAAAAAATGAAAACGTAAAAAAAAAGTAGACATATTTGGTATCACCGTGTTCGTAACGACCCAAACTATGAAACTATAATGTTAATTTTTCCGCACGGTGAACGCCGCAAACAAAATAAATGGAAAACTGTCAGCATCGCTATTTTTTGGTCACCACCCCTCCCAAGATATAGAATAAAAAGTGATCAAAAAGTCGCATTTACCCCAAAATGGTACCAATAAAAACTACAACCCGTCCCGCAACGGTTGATGGCTTGAAGATTATACTGACTGTCATTTGCATTGACTATTTAGGAAAATCAGCGAAAATTAACATTTGCATAATAATTTGGAACACGGTGTAGTGTATGTGTGTGTGTGTGTGTGTATATGTATATATATATATATATATATATATATATATATATATATATCCGCATATCTATAGCACTAAGACCATATACCTATGGATAGGATTAACAAACGAGGAAATAGACGCAGCACTCCAAAAGTAGTTGCAAATATAGTGGTTTATTCACCCATGTACAGAAATAGCAGGACCTTTGTCAAGCAATGGTGATATGTGTCAATCAGGGTTTTATACCCTCCACTTGTGAATACATCATTAGTGATCATTATATCAGAATTGTAAAAAGGATACAAAAAAATGCATTTAAAGTACATTCAAATTGTGCATATGTTACATACATATATTGTACAGATATCAAATAAAGTGCACAGTGAAAATACATCATATAAAACTTAAAAAATTGTCAATTGTCAGAAAAGCTCATGAATATTCATAAGGAGGAGGAAACAGGAGCCACTCACCAATCACGTAATCCTGGACACATATTGGGAATAATATCCCTAATCACAGACTGATTGAAAGGCATCTATCAGAGGCAGCAGCGCTAACCAATGGAATCAAAGCATCAACTGTTGTCATGGCATCCAGGTTACTCAGCCAATGCTCGCTTAGCATGAGCCGGTGCCGAGGCAACACTGTGAAAACACGATGTGTTATATACGCAAAGTGCGCAAACCTCCAATAGAGACAAAAAACACAATTTATTCGTTTTTTTCATTTATTCAAGTCCAGCCATAATTAAGACCGGGTCATTGCCATCTTGTCCACGTATATCGTTGTTTGTTTTTTTTTTTTACAGTTTTTGTTGTTGGACTATCTTGGATTCGAGGACTACATCGATGACGGTATTTTTTATTCTCAATAAAATGGTTAACGAGAATTGTGTGTTTTTTATTATTTCAATAAAATTCTTTTTTCTATGTCCTTGTATTCTTTTAAACTTTATTACTACCGCCTTAGCAAAGATCGCTGGCTGATTGCGTCCATTACTAAGGCATGGCTTAGTGTTAGCTAGTGAAAGGGCTAGCACTAACCCCCATTATTACCCCGGTACCCACTGCCACCAGGGGTACAGTGAAGAGCCGGGTGCGATCCAATACCCAACCATTTGTAGTGAAGGTCGGACACTGGGGCGGACGCAGGCTGGTTTCATTTGACTGGGAAAGGCCAGAAACTGTGGCCTTTCCCACCCTTGTAATGCTAGGCTGCTGCTGCTGTGTTGTATCTGGCTGGTTATGAAAAATAACCCACATCGTTCTTTCCAATTATTATTATTATTTTTTTTTTTTACATGACGTGGGTTCCCCATTTTTCATAACCAGCCAGATGCAACATAACATAGCAGCAAGCTAGCATTACCAGGGAGGGAAGGCCTATGGCCTTTGGGCTTTTCCAGCCTGATACCAGCCTGCGGCCTCCCCAGTACCCGATCATCACAACAGATGGTCAGGTAATGGTTTGCACCCGGCTCTTTCCAGTACACCTGGTGGCGTGGGTACCAAGGTAATAATGGGGGTTAGTGTTCGCCTATGCACCTGCTAACAGGAAACCCCGCCTTAGTAATGGACCTGGTCAATCAGCCAGCAGCCATTACTAAGGCAGTAGTAGTGAAGTTTAAAAAACATTCATAGACATAGAAAAAATATTTTACATTAGTAACACATGTGGTAGGCATAGATACAGGGCTCATATGTGATCCTGTCTGTTTGACCCTGTAGCTAAGGAGGAGTTCACACTGAATTATTTTACGCGGAAACCGTGCCGCAAAACGCGCCAAAAAACGGCCGAAAATGCCTCCCATTGATTTCAATGGGTGGCAGAGGCGTTTTTTTCCCGCAAGTGGAAAAACCGGCTCGCGGGAAAAAGAAGGGACATGCCCTATCTTCGGGCATTTATGCCTCTGACCTCCCATTGACATCAATGGGATGCAGAGAAAGCGTACACCCGCTGCGTTTTATGCCCGCGGCACTCAATGGCCGCGGGCGAAAAACGCAGAGAAAGACTATGCGAAAATCGGCGTGCAGGCAGAGGAAAATCTGCCTCAAAATTCAGAACGGAATTTTGAGGCAGATTTTCCTCCTGCAAAAAACGCCGTGTGAACACAGCCTAAGCCTACCACAAGGTAGGCTTGAATACAGGGCCCATGAGACAGGATCGCACATGGGCCATGTATATAAGCCTACCATGTGGTAGGCTTAAATACAGGGCCCTAGCAGGAGGTAAGGTTTTACTTACCCTCTTCTTCAGCTCCGGGTGCAGCGGAGGTCCTGACGGCATCCAGCGTCACAACGTTGTTTGCGGCGCACTGGACCTCTGCTGCGCCCGGGAGCGAGGAGGGTAAGTATGCGGTCTGTTACTATAGTAACGGGCCTGTGTCATTTATTAAAGGTTTACTACTGTGTCATTTGAGGTATATACGTTATGTGTATTCAGAATCCTGACCACTTCTCTGTGATTTACTGCACAGCAGGTGTAGTCTCGCGAGATTACGCTGTAAACTGTCATTTACAGCGAGATCTCGCTGTGCTGTGCTGTAGTCTCACACAGACGCTACAGAAGTGGTCAGGACTCTGAATAAGAATCCCGTCCTGGCTGGAGGTAATGTATATTCATTGTCAGGACACTGCAGTAATGTTATAGTGTGTTTATGTGGCTGCACATAGCGATATAGCTATATCACTATGTGCAAAGTAAATGAATGGAGAGAAGTGTATGACGCTGATTGGTCACTGATTGGTCAGCGTCATACACTCCTCTGTACAACGCCCACTTGGCCATATAGTAAAACAGGCCCAGTTGTCCATTGAGAAACT
This sequence comes from Rhinoderma darwinii, assembly GCF_050947455.1. Taxonomy (NCBI): domain Eukaryota; kingdom Metazoa; phylum Chordata; class Amphibia; order Anura; family Rhinodermatidae; genus Rhinoderma; species Rhinoderma darwinii. The sequence goes on along the minus strand of NC_134693.1, from coordinate 121,956,131 downwards.
TATTGGCATAAAGCTAATATAGGTCATAACTCTGTAATTTTTCTAAATAAAAAACACTGTTGTAATCTACATTACAGCTCCGATCACATCATGTACAAGATAGGGCACTAATAATGTGGTGACAGCGCCTCTTTAAAGTAGTTGTCCGAGATTTATTTTTTAAGTACATTTAAAAATTGCATAATATACTTACCTGTGCAATCTTGCTTCTGTTCTCCGTTCTGGCTGCTTCTTCCTTCTGATCACATGAGCTCTGACGTCACCTTTTCAGCCGCCTCCACTGGTGTGTCGTATCCCGATCACATGGTCTCGTACCAAAGAGACCTCGGATGGTATACGACACGTCACTGGTGACGTGTCGTATATCGGCTTCTTCTGCTTCACATCCCGTAACGCGCATGCGCTGTTCTCGCGGTCCCTGTTGTTCTGCGCGTTACAACAGAACAAGTGACGTGTCGTATACCCGGCAAGAATTCAAGATCAACAACGGAGCAGAGAGAGACATCAACAGTCAAGTTCCCGACGGCAGGATCTGGAAACGGGGCCACTTTGGAAAAAGTAAGTATATTACAAATGTATTTATATTTATAACTTAAATGATTTAAAGGTGATATTAAAAATATTATGTTATCTCGGACAACCCCTTTAAGTGTTTAGATGATGCAACCAATAGCGACCGTGGCATCTAAGGAGATTAAAAGTGGGCGGGGGCTCCCTCTGTCTGCCCATCAGCACCCCACAATTCGTGCTGATGGGCAAAAAAAAAAAAAGTAAAACCGTTTAGTAAAAAATTAAAAATACCCCCCCACGAAAAAATAAAATAAATCCCTTTTCTCATTAAGGAATATTTTATGGTTTAAAAATAGTAAACAATAAAAAAAATACACGTAGGGCACTGTAAAAATTGTTACGGCCCGTAGAATAAGGCCTCATGCACACGACCGTATCCAAGTGCATAGCCGTGATTTTCAGGTCGGTCGGTCGGCCGGCCGCAGACTGTCACCCGCGAGCCGTCCGCAAATCGCTGGCCGTGCACATGGCCGTGTGCATTATTTTCTATAAGCCTGGACCGCAAAACACGGCCGTAATAACACATAGCTGTTCTTTTTGTGGTCCCGGCTCCTGGGCCATGCACGGACCGCGGAAACCACGGTCGTGTGCATGGGCCCATTGAAATGAATGGGGCCGCAAAAATACGTTTGTGTGCGTGGGGCCTAAAGGTAATATAATATTTATACCACATGGCATAAAACAAAAACAACAGTGGCGAGTTTCCTTTTTTTTTTTTCCACTTCCCCCAAAATGTCAAAAAGTTTTTTCAATAAATGACATATACCCAAAATGGTACTGATAAAAACTACAATTCGTTGCGCAAAAAAAGAAGTCCTCATATGTCTACGTCGACAGAAAAATTAAGAAGTTATGGCTCTTCAAATGCAGAAATAAAAATAATTGCTTGTCGCTAGAATGGTAAGAGCAGAGTTCACAGCAGCACAGAGTATTTCAGGAGATGAGCATGCGGATCTTGTGCGGGGTGGTGACTTACCAATCATGTGAAGGTGTTATTGAGGACAGGAGTGGAGGAGAGGTAACAGACTGAGAGCTACGTAATGGTAAGAGCAGAGTTCACAGCAGCACTGAATCTGCACGCTCATCTCCTGAAATACTCTGTGCTGCCTTAAACTCTGTGGACACGTCAGGATCCTGTTTCTTTTAAATGCTGCACTATAGCGCAGCCTTATATAGTGGATCGAGCGGGTTCCCCAGCAGCATTTAAAAGAAACAGGATCCTGACCTGTCCACAGAGTTTAAGGCAGCACAGAGTATTTCAGGAGAGGAGCGTGTGATTGGCTGCACAGGCCGTGGCAGCCTGTGATTGGCTGCAGAGGCCGCTGCAGCCTGTGATTGGCTGCAGAGGCGGTCACCTGGGATGAAGCGTCATCCCTTGAGGCCGGCCTTCTGACGTCATCCTGACGTGCGTGACCGCCACTACAGCCTGTGATTGGCTGCAGCGGCGACATGGATGAAACGTCATCGCTGGAGGCCGGACAGGAGGAATGTAAGTATGAACTTATTTTTTATTTATTTTTATTACATTAAAATTGTATTTTCCGTGCGCCGAGCATGTACTGTCAAGGTTGCTGAAAGAGTTAGTGCAGCCCATTAACTCTATCAGCACCCTGGACAGTACCATGCTCGGCGCACGGAAATTACAGGTGCGGTCAGAATCAAACTTTTTCGTGAAATTCGGCGAACTAGCCGAATCAAACTTTTCATAAGTTCGCTCATCTCTACTTGGGAATACTGGTTGTAATGAGTTGCACTTTAGTTAGTACTTGGAGACTGACAGGTACTTATGAGGACAGTAGCTGACATGATGGGGGCTCTGGCTGGCACTCAGGTAAATCTTGGGTTGGCACATAAGGGGCACTGGCTATCTTATCTGGGAGTACTATGGCTAAGGAAGGGGAATATTACAAAACCCCCTTAGGCTACATTCACACGGTGCGTATTTTGCTTCGGGAAAATACGCACCAAAACCGCAGCAATACGCAGGAAATGTGCAGGTAAAAACCGCACCTAATCGTGCGTTTTTCGACAAGTTTTCATCTATCTATCTATCTATCTATCTATCTATCTATCTATCTATCTATCTATCTATCTATCTATCTATCTATCATCAGTCTGGGCGGGAGACAGTAGTGACAGGACGGGGCTGGATGAAGGAGCAGGCGGGGTTTAGTGTTTAAACTATGGGCAGAGTTTCAGGGTAGTCTCGGTACGTTACCTCGCCGCCGCTCCATCCCCCGACACCTCCTCTCTGTCCAGGGCTGAGATACGCGGGTGCCCCCAAGCCTGGCACCGCGGCTGCGCTACCACCGGAGTCTGGCACCACGGCTGCGATACCACCGGAGTCTGGCACCACGGCTGCGATACCACAGGAGCCGGGCACCACGGCTGCGATACCACAGGAGCCGGGCACCGCTCTAATGCACCAAGGAGGAAACCTGAGCAGTCCAGCGGAGAGGTGAGGACGAGACTTTCACTGTATAACGCTGCACTTTACAACTTGTGCCCCCCAACCTGAGGGAAACTACAGCCCCCAGCATGTGCTACTCTGCCGTCAGAACATTAATGGGGGTTGTAGTTTCAAAACAAGGAGCACAAGTTGTAGTCTCACCAGACACAGGTATACAGTCAGCTGTATACACGTTATTATAGGTAGTGTCACATATATATCCTGTGTTGGCTCACACTTGATGTTTGTAACATTTTTGAACAATTTGCGCCATTTTCAGATCGTATTTTTTTTTACCCCCCCCCCCCCCGAAGGACTATGATTAGTCGCATGTGATGCAAAGTATTTACCATTTTCTCATTTGACACATGACAGACGGTTTCATAGCATGTGGTGTATTTTGCAGAAAATTGCGCACAGGTTGATAGCGAGCGTCACGTGCTGCAGATTGTATAGTGACCGTATTAATGCGGAAGCCCCAGATTTACAGACACATCACAAGTTTCCATTGTTGGAGGTCGGTGAGCTGGGGCCCCGACCGTTCACTAGATTGAAGGGTGTCCATCATCATCATCATAAACGCCATATAAGCTAACGTTGATTCGGCGCCCGTAGACTATAATAGGACTGGTATGTGCATGGAGATTCCCTTTAATTTTACTGATCAGTGATGTCAATGTCCCCTCAATGACTTGCTGTACGTTTTCATACATTGCAGTCATCTTCTGTCATGTTAGAAATTCTATTCATGTATCTATATAATGTGTTGAGGTGCTGCAATGAAGGGGCCACTGTGCTGTGAATGAATGCTGTGGCCCCTTAACTCTGCTGATAGTTGGGGCCCCCAGGGTGCGAACCGCCATGGATCACGCTGCACAGGCCATTAATGTTACAGCTGGAGAACCTCCTTAAAGGAATTGTCTCACAGTGACAACCTCTGTCCGTATATTTTATTGGGGCGTCTGAATGTCATAGACCACTGACCTCCCCCCTCCCCCTCCCCTCTTAATTATTGGCAACACCTGTCAGGTGGAATTAGTACGTTAGGTAATGTCCACACGGCAGATTCCTGCAAGGAATCCACGTCAAAATCCACGTGAAATCCGTCAACAACTCGCGTGTCATTAATTTTAATAGGAAATGTGGGCCAAATAGCGAAAAAAATAGAAATGGCGTCTCACTACTTGATGCAAAAACTGCGTCTGGTAGCCACACGCGGATAAGCGGCAGCGGCAATTGCAAATGCACAGCGGAAATGTGAGGCTCAGCCTCGGATTTCCCCCGCAGGTTCTCGCGCAAATCTGTGATACATTTTTACCCGGCAGAATAGACCGTCGTGTCCACATACCCTAAAGTGTCCCCTTTAAGGCCTGTCGTTGCGCTTCCTCCAGATATGTTCCCCCAGCCGTAGAACAACAAGTCAGTGTTTCAAAGGGCCTTATAAAAATGAGATCTGGGAACTGATGGGTTGCTATAGGCGACTGCTTCTTAAAAAATCTTCTCCATAGTGTTCGCTTCCATCCTAAACAATAAGACCATCATGCCAGGTAAGCAGCTTCTAGAAGCGTGAAAGTGAAGTCCGTTTTCTACACTTCTCAAGCCTTGAGGAGCAATCATCAGGTCTCTCCAGTTTGTAAAGTGAGCCATTCCAATAATAGCTTTATAAGACCTTGTTCACACAGTGCAGATTTGCTTCAAATTTTGCTTGCATTTTTTAAGCCAAAACAAGGAACGTAACCTAAACAGAAGAAATCTATAAAGAAAGGCCTTGTAGGTTTGTTCTCCTGAATCCAATTCTGGTTGTGGCTTAAAAAATGCATGCAAATCTGCACTGTGTGAACATTACCAAACAGGAAATTGGCAGTGGTGCAGCTCCCTGAAGCATCACCGATTAGGTCTGGCGTTCTGCAGCCGCCGGCCATATTGGCAATACGTACGCATGGTCATATGGGCACTGTCTACGATCACCTTTCAAACGGAGGACATGTATACATTTTTAAAAAAAACATATATGTGGTCAGTCTTTTTGCTTAATAAAGCGTAATAAAGTTATTTCATTTATCAATTCGTGATAGTTGGGTTAGAAGGGTTTATCTGCTGGTAGCAGTTTTGTATATATTAGTTCCAATTCCCGCCAACTATCAGGGTCGTTTTCTTTGAGATGTTAAGCAAAAACCAGGAACAGAACGTTAATGGAAGACATTATAGGTCTTTTCTCCTGGATCCAATTCTGGTTTTGGCGTAAAAAAAAAAAATGCACGCAAATCTGCACTGTGTGAACAAGACCTTTAGTATTTTTTTTTCATAGTTACAGGACACCTGTTAGACCATGAAGCAGGTGTCCTAAGATGTGCTTAGGGAGGACAGAAACCTCTCGTGGAGCAAAAGGCTTAATAATCCTACGTGCTACATAGTGGTTCAGACACAAACATATGTCTACCATACATTTTCTGCACTGGACAACTGGACTGTGTTGGGTATGTGTCCTGAATGTGGCACTTGACAGCTGCTGCCTCCATGCAATCACTTGATACTCCCTATTCTAAAATAATTCAGTACCCCAGGAAACCTTCCAACATAATAATAGTTCATGTACTTAGCTAGGAATAATAAATAAGAATAATAATTATTTATTTCTAAGATTTCTCAACCAAGAACACAATATTTTGTTATTATGTTGGTAACAAGTTCTCTTGAATTGCGATAATTCCCTAAAGTATAGAAAGAGGAGTGGATTGTTGCGATGAAACATTGTAGCAGTTGCTCACCTCCTTGGATACAGAGGATACAGATGCCATAAATAATGCCTGTATTCTGCTATGGACAAATAGGTATTTGCTATATGTTACAGGATATTTGTAAATACCTTCACTTTTATTTAGTCTTTTTGTTGTTTTTTTTTTGCAATACACGCACAAGAAAATATCTCTGTATTTTCGATTTATTTTGTAATAAATCTAAAGAATTCCCAAATATTATTTAGGGCCTGTTCACATCACGTTTTTGCTTTCCTTCAGAGGTGTACGTTGGCAGGAGTCCTGACGTATACCTCCGACGGAAGGCACAGATCTATCCCACTGTATACAGTAGTGGGATATGTTGCCCGAATACCCCGGACACAGCACTACTTTAAGCCCGGGCTTTCAACTATGGGTAGGCTATCAGGAGCTTTCAACTATGGAGTCCCCGGCTAGAGCATCGCAAGTACTCTGGCCGGGGGCTCCTGTCTTGGGAAAGCCATTGACATCACTGTCCACATGGACCGTGACGTTAGAAGCCTAAAAAAAAACACAGAATCCCAGTCCAGAGCATAGGCAATGCTTTGGACGGAGATTCCACTCCCGGAGGCGCCCCAGATATCACTGACCACATATGGACAGTGACGTTAGGAGCATTAAGATGCCGGAATTCCTGGCCAGAACGCCGGCAACGCTCTGGCCATGGATTCCGCTGCTGGAGGAGGCCCTGACGTCACTGTCCATACATGGATAGTGATGTCAGGGGCTTTAAACTACGGCCCCCCCAGCCAGAGAAGTGGAAGCGCTCTGGCCGGGGACTCCGGGACTGGAGGAGCTCCTGACGTTACGGTGTAAGTTTTTTTTTTTTTTTTTTTTTTTTTTTTGCAGCATCCGTTACAATGGAATAGTGTAGTAGACTACGTTATTCCATCGTCCTAAAAAAAAAAGATACATATATTAGCCAGATGGAGGACACTCTTTTGGCGTCAAGAGAAAAGAGCTTTCCCAATGTACATTCTAAATGTGATGTGAACAGGCCCTTAGTAGGATTATTACTATTTTTTGCCTTTAAAGAGGATCTGTCACTAGTTTATTAATGCTCCATCTCCTAACTAGTCTAATAGGTGCTATGATGCTGATAATTACAGTGTAATTTGTTTTCAAGAACGTCTATTATTTGTAAAGTTATGTGCATTTTTCTAAATATTCTATACTTGCCAAATGGGAGGTGACTTTTTCTTTTCACTATGGGCCGTGTAATGTTTTCTGTATGACACTGTCCAATCAGCGTAATACAGTTCTCCTCTTCCCAGCCCAGCAACACAGCGTGATCCTATAGTATACAGCTTCCATTCCCAACTGTGTTTTCAACTGGTGATATCTCCGGTTGTTTCACAGCTAGAACTGCGATGGTGAATCTCAAAGATTAGAATCTCTTCCTTCATATGCCACCAGAACCACTGTTATAGGTGGTGCATTTGAAGTGATCCCCCTTCCCTCCAACCTCAGTCTCACACAGTGTGTGAAGCAGCTTCATGCTGATAGGACAGCGTCAGAGGCTGTGAGGAAGCTCCACCTCAGGAGAATCGCTGCTGTTACCTCCCACTTGGCTAGTATAGTCATTTGCATATTTAGAAAAAAAGCTCATGACTTTTAAAATAATAAAAATTTTGGGACACAATTTTCACTTGAATTATCAGCGTGACAGCGCCTATTCGATTAACTAGGAGATAGTAAACTAGTGACAGGGCTTCTTTTAGTCTAAAACCTCTAGCAGCCATATGAATAGCGATTCCCCAGAAATTCTTCTGTTTCAGTCTACAAGCTTCTCAATGACAAGTTCATCATTACTGTGACCGTATCAAACCTTGTTACTATTTGTCATTTGGGTCTTCGCATTACGCCTCATGTGAGCGTCCGTATTTAGGAGCCTGGTGGTTGCAGGTGTTCTCTATGGGAGAAGGTTCCTTACTACAGATCTGTGGGAACTCCATCTGCTGTCATAAAGGGTTCATTCATTTTCCATTACAATTTGCATGAGCCTTAATATGTCCAATATATGATATATTCTATATATAGACTCCAAACAAGTGTGTAATAAGGGCTGGGCACTGCAAATAACAGAACGTACCCCCCATGTCACAAAAGCAGCTCCATAACAAATTCACATACCATAAAGAAACAACCAGAGCTTTTGACGCCAATATATATATAAAAGTAGTAAATTTTATTAGACAAATAACATGGACAATTAAAATACAGAAAGATACAACTCTAGTGTGAATTGCGGAGACAATATCAATATTTGTTGCTAGCTCAAATATATGGGTGTACATATAAGTAACTAAAATGATCGAGACACTTTTGACACCAATATACCCTCCCTCATAGGAAGAAAAAGTTCTCTTAGAAGAAATAGCTGTGAAATACAGATCTAATAACTAGTGAATACCAGAAGAGGGTATAATCCAAGTGACATTGCTGTCAAACGAGTCATATGTCAAGTCATGAACTCACCCATAGATAGCAGCAAGAAATGGTAAGTGGTGTCAGCTCCGCTACATGAACCCCGACGCGCGTTTCGCCACGTATGCTTCCTCAGGGGGATGTGTAGTTATGTACGTCCTGTCGCTACCCTTTTATATTCCCTAAATGGTGTAGTTCGTTGGATGTGCCGCGGCGCATCTCCGCCGATGCAGCCGGAAACGAGGCATGCCCCACATCCGGCCCCAAGCGCGGCAGCACGTGCCCGGATTCCCGACGCGTCATGGGAGTTCCGGGCATGCGCAATGCGCTCATGAAGGCGGAGGGGGGATGCATCGGAGACAGCCGCCGCAGCGGACATGCGCACCACATCACAACAAAGGTTTGTGAGAACATCGGCCAGTGTGTTATGCAGTGATTATGTGCCCTATCATATATCATCACACTATACTGGGGCTATGTCGGGAAAGTTAACCCAGAGACCACAAGGTCCTGCTTTGCTCGCAACTATGGGACCAGCCTATCTATGGGGATTGTAGTTAGATGGTCACCCAATTTATAACCCTCTATGGGAAAATTAGTGTATGGTCTAGAGAGAATATATAATCATGATAATGAGTGCCTAAATTAAAAAATAAGTGAAAAAGTCTATCAGAGTCAGTGACAATTAAAGAAAGTGCCACAAATGATGAAATAAAGTGAAAATACCAATAATATAAAAAGAGTGAAAGCTGGGGATTTATCGAAATAAATAAAACACTTTTTTTGTGTGTGTGCAAAGGAACACATAGAGATACAATGTGAAAAAACATTACAACAGACATTTTAAGGGGTACATAATGACCCAATATATATATATATAAAGAAACCCCCCGTACACCCCCTAATAAAGGGGGAAGAACGAGATACCTTTGGAACCATAGACACGCAAAAGAAGGATTACAATAATGTAAAATTCTTAAATAAAACCCATGTGTGATTATCACATTAATTATATACTCAAGATTATATTTTTTATATACATTTTTATACACATACTCATAGACCAGAAATTCTCAAGATGATACCCAATGTGTACCAACCCCAAGACATCAAATTCCATAGTCAAATATACCATTTAAACATAGCCCAATTCTGACAAATATACTTTATATTATTGAAGCACAAATAGTCCAGTTACTGTGTATAATACAAAAATTCACTGCATTTCAGGCCGATCCCGGGAAAGATCATATAGGGTGCTTGATGTATCGCACATAGAACCTAATAGAGAGGACATTTAAAACACATAATTAGTACACAAAATATTAAAAAGCAAGAGAACGGTAGAGATCAGAATTACAGAAAAGGAACAAAACTGAGGTTCTCATTCAGTCCCTGTGGTTTCATGGATCCCAACATGACTATCCACTTACATTCTTTCTGTGCTAAAACCCTCTTCACATTGCCCCCCCTGATGCCACCGTGAACTCGATCGATACCTCTAACTGAGAAAGTTCTGGGATTGCAGCCGTGATGTACCTTAAAATGTCTAGGTATAGTTTTTAATTGTGTCAAATCATCCACCTCACTGGCCCCCAAAATATCTCGTACGTGTTCTCTCGTACGGATTCTCAACTCACGAGAGGTAAGTCCTATGTATATCTTTGAGCAGCCACATGTGGCATAGTATACCACATGTGTCGTGCTACATGAGATATATTCACGGATATCAAACTGTCGTACTCCGTCCGCTGAGGAGAAGTTAGTGGCCCGACAGATGTTAGCACAGGCTTTACATTTACCGCACGGGTAGCATCCCTTTCTCGGTCCACGGGAACCAAAAGGGGGTATCTGGTGTGGGACATAATGACTTTTTACAAGAAAGTCTTTGAGATTCCTAGCTCTTCTCGCTGTCATTAGAGGTCTATCAGACAGGTTTTGGGCCAATTGAGGTTCAGATATAAGGATGGGCCAGTGCTTCTCCAAAATAGTTCGCATCTTATTCCACTGCCCATTATACGTAGATATAAACCGTACCCCAGTTTCCTTGCTTTGTTGTTGTTTAAGTTTGAGTAGGTCAGAACGCGACGTCACTTTAGCTCTCCTATATCCAGATTTTATGACTCTGTTACTGTATCCTCTATCTCTGAATCTGTTCCTCAGATCTGCAGATTGCCGTTCGAATAGAGCATCAGAAGAGCAGATCCGCCTCATCCTGAGAAACTGCCCAACCGGGATGGCTTTAATGGTGGATGGAGTATGGGCTGATGAGGCATGCAGCAAGGAATTAACCGATGTAGATTTGCGATATACATCTGTGTGTAAGAAGCCCTGGGCATCAGAGAAAATCCGTATGTCCAGGAATTCTACTCGGTGGCAATGGTATTTATACGTCAACTTGATATTAAACGGATTCAGGTTAAGTTGCTGCATGAAACTCACCAGGCCAGACTCCGATCCCTGCCAAATAAAGAAAATATCATCGATGTACCTTAGCCACATCTGCACCTGGTCAGCAGCGTGGGCGCCGTCCCCAAGGAAAACCTGTCTCTCCCAAAGACCAAGAAACAGGTTTGCATAGGACGGCGCACACGCCGCCCCCATTGCCGTACCCTGCTTTTGTAAATAAAAGCAGTCCTTGAATACGAAAAGATTATGACTTAAAATAAATTGCAATAGTTCAAGGATAAAGTCACATAATTGGCCATCCCGGTTGCCGGTCCCCAGGAAGAAACGGACCGCCTCCAGCCCATCTTGATGTCTAATACTCGTATAGAGTGATTCAATGTCTGCAGTCACAAGGAACATATCAGGTTCAATTTGGATCCCATTGACTCTGCCTAGGACATCCGTCGTGTCCTTAACATAACATGGCAAATCATATACTAGGGATTTCAGATAATGATCGATAAATTTACATGCTGGATCGCATAGTCCATCTATCCCGGACACGATTGGGCGTCCCGGGGGGTCAATGGGATCCTTGTGGATCTTTGGTAAAAGATACAGAGTAGGGATTTTAGGGTCGTCAATAATTAGACCATCGCGTATTTTTTTGGGGATCGTGCCCTCATCAAAAGCTCTGTCCACAATTCTCCTCAATTTCTGAGAGAAAAGGTGGATTGGATTTGTAGGCATCTTCTCATATGTCGACCTATCACGTGGCTGCCTGAAGACCTCCTTCTCATATTTTACTGTTGGCCAAACTACAACATTTCCCCCCTTGTCCGCAGCCTTAAACACTACATCATCCAGGGCTTGAAGTTCTCTCAGTGCCTTTCTTTGGATGTGAGTGAGATTGTCCTTACTGTTCCTTGTTGATAATTTTTTAAAATCCTCCGTAACCATTTTTGAGATTGTATCTTTCTGTATTTTAATTGTCCATGTTATTTGTCTAATAAAATTTACTACTTTTATATATATATTGGCGTCAAAAGCTCTGGTTGTTTCTTTATGGTATGTGAATATGATATATTCTGCCTGACTAAATCTACTTTACATGGAAGGTTAGTCCTGATTTCATCTAGTAATTTATTTGAAGGTGAACCCTGTCCCTAAACATAGTTATAGTTTACCAATGTAAATTATCAAATGAAATTATTATTGTTATATAATCAATCTTTTGCTAAACAAATGCACAAATTTACACAATATAGCAAAGCATGAAATGTAACGTTTGATATTTTGAATTGTTGCTTTGCTTGTTCTCTACATAATGTTTATATATGAGGTAATAGTCATACAGTAGGCGATTGTGTTAGATGGGGGTGTTGGGAGACAGCTGGTGTCGGGCACTGAGGGGCATAGGCTGAGACTTTCTCTGAGATGTAGGCCGATGACCTGGGTGCTTGGCACGATGTCCCTCCTGAGTTTTGCTACTCTTTCTACCTCTGTAATTACAGGGATCAGACAAAAGTAGTATGTAGTGAGCTGAAAAATATCCGGCTCAAAATAAATAGAAATCCACATCTCAATCAGTAACATAGACACGTGTAACGGATATAGGGGTTTATGTAACACCCTGCATATGACCGAAGCTATATCATTATTCACACCATTAATTTATACATAGAAGCAATATATCTAGTGGCAGGGACTGCATAAGAAATTTCTGGGTCTGACACAGTGAGATGGTGAAGGGCCGCTAGGCCTAAAGTTCAATGTTAATGGAATGTGTTGAATTACTGACTGATCAGGAAGAAATGTAATATATCCCTGTAATGTGCAGTAGAATCGATTTTAAAGGGGTTGTCCATTTTTTTTTTTTAAATGTATTTGTAGAATAGGAAATCCATACAGTTTTCTAATATACATGTATTAGAAATCCTGCTCACATAACTTTATTATAAGATAATTGTAGCCCCTGTCTGCACAGTAGTGTGGTATAGCCAACAAATTTGTCCTATGTAATCCATCAATGGGATAACTGAATAGAATAAAAAATGGCGTCAGTCATGTGACTACCCCCCCCCATCGCAGCTGCAGGGTGTGACGTCACTATAGAAATGTCACCGCAGCTGGCAGTGATTGACTGCTGTAGGTTTCAGACCAGTGTAAGATATAAAGGAAGGTGTTATTAGTGGGGGTCTCCTGTAACACCTGGTATAGACTACCTAGCCCACAAGCCTACCTGGATGCCGATCCCTGGCTAGTTGCAACTTGGTAGATGTCTCAGGTACAGTGACGCAGAGTAGCACAGCGTAGCGGGAACAGACTTCAGCGACACCATGCAGACTTGTAGGAGAAGGAGGTGCGCTTAAGCGAAGTTAGGCAGCAGGCAGGGACAATGAATGACTGAGTTATTGAGTTGGCGTAGGGGTGCAGAGTTTAAGGAATCCCCTGTTCGTCACCCTTAAAGTGTGGTTAAACTTTCAACAAACTTCTGACATGTCACTATGACATGTCAGAAGTTGTGATCGGTGGGGTTCCGAGCACTGAAAACCCCACCGATCCCTAAAACGAAGAGGCAGAAGTGCTCGGGTGGGCGATGAGCCTCTTTGTTTCTGAACTGCTTTTTGTAGAAAGCCGATGTAACGGTGTACCGGCCCACAGACTTTCTATTGAGTCCGTACACTGTTACATCGGCTTTCCGAGAAACGCAGATCAGAAAACGATCTGTGGGGGTCTCTGTGCTCGGACACCCACTGATCAAAACTTCTGACATGTCACTATGACATGTGAGAAGTTTGCTGAAACTTTCGTTACCCTTTAACTCCTACAAGGAGTAATGGATTTTTCCAGCAACATTTTAAGGTTGCGGTTCCCAGGAGACAAGGTTCTGTTTAGGCCAGTGGTCGGTACATGGATAATAAAATAAAGCGCGATCAAGATGAAAGCCAAATGAAAAACAGGAGAACCACAGAGAACAGTAAAAAATGCCAGGAAACTATTCCCAAGCTGATAACCAAGCACTGGAAGAATGGGGAAATTTCCCTTTAGGAGCCTGGGAGAGTGACTTCACATGCCACAATGGGTTCTGAACCTGTGACTGAAGCTTCGCATCGCCAGCAGAGGAGAGCTGTGGCCACCCGTCATCATCGTAACGCCACAGCTTTGGGTCGACCGACACGCTGCCCGCTGGGCAGAGAAGTGCTCCGGCAGCTTGTGTCGGCCCACAACTGACATCTCCATTCTCAATGGTCGCTTTTTATTAAAATTATTGGGTGGAAAAAAAGAGCGCCAAGTGCACGATCCTCCTCACCGATCAAAGTATTATGGCATGCTTGATTGACGCGCCATAAAAGTGCGTTAGCTGGAAATTGCTTTCATGTCTTGACATGCATGTATAATACTCTCTTTCCTCCTGGGGTCATGTCGCTCCATTCATGCAACGACGGTTAATGGATTAAAACTGTAAGAAAAGTAAACCTTTCCATTTCCTAGTTACCCAGCAGTACAGAACTTGTGAGAACTGTGTCCTTCTTGCAGCGATGAGACATATTAGCCGTTCAGGGTGTTTGCATGACTGGGCATGTGTCCTGCTTCAATAATAACCTGGATTATAAACACATGTCTGCTGTACTAACAATTGAATACATTGCTTCCTTCTAGAAAACTGAAATACTTTTTTGCTTGGCTGCGGCTGCATGTGCCAGAAATATGGTACGAAAATTGCTTAAGAAATGTTCTTGGTTGGGAAAGCACTGACTGACGTTTGAGTTACAACACTGCTTGCTTTCAGTGGATGCAATCCTTTTGTGTCTTGAGCCAATATTAAAGGCTTGTTCACACAGTGCAGATTTGCTGCAGATTTTGCATGCGTTTCTTTAAGCCAAAACCTGCAACGGAACCTAAACAGAAGAAATATATAAAGAAAGGCCTTATAGGTCTGCTCTCCTGGATCCAATTCTGGTTTTGGCTTACAAAATGCAGGCAAAATCTGCCGCAAATCTGCACCGTGGGAACCCAGACTTAAGGGGGTTGTCCAGAATTAGAAAAAAAGGTCTGATTTTTAATCCAGAAACAGCGCCACTCTTGTCTGTGGACTGTGTCTGGTATTGCAGCTTATTCCCATTCAAGTGAATATATCTCTAAGAATGTCTCTTTTGCTCAATAATAATCATATTGATTTTAAAGGATCATTATCAGACAATATTAGATTGTGTTTGAAAAGAGCAGTCTAGGAAGTAAGACCTGGTGCACACATCTGTATTATGGATCCATGTGCAGATATATGAATGGCACAGGAATTGTGATGCTGCTTCCCCCGGCGATGACCACTAAATGCCGGGGGTGAAAGAAGCCAGACCGCTGGAAACTAGGAAGCTATTGGACCAGTTTTGCTATCTGTGTCCCTCCTGCATTTTTGTACTATGCCGGTGGGAATCATGATGGGAGGGTTGGAAATGTGAAGGGGGACCTGTCTCCCATAGACCAGGCTGTTCGCCTCGTTCGTTGGACTACAGTTCTAGTGGTCTTTGGGGGTCCCAGACGTCAGACAATCTAATATTTTTCATTTATCATGTGGATAGGTGGAACACATTTATGTTGGGGAACCCCCTTAAAGATATTTTCACCTTAAGGCCAGATTCACATGAACGAGTGCAAAGTCAGACGTGAAAAACTCCAGTGTTTCACGTCCGAGTTGAACCCATGCAGGTCCCGTTTTCACGGATCCCCATAGACTTGAGTCTATTGAGGGATCCGTGAAAACTGAAGAAAATAGGACATGTTTTATTTTTCAACGGACCCTTCAAATAACGGCCGTGTGAACAGCACCATTGAAATATATGCGTCTGTGTGACGGCCGTCACACGGACCTATACCACGGTCGTCTGAATTCGGACTAAGGCTAAGTTAACCGGTAGCCTAAACAATGCAGAATTTCCGTGCATAATTGACATGCTGCAGACTGAGAATCCCCACCGGTCAGTTTCCACTCGTCTTTTCTGCTAGTTTTTTTACACGGCGTGCGGATGAGATTTGTTTAGATCTCATCCGTTTTGCTGTTACTGTAATGCGCTGTAGAATTTCTGCATGGAAATTACGCAGTATTTATGCTACATGTGACCTTCGGCTTAAAGTTTTTTTTTTTTGCGTTTATGAAAATCCACTGCTAAAATTCTGATTTCTACCTTGGATAGGCCGCTGGATCCACACGGGGATTAGCTCCATTGTAATGGAGCTAATTCGCTGGTTTTCAGCGCAGAACCCACAGCAATAATTCACATGCAGTGGAGTTCTTTATTCCGTGCGGATATAATCCTGAGTGTGTGAAATATATAAAATACCCCACTCACATGCATCGCCGAGGGATTGTCAGCGGATTGTCAGGACAGGTTCAGAATCCACGCCTAAATCCTGACACAATCCTCAAAGTGTATACATGGCCTTACCCTCCCTTATTTCAAATGGAACAAATTAAGGTTTGTTTTGTTGTTTAAAAATATTTGTTGATGCTGATCTAGGATTATATAATATACAGTAATGTACAGTCTGGAGACATTGTTTGGTGTCAAGCGACACTACAATTTAAGAACACACTTGCGTGGAAGTATTGCATGTCTTGATGTGGTTTCTGGGTAAGGCAGTGAAGTTGGGCATGTTCCGGCCAGCTGGCACATCGCAGGGATCCGCTACAGTGAGGGAGGCGATGGCTATTTTATAACCAGGATAACAGGAGGCAATGGGATAATTATTATAATTGGAATATGATTCAATAATTCAATACTGTATTACTGTGAAAGTCAGATAAGCTCACACCAGCAGGGACATATATATATATGAACATAGAACAAAGTAACGGCCCCAGGACTTCAAGATAGATGAAACGGGGTGGATTTATTACCAAATTGATATTAGAGGGGTTCTCGCGTGCTTGGTAAATAAGTAAATGCAATTTTCATATTGGTGTTTAAGTTCTGTTCTGTCAGGTTTCTATTGCCCTTGTTGGGCAAGTGTAGTCTCCAGCACCTCGGCAGCCAAAATCGGGACAATCATTATAATACCGTAGTAGGTGGCTTGCATGGCTGTTATGTTTTGGGTAAGATTTTTTTTCAACTCCTTAAAAAAAAATAAAAAAATGGCAACTTGATGGATCCCACTGTTAGGGTATGTTCACACGGCAGCGTCCGTAACGGCTGAAATTACGGGGCTGTTTTCAGGAGAAATCGGCTCCGTAATTTCAGCCGTAATGGCATGTTGAGGCGCTTATTCGCTGCGTCCATTACGGACGTAATTGGAGCTGCTTTTCCATCGAGTCAATGGAAAACGTCTCCAATTACGTCTGAAGAAGTGACAGGCACTTTTTTGACGCAGGCGTCTTTTTTACGCGCCGCCTTTTGACAGCGGCACGTAAAAAAAATGACCGTGTGCACAGAACATCGTAAGATCCTTTCTAATGAATGGGCAGATGTTTGCCAACGCTATCGAGGCGCATTTTCGGACGTAAATTGAGGCGTAAAACGCCTCAATTACGTCCGTAAATAAGCCGTGTGAACATACCCTCAGTCTATGGGATCTATTTTAAAACTGTTCTGTCATATCCATCACGCATCTAAATGTGCTCCAACTTTGTAATATATTTGCTTTAACAGAGTTATCCCACCAAAATAACGTATTACTTATTCTCATGATAGGTGATAAGTGTTTAATCACTGGGGATCCCACCACTCGGACACCCACCGATCAAGAAAACGAAAGTCCCAAGTCCTTGGAATGAATGGAGCCGCGGTCACGCATGCGGACTTCCGCTCCATTGTACTGCTCCATTCACATAGAGGACTCGGGTATGCTCACTCTCTGGATCTGTGGGGGTCCCAGCAGTCGGAACACACTAATCGGACATTTATCATCTATCCTGTGGATGGTGATAAATGCAGTTTTTTGGTAACAAAAAAACAACTTTTAAAGCCGTGTCCTTTTCAGACAGAAGCTCCCCACAAATGACTATGTAATCTGGCTAATTATGCATGCTCCCAGTTTTATACCATATGTTCAATCTTGCTCCATCCTCATTTTGGAAGTAGTTAAAATCTTCTGTGATCATTTTGATTGAAATAAGATAATATCCCATTACTGCAGCAGCGAAGATTCTTCTTCCAGCACAATTTATGACTTTAGGATAAACCACTGACCAACGTTAATGAAGGTTTCTTTTCCGAAAAGTAGCTCTTTAGTCCGATGAGAAATGCAGATTCTTTGCTTTGTGGTTCCGCTATAAACAAGGACAGGGTATGTTTATGGCTATCATGTTTTGCTGCTTGGCCTATATAACAAAAGCCATAGTAATTTGGGCTTTTGGAGGAACTGATACGTTTTTTCCTAGCAGAGTCCAAAGATGAATAAAGCGCAAATGAGTATTCACAGAACGCTCATGCCGATCATTGCGCTGTGTAAACAGGGCAAAGATCAGCCGATAAAGGAGCAAACGCTTGTTCATCGGCTGATTGTAAAAGTTTATGCAGCTGAAAATATTATGATTGTCGGCAGCGCATCTCCCTGTGTAAACAGGGCGACATTCTGCCCACATGATAGAAATGTATGGGGACGAGCGATCGTAGTAATAGCTAGCTCCTTGTAAAAGGGGCAAACGAGCGCCAAGCAATGAGCGGTCTCATTGATCTGAGCTTTTTTACATGCCCAAAGGGTTGTTACATCTGAGTGACCCCTGTCCATATGCCCCATATTTATAGGGTAGTCAGGGGAGGTAGCTCTTGTATAACTGACCATTCAACCGAGACAATCATATGTGTATGACCAGCCTAAGGGCTGATGTTGATCGGCACTCGTTTGCTCCTTTCACAAGGAGCTATGTATGAGAGATGTGCTGCCGACAACGGTAATATTTTCGGCGGCATAAACTATACAATGTCCTCAAGGTTGAGGAAACAAGAATTTCCGCGAGACAGATGCCTTTTACATGGGGTGATGATCTTGCAAAATGTAATAATATCAACGAAAATTTCGCAATGATTGGTGAGTGTAAACATGTGCAGCGATTGCACGATCAGCAGGAAAAGGTTTTTGACATTAATTGAATCTTTTATGATGGCCTTTCTCCATGTTTAAACAGGCATCTGCCAGTCAGACGAGACAGGAGGGGTGGAAATAATGGCCGATGTGTGGTGAATGCTCAAAAAATATGATAATTGTTCCATTTAAATGCATGTCTTTGGAACGTTAACGACTCGCTATATAGTCTATCGACTGTGAGGACTCTTAAGGCTCGTCCACACGTAGCTAAATTTCTGCGTATTTTATCAAATCTCATCCACACGCTGCGAAAAATCTTCTTGCAGAAATTCACCTGTGGTGCTTATTTTTTGTACTGCAGCATGTCAATTCCTGCTGCGGAAAGTGGACTGAATTTCTGCGTTTTTCAGACGAGATGTCACCATCTCCAAGCATTGAAAAAAATGCAGAAAATTCTGCACCATTTTCTGCAGTAAAAAACTTGTTTTTTCCGCAGAGGAATCACTGCTAGTTTCTGCGGAATGACTGCAGAAATTCCGTTACGTGTAGACAAACCCTTACAGGAAGTCATGCAAAGTGCCAAATACACAATTTCTTTTTTTTCTCATTTAATATCGACGTTTGAACCACCTTTAGCTTGGGTTCCCACAGTGCAGATTTGCTGCGGATTTTGCAGGCGTTTTTTTTAGCCAAAACCAGAATTGGATCCAGGAGAGGCGACCTATCATGCTTTTCTTTATAGATTTCCTCTGTTTAAGTTCCGTTCCTGGTTTTGGCTAAAAAAAAAATGCATACAAAATCTGCAGCAAGTCTGCACTGTGGGAACCCAACCTTAACATCCGCAATCCTCTAAATTGGTCCATTAGACAGTATACTCTGATAATGTATAGCATAAATAGACTACATGGACTAACGAATTGGAGGTCTAGACGATTCTGTGTGATATTCCTAATATCGAAGAGCGCTTGTAAAATATATGTATTGAAAAATGCTAATCAGGTTAAACTAGTAAAGTGAGTTATGGGTAATTGTTTTTAGATGGCAAATTAACAATGACAAATACTTTTACATCATATTAACCTTTTCATCGCTGTGGACAGGATACCGGTGATTCCAGAACGAGTGTTACAGGCCTAGCCTATGCTTTGTAGATTGACATTATTCTCTTCTATTGTTTTTACAGGAAAAAAATGTAAATATACTATTTCTATGAAATCTTATTCTGTCCTATTGATTTCAATTAGTTTTTCCCTGATTGCAAATGCCGTCAGTTGACATCAGAGACTCCACTCTGCCAGGAAATGTTTTTCTGGCAGGCAGAATAGCATAGCCTGTTACATGAATTTATCTGGTAAAAACGTAAAACCCAGCACACACGTGTTTAGAGCGTTTTGATACCACACTTGCTAAATAACATTATACTGTCAGGTTTTAAATATAATATAAGACCTCTGAGGCTCCGTTAGGGGATTACGTCACAGATTCCGTTGTTTTTTCCCCAGACCAAATACCACAGCATGCTACGCTATTATGTCCAGCGAAATAACGGAAACCATTAAAGTTATTGGGTTCCGTCGGGCGCCATTGGTTTCCGTCATGCAACGGATCCCGAGCCTCCGGTATTCTCGTTGTTTAGCAGAACAATGGAACCAGATGTGAACACAGAATAACATGAGCCAATAAATACAAAAAATACAATAAGCATGAACTTGCTGAGTGACAGACTGGTACCGAAGGAGAGAGGACCCTGCCCACAAGGGCTTACAATCTATGAGCACTTTTAAGCTTGATACTGTTTCTGTGCAGTGTTGTCGAAGGATATGATGTTTTTATAAAATAAAAACTATATTGTGTTTACCAACACAACACAACAATGGACCAACACCAGCAGATGACAAGGCCCCCCAAACCATCACTGACTGTGGAAACTTCACACTGGACCGCAAGCAGCTTGGATTGATGCCTCTCCACTCTCCCTCCAGACTCTGGGACTGAGATTTCCTAATGAAATGCAAAATTTACTTTTCATCTAAAAACAGGACTTTTGGACACTGAGCAGCACTTCATGCTTCCCTCTGCTGACAAGCTTTATGGAGATGTGGATTTCATTTTCCAGCAGGACTTGGCACCTGCCCACACTGGCAAAAGTACCAATACCTGGTTTAATCACTGCGCTTGATTGGCCAGCAAACTCGCCTGACCTAAACCCCATAGAGAATCTATAGGGTATTGTCAGGAGAAAGATGAGACACCAGACCCAACAATGCAGACAAGCTGAAGGCCGCTGTCAAAGCAACCTGGGCTTCCATAACACCTCAGTAGTGCCACAGGCTGATCGCCCCATGCCACGCCGCATTGATGCAGTAATTCATGCAGAAGGAGCCCCGACCAAGTATTGAGGGCAGATACTGTACATACTTTTCAGTAGGCCAACATTTCAGTATTAAAAATTATTTTTGAAATTGGGCTTATATAATATTCTAATTTTCTGAGACACTAAATTTTGGGTTTTCATTAACTGTTACCATAATCATCAACATTAAAAGAAAAAAATGCTGGAAATAGATCACTCTGTGTGTAATGAATCTAGAATATATGAGTTTCACTTTTTGAACTGAATTCCTGAAATAAATTAGCTTTTCGATGATATTCTAATTCATTGAGAAGGGTGTGTGTGTGTGTGTATGTATGTGTGTGTATATATATATATATACACACACACATACAATCTGTGTGGAGCCTCCATCGCAAATTCGATGGGAAGAATAGTGCTGCATGCAGCTCTATTCTTCCCATTAAAGCGACGGACACCACGGCAGATCTGATCATAAGTCAATTGGATCTGTTGGGTGCTGGTGATATATATCATAGGACGAGTCCAGAAACTGTAAACCACGACTTAGATGTGAACAGAGCCTGAGACAAAACATCCCTTTCCATTCTTTGCGCAACTGGGCACAACAAAGCAGATCCTTTTTTCTAATATCCGACATTATGGCCATTTTCATTTGTTCCAAAATTTTTAGCAACTTTTATACAAGAGGACAGCTTAAGGAGGCTCTGTCACCACATTATAAGTGCCCTGTCTCCTACATAATATGATCGGCGCTGTAATGTAGATAAGTGTTTTTATTTTGAAAAACGATAATTTTTGAGCAAGTTATGAGCAATTTTATATTTATGCTAATTAGTTTCTTGATAGACAACTGGGCGTTTTTTAACTTTTGGCCAAGTGGGCTTTGTACAGAGGAGTGTATGAGGCTGACCAATCAGCGTCATGCACTTCTCTTCATTCATGTCCATTTGTACTCCGCACAGCGTGATCTCGCGAGATCATGCTGTGCTGTCACATACACCCACATTAACTTTACTGAAGTGTCTTGAGAGTGAATAAGCATCACCTCCCAGCCAGGACGCGATGTTTATTCACACTCCCGACACGTCAGTAAAGTTTTTGTGGGACTTACTCACACAGCACAGCGTGATTTCGCTGTGCTGTCATTCACAGCGTGATCTCGCGAGATCACGCAGTGCTGTGATTAAAGCGAACCTTTCACCTCCCCATACCCTGGGGCACTTGAAATTTTTTTTTTGTACCTCCCTCCGTTATTTAGATATCGGTGCCGTTATATTTGGGGCCTGATATTTAAATAACCCCCTGAACTGTCAACGGGGCATGTACTGGCAAGGGGGCGTGTTACTATGGCTATGACACTGTCCAATCAGATATGGACAATGTTACAGCAAGAGCGAGGATAGAGTAGAGTGTGCACGAGCGCGCGCGCGCTCCCACTCTTCAGCTTTCAAGGTCAGTCTTCTGCCGAACTGGCAAGGGGGCATGTCTCTGCTGCAGACAGTGTAAGTGCTCCCCAGCTCTTACACTGTCCGTATCAGTGACACGCCCCCTTGCCAGTTCGGCAGACAAAGTACAAGACTAATCTCTCACAAGAGCTGAAGAGATGAGAGTGCTCTCTCCTCTCCACAGCTCTTACACTGTTCGTAGCAGAAGACTGATCTTGAAAGCTGAAGAGTGACACTTGCTCTCTCCTTGCTCTTGCTGTAACACTGTCCATATCTAATTGGACAGTGTCACAGTCATAGTAACACGCCCCCTTGCCAGTACATGCAAAAGGAGGTGAAAGGTTCTCTAAGTCCCACACAAACTTTACCGAAGTGTCAGGAGTGTTAATAGACATCGTGTCCTGGATGGAAGCGATGTCTATTCACTCTCAAGATACTTCAGTAAAGTTAATGTGGGTGTATGTGACAGCACAGCATGATCTCGCGAGATCACGCTGTGCTGAGTACAAATGGACATGAGTGGAGAGAAGTGTATGATGCTGACCAATCGCTTCTCTTTACCAATGCCCATTTGGTCAAAAGGTAAAAAACGCCCAGTTGTCTATTAGAAAACTAAGTAGCATAAATTTAAAATTGCTCATAACTTGCTCAAAAATTATAGCTTTTCAAAATAAAAAGCACTGTTACCTACATTACAGCGCCGATCACATTATGTAGAAGATAGGGCACTTATGATGTGGTGACAGAGCCTCTTTAATACAACATGAAGCAACATTGCAAAATCTTGAGCAAAAATATCGCAGTACCGTATTTTATGTAAACCGCTCCAGTGCAGACCTGTGTGTCTGCATGGTTACAGACTACAAACAAACTCTTTATGTAGTCTGATCCAGTAGTCATGGCTAAACCACAGGCAGTAGTAGATGAATCGCACTGCCATATAAAATGTAGGCAATAATAGCCATTGGGATAGGGGTTTGTCACCAATGCCGGATATAAGGTTGTGCGACTTGTAAAATTGCACAGGGCATGTCCGCCGTCTAAAGGGGGCGGCACAGGTATACATACTATACAATGTAATATTTTTGCAGGGTATGGTATTGGCAGAACAGTATTACATTGTTATTAAGGCAACTGCCTGTGTTATTTGGCCAACGTATGGGGGCACCATATTGTATGGTGCTTATAATCACTGTATGGTATTGATATTCATAAACTATATGGCAGAACAGCTTATGTGGAGGGGGGACTGAAAACAAGGTGCCACATTTTTGGTTCAAAATGGGCCCAGAACATAAAAATGGTCATTCATATACATGCATGTTATATAGCCGTCTACTGAGTTGCAATAGAAACTTTAATGAATATTTAGTCTGAGGCAAAGAAGAAGCTCAGTATAAATGTCTCGTTCTGGTTAGTATAGAGACTTGTATTAGCAAATACCATGTGTAACACTAGATAGGCAACCGTTGCATCAGTTGCCCCAGGGAAATAGCAGAGCATTGAATATTTATACGGAATTAAATCTATAGTTTGACACTAAATAAAGCTATTCCCTAGATAAATATTCTACAGAGGAAACATCCAGAAACTCTCTGGAGAATTAGAATTCTTATTTGCAAATTTAAGGCTTTCTACTGAAAGCCCTGACCAAAAAAAGATTTTCCACCACTTTCCTGGTCAGACGTGGCATTTATTTTAAGCCTGTACCATATTCATCAACAGGGATGTAGACGGTGGTGCACGCTACATTAAAGAAATTGCCTCGCACACCACTCCAAATCCGCGTCCGAATTAGCAAATCTAATTCTAATAGATATAAAGTAAAAAGAGTTATAATGACTGATAACTAAGCACCCGATTTCTTTTTAACAGGGCTGTCATAGAGCCGGACTCTGCTATGGAGTATTATACGGCCGTCTATTCATATTTATGGACACCTTGTAATACCACAATTCTCCAGCTGTGGCCGCTGCAAGGGAAATGTGCAGCTGCAGGCAGCTTCCTCACAGCTGATGGCAGGCGGTCCAAAGTTTGAGAAGGAGTTGTCCAATTGGGTGTATTTACAGATCTTTCAGCAGGTTTACCTTCAGTCCAGCAAAAGAACAAAAAACATAATTACATTAAGTAATGTCAAATGACAAACTCAGCTCTGCAAACTGTGATGTTAATATCACTTTGCTATATCAATGTTTTTCCAAACTATTGACTTGGTACATTAGATATATTGTTTTAAAAAAAAAGTTATTAAAATTAGAAGAAAATAAATGAATGTTCATAAGTTCCTTCAATAATAGAAGCAGCGCAGTACATTATAACTCTGAGGACTTAGTCAGACGCGCTTTACTCTGAATCACAAGATCAATCCTGGAATGTGGACAGACGGGCAGTGATTTTACCCATGATGTCCTCAAGACATAAGGCCTCATGCACACGAACGTGCTTTTGCGGCCGCAATTCCCCCGAAAATCCACAGGAGAATTGCGGCCTCATTCATTCCTATAGGGCCATGCACACGACCGTGGTTTGCATGGTCCGGGAGCCTGGACCGCAGAAAGAACGGGCATGCCTTATTATGGCCGTGTTCTGGCTCATTGAAAATAATGGTCGCGGCCATGTATGTGCATGGCCCGCGATTTGCGGGTGGCTCGCGGCTGACTGGCCGCTGCCGGCTGACCCGAAAATCACGGTCATGTGCATGAGGCCTTACAGAGCTAGCCTGGTAAAGCAGTCCTGAATAAAATGCTCTATTTTCTGGGGTCCTCTCTTATACAAGCCGTGTCTTGAGTTCCGATTATTCAGTGGTGTAATCATAGGAGTCTAAGTGGCTAGAAGCGAGGCCCATAAGTCTCAGTTGAGGACTCCAAGCCTGAAGTGATGGGAAGAGGAATGGTCTCCTCATATGGGGCAGAGGAACCTTTTGGGTCCACTCGAGCTCCAGGGGACAGGTACAAATGCGACCTCTGCACTCTCTATAGTTACGCTATAGTACGGAGCCGCAAAGGCCGTGTGCCTCCTAGCCTCCTGCACATAGCTCTCGCTGTGTGCATGAGGCCTAAAGATCAGATGCCTGCAGCGCTTCCTACACTTCCAACTATTGAAAACCTATTCACTAGCATCATACAAATTAGTCATTTGAAAAAGGATTGTCCTAAATGTGAATATTTCAGCTAAATACCTCTGCAAACTCACACGCAACTTGTTCTTGCATGAAATCCCTTTCTGTAACACAGGCACACGTGTAATTAAATTATTTCCCAATCAAGAGAAAAGGTTTCAGGAAAAATGGCTGTAATCTCTGACAGTTTCGATCCTCTATGACAGCGCGGGGAATGAAGAGGGCTCAGCTCTTGATAATCCGCTCCTTGTATAGGGGTCCCCAAACTCAGACTGACTCATATGATTGACTCCCCAAGGAAACCGACTAACTCTTAAACATACTGCACGTCTCTTTATTCGAGGCAAGAAAAGGCAGGAAGGGAAGTGTCTGACTACCTAGATTTTCCCATGTCCAATGAAGCAACATAAAGAAAATTCGGGGATTACAATGCCATTTTCTTTTTCTACTGCTACAGACACTGAATCTCAAACTGGTGACCCGAAAATTTTGTAATGTCCAAGACACCTGGTAACGCCTAGTTGCTAATTTCTAGGCGGAATTACAGAGGAACTGTGCAACGCAGAGTTTAAAGAAGAGTGGCCCCAGCCTTGTAATTTCGTGGAGTATACATGTATTTACTAAAACAGACATGTCAGGAGAGCGGGGAGGTCCTCTTTAAAGTGTTGTCACAAGATAGAATGTGAGTTGAGCGGCACAGACCCATTGCAACCCTCATATCAATATAACGCAGAAGGAATTGGGAATTCACCAGGCTAGGAAACCTTTTCAGTGGTTTAGTTGGGGATAACCTTCCTACTGGAGATGTTTTTTTGTTAGACAGCACTTGAATACATGGTTATCTGGTATTATAGCCCATTTGTGGCACAGATGAACTCGGCCTAACTGATCTTTGGCACAACACTGCCACAATACAATTCTGTGAACAGGACTGCGGTCAGCGCTGGAAGTTTCTTGTACCATTTTCATTACTCTCTTGACACCACCTGTGTATAACAGCCCTACAAGAATCTGCAGGCCTAAAGCTGGTCACACACTTCTGTCAGACGATCGTTTGGCCAACAGCTATTCTTCCCAACTCCCCCATACACACGCATGCCCAGCTCGGCTGAGCGTGCATGTGTTTTCAACAGGATGAAAGAAGAAAGCTACTGCCAGACTCATGTCCGACCCTGCTCTCTCCCAACATCATCTGCCGACGGGGGAGAGTTGGGACGCCATCATGCACATTAGATGTTTGGCCGACATATATCTATTGTGTATGTGTCACGGTCACAGGGTATGTGGACCCACTAGGCCGCTCCGCCGTAGCGGGGAGGCAGCTGACCAGGTCACAGTCTATGCAAAAGTCAATAGCAGATAGCAATGCTTGGGTACCTGAACTAGTCCAGACGGTGGCTGTGGCTTCAGCAAGGATGGAGGCCGGTGCGGGAGGTAGCGCCAGACGTGGCGGGCATTATTCGATGTAGCAGAAGACACTGGACGTGGCAGAAGACACTACTCCAACACTGGTAGGCACAGGAACAAGAACAATATGGAATACAGGAACGGGTAACAGGGCACGGGTAACAACTGGAACGGGGTAACACTAAGGGACCATTTGCGAGACAGACTGGGATAGACTAACAACGCTCAGGCAAGGATCGAAGGCCTGGGGCCTTCTTATAGACCAGGAAATCATGGCAGTTGATGATAACGATTTCCTTTAAGGCCAGGCACGAGCGTTCGCGCGCACCCTACGGGACACAGCAGAACGGAGCGTAAGTGAGTGCTGGCATCTCCTAGGAAGGAGATGGGGACCAGTGCTCCCGGATCCATGGCTACGGGCGTCGGGAGGTGAGTAAACCCGTCGGCCCGCGGCCATGGACGCTACAGTATGGCCAACCTAACACTCAAGATCATGCCACATTCAGATCACCCATTTTACCTGTTAAAACAGAAAATAAATAAACTTCTATATATCGTGGATTGTAGTAACGGCGATATCAGAGCAAGCTATTTTGTTGAACGGATGGATATCCCTAGAATATTGCTGTGTATAGTTAAATACTAGCGCATATGGCTTACAATTCTGTTTTTAAGCACCAATTGTCTTCCTAGGCCTCAATGTGTGAGAGAACTAGCGACATATCTGAAATAATATAAAGGGACAAATATATTGTTACTTGCTAATCAGAGGAGGTCCGACCATTGGGACACTCGTGAAATGCTAGAATGAACGGTCACGGGCCAAGATGGAAGCGAGGATATAGAGAGAAATCAGACACAGCCCCTTTTGTCGTTGTGATTGGTGCGGATCCCGGATATAAATGTTAGAGATCACTAAAGCCGACCATACACATTTAATGAATATCCGTCGATCCCATCAGCCAGACTTATCGGTGGGAATGATGAAGGTAATTTAGAATTTCCATGACTGTTTTGGTCTCCGTACTGGAAATTATATTGATGGGCGATAAATTTCCCGCTGATAATTACAATGTGGAAGAACTGGACTCGCAACTTTAGTGTTGGTTATTATCTTGCATTCTTTATTAGAGAATGTCACAGATCACTCCTTGCCAACTCATTGACTCAATAACAGCCATAGCTTCTGCGTCTTAAGAGAAACCGGGCCGCAATGCTGGCTTCATGGGCTTTTATGTAGCATGTTTCCAATGAATAATTGCACCTTCATCCTTTAATAATGTAAGAATACTACTGCCTCACTTCATACCAGGCATGGTATCCAATGGTGGTATATGGCCCTTAAACTATAGCTCAACATGGTGTATGGGACTAGATGGTGACACTCATCCCATAAACATTAGCTATTTGTCAAGACTGAAACTTACATTTTATCACTGACCTGTTGAGAGGGAAACCAGATAATCATATATTGGCTTTTACTACATATGTGATTTGAGGAGAAGTGGAGATGATCCCCATTGACATATACGTAGTCTCTCCCATATTACAAAAACCTCCAAGGCGCTGCCACACTGTACAGTACTCATGCACCGCGGCCCGCAGTGAGGAGGAGGTTGAATGGAGCGGCGGTTGAGCATGCTCCCGTCACTCCATTCAATGTCTATGAGAATGACGGAAACAGACGAGCGCTGTACTCGTTTGTTTCCATCATACCATGGACTTTGAATGGAGAAGCAGCGCACATGCTCGACCGCTGCTCCATTCCATGTCCACGTCCCTGCTGGGTCGGGCAGTGAGGAGGAGCGGGGGACCCCCGTTCTCATGCTGGGGGGGGGGGGCGTCCCAGCAGTGGGGCTCCCAGTAATTAGAAAATTATTACCTATCCTGTGGATATGTGATAATTTTGTGATTCTAGAAAAAGCCCTTTAACAAATATTGTTTTATCAACCCGTTACTTGCAGAGGTTTTTCGTCAGAGTAAGTCATCACTTGCTGGTTGGTGGGGCTGCCCTTGAATCCATGGTTCCCATCCAGATGCTGTGCAATGCAGCCCCATTCAGTAGGAGCCGTGGCCCCTTAAATAAAGCCAGGGCTACACCTAGACTTTTGGTAGTGCTACTGATTGATTTCTAACCTTTGAGTGACAGCTGCAGTCCACACGATTACAGGACACTCAGTGTAATCATTTGGACTGTAGCGGTCGCTCAAAAAGTTAAAATGAATCGGTAGCACTACCAAAAGTCTAGGTGTAGCCCTGGCCTTACTCCTTCATACCCCACCTATTAGCAAGCAACAGCATTTAGTAGCTCCAAATACTCGGGGGTTAATCATTAAACCAGATCTTTGATCAAAAATTCTAATTCAGCTGCACTGTGGCCTCTTCTAGCAATGTGTGTTGTGTTGGTTGTGTTTGTTGTTTTTTGTGGTTGGGGGGGGGGGGGTAAACACTTAAGTTTGTTCTATGGAAACCTATAGGTAAAAAGCTGAGCATCCTAAGGGACATCTCCAAAATAAGTTTTATGGTAAAAAAAAAGTGCAATGTATAGTAGGTAAGAAGGTAAAAAAATTATTGAAAATGCCACTTTGTGTTTTCAATAAAATGACATGTTTTGTCTGAATTCCTAGCGATTCCAGAATAACTAATAATTAAGATCTTCTGTCCATTGCTTTTGTTGTTAATAAAAAAAAATAGAAAATTAGAAGAATGTTTTTAGCGCTGTTTATTTAGGTTCGTATTCTGCCAGCTGCACAAATAACATGAAATGAGGCAAATAAAGGAAATGAAATCTTTACTTATTCCAAATGTGCCAAACCATAAATTTCAAGACTTCTCACAGAATATTTGGAACCTCCTGGTGCAGTAAATGCCTCGTGTAATCCCTTCTTAAGACACAACATCAAAACCATTACTTGACTAATGCTGTTAAGAAGCAGAAAACTTTTAGGGGTTCAAAGTTGTAGCTGTTCTGAATCTCATAAAAAACCTCAGCCCATCTTAACATGTGATTTGCTAAAATGGGGTTAGTCCTCTGTATAAAGAAGTCTAAAGCCTTGGTTCACTTGCTTTAATTGCGTATTCCAATAAATATTTCAGCTGGGGTCACTAGACAATGATGACATCATATTATCCCGTATTGCGCTCCATACTACCTGAGTTGCTCGGAGTCATAAAACTGCACCCATAGTAGTATATAGGGTCCTAGTTTTCCTCCTTATGCCTCTAATTTCATATGTAAGCATAAACAGTTCTTTTCTGTCAGATTCCATATGGACCTGATAAGCAAAACTGTGACATTCTCCATCACTTGTGGTATTCGGGTATGTTCCCACAGGGCGGATACACTGCGTAAAGGTCCGTATCTGCTCTGGGGCCCGCAGGTAATTGAGGCCGAAAAACCGCACCAGGATAGGCCATCAATATCTGATCGGTCAGGGTCCGACTCCCGGCAACCCCGCCGATCATCTGTTTAGAAGAGGCCGCAGCGCTCCCCTTCATTTCCTTTACTGCTTACACTGTAAATCTCGGACACACTTGTAGCGGCGGTTCACAGCATTACTGTCTGTTCGCTTGAATGGGAGAAGGCTGTAGTACTGTGAACCGCCGCTATACGTGTATCGGCGATTCACAGTGTGAGCAGTAAGGGAAACTAAGTGGAGGCAGCGCTCGTACAAGAGCTGCGACCCCCTTCGCGAATCAGCTGAGCGGCGGGGGTACCGGGAGTCAGACCTCAACCCATCAGATATTGGTAGCCTATCCTGAGAAAAGACCATCAATTTTTGGGGACTGGAAAACCCCTTTCCCACTCCCAAAATAACCCCCCCCCCCCCAAGTATTCATTTAACCTCATATCAAAGAATTGAAAATCTGCCAAATAAAATCTCATCTACTTGCCTTGTACTGTAATCCGCTGCAGACTTTACCTGCGCAAATCCACAGGTAAAATTTGCAGTGAATCCGCCACATGTAAAATCCCCCCTTAGGCTGGTGCTACACGTTGACTTTGGCCACGACCTGGCCAGGTCGCACGGCCAAAGATCGCTATGTCCCATAGCCTGCACTGCAGGTAATGAAATTCAATGTGGTCGCGTTGTGATCTACCAGAAACTGCGACACGATTGTTTTGATTTCTTGCAACTGTCATGTCGCGGCAACTTGCCCATTGCGACACAAC
This sequence comes from Rhinoderma darwinii, assembly GCF_050947455.1. Taxonomy (NCBI): domain Eukaryota; kingdom Metazoa; phylum Chordata; class Amphibia; order Anura; family Rhinodermatidae; genus Rhinoderma; species Rhinoderma darwinii. The sequence goes on along the minus strand of NC_134693.1, from coordinate 121,924,995 downwards.
CACATTGACTTTTATTACTTGCAATGTAGGCTACAGGACATAGCGATCTTTGGCCGGACGACCTGTGTAGTGCGGGGCCAAAGTCGCCGTGTAGCAGATAGACAGACAGGAATACAGACAAATAAATATATTTAAAAAATATCTTTAGCGAATAAAAAAATAAATAAGTGTGTGTGTGTGTGTGTGTGTGTGTTTATTTTAATATTCTATTATTCTTGTCCCTCTCTGGCAGCCTGCCAGAGAGGGAGAAGATACAACTGGTGATCGCTGTGACAGGCTGTCACAGCGATCACCTGACCAGAGACCGCACTGGGAGGGCTCTGGATAATGCTCCATCAGCTGTATTACAGAGCCCCTCATGGTGGGCGTGTAAGCGCCGCTCTTAGGAGCAATGTGATCGTTGTGACAGGTTGTCACAACGATCACATGACTGGAGACCACGCTGGTCGGTCTCCGTTAAAGCTCCGTTGTACTGTTGTCTAGAGACAGCTGTAACACGGAGCTAAATGCCACCGAGGAGCAGCAAACCTGCTAACTCTGCGGGACGTTCTGGAATGCCCTTGCAGAGCTAATTGCGGACGGCGTGGACGTTTATAGTCCATGGGCGGTCCGCAACTGGTTAATGCTACATGCACAAGTTGTTTAATTTGATGCATAAAATCTGCATCAAAACCGCAAGTAAACGCAAGTAATTCTGCAAATAAAATCTGTACTTAAAGAGGCTCTGTCACCAGATTTTGCAACCCCTAGCTCCTATTGCAGCAGATCGGCGCTGCAATGTAGATAAGAGTAATGTTTTTTGTTTTTTTTTAAAACGAGCATTTTTGGCCAAGTTATGACCATTTTTATATTTATGCAAATGAGGCTTTCTAAAGTACAACTGGGCGTGTTTAAAGTTAAAGTACAAGTGGGCGTGTATTATGTGTACATCGGGGCGTTTTTACTTCTTTTACTAGCTGGGCGTTGTGAATAGAAGTGTATGATGCTGACGAATCAGCATCATCCACTTCTCTTCATTAACACCCAGCTTCTGGCAGCGCACAGACACACAGCGTGTCCTCGCGAGATCACGCTGTGACGTCACTCACTTCCTCCCACAGGAACTTCATCTCGTCGGATGAGCGAGGACACGCTGTGTGTCTGTGCACTGCCAGAAGCTGGGTGGTAACGAAGAGAAGTGGATGATGCTGATTCGTCAGCATCATACACTTCTATTCACAACACCCAGCTAGTAAAAGAAGTAAAAACGCCCCGATGTACACACACAATACACGCCCACTTGTACTTTAACTTTAAACACGCCCAGTTGTACTTTTGCAAGCCTCATTTACATAAATATAAAAATGGTCATAACTTGGCCAAAAATGCTCGTTTTAAAAACAAACAAAACGTTACTGTTATCTACATTGCAGCGCCGATCTGCTGCAATAGGAGATAGGGGTTGCAAAATCTGGTGACAGAGCCTCTTTAACAGTGCGTTAACAGTTTTTTTTTTTTTTTTTTTGTGCTTTTTACATTTTAATGCAGAAATAGATGCAGATTTTATGCTGCGGATTTTGGTGCATATTTTTTATAAACTTGTCAAATACAATTCTGGAATGGAAACGCCAGATAAATCGTCATGCTGCGGTTTTTAAAATATGCAATGCAGGTCAATGTAGGTGCAGAAATTCTGCAACGGCTAGATGAGATTACTTAAACACTCATTTACTTTGCTGGTATTATGCTGCGGATTTGCCACAGGGAAATCCGCATCATGTGCATGTGTCCTAAGAAGAAAAACGTATGAGCAATTGTGTAAATACCACTTATAACTATAATGTCTGCAGTAAGTGACAGCTAATTTAGTGTTTACTTTTCTTCGACTTTAACCAAATTTTTTATTTTATTTATAAATTGGGGTGTGTCTGGTGTAGATACCAGGTCACCCAAATGTTTTATATTTGGCTGGCATAGTGCAAGGGATGTTTCTTGGATTAGATTTGGCAGGATATTTGCAATGAGTGCGTTTGTGGCGGGGCAGGGATCAGGTACCGCCCAATACACAGAATTCAATGCACTTAACTAATGCTAATTAATTCAGAACTGAGGTGAACTATTTAATGAAATAGAGGTGCAGTAATAAGTAGGGCTTAAAGAGGAAATTACACCCATATTATATTTATACATGTCATGTACACAGGACTATATGGCTCCTAATAAGGACATTTAAAAGTAAGGCATTGTTCACACGACGTGTATTCGTTTTATGTGCCGAAAAACTTGTCAAAAACACATGGTTTAAGCTTCCCATTGACCTCAATGGGATAGCGCATTGTAGTGCATCCGATGCGTTTTTTTACGCACGCGTTTAAAAAACGCGTGGTGTAAAACAATATTTAGTGTATAAAGCGCGCCAAAAAGGCTCCTAATTCCTATAGTCAATTGGAGCCCTAATTACGCACCAAAAAAAGCAACGAAAAACGCGTAAAAAAAAGCCTGTCTTTTTCAGCACGGACGCCCATCCAGTAAAAATACTGAAAGATATCCATGGCCAATAGAAATGAATGGGTCTGTAATTATTGATGAAAAATACGGTCGTGTACATGGGGTCTAAGACATTTATGACCTATGCGCAGGATATGTCCTAAATGTCAGATAGATGCAGGTCCCAGCTCTGTAAGGCCTCATTTACACCAAAGTGATATACGTCCGTGAGACTCGCGTGCTTTTCACGCGGGTCGCACGGACCTATACAAGTCTATGGGGGCATGCAGACAGTCCGTGAGTTTTGCTCAGCGTGAGTGCGCTGAAAAAAACTCACGACATGTTCTAAAAATCTGCGTTTTTCGCGCATCACGCACCCATTGAAGTCAATGAGTGCGTGAAAACCACGAAGGTCGCACGGAAGCACTTCCGTGCGAACTGCGTGATTCGCGCACGAGCTGTCAAACTGAATGTAAACAGAAAAGCACCACGTGCTTTTCTGTTTACAAACATCCGAACGGAGTGTCTTAGAGATGACCGAACCGAACTTCACCGGGTTCGGCCGAACTCGTTTTGACCGAACCCGGCAGGAGACAGTCACTGTCCAGGGTGCTAAAAGAGTTAAACTGTTTCAGCACCCTAGACAGTGACTTCCGATTCCCAATATACGTGAACGTGTAAAAAAAAAAAAGAAGTTCTGACTTACCGATAACTCCCGGCTTCTTCCTCCAGTCTGACCTCCCGGGATGACAATTCAGTCCAAGTGACAGCTGCAGCCAATCACAGGCTGCAGCGGTCACATGGACTGCCGCGTCATCCTGGGAGGTGGGGCCGAATGACAAGAGAGGGACGCGTCACCAAGGCAACGGCCGGGAGACCGGACTGGAGGAAGCAGGAAGTTCTTGGTAAGTATGAACGTCTTTCTTTTATTCACAGGTTGGTGTATATTGTGATCGGAATTCACTGTCGAGGGTGCTGAAAGAGTTACTGCCGACCAGTTAGCTCTTTCAGCACCCTGGACAGTGACGGACGTCGACTAGCCTCATCTCTATGATGGCGGCTGCGCGAAAATCACGCAGCCGCGCATCATACACTGATGACACACGGAGCTGTCAAGTGCCTTTTGCGCACGCCAAACGCTGCGTTTTTTGGCGTGCGCAAAACGCACACGCTCGTGTAAATGAGGCCTAACTCTTTAAAGAGGCTCTGTCACCAGATTATAAGTGCCCTTATCTCCTACATAATCGCTACAATTTTTTTTTCTGCAATTCGTTTTGTTGGATTGACTGTAGAATGGGCAGACAGCAAGGCAGGGCTGCTAAATGACTTTGGCCATGTAGCCCTAGCATAACAAAGGGTTTCTCCATTTTGGCAGTAGAAACTTCTTGTAACTTTTCATAGTACTGGTAATTACCATGTAATATTCACCCCCACCTGTCTGAGACTGTGTCATATGGTATGGCCAATAGAGAAGGTCTAAATAACTTCTATGTACGATTATAGTATTTGGTTCATAATTTTTTACGCACATTTTCTGTTTTATATATCAGCTGAAATGACCGTACTAGACTGATGTCATAACTGAGACTATAGCGGGATGTGAATAACATATTATGAGTCTTCATATCGGTTTTGTATGTGCCCTAGTGTCGATGGTGTAAAGATAGAAGAAGCACGGAAAGATGGACATGTTGTTATCCTGATAATGATGTGCTGGCGACATGGCAAAAGTAGCTCAGAATCTGTGGCTTACACATAAGGTTATATTCACACACGTCAGATTTGTTGCAGAAATTTCTCTGACTGTCCCATTCACCTGAAAGGGATCTTGCAGTAACCCATGCTGCAGAAACAACCCCATTCAGATGTATAGAATGTAATTTTTTTAGTTGTAGAAGTTTTTGCAACAAATCTTCTGCGTGTGAACTTACCCCAAGACTCTCCTGACCAGTAGACAAGCAGCTGAGGATTTGACCCATCATGCATCTGTGATGTAGCTGTCTCAGGGTCCTTTTACACTGGCCAATTGTGGCTGTAATGGTATGTTCACACGCTTCACACAAAACGGCTGTAAAATACGGATCTGTTTTCATGGGAAAACAGCCTCTGATTTGCAGCCGTTTTTTATGCATCAGGCGTTTTTTGATGCGTTTTTTTACGGCCGTTTTAGGAGCTGTTTTTTTTTATTGACCCAATGAAAAACTGCTCCAAAAACGTCTCAAGAAGTGACATGCACCTCTTTTTTACGGAGCGTTTTTTAAAAAGGCCGCATAAAAAATGCCCCGTGGAAACGGAACGCCGTTTTCCCCATTGAACTCAATGGGCAGATGTTTGGAGGCATTCGGCCCCCGTATTTTCAGCCGTTCTTCGGGGCATTTACGACCTGAAAAACGTCTGAAAATAGGCTGTGTGAACATACCCAAGGACGAGCGCCGATCAACGAGACAGCTTGTTGATCAGCACTCGTTTGCTCCTTTTACAAGGTATGATCAGTAATGTATGGTGACGAGTGATGGTTACTACGATCGCTAGTCCACATACATGTCTATCATGTCGGCAGATCGTCTCAATGTTTACACAGGGAGATGGGCTGCCGACAATGATAATTTTTCTTGCTGCATAAATGAGAAGATCTGTTGATTTAAACTAGTGTTTGCTCAATCCTCGGCTGATCGTTGCTTGTTTACACAGGGCAGTAATAGGGAACGAGCTTTCATATGAACGGTCATTTGCCAGGTTATTGGCTCGTGTAAAAGGGCCCTTAGGCTTTATGTACAAGGTCGTAATAGGGCACCCGTAAGGTGGTTGGGGCCTTACTGTAACTCTGTATGACTCCAATTTCATGCTGAGGTAAGGCCAGAAAAAAAATTGTAGCATGCTCCATCGGATTCTGTATGTACGGAGCTACTCTCCTGTAGAAATATTGCTTCTAGGGGAGAATAGCTTGGCACATACTGTACTTGACGGAGCATTGTGCAGTGGGTCTCTCAGACTCTTTAACAAGGGGCCATATGGGAATCCGTGTGCGCCATAGAGCCTACTGCATGAGGCCTAAGGCTGTGTTCACACATAACATTTTTGTTGGTGATATTTTTTTATTCTTTTTTGTGACATTTAAAAAAAAAATTGTTATTAAAAAAAGAAACCTTAATCTGCAAAAACGTCATCTGTAAATATGTCCTTACAATGGCAGCTGCCCCCTTCCTCTGAGGCCTGTGCTGTTCAGCATAGTTTGCCTTCTGATGTACTTGGCTGCTGATTACGTTGGCCCTGTTGTAGGGAGCCTATAATCATCTACCATCAGGAAGAAAACCACAATACAAATGCTTAAGATCCCCCAAAAAATATTGCAGGTACTTAAAAATAGATAGTTCTATTTTTAAAGAAAAATTAATAAATAAAAATATTCATCTCCAGCAGAGCAGGCACAGTAAATAAGTCAGATAAAACAAGTACATGTTTAGTGCAGGCCTAAGGGGGCGAACATGACACCGCAATTAAAAAGAAGTCCAAATAGAGAATCCCTGTGTCATGCACCGCCCCCTCAGGTGATTCCCTAGGCATAATACATTGCACCAGTTTGTGTACCTATTTAAAACCCAGCATAATCATTGGAATCAGTGGGCACCATTGATTTTTGTGAAATTCTCTATTGTGGAAGATACCTACACGCTGGCTGCATCCGCATGTAAACATGGCAGGTGCAACTCAGCCAATACATTGCCCTCTATGGAGCTTAGTACAGTGACCACAAGACCCTGCCACGTGGCCGCTAATAGTAACAGATCTCGCAGTGTTCAAATACAGTGCTAGGTCTATTGATGGGTAGCAAGGCTGAATTTGTCATTGATGTTTTTCTGTTGTGTATCATGATAACTCACTGATTTATCTGCGAGTTTACGTGGAAAACCACAGATAACATATTTGTGATATCATAATGAACAGTGTGTGTGTGTGTGTGTGTGTGTGTGTGTGTGTGTGTACAACTAGTCCTTGCCAATGAATTAGAACATCGTCAAAAAGTTAATTAATTTCAGTAATTCGATTCAAAAAGTGAAACTCATATGATATATAGATTCATTACACACAGAGTGATCTATTTCCAGCATTTTTTTGTTTTAATGTTGATGATTATGGTAACAGTTAATGAAAACCCAAAATTTAGTGTCTCAGAAAATTTAGAATATTATATAAACCCAATTTCAAAAAAGATTTTTAATACTGAAATGTTGGCCTACTGAAAAGTATGTACAGTATATGCACTCAATACTTGATCGGGGCTCCTTTTGCATGAATTACTGCATCAATGAGGCGTGGCATGGAGGTGATCTGCCTGTGGCACTGCTGAGGTGTTATCAATGCGGCGTGGCATATAGGCGATCAGCCTGTGGCACTGCTGAGGTGTTATCAATGCGGCGTGGCATGGGGGCGATCAGCCTGTGGCACTACTGAGGTGTTATGGAAGCCCAGGTTGCTTTGATAGCGGCCTTCAGCTCGTCTGCATTGTTGGGTCTGGTGTCTCATCTTCCTATTGACAATACCCCATAGATTCTCTATGGGGTTTAGGTCAGGCGAGTTTGCTGGCCAATCAAGCGCAGTGATACTGTGGTTATTACACCAGGTATTGGTACTTTTGGCAGTGTGGGCAGGTGCCAAGTCCTGCTGGAAAATGAAATCAGCATCTCCATGAAACTTGTTCTGTGTGAACAAGGCCACATGCACACGACCGTATTTTCATCTATCCCAAAATACTGTCCGTAAATACGGATCCGTAGGCATCTGTATTTCACCAGTCTATACGGAAGGGTGTCCGTGAATACGGTCCGTATACCATCCGTATGTACGAATCTGTAAAAACAGACGGGGGACGCAAATGATGTCATCAGCATGTTGCATAGCAACGCTTCCGTAAATACGGACGGTATACGGATGCACATTAGTAGCCGTCTGTATTTACGGAAGCGCCTATACGCTTCTATGGGAGAGTCCTTGCTGTAATTACTGACCAGAATAGGACCGGTTCTATGATTTTTTTTCTGCACAGACACCCATCAGTAAAAATACTGAAAGGTGTCCGTGGCCAATAGAAATGAATGGGTCCGTAATTACTGATGAAAAATATTGTCGTGTGCATGGGGCCTTAGGCTGCTTTCACACCATGATATTCCAGTAAACCCGAAGTATGCCAAAAGAGTGTCCTTTTGGCATACGTTCAGGTTCACACAGAGTTTTTTTTCAGGCGGAAAAATCTGCCTCAAAGTTCCTTCAGGAATTTTGAGGCAGATTTTGACCTGCCAGCAGAACACTTGCCGTGTTTTTTGGCCGCAGACATTGATCACCACGGGCAAATAAAACGCAGCGAAAATCGCTTTCTCTGCCTCCCATTGATGTCAATGGAATGTCAGGGACGGAAACGCCTGAAGAAAGGGAGTGAAGGTCCTGGGAGAAATCTGCCTCTGCCTCCCATTGAAAGCAATGGGAGGCGTTTTTGGACGTTTTTTGGTGCAGTTTTCATGTCAAAAACAGCGCCAAAAAACGGTGTGAACCAGGGCCTAAGGTATATGTACTCCAAAATAATGCTGATGAATAATGCAACTCATCCAACAAAAAACAAGCCATCTTATGTCTGTAAATGAAAAAATAAAAAGTCATGGCTGTCAGCACGGATTGAGGCAAAACGAGAAAAATCCTTATGTCAACAATGCCAAAATTGTCTGCTTCCAGAGAGGATGCCCAGGATTAGAAAAAAAGGATTGTTTTTCCCCGCAGAAACAGTGCTTCGTCTGTTAATGTGCTTTGTCAGGTATTGTACTTCATCCTTATTCACTTTAAAGGGTAACTAAACGTTTGACAAACTTCTGACCTGTCATGACCTCCACCAATCGCTCAAACGAAGCGGCAGAAGCACTCGTGTGAGAGCTCAGCTGATTCGTGTGCCGCTTCGTTGAGCGATTGTTGGGGCTCTCGGTGCTCGGACTCCCACCAATCAAAACTTCTGACATGTCACTATGACATGTCAGAAGTTTGTCAAACGTTTAGTTACACTTTAATAATACATTTTTCTGGAAAAAAGCAGATTCTTTTCTTTGATCCTGGGTAACCCCTTTTTAATGCTTTTGGAACTCCATACACAAATATATAGTCTTATTGGATTCATTTGTTTGATTTTTATTTTTTTATTTTTATGGCAGATGGCGGCGCACACAGGTCATTTTGCACACACAGCCGCTACATTAGCCTTAATATGGGCATCTGTCTGATAGCAGAGCAGTCATGTGTAAGCCATCAATTTCTACTTTATTTATTTATTTACTCTTTTTAATATAATCCTTACTAGGACATTATAACAATTTGTTCTGCCACCTGTGGAAACAAACTGGTTGTACAACAGGTCTGTTAATATTTGCGTGTGACTCATTAAAATCCGCCCATCACTGCGTGAAGACTGTCCCAAAACTCCCACTGCCCCCATTCCAAACGTGACTCATTGTTTTCTAGTCCGCTCGTTTTCTTTTATGATTTTTCGATGTGGAATACACGCAAGTCCCAGTGGAGTTATTATTTGTGAGATATTTCCTACTTCGTATTCTGGCAGCACATAGCTCCAGCTGCAAAACATTGAGGAAACTAGAGAGTTTCTGTACAAGTTGAAAGTAAAAAATATCCAGTAAGCCCAAACTTTTTGTGAAGTTATAATAAAGAAAGGAAATAATCTTTTGCGTTTAATATGTACATTTAATTTAAAGAGTACTTCTGGAAATAGAAAAATGACTCTTTTTAAAGGGGTTATCCACTGGACAATCCTTTTTTGTTAGAAGGGTCTTCTGTCAAATAACCTGTAATATAGGACCAGGAAGCGGATAAGCCCGAGGGAGGGCTAGTCGCGGAAATATGACAAGGAGACCAGGATTGATGGCAAAATGATAGTCACTTTACTAGTCCGGCGGTACTCTCTCACACGACCACAAAGAAAACCGCAGTACAACACTTCTCTTACGTCAGAGGACCTCTAGTGCAGCCTATCACACATGTGCGGGGAGACGTTTATTACTCCACCCACCAATCCCAACGCGGTATCTAACTGGAAGGCCCTAGACAACGTCCATCCGATCACCGCAGCTCATGTGTGATCACCTGCCGATCCCCACATACCCTTCCTGGCTTACAGGGCCATAGCATGCCCTTCGGAACGAACGTAGCATTTGTTCCCTCTGGTACATTGCCGTAGTCTGAACCCGATAGGTGTGAACAGATGCCTTTTAACATTTAAGCATCGCAGCCAGCACGCAGCGTAGCCACGCTTTGGTTGCGTGCTTAGCATTGTTATGGCGCAGCAATGCGTCCAAGCCGTTTCTTCCCGTACTAAATTTACAGCTAGAGCAACCACCATTGCCTGAGAACCAAAAATAGAAAAAACACAATACAAGTTATACAATACAGGGGTTATACAGCAACACGTCCTCCTCTGGAACTCATCCCTGGGAGAAAAGCAAGTCCACACGCAACATATTCCATTTAAAGAGACAGTAACAATTTTAGCATAATATGCTACAAGTGACTTTGCCACAACCAAAGCAAATAAACACATCCGGGGACCCCTTTTAGGATGGGGGTCACTCCCACATTTTTACAAGCCAATCACAGGGTATCCCACTGCTTGGACCATCCCAGCCATCAGTTGTAATCCATGGGGGAATCTGGCAGCAAGTGTTCCTTTTCCCTGAAGTGCCACTACAGGGGAAATTAAATATTACACAGTTCTCATTGAAATCAATCGGCTGTTTATATAATGCATTTTTGTGCTGGGTCCTTCAGCGTGTGAAAAGCTTTTTGCAGCCGCTTTCCATTCAGATTAATAAATTAGGGTACTGAATGGCGACATCCCTCTAACTCAGAATTCCCTAAAAAAGTATTTAAATAGGGTTTTAAAACTACGCAACCCATTTAAAAATTCTATTTAGCCATTAGATCGTTATCTCTATTTCTTGGAAAGCTGGTCGGCAAATATAGGGGCTTTTATAGGCGCTGTCACCCATTTAGTTACAAGACCCAAACCTTATGGATGTTTTCCCCCTCTAAATAATAATATTTACACTGTGGAGCTCATGAACACTCCTTTTGGGAGTCAATATATGGTCCATCTCTATAAATTTGTTCTGTCAAGGAGTATAGGTCATCTCTGATCAGCTCCGACCCTGGCTGAGCTCTCTCACGTGCCCGTTCCTGCTTTTTGATGCCAAGTCTAATCTAATTACAGGATCCATTCATTCCTCAGACTTCATTTCATGTTTGGTGAATATCCAGGCAAGTTAATGGATAATCTCGAACAGATTAAAAGCCTAGACACCATGGAAACCCATGTTTTTTTTATTCAACATGCAGTCAGAGAAGGGGTAAAATGATAATCAGCACTTTCCAGTGAACTGGAAAAAGTTTTTATTGAGTCACAGTAGATATAGAGACATTCAGCGGCCTACCTGAAAGTGGGCCACTAGTAACCCCTTTTGATAAAGTCAGAATTAAACAACATAAAGGGCTATATAGTCTAAGATGGCTTTCTTATGGCTATAACATGGGTAAATATTAGTGTCTTTATTATGGCCCGCAATACCCAGACCTTCCACGGTTTTGTTAAACCGGACTTAAATCATCAGTTGTTGTAGTACACTCCCAAAATAGTACTTTATATAATGTTGATAGGACTTGTTCTAAAACACTGATAAGTAAGGGGTCCCAGTGGGTAGCGTATGATCGTATCAGCCCTGGACACCAGTGGAGAGCATGTCTGCTGAATACTAGTGGATTGGTTGAGATAAGGATAGAGGGAGAGGGGCAGAAGGAAGATGCTAACCAACACCAAAAAACATGTAGGCTCTGTTGTTGACCAGGTGACATAATTATAAAGGTGCCCATACACATTAAAGAATAGTTGGCGGGACCAGAGGACGATCTAATGTGTATAGGGGTGTCCCAACACACCTCCGACAGCAGCTGGGAGGATATAATGATTGGGCACAAATGGATTTCAGCATGCCCGCTCCTTTGTTCCCGTAAGAGATGCGGTATCTAACTACAGCAAATTAGCATAGAGGGAGCCAACACAACAATGGGACAAATCTCTGGCACAGGGAAGGGGGGTTCCAGGAAAAAAACCAACGGTGCTGGAATCGTAGACCGCGCTATTCAGGTCAGTAAAAAGTTCAATTTATGTGACCTATTGACGGGTCCTCTTGAAAGAGCGTTTGTTTCCACCAATCGTTCTTTTCCATCAGTTTTGGGACATCTTGATTTAATGACGGATACTTTTTTCTTTTATTGAACATATGGGTACAGTATTAGCAGACATGCACACTGATCTGTTTTATTATATACTATTTTAAGAACCGTGTAAATGTGTAAAGGACAGGTGCTAGACCGGAGGATCATCTTTTTCTGTATGTCTTGGATTTCACAAGGAATAAAATATAATTTATGATTGAGTTACTGATACATGGATTATATCAGTATATGCAATTTATGTCTGTGGCTTTCAGATATTGTAATCGGAGAAGTTGCCTGAAACTAGGAGTCCGTGTAATGAATATTTACATCCTAGGGGTAAGTAAAGAATATTGTTGTGTGGGGCTGTTGAGCTGGTTAACCGTTGTAGAATGTATATCCTACACACTACAAGTAGTATATCGTGCCTAAAGTAAACCTGACTTATGAGACCTATTAAAATAAGGAAATTAATACGATTGCATTTAATTAACAGCCCCCCCCCCCCCCCTCAAGTACCAAACAGGGACTATAAAGAAACCTGATTGGCTAAGAAGGATTATGTGGTACGGTCTATGACTCTTAACGCTTCTTTGTAGTCTTGTATTTTTCAAGACAAAACCAGGAACAGAAGAAATCTATAAAGAAAGGACTTATAGGTCTCGTTTTGGCTTAAAAAATGCATGCAAAATATGCAACAAATCTGGTGAAATATTCTGTTTACTGTCCTAGCCTTGTATCTAAATACCCTGACCATGGCAGAGCAGCTTGTTGTAAGGCCCTATTCAGACAACAGGGATAATTGGGCGTGTAACGGCCATTTTCTTTTTTTTACAGACGTCACGGCTGTATTAAAATCAATGCATTTCTGTGGAGCTATTTGCTCACTATTCATTTTTGCCCGTTTTTCCCAGTTTCCTTAATAGACTGAAGTCTATGAGAGATCCATGAAAACGGGTTTCGCACGGGTGCAAATCGGCTGGGGAAAACGTCCGTTATTCATGGCCGATTTTACGTCCAGTTGTGTGAATAAAGCCTAACCGTTGCTTATGGCACTTAACCTACCAGCCCCACCCAGCTACTCCCCTGGTATATATGAAACCTATAGAGCATGTAACAGGTGGGAGGGGGTTTAGGATGGTTACTGCCCCGCAGAGGAAATTGCGCAGCAAGAACTTCAGACGACACAGGTATAAGATGCTGAACAGAACTTTACTCCAACAGAGGCACAGTCTTCACGGTTATAATATTTCGTACATAAAGTTGATGATTTCACTAATAAATAGGCTCTATACTTGGCGGTTTCTGATTTAACTGGTGAGAATGGGACAACGTGTTGGCTAATGGTTTAGTCTCAAGTTGAACTTGTAGTGCAGAGGGTCTTTGTTCTCACATGAAGCGCTGAGCTAGCGATACGCCATTCAGCCGAGCAATACAAGGTCTTTGGTGGATCAGTCACTTGGTAGCTTATGCCCTACCTGGCAATCTCAACTGGCAGCTCCCGCCCTACCCGCCTATCCAATCTGGCAGCTCTCGCCCTGCCCGGCTATCCAACAGCGGCTCACGCCCCGCTCGGCAAATCCACCCACTCTGTACTGACTTCTTTCTCCCCCTCCTTATTATCCCACACACATCACTCTTTCTGTCTCTTAACTCCATCACTCACCGTCACTATATAAAAATCGTAATCATTTTTTTTTCTTTAAGACTAGGCTCCTCCCGGTTTCTTTTTTTTTTTAAAGAGGCCTCACGCCACAACTGACCTCTGATGCTAATGTGCCTTCACAGAGTCCCGCCTGCACAAAATATATATATAGTGCTCTATGGAAAATTAATCTTTTCCTCTAATATAAATACAGTTGCATTACAAAACATAAGGTGCTTAACATATATACAGAAGTGTGTTCGCTGCACACCCTATAAGCAGACTCCAAGGAATTGTTACCATAATCATCAACATTAAAAGAAAACAATGCTGGAAATAGATCACTCTGTGTGTAATGAATCTATAGAATATAGGAGTTTCACTTTTTGAATTGAATTACTGACATAAATTAACTTTTTGATGATATTCTAATTTATTGAGAAGGACGTGTGTGTGTGTGTATATATATATATATATATATATATATATATATATATATATATATATACATATATAGTGTGTGTGTGTATATATATATATATATGTATGTATGTGTGTCAGGTTTTTGTCATGTTACAAAGTCAGTAGAAGATGAATCATTTCAGAATTTTTTCCACCTTTTAATGTAATCTATAATCTGTACAATTCCATTGAAAAACAAACCGAAATCTTTTAGGGTGAAAAAAATAAAAATAATGTGGTTGCATAAATATGCACACCCTAAGGCCTTATTCACATGAACGTGTCCGTTTTGATCGTGCAAAAAAACGCTGCGTTTAGCGCGCGCAAAAGTTCCGTGTGGCATCAGCATGTGGTGCGTGCCTGCGTGATTTACGTGCATATGGCAGTGTGAAGACACTCTGTTTTTATGTTTACAAACATAAAAGCAGGAGGTGCTTTTCTTGTTTCATTTATTTATTTTACTACTGTAAATACACACACACACACACACACACACACACACACACACACACACACACACACACACACACACACACTATTATTGTTATTATGGCCAGCAGCTAATATACAGAGTAACCGCCGCGTGCAGCATGGACAGCAGCAAGACGGCTGGGAGTGACTCAATAAGGTGCTGGTCGGTTGTCTCCGGTATCTGGCGCCTCGCTGACTGCAGTGCATTCCACATTTGCTGGAGGGTGCGTAGGGGAGGATCCATAGAGCGAACAAGACGATCAAGGAGGTCCCACAGATGCTTAATTGGGTTTATGCCGGGCGAATTAGGGGGCCAGGGAAGTACTTGGAAGTCTTGGTCGTGCTCTTCCAACCACTGTCGGACATTTCTAGCCGTGGGACGTGTCGCATTGTCTTGCTGGAAGATTCCATCTGCCCCAGGGACGACAAACAGCATGTATGGGTGGACATGATCTGCAATGATGGATTCATACCCAGATCGGTTCAGAGCCTTCCACATGGATGAGTGGCCCAGAGAATGCCATGAAAGAATTCCCCAGACCATAACGCTGCCACCCCCAGTTTGTGTTCTTCCAGCAATGGTTGGAGGGTGTTTGTTCTCTGATGTTTCTTGCCTGACGCGCCAATGTCCATCCGTTCGATGAAGCAAAAAACTTGACTCATCGGAGAAGTCAACCCTTTGCCAATCATCGGTGGTCCAATTCTGATACGGCCGTGCAAATTGAAGCCTTTTTTTCCGATGCACCTTTGTTAGCATAGGAGCGGTGACCATTCATCTGCTTCGGAGCCCCAAACGCAGCCCCAAAAGGGTTCACTGAACTGTCACAGTCAGCAGCTCCACTGTAGCGCGTCATTCGGCCCTCCTGCACCTTCGTAGCAGATGTTCACCTCTCACATCAATGGCACATGGTGCTCTGCAGTTTCCACGTTGGTTATTGCCAATGGTGCCATTTGTCCACTCACGATACACTTTCACCACAGCAGCACGTGAACTGTTCACAAACCGCTTCGCCCTTTTTATCCGTGGAAACAACAATTGATATGTGTCCAGACAGCCTATCGCACACCTTATATACCCACCAGGCCAGCCCACGACACATCACTTCCTTCATGGACTACGCGCTGCCAACGCCGAAAGTAGGAGATGGTAATAATAATGTGACTCGAGTGCATGTGTGTGTGTGTGTATATATATATATATATATATATATATATATATTTTGCACGCAAATGAGATTCAATTATTTAAGACCATTGGGGACAAGGATTTATGTGTGTTGCTGATCTCTGTAAAGCACTGCAGAATATGTTGCCGCTATATCATAACCGGAAATCAATAACTGTAGATCCTGTCGTAACTGTAATGTTTGATGGCGTCACCAGAGGGCAGCAGAGTCTGGAACTTTTAAGTTCAGACTCCTGTACAAAGACATACTAGGACTTTGCTTGCCAAAGACAGTGCTTGCTGTCAATAAGAGTGCCAATATTTGTATTTTTTTTACCAGATGAAAACAAAAGTACATATATGGACAATTATCTGAAAGAATAGAAGAACACAGCACTTGCCTAGCATCGTTGCCGCTTTGTTCTTGCAATTGTGGGGGTTATATTGGTTGAACCCCCCCCGATTGGACATTGATGGCATATCGATAGAATATGCCATCAGTGTCTATGCTGAGACAACCCACTTCTGTATGCGGCATGCCAGGTTCAAAACCTTTCTAAATCAGTCACACGTAGTGCAACATGAAAGCCATTGCCCCTAATATTTATGACGACAATGAAAATATACTTGTCAGAAAAAGTAATTGCATTGATAGATCTAGTCATTTTGTGACTACTTTGATTGCATTTTTCCACCTTACATTAGAAATGACTGCAGACAGTAGGTAGTATTGGCATCTGCCATGGGAACGCTCACTATAAAATATTTTTTCAATAAATTTAAAGGGTTTGAACCTGATGCCAGTCGGCTGTCTGCGGCTGCGGTGTTCCCTCCAAATGTAGTGGAAAATCACCTCATTTTGTTCTTGGTGCCAGCAGGCAGACTGTTAAGCCAGCCACTTCAAAGAGTCTCAGCAGCTGCATATGCTTCATATTAAATGAGCCCTGGAAATATTTAATTGATATATGCCTTTAAATACGTGAAGGTGGAATTGACGCTTAGGTCTTTTAAAAAGCTGGAAAATATATAGGTGTATTGTATCACATTCGGATCACCCCCTCACTCCAACAGCCTCATTCTGCATGTCAAAGGGGATCTAAAGAGGAGTAGCATGGATACCTCAAACCTGCATTGTGCCACTTGTCCTTTGCAAAAGCAGATCTCAAGGTGGTATGTGCCTCGTGTGTATGTATGTGTGTAAAATTAATACATATATATAGTTCAAAACAAAAGGAGAAAACACAGCACTCAAAGCAAGCTGAACATTAGGCCATGTGCACGTTACCAGTGAAAGGATGAATCAACTCCTTGGAATGGAATAAACAGCAGGATCAGAGAGCAAGTAACAGCACCAGGACTTCAAAATTGGGGAGGTGTTGGTTTATTCACCACAAAGTGAAAAGAATGAGCAATGTTTCGGTTGAGAAATTTATATATATATATATATATATATATATATATATATATATATATATATGTATATACTAGTCCTTCTAGATGAATTAGAATATCATCAAAACCCGATATTGGGCCATCCTTCCTTCACACCGAGCCTGTCGGACCCTGTTTCTCAGAGATGGGCGTCTTTTGGACGATATCGGGCCATCCAGTTTTTTGAGAGGGGAATCTTGGCCGACCCTGGAAGCTCTCGCTACCCTTGTCCTTTTGGGATTCTGGAAGGCAAACCAACTCCATTATTTCCTTGTCTCCCTCCCACCCCCGCCACCCTGTCCCTTTCCGTCACCCCATTGGAAACCCTTTAATCGAGAACGGGCCCGGTGCGACATGCCATTTCCGCTATCTATGCCATGTCTATGACGCAGCCGCCGCCTCCTTCTCTCAGACTCTGGTTTCATAAAATAGAGGAAATTAAGCGCATGGAAGACCTTACATCTCAGTTGACTAACAGACCTGGCAGCTTCTCCAAGACTTGGTCCCATTGGATTGTCTATCAGGACTCTCCAGACTATCGGACCATCATGGCCAGCTGAAATTTCAGACGTTTTTGAATTGTATTCTGGATCATGTACCTATGTGTCACCCCCCCCCCCTTTTCCTTTTTTCTTTCTCTCCCCTGTCCTTACCCCTCCTCTGTCCCTAATGTCGCATATATGATTTTGTAAATTGTTTGATGCAATATCATGGGCCTGTTTGTCCTTGTCCCTCCCCCCCCGTTTTTCTTTTTTGTTCCCTTGCTTGATATGTTCCTTGTTTGAAAAAGCAAATAAAGAAAGAGTTTACAAAAAAAAGAATATCATCAAAAAGTTAATTTATTACATTCTCATTGCCCTTTTTTTCTTACTGGTTCCTGTGCATGTCTGCTGGTATCCGTGTGCACAGGACTATATTTCTAGTGATGTTCTCAGATGCTCAATACAGTTTTTTTTTTTTGCATCTGCTATTGCTGCTTATGCTGGCCTGCGTTCCGATGTTTGTGCTTCCTCATGTTTGCACTTTATTATCTTTTGCTAGATATTGAAAATGGAAAATAAAAGAATTTATATTAAAAAAAAAAAGTACATTTATTTCAGTGATTCAATTCAGAAAGTGAAACTCATATTATATATATATTCATTACACAAAGAGTGATCTATTTCCAGCATTTTTTTTCTTTTAATGTTGATGATTATGGCTAACATCTACGTTTAGTCTACACAGCAGTATTAAACATTAAACTCATAAGCATGTAGGAAATGTTTTGGGGATGTTTATCCCTCCCTCTTCAGATTCATTGCCATTTCTGGTGAAAAGAATTGGACCTTAAAATAGATCGCTCTAATGCTAGTGGAAACTGATCCTTTAAAGCCCTGAATTCCTAGAGGGGTGCTGGGTGGGTGATAATTAAAGTTTATTATATTAAAGGGATTGTCCCAACTGCAGGGGTCTCCAGCACGCGGGCCCTGGGGCTGTCATCTGCGGCCCGCGGGACACAAAGCCGCTAGTACAGACTCTGCTCCAGGACTCTGGAATTCCCTGACATCGCTGTCCACATATGGACAGTGTTGTCAGGGTCTTCCCCAGAGCGGAGTCCCGAGCAGAGCGCTAGTATAGACTCTGCTCCGGGACTCTGTGGAATCTTCTGACCTCGCTGTCTACATATGGACAGCGATGTCTGGGGCTTTCCCAGAGCTGGAGTCCCAGACAGAGCACTAGTATAGACTCTGCTCTGGGACTCTGGGGAAGCCTTTGACATCGCTGTCCATACATCGACAGTGATGTCAGGGGCTTTCCCAGAGCAGGTGTCCCAGTGATGTCAGGAGCACAGCTGGAGTCCCAGGAAGAGCCTACTAGCACTCTGCCGGGGACTCCAGCTCTGGGGTTGCCCCTGACATCCATGTCCATATATGGACAGTGATGTCAGGAGCAGAGCTGGAATCCCAGGCAGAGTGCTAGAAGTGGCTCTGCTCCGGGACTCCAGCTCTGGGCAGCCCCCTGACATCACTGTCCATATGTGGACACTGATGTTAATGGCTTGCCCAGAGTTCCGGCGCAGAGCAAAAAACTAGTGCTCTGCTCCGGGACTCCGGCTCTGGGGTTGCCCCTGATATCACATTCTGGTCCAGGAGGATCCCCTGACGTCACTGTGTATGGACAGTGACATCAGGGGCTCCAACAGTAGAGGAATCCCTAGCCAAAGCATCAGCAATGCTCTAGATGGGGATTCCACTCCTAGAGTGAGCCCCAATGGAGCTATCTACTTGGGGTGTGTGTGGCAGCATCTTTAGAGGGCACTGTGGCAGCATCGACAGACGGCACTGGCAGCATCGACAGAGGGCACTGTGGCACTATCTAAAAAGGGGCTGCCCAATCTTGACGTGTGTCTGCCAAACACTGCCAACTGAGCCGCCGGACTGCATTTAGCAACACTTAAACTGGAAAACTGGATTGTTGAAATAAGCACGTGGAGAAATATCTAAAATGTTAAACCTAGCGGTATTATTATAGTAATGTAGTATTATTATTCTAGTAATATAGTGTTTATAGTAGTTCAAATAACTAATTGATTAACAATAATTTTGTATTGTATCAAATTTGAAAGTAATGCGGCCCGACCACTTCACATTTTTTCTATATGTGGCCCACTTACCCGGCCGAGTTTGAGACCCCTTGTCTAGAGTGTGGTACTCCCTTTTATGATGGCCATATACTGTAATAGGGCAAATAAAAAGCTTTGTGCGCCATTGCGGTGACTAAGCAGATGTATCCGCCTCATTGACCTAAGATACAACATACAGTGTGGGAGACGTGATCCAACTACAACGATACTGTACTGGCAGCTGTTCCATCACAGATATCCTGGCCGTAGTGAGGAAAATAAAACTCAAGCAGCTCAGACTCCATAGTAACTGCCATGTGTTAGTAAATTGTCATGTGGGATGAGGAAGCAGTGGTGGCTCTTCTAATAACAATAAAACGTGGGATGTCACTCACAAATGGTGCGTGATATGGATTACAAAAGTCCATTGTTTCTTTTGGGGGTGTCTGTATGTGTTTTTTTTGTTTTTTTTCCCCTGAAAAGTTACGAAAAGTCACATGAAAAATATTGTGGTTACTGTTAACTCCTTATTCTTTTGTTTCTGTAATTTATTATATACCTTAAATGAGGGCTGATATTGTAAAAGCCTCACTACTTTTTGTATCACTGCATATTACTGTATATATAATAACCCAATATTTTCCAACTAACCAGCATTTTAGCTATGATGGTCACACTTTTCTAATATACAATTTAAAGAGTACTTATCATATTTAAAACTTTTTGATAAAAATGGCTTCAACGTGTAAAATAATCCCCTATTTCCTGCACATCATGTACTGTTCTAAATGTTAAAATTCCTACTGCATGCGGTGGACTCTAGGGGGAGCATTATGAATACAGATTTGCACTTTGGCTTGATTTAGGGTCTCACACATTTTTTTATTTTTTTTGTTATAGATTCCTTATCACCACTCAGTCTGAATTGAGCCTAACGTTAAGCCTGTGTCTTTGTACAAACTCCGAGTTGTACAAAGTTATAATATGGCACCCATTTGGTGGCACGTTCTTTCGGATGTCTTACTACGGAGGTATTCTCCCGTAAAAGCATTACAAGAATACCTCTGGAACACAATGCAGTATAGAGGTACCATACGGCTGCACATGTAGTGCCTACGGCTCCATAGTGCAGAGCTGTAGAGACTCTGTGTGCCTCGGTACAGGCCCTACCACGTTTCAGATTTAGCAGGGCAGGCTATGTAGGGTACGCAAGGGGTTGAAAAACTCCACACGAAACAAACCAAGGTCTGACCCCATATACTTCATATTAGCAAAAAATGTTACATGCAGAAATTATGTCTGGAAAACTTTTAAAATGGTAGGTTCTCTTGAAATGCAATGACCAGCTCGTATTCCTCAGCACTTTTTCTTCTTTTTTTAAAAAATATTAATGTTCACAAATTAATTCTGACCAAATTGCTGCAGTTGTAAATTTAGTGAAGTCAAATAGGTTATGTGGCACAGGGATGTATACATTACATTAAATTGAGTTAGCTGTGCAGTATTGTTATAACCAAAAACACCAGGAGGTGGCGCTATTTTCAAAGGGTAAACTTTTCTACAAACCTATATAAAAACAAACCTTTTTGTTCTGGATTTTTATTTTTAGACATGAATCTTTTTGACTTTATTAAGAAGAGGAGACTTATCTTTAAGTAAATATTGTGTTAGGCTACATTTACACATAGCAGATTTGCTGCGGGCTTCCGTCGGGATTTGTGGGTGAAATACAGTATCAGTAAAGTGAACGAAATTTTAACAAATTAAAAAAACGATTTTCAAATCTACAGCATGTCAATTTATGTTGCAGAAAGTGCACGAAGTTGTTGCCGATTTTTCACCATTGAATTCAGTGGGAGAAAGCATTTCGCAAGAAAATGCTATAGTTACAGATTTTACTGCAGATTACCTGCGGATCTCAACAAAATCAGCAAGTCCAATTATTAAAATGTAAGTTAAAATAAGTTTTAAATTTAAAAAAATCAATATACCCATCTGCCCTGGAGCTCCCCTGGCAACGCTTCAGTGCTCCCCCGCTGGTCTCTGTATACCCGACCTCCAGCGAAGTTGCAGCCAATCGGTAGGACCCAGGCTACCGATTGCAGCAGAAGCAGCTTGAAGACAACCCGATTTGGTGGTGACTATGGGGCAAGTAACTTCCCACTAGGCTCTATTTCTAGTTGATTCACTAATAACCTATTTGACCTGGTAGGTGCAATTAAAAGTGGACGTGCATGTTCTACAGTGAAGGAAATAAGTATTTGATCCCTTGCTGATTTTGTAAGTTTGCCCACTGTCAAAGACATGAACAGTCTAGAATTTTTAGGCTAGGTTAATTTTACGAGTGAAAGATAGATTATCTAAAAAAAAAAATGGAAAATCACATAGTCAAAATTATATATATTTATTTGAATTGTGCACAGAGAAATAAGTATTTGATCCCTTTGGCAAACAAGACTTAATACTTAGTGGCAAAACCCTTGTTGGCAAGCACAGCAGTCAGACGGTTTTTGTAGTTGATGATGAGGTTTGCACACATGTTAGATGGAATTTTGGCCCACTCCTCTTTGCAGATCATCTGTAAATCATTAAGATTTCGAGGCTGTCGCTTGGCAACTCGGATCTTCAGCTCCTTCCATAAGTTTTTGATGGGATTAAGGTCTGGAGACTGGCTAGGCCACTCCATGACCTTAATGTGCTTCTTTTTGAGGCACTCCTTTGTTGCCTTGGCTGTATGTTTCGGGTCATTGTCGTGCTGGAAGACCCAGCCACGAGCCATTTTTAATTTCCTGGTGGAGGGAAGGAGGTTGTCACTCAGGATGGAGCCATGTACCGTCAAATCCTTTCTCCCATTGATGCGGTGAAGTAGTCCTGTGCCCTTAGCAGAGAAACACCCCCAAAACATAATGTTTCCACCTCCATGCTTGACAGTGGTGATGGTGTTCTTTGGGTCATAGGCAGCATTTCTCTTCCTCCAAACACGGCGAGTTGAGTTAATGCCAAAGAGCTCAATTTTAGTCTCATCTGACCACCGCACCTTCTCCCAATCACTCTCAGAATCATCCAGATGTTCATTTGCAAACTTCAGACGGCCTGTACATATGCCTTCTTGAGCAGGGGGACCTTGCGGCACTGCAGGATTTTAATCCATTACGGCGTAATGTGTTACCAATGGTTTTCTTGGTGACTGTGGTCCCAGCTGCCTTGAGATCATTAACAAGTTCCCCCCGTGTAGTTTTCGGCTGAGCTCTCACCTTCCTCAGGATCAAGGATACCCCACGAGGTGAGATTTTGCATGGAGCCCCAGATCGATGTCGATTGACAGTCATTTTGTATGTCTTCCATTTTCTTACTATTGCACCAACAGTTGTCTCCTTGTCACCCAGCGTCTTACTTATGGTTTTGTAGCCCATTCCAGCCTTGTGCAGGTCTATGGTCTTGTCCCTGGCATCCTTAGAAAGCTCTTTGGTCTTGCCCATGTTGTAGAGGTTAGAGTCAGACTGATTCATTGAGTCTCTGGACAGGAGTCTTTTATACAGGTGACCATGTAAGACAGCTGTCTTTAATGCAGGCACCAAGTTGATTTGGAGCGTGTAACTGGTCTGGAGGAGGCTGAAATCTTAATGGTTGGTAGGGGATCAAATACTTATTTCTCTGTGCACAATGCAAATAAATATATATATATAATATATAATATGTGATTTTCAGTTTTTGTTTTTTTTTATATAATCGATCTCTCACTGGTAAAATTAACCTAGCCTAAAAATTCTAGACTGTTCATGTCTTTGACAGTGGGCAAACTTACAAAATCAGCAAGGGATCAAATACTTATTTCCTTCACTGTATATAGATGAAGTCTAACAGTGTATCATCCTTATGAGAGGAAAGTAGAAAACACTGATTCTTAGAGCATTTTATACAGCAGGGGTGTAATTGGGGGGGGTAGGGAAACGGACAAGTGAGCCCTAATCTACCCGCCACTCTGTCCCTGCCTACTTGCAACGACCCGCCCTAGGCGACGGGGTACAACTGGGCGACGGTCCCTACGCTCAGTAGGTGCAAGACAGACAAACAGACAAGGGGACACAAGCAAAGGGAAATGGGGCAGTTGCCCACGGCAACACCGTGAGCAACAAGAGGGGTGAACGAGCCGAGTCAAACCAGGAGTGTACGAGGTACCAAACGCAGAGCAGGAGAGTAGTCAGTAAGCCAGGGTCAGTATGGAGCAGGATCAAATAGTTAGAAGCTGTAGCTGGGCCAGGAAACCACACAAGAAGAATCACAAGCAAAGGAGGAACAGGAAAGGCAGGTATAAATAGACAGAGGGCGGGAGCTAGCTCCGTCTGGCCAGGCTGCGATAGGCTCTCCCACTCCTAAGCCTGCCATCCTGAGTGGTGGAAGATGGAGTCGGTCTCAGAGACATAGACTCAGGTGCAGACTGATTACCTATGGGAGTATACACAGAAGTTGTGCCTGGCAGATCCTTTACAAGGGGTCCTCAAGCCGTGGCTCGTGAGGTCCTGCTGTCCGGCTCGCGGGCTATTGTGGAAACATTAGTGGCAGTTCCAGGCGGTAATTTTGGATTTTTCTGTAGTGCAGGGGTATTGGAGAAGGAGCAGCCAAGAAGCGCTGTTACAGTACTGCAGCAGCCTCCTCTTTCAGAATGAAGCGTCAGAGGAGGCAGCCGCAGTGCCATAATGACGTTTTATGGCTTCTCCTCCTCTCTTGTCCACTACGGCCTTCCCCTATGCTAATCAAAGAATGCGTGCAGGGGAATGCTTGATGTACATGAGAGGAGGAGCCATTAAACATTGTTACGGCGCTGCATCTGTTACCAACTCTTTACTCCTGCGCTTAGGCCACACTCACCACCAATATGTGCAGCTGCAGCATCTCGTTATGGATCTCTTTCTCATCGCTCCCCCAAACCCATTACCTGTCCTTTTCCACGTTCTTAAAGAAGACCTCCAGTGGTAACTCAACTTTCAATATCTGCATTCCCCACTGACTGTATACCTCACTCTACACGTCTTTTATGTTTTCTGTACTTATTTTTTTGAACTGCTGCCTTGTCTGTGCTTTAAAAAATCCTTCATCTCGATTAATATATTTCCCCAGCTTTCTCTTCCCCTCTGCTTTGCTATCAATCCCATGATGCTTCAGCACAGCATCACATGACCAGCTAAAGGCCATACAATTTCTGCATGCTGGGGGACATTCTTTCTATATTCTCCTAAATAAGCTGAGAAACCATAAGTATACAGCCAGGGAGGCTGCACTATATTCTTCTACATTATACCTGTGTCAGTGGTAGCGGATGATAGAAGTTTCTGTCCCCCTGTGTAATACAAGTGCAGTACAGGAACTGCTGAAGCCTGTGATGGGTGACACATAGATCTCCATAGACTCAAGTAGAGAAAGTGTCACCGAGCTGGAGTCACACTGCTGCTAAGCAACCATCCCAGTCTTTTATATAGAGATAAAAGCAGCAAGAAAAATAACAAGTGAGAGACTGACACATGGAATACCATAATGGAGAAGATGGGAAAGTGCGAGGGTGATGTTTGGAACGCACTGCGCGCGCTCCATATGCTGCGGGTGTTGGCTGTATTTTACAGCGGGCACCCGTGTCTAACAGCCGGGAGCAGCGATCGTGCTGCTCCTGGCTGTTTAACCCCTCAAATGCTATGGTCAATCGCAGGGGCGTAACTAGGAAAGACTGGGCCCCATAGCAAATTTTTGACTGGGGCCCCCCCTCCCCTGGGTGTCACACAACCCCCCCTTGTAGATATTGCCTTTTTTACAGCCCCCCCTGTAGATAACGCCATACATCCCCCTGTAGATAACGCCATACAGAGTCCCCCCTGTAGATAACGCCATACATCCCCCTGTAGATAACGCCATACAGAGTCCCCCCTGTCGATAACGCCATACAGAGTCCCCCCTGTCGATAACGCCATACAGAGTCCCCCCTGTCGATAACGCCATACAGAGTCCCCCCTGTCGATGACGCCATACAGAGTCCCCCCTGTCGATGACGCCATACAGAGTCCCCCCTGTCGATGACGCCATACAGAGTCCCCCCTGTCGATGACGCCATACAGAGTCCCCCCTGTCGATGACGCCATACAGAGTCCCCCCCTGTCGATGACGCCATACAGAGTCCCCCCCTGTCGATGACGCCATACAGAGTCCCCCCCTGTCGATGACGCCATACAGAGTCCCCCCCTGTCGATGACGCCATACAGAGTCCCCCCGTCGATGACGCCATACAGAGTCCCCCCCTGTCGATGACGCCATACAGAGTCCCCCCCTGTCGATGACGCCATACAGAGTCCCCCCCTGTCGATGACGCCATACAGAGTCCCCCCCTGTCGATGACGCCATACAGAGTCCCCCCCTGGCGATAGAAGTCCGAGGTTTGTGATGGAGAACTTCAGGGGACTTTCAGTCCCCCGTTCTCCCTATCAACGCCAGCGATCACACATGTATCCCCTATCCTGTGGATAGGAGATACATGTCTTTTGTTTAATGGCAGAGCGTGGAGATGCCTCCCTGCTCTGCCATAGTGTTCAGTGGCGTCGCCCTGTAGCAGCCATAGCGGCCGCTAGCGGAGCCTCCGGCCATGCTATGGCGGTAGTTACGCCACTGGTCAATCGGGACTGCAGCATCTGAGGCATTGAAAATAGGGGGGCGGCCTAGTGAAAATCTTCCCTGTGTGAACAGAACCTAAAAAGACATTGCCGAGAATTTGACATTCAGGTGTCTGGACAAGGTAGATGACAATACCTGTGGGAACTTTAAAGGGGTATATACAATGATGACCTGTCTATAGAATAGGCCATAAATGTGTGATTGGTGGGTGTCCGACCCACAGGAACCCCACAAATCTTTAAAACGCAGGGACCTACTATGCTCTCCGGTGTAGCCTGGCCCCTTCGGTGTTTATCCAGGCACCTGTATGAGCGAGCTGATGTGTCTGGATAAACATTGAAAAGCCCTGACCCCCGGGACACCTACTGATCACACACTGATGGCCATCAATGTATATTCCTGGAAAAACACTTTAATAGCAACCGTATTTGTGGTCAGCCAGGTCTACAAGAAACCGATATGACCAAATATTGTCCAAAGAGGAGTAAAACTATGTATACACAGGTTTTCTTTAAACTTGCAATTATTTTATTTTTTTATAATCTAGAAAGTTGTAAGACACTGTGTGGTCTTCAGGTCACTTTCAACACCCTTTCAAGGTTAAATTTGCTATATCCGCTGTTTTCAGTGTCTGGAGGTGCCATCTGCAGTTCTCTGGTAACAGTTCATGTGGAGTGAGATGCATCTTCTCTGCTTCATTAAGATCAAATAGCCTGCAGACAGCACTCCTCTAACCGTTCACCTGACTTGCCCTGTCATCTTTTAAACTTATAATACCTTCATATTTTGGTTCTTTGGTATTTTGGTGTGTTATTGGACATTTTAGAGGCCTAGTAAGGGAACACTAATCATAAAAATAAATGAGAAAAAAACAAACCCCTATTTAAGGCTGTGTTCACATCTGCGTTCCTGGTTCCATTGTTCCGCTCCATTATAGGATCCATTGCATGATGAAAACCAACGGCGCACGATGGAACCCATTGATTTTAATTGGTTCCGTTGGGTCTCCGTCATAGTTTCCATCATTTTGCCAGACATAAAAGTGCAGCATGTTGCCCTAGTTTGTCTGGAAAAAACAGCGGAATCTGTGATGGAAGCCCCTAATGAGTCTCCGACGCAAATGTGAATAGGGCCTAGATACTGTTCTGGAAATAACTCTCTGGGTTCCTTCCATCCTAAAGTGCAGGGCAAGTGTTAGGTAAGGTCGGGTGGGGGGAGGGGGAGAGCTCAAACTAGCCATAGACTTGTGATAAATGTCAGCCAGTCCCACTGATAGATTTGTGTGGGGTCAGCTTGACTGTTAGACGGCCTGATACGGGCCATGAAAACGAGCGCTGTTCAACTACACAGCACGATGATCAGCGCTCATTTGCTCCAGTCACAATAACATATGGGGGGGAACGATCGTTACTACGATCATTCGCCCCCATGCATCGTGTCATCCGCACTTCTCCCTGTATACACAGGAAGATGTGCTGCCAAATAGCGAGTATTTTATTCGCCACATAAAAGATCTGATCAGCCCATGAACGAGCGTTTGCGTGTTCTGATCGTTGCCATGTATATACAGGGCTATGATCGGGAATGAGCGTTCATATGAACGCCCGTTTGCCCGATCATTGGCCCGAGTAAAAGGGTCTATAGATTTAAACATGCCCAATTCTTTGGGAAGAATATGAGTAAGTCCTGAGAATTTTATGTTTATTTGATTGTTTTCTTAGTGTCCCTTCAACACTGCCATAGCTGAGACATGTAATATCTCCGCATTAACTCTGGGCTCATATTGCCTTATAATCTGATTAAGCCTATTTAACAGGCTGTGAAATCTCCGTCATTTCATACAGATGAACATTAAAGCTGGCAGGAAGGAGGCCTTGTATGTGCCAGGGTGTAGATTTGAGTTAATCTGTTCCCTTGACCTTTCATTCGATAGTAGAGATACATCGAGAAACATGATTCTGAAGAAAAACGTTTTACTAAAGGCCTCAGAATAATGTATCTCCAGTGATTAATATGAAGCAGCAGTTACTATGTACTTGGTTGTATTATTAAACATGAACATAATAGATCAACCTACCAGTCCCGACTTCCGTTTTAACATACATGCAGGTTATTTCGAAAAAGTAGAGGGAGATAGGCAGTTGAAAGACACATCCGGCGCCTCTTATCTCTGGGATAAACAAAAGGATTGGACACTGAAGGCCCTTTTACACTGGCCGATAAGCGGCCGGTGTAGCGAGCGCCGATCAACAAAACATCGTTGATCGGCGCTAGTTTTCTCCTGTCACAAGGAGCTATGTATAGGGATGAGCGGTCGTCACTCTGATCGCTTGTCCCCATACATTATTATCATGTCGGCAGTGCATCTCCCTGTTTACACAAGGAGATTTGCTGCCGAACAACGATAATATTTTACTTTTTTAAAAGGATACGACCAGCAGATGATCGAGCATTTGCTTGTTCATCTGCTGATCGTTCCCCTGTTTACACAGGGCAATTATCGGCAACGAGCGTTATATGAACGGTCGTCTGCCCTATAATCGTCCTGTGTAAAACCCCCCTTAGAATCCATCCAATCTGAGGTCGCCAGGTTCCGCTAATAATCTAAAGTCCATGGCTAGCTTCATATTTTATCTCTTTTTATAATTCTCACATTATTAATGTAAGGCGGTGATATAATGTAATGGGCCCTTAGGTTAATTTAATCTTTTGTTTGCTGAACCAGGAAAAATAAAGTGTGAGTAAGAAATGGAATTAAATGGTGAAAGGTAGAAGAGGACATGTTCTAGGGACATGATATTATATTGATTTATTTGCAAGTCTAATATTTTTTTGACTGTACGCGAAGGCTAGATTCAGACCAGCGTTGCAGATCTCGGATGTGAAAAACAGGCATTTTTCACGTCCGAGGTGCATGCGTGCTCTGCGCTGCGGGTCGCGATATCACACATCCCCCATAGACTAGAGCCACATTGAATTATAAAGGTCCATGTGACGGCCGTTGTTTAGGGACTCTTCAACGCTTCCAAAAATATAGTCTGATAATGCCATATTATTACTGCCACACTTAGAACTTCTTAAACTGCCTATTGGTGCTACACCAGCGTTATTTTTGCCCCGCTATTATCCTGATAAGATTTTAGAAAATGCAGAACGGGGTAACTGCAGGTAGCAATTACGTATCCTTAAATATGATCCTAATTGATATAGAAGTTGAGCCTATAGTGATCTTGTGGACTATTCCAAAGGAATACATTTATTGGTCTAATTCACTTAGAGGGTTTGTCCCACCAATAAATATCAGATTCATTGTATAAAGCATAAAGAATTAACAAAATGTGCAATTTGCATGTTGTTACTGACATTTACTTACATAGTAGGGCACCACCTGGTGTTCAAAGTAAAAAGCAATGTGCATGACCACCTAATGAGCTGAGTTCTGGTGGACACACGTGCTAAGTCACTGTCCCGACACCCAGGTCTCTGCATCGTGATCCTCTGTTCACTGCAGAGCAGCCAATAGAAATAGCTTTCTGCCCTGCTTGTCAGGGAAGCAGCAGAGGCTCTGCAGTATCAGGCAGTATAGCTGAGAAGACTCCTTCTGCAGTGGAAGCAAGAAGGGGCCATATTGTCAACTGCCAGAGGGGGAAGGATACTGATTCTGCTCAGAGCCCCTCCCTCAGCAGCACAGATTAGCAGCAACACCAAGGGAATCAAAAAATGATAAAGGTATTTTTATATGCTAGAAATGCTGTAAATTACTTTAAAACGGCTATTAACAGCATTTCAGGATTTTGGTATGAAAATAATTAATGGGATAACTCCTTTAAATATAACTTCGCCACAGATGTAATGATTTTTGTGTAATCTGATCAGTAATGAGCCACTGTTACGATAACCATTGTTAGTGATGTTAAAATGATTCAGAAATGTGTTAAACATATTTTTAAATATGATTGATCATAATGAAGTGACAGGGACTTGCACTTCATACTGACAAGTAGAACAGTGTATAAAGCGTAACTAAATAGTTTTCTATTGATTGCCTTTATCTGAAATAACTTTCCATAGAGAATATCCAGAGGATGAAACTATTCTTCAGTATTCAGATCCTCATAGGATAAAACCTCCCCGCCGTACTGGGGTTTTATCTAGTTTTTCAGGAGTTATGTAATTATAAAATTTTTTGCTCTGTTAGCAAATGCTGTCCCAGTTCATATATATGCAGCATTTTTATGTCTAGATAACAACACTTCTATATTACTTGTTATATAAATAGATCTGACTTCATTATCAGTTGGGCAATTGTTGGAAAATTACAGACATTGTTTGGTCTGCTAACTGGCAATATAAATATTTTAAAATAGAAAATTTGACTAAGAATAAAAAATCGAGTGGAATGTCCGCATTTTCCTGACCAAATTCATATGTAATTTGTTGATAAAATACACAGTTGAGCCATACCATAAAAACCACCTGCCTAATATTGTGTAGATCCCCCTGGTGCCGCTAAAACAGCTCCGACCCGTTGAGACATGGACCCTACAATATTTCTGAAGGTGTTCTGTCGTATCTGGCACAAAGACGTTTGCAGCAGATCATTTTAAAGGAGCTCTCCTACCATAACAACTTATCACCTATCCACAGGATAGGTGATAAGTGTTTGATTGCTGGGGTTTCCACCGCTGGGACCCCCACCGATTAATAGAACAGGGGTTCCAAATCCCCTTATGAATGTAGTGGCCGGTCACGCGTTCGACCTGCCGTTCCATTCATGCTCTATGGGACTGCCGGAGATAGCCTTGCACTGTACTTGGCTACATCCGGCATTCCCATAGAGAATGAATAGAGTGGCAGGGCGCATGCATGACCTGTCACTCTGTTCATAAGGGGATTCGGGACCCCCGTTCTATTGATCGGTGATTTGTTGTTATGGTAGGACAGCCCCTTTTAATTCCTGTAAGTTGTGAGGTGGGGCCTCCATGGATCGGACTTGTTTTTCCAGTACATCCCACAGACATCCCTCGATCAGATTGAGATTTGGGGAATTTTGAGGTCAAGTCATCACCTTAAACTCTTTTGTCATGTTCCTCAAACAATTCCTGACATTTTTTTGCAGTGCGGCAGGGGGCATTTTCATACTGAAAGAGGCCACTGCCATTAGGGAATACCTATACCATGAAGGGGTGTACTTGGTCTGCAAAAATATTTAGGTAGGTGGTACATGTCAAATTAACATCCACATGATTGCCAGGGCCCACGTTTTCCCAGCAGAACATCGCCCAGAGCATCACACTGCCTCTGCCGACTTGCCTTCTTTCCATGGTGTATCCAGTGGTTTTTCTCATTTTCCCTATTGAGAATGCGTGTACGTTCGACTAAGCCAAGCATGCAAGTGTATGTGGGACTCGGGAGGAATAAATATCGGCGGACAGCTATCTGAAATTTATGGCCAACCTTAAAGCTTTTTTAAAAAAACTGAAAAAATAAAAAAGTGCTTGTCAAATGTCGTGTGAACTTGGCCCTATGTTGCCATTGATGGAAATGATTGGGGATCCAAACTCAAAAAAAACCACTGACGTGATCTTCTGACTTGTCTGTGCTGAAGAAACTCTACCCTGTGTTTGTTTTCTTACCACTGTCTTTCCTTTTCCTTAAGAAAATCATCCGTCTTCTTTTTAGTGGTTGTCAAAACATATTTACATTTTTCTTTGGAACATCTTAGTTAATAGATTAATCGATTCCATAAAAGTATCTAGTCTTTATTCTAGTTTTGTCTTTTTGCATCGGACACTACAGAGATTATTTATTTCTGATTATTACATCAATTTTTAGCTGTTTCCCACATGGTGATAATAAAAGTTATGAGTCAGATGATGTAACATTGTCTTCTCTCAGAATCCCTATGAGATTCAGACCTGATAACAGGAACGACAGTGTGGACGATATGAGAGCACCAGTTCTCTCCGTGAACAAATAGTGAAGAGGGGGTTTATTACGACTTCTCTTTAGGAAATATTCCCACAGGAATCCAGCCGGGGGAAAATCCCATCTCCCAAAACATTTTGCACTAACAAGGCTGTGATATTAAAATATTATTAAATTGATAATAGACTGTGTTGTTCGACTCCTCTGTGTCTATGATACTGTCCCCTGTGGATGTGGAAATATAGAACATTTCTCAAATATTCAGGATTTAAGTCTAAAACACTTAAAGGGATTGTCTGTTTTAGAAATCCACTTTTTTATTTACCCTGTTGAGTAAGTTAAAGGTGTTTTCTAGGACACAAACATTAATGGCCTGTCCTTAGGATATGTTTGACATGGGGGGGGTTTTGACCCTCGCTGATCATCAGACTGTAGGGATCATGACGACTGCTAGATCACTGCAACCCCTTCAATCCAGACACAGCAGCTCTTCCGTACATGCGGCTGTGTCTTGTAGTACAGCTCAGCCCCTATCAAGTACCACACACAGCCACATGTACAAATGGGGGCCCCATTTGTGAGGTGGCTGTGAAGTCCGTGGGAGTTGCTGTAATAGCTTAGCAAACAAGTATTAGCATACTGAACAGGGGTCCGGGAAACCCTGTTTTGCTAATAGGTTGGAGGAGTCCCAGGGGTAGGACCCCACCATTTACATTTACTATAAATGTCTGAGGTTGGAATACCCCTTTAAAAACTGCACAGTTTTTGGCTGCATTGTGTGAACAAGATCCCTTCATCATCAGTCATCCTGTGCCCAAAATCAACCTGAGAACCTGGCAATCCTCTATTGTTCGCTAATACTTACCCAGGCAGTGAAGTAGGGGAGGGGGAGCATTGGGGTGCAACCCAGTAAAAGCACCTTTTGACAATGCAACGACTGCTATTACTGTCTGTCTACTATCTATTACTCATGTAGTGCACATTTGGTGTCCTAACATAAATAAATATGTACTTTTTCTTGCTTTACTTTGCAAAATTAAACTTTTGTACACCACCAAAAGTGTCATTTTAAGGGGATTATACTTCTACGTAAAGACGCATAGTCCTATAGATGTGGGAGTGGCACCCGGGCCCTGGTACCCGAGGGCACCCAAAGGCCACATATAACGACGATAATGTCCAGAATTCTAAATGCCACATGCCCATTGGGCTCCAGGAGCTTTACTTTACGCCTCGGTATACATACCTCACAGCTTTGTTGAATTCTTTCTTCATTCCTAAATTTCAGAGTGGAAAAAATAACCTCATGACTTTTATTTACTTGGCACAAAAAAAAAACTTAAAAATTTGAATATAAAACCTTGCGAACAGATAATAGAGGGCTGGCAGCGTATCAAAGCACATTATACGTCTGAGCACTTGCTCGGAATGTATGTCTAAAGCTAAGTATAATCTGGGAGGTTGGCTGCAGCCCCAGCTAAATCACAGATCCGTTTATTTGTGTTTGTTACGTAGTGCCGGGCAGCGGTCTGTCCGCAGAGCATTCATCTTTCATCTTTTTTTCTCTGTTTGATGTAAGATGACTTTTGCTCTAAACCCTCATACCGATTCTCACATATCCAGTTTCCAAATTATAATGGACAGTGTTAAACAATTCGACAGCATTCCGCATCGCTCATTGGACTGCGCTCTTTAGTGGTGTGCTGGGGATTAAAAAGAAATAGGAGTTGTAGATTTTACCTGGCAAAGTGAGTGAAGGAGTATGGCTATTTTATAGGGCATTGAATTTCCTCATAGGCGAACAGGAACAGATTTACAAATAGGCATAGTAGGCATGTGCCTATAGGCTGTTATAGGGGAAGGGCGCCTTCTGAAGAGAACACTGAACAGCGTTTATCCGTAAGTAAATTGTGTGTATTTATATGTTATTGGACTCTCACAGTGCCGTAGCGTGAGAGGCAATGTGAAAAACCACAAAACGTGAAAACGGGCCCACACAATAATTGTATGGGTGAGTTCACACGTAGCTTAAATACTGCAGATTTTTTGCAACGGATTTCGCTGCGGAAAATCCACAGCATAATGCAGTAGCAGCAAAGTGAATGAGATTTGAACAATTCTCATCCACATGCTGCGTAAATGCTGAGCGGAAAAAAATGCTCAAATTGACCTCCGGTGCGTTTTTTTTTATCCGCAGCATACCAATTGTATTTGAGCAATTCGTTGCGGGTTTTCCCCATTGAATTCAATTGGGCGGTAAAACCCGCAACAAATAGCAGATGTTGCATTTTTTGCAATGGAAAAGCAGGGATTCCGCCACAAAAAAACGCAACTCAGAATTAAAAAAAAAAAAAAAAACTTACCCAGAATTCAGTGTTTTTGTTTTTTTTTGTCCAGGCCGGCCTCCTGGGATGAATTTTCATCCCATGTGACTGTGAATTTTCATCCCATGTGAAATGTCATCCCAGTAGGCCAGGCTGCAGGACAGCAGAGGGACGCATCACCATGGCTACGTAAGTATGAAACTTTTTTGGTTACAAATGTGCAGTTTTCCGCTGCGGACACTCTGGCCGAAAAACTGCACAACGATTTGGTGCAGTTTTTCGGCTGGGATTCCCTGCGTGCACAGGACGGATACGCTGTGGGCTTTTACGCAGCGTATCCACCCTGTGTGAACATAGCCTATATGTGACACATCATTGGGACCGATATATAATACAGTAGGTAGTCAATTTGTGAAGGAAAACATAGTCTAGGGATGCAATACTTGTCTCACGTAGTGCGGTTTTGAGTCCACTTTTTTTTTTTTTCTCCATGTTAGTTAGTGAACATACTGGAGGACATTTGTTACGACTGGCGTTTTATACAGCAGTCTTAATACATTTACCGCAGCTTGTTTCCTATTAAGAGGGGCAGGCCTCTTAATCCATTTGTCGCATCTTCAGATTTTCGTGCGCCCCTGGGAGCTGGAGTTCGTGCAAATTATAGAAGATGTCAGGGTGTCGATAGCTCCGCCCCTTTGGCTAAGCCCCTGCCCATCTTGGTGAGCGCGATGGATAGAACCCAAAATTGCAATTTTTGCAACTTTTAAGCCATTGCGTCTTTTCTACACTAGAAAACTGACATATAAACGTTGATAAATTCCCCTATTGTCTCAACAGGGTGAAATTCTATTGTTTCCAATGGATTGGGACTCTGCCAGATTTTAGTCCACTGCAACATTTGGTGCCTAATGTTCCACAAACGTAAGGACACATTTATAAAGTCAGAAGAGCGGGTCTAACATGCACTGTATTCTCTAATACAGATGAACAGCCTTTCAAAAAGCCTGTGGTGGGGCAAAGTTTAGATGGCGGACTTATCTATGCCTTAATACCTGAATTCTCCTGAATATTGCAAATGAATGAAAGGTCAGACTTGAGCCTGCTTTATAATAAGGTGTAGTATTTAAATACATTTGTCATCAGCCGACTGACATATTTTACATACCTCTAGAACTTGTTTCGGTGACATTTTTGATGTTTCTTGTGTATGGGATTCGTATGAAACTGACATTTAAGAGTCAGTCCCTGTCACGCTACGATCACCGAAGATCGATATGAACCGGTTTGCTAATATACATATCTATCACTGAAACCAATCAGAAAGCCTTTAAAAGAAAAAAACTTTTTATATAAAGTATGGTCAAAAATAAAGCACTAAATAGGGAAGAAGACAAGAGTATATTTATTTCAGTTACTTATATAGCACCAACTTATTACGCAGTGCTGTATAGAGGTCCTCATTTACTATCCCCATTGGGGCTCACAATCTAAATTCCCTATTGGTATGTTTTTTTCGGGGGTGTGGGAGGAAACCGAAGTATACAGAGGAAACCCACGCAAACACAGGGTGAACATACAAACTCCAGATGTTGTCCTTGTCTGGGTTTGAACCCAGGACCCCAGCGCTGCAAGGCAACAGTGCTAACCACTGAGCCACCGTGCTGCCCTTATAGTATATGTCCGCTGTCAATCGCAACCAAGGGAGAACTGATCTGTTGACAATACAAACGAGAAGATGCGGTACTTATTTAAATGTCTACAAAAAAAACGGGACATTGATGCAGGGCTACAAATTTCTCCCTACATTTAATTTCTCACCCTCAAAACAAGCAGATTAATAGGGTGTCCCCGCACTGGAACGTTATCATCCCCCATCGACTACCTATTAACGCCTCATGCACACAACCGTGCAGTATTCACAGTCAGTAAATACTGCACGGACAGGCCATGGACTGTCACCCGCGGGCCGTGTTGACATAAAATAGTATAGAAGCACCGTCCGTAACTGCAAAAAATAGGACGTCCTTTTTTTTTGCAGGTAATTTCTACGACCCGGACACACACCCGGGAATATACAGGAAGGTGTCCGTGGCCGTTGGAAATGAATGGGTCAGTATTTTATCCACAATTACGGATATGTAATTGCAAATAAAAATTACGGTCGTGTGCATACGGCCTCCGTCCTAATACCACAGTATAAACCGTTTAAATGTAAATACATGTATACAACCAAAAGTACAGGGAGTTCTTTACAATAAGGTGACCAGGTATATTACAAAAGGTACAAGGCACATTCCTTCCACAATGAGACTGAACACTCAAGTCCCAACGTGTTTCCCGACTTCTGTTTCATCAGGGGACTATGAGCTAATAATAAAGTCGTGACTGAGGCAGCTTCACCTGCAATGTCATGACGTAAAGAGGATCTGTCACCTCTCCTGACATGTCTGTTTTAGTAAATAATTGTATTCCCCATGAAATAACAATTCCGGAGCATTTTATCTTAGAACTTGTGCCGTATGAATAAATTTACAACTGGGTGTTACCATTGGGGGGGGGGGGGGTGTCACTACACAGATCGACAATGTCCAATCAGTGCTGATAGGACACCCCTTTTGACAATGAGAATGGTAACACCCAGTTGTCAATTTATTCATACATTTCTAGGAAGGATAACAGAGGAACAACACAAATCAGAGTTGTAAGAAAAGATTCTGCCGAATTGTTATCTTATGGGGAATATAAGTATTCACTAAAACATCCATGTCGTAAGAGGTGACAGATCCTGTTTAATGTAGCTATAGTCATAGACAAACTAGGAAATAAAAGCAGTGTTGCAGTTGTCTCTCTCAGCGGCATCTATGATTTATCTGTGTGGACTTTCACCATTTCACAAAAGGAAAGATGAGACTCTTGGACTTGTGCACACAGTGCATTTTTTAAACAATTTATACGATTCACAGGTTTACATCTGGACATCATTTTTATTGAAGGTTCTTCATTTCTTAACGTTCTATGCTATTCGGCACCACAAAAAAAAAAGTATACGCTATGGTACAAATGAGGATTTTGTGGACTCTGTATGGGAATACGGACATCGAAAACCCACAGATATGTGTGTTGCCCTATTGACTAACATTAACTCCATATTACAAAACAAACAAAATGAGCTGCATGCAAACCGCAAGTACTGTCATGTGCGAGAGCCCTTTAGGGATCATGTACTCTGCCGTATTACCGTTCTATGTTGTATGGATCTGTAATACGGTGGCCGTAGCCTACTATGGGCCCATACTATACCTCTGTGTGCCTCCGATGATTCGTTTTGTGTACAGGGCCAGTACAGCGGCACATAGAGCCCAAGGGAGAATACCTCCATAGGGCCAGGATCACATACACAATTTTGGTGCAGTTTTTGGCTGAGTTTTTTTGAGCCGAAAGAAAAGGTATAAAGGCAAGACTGATGCATCTCCTTTATTTTTTGTGTCCACTTCTGTGTTTGGCTCCAAAAACTGCCACAAATGTATGTGTGATCCTGACCTAATACAGAATGTGATGAAACATGCCACGATCATGTCTCACAGATTCTGTATGATATCGGAAGTATAAACAGATACAGCTTATTATGGGCCATGCTGTGGGTGCTGTAGTACAGAGCCATACAACACGGATCCATAATATGACAGTGTGCACAGGCCCTTAGTCAGTGTCCGTTTGCTACTGTGGTGTTTTCAAGAGACCTTGTCCAATTTGCCGGATCAGATGTAGTTTTACACAAAAGCAGCAGGACCACACTGCAATTGTTTTTTTTCTCCTTTTTATGCTGAAGTAGAGCCAGACATTTATGTCACTGGAAGGATTTTTGTTCAACTTACTCTTGAGAAGTTGATTGCACAGATCACATTTTTACAGGACACATCAATATGCTTTATAGTCTGTAGGTCAAATGAGACTCTTGCAAAGTATTCTGTGATTTTTAACTGGAGTAATGCTGATGAAAGAATAGAGGTGCCATTTATGTGGGAAAGCCCTGATCGTATTTCCCTGAGCACAACGTAAATGCTACATAATTAGAGACCCCACCGGTTCTGCTGCAGCACAAATGAACATGGCTTTGAACTACAAAAGTTTTTTTTTTCTTCTTTGAAAACTGAGGCTATGCCTGTCAGCTGGGATTGCACCAGACATTTGGTGATGGCTACATCTGAGGTATGATTCACGCTGTTTTACTGATGGCTGGTTGGACTGAAATATGAATGTTCGCAATAATGTACAAATCAGACATAGGCGGGCGCTTCTATAGATGAAGAGACGGGAGGAATGTGGAAAACAAAACAGAAATTCTATTCGTTTTTTTGTTGTTTTTTTAACACCGTGCATGATGCGGTTCAAGTATTTAATTTTATTTATTTACTATTTTAAGTCAAATATTATTTTAATTAAAAATGTAATGTTTTTTTGGGGGTGTGGGGATTATTTTGTTACATTTTATTGACCTTTTAACTTTTGTTATAGTTGTCTCATTGGGGGACTAGAAGCTGCGATCCATTCAACGCTTACATAATGCTTTGGTATACTTAGTACCCCACAACATTATTGCCTGTCCGTGTAAAACTGACAGGCAAACTATTAGGGTATGTGCACACCCAACTCAAAAACGTCTGAAAATACGGAGCTGTTTTCAAGAGAAAACCGCTCCTGATTTTCAGATGTTTTTTTTATTCAAAGTCGCGTTTTTCGCTGCGTTTTTTATGGCCGTTTTTACAGCTCTTTTTCTATAGAGTCAATGAAAAACGGCTCAAGAAGTGACATGCATTTCTTTTACGCGGGCGTCAGAACAGAACGCAGTATTTCCCATTGAAATCAATGGGCAGATGTTTGGAGGCGTTCTGCTTACGACTTTTCAGACGTTTTTCGAATGGCCGAAAATAGCCCGTGTGAACATACCCTAAGGCCATGCCTCTTGCATGACCTAACTGGTATACGCCTCTGCCAGACTGGGGGCCTTTGTTAGGCCCTGGATGACATTGAGAGTCATCAGCAACTCGTGACCGCATTGCGGGATGCCGATAACCTGGCAGCAGGGGGAGCCCTCTCCCTGTCAAACTTTTTAGATGGCACGGTAGCTATTAACCGTGGAATTTAAGGGGCTAACATAGCCAATACTTTTGGCCCACGCTGCTCACTTTCTGCCGCTGTGTCCGTACTTGTGGCATGGAGAGAAAGAGGGAGCTTTAGAACCGCTTTCCATGGGATTACCAGCGGATGCCGATTTATGTTCATGGCACTTTCCATATGACGTGGAAAGGCAGTACTGTGACGGGAAGCAGTTAAAAGGTTCATACCTCCTAATAATTTTTCGCTGTCAGAGACAGAAAAACAAATCTACGTCTGCTATGAACAAGTGCAGAGTTAAAACAAAA
This sequence comes from Rhinoderma darwinii, assembly GCF_050947455.1. Taxonomy (NCBI): domain Eukaryota; kingdom Metazoa; phylum Chordata; class Amphibia; order Anura; family Rhinodermatidae; genus Rhinoderma; species Rhinoderma darwinii. Next base: position 121,885,163 of record NC_134693.1, on the reverse strand, counting down.
TTTACGCCTTTTTTAGGCTTTTTTACGTAATAAATTTGACTAAAATTACATCTCCTTGGACCCAACACCCACTTTTAATGTCCCTTTCCATATTTGGGGAGCATCACGAAGTTGCACATTTTAACACGAATGGTGGCATGTTGCAAATTTCTTTTGTAAATGTTTACACCAAAACCTGGTATAAACTGCATGATAACTATTTGGGCCATTATGTTTTCTACATTTTCTCACATTTTATTTCAATGGAAAAAATAAAAAACAAAACTTTTCAGCTTTTCTGAAATATTCTTCGACCGTTCCTTGCCCTTTTATTAGGCAATATGGAAACAGATGGCAAGAGACCTTCAAGCGTCATCCACCTTTTTTTTTAAAATCTAACTCTAAATGTCCAACCAAAAAACACATAAACTAATTTTACAAGTTGTCTTATTTTTGAGACACAGAAAAGTTTAATGAAAATGAAATAAAAGTCTAAACACACAGACAGCAGGATATATTCCAAGATATAAACATCTGGATTCGGTCAGTGACTATCCAGGTGGTCTCATTAATCTCAGAACTGACTGCCTGAATCTGATGGAGGCTCATTCTCTGGAAAGTGGCCTATTTCACCACAGCGTGTCATTGACATCATATACTCACCCACCGAGGGCTGGATTCTTCTCTATGTCACTGACCAGGGTCAGGCAGCATTAATCACCTCAACAGCTTTCTTACCTATGGTGCGGTGATGATGTTTTTGTAATTCCTTCAACTGATTGAGAGCAAGGATATGGAATCGTTATATCCTCTTTCAAAACTGTAACCCATATACTTTATTCTGAACTGCCTAGATTCTTCTGCTAAAACCTGCTACTATAGCTTAGTAGTAAAAAATAGAATCCACATCATTGTCTACTGCCATCTGCTGTTGTGACAGTCCTGTGTCTGAACCTGCAGTCATGTTGCCATCCATCTGTTCAAAGCTATTTGATAACCTACCAAATGTATATTTGTAAGAAAAAGAGGACACAAAGGGGTGTGGCTGCAGGATCAGACTACACTGGCTTTGTTTGTAGTCTGTTGCCATAGAGACCCAAATATCTCCATAGGAGCTGTAGACACAAAACAATATGAGATTTTTAATTCAGACCTATTGCAAAGTTGCTTAATTTTTCATTTTAGATACATTGGTGGTGAAGGTGGACATAGCCTTTTGAGCAATACCATCCTCTAAGTATGTTTAAAGTGAACCTACACTTGAGTAAAGAATGACAATGCAGAGGACAAATCCATTCATGTTTGTGTATTCTGACATAAATACCAGATGACATTTACTAATGGACAAATCCTCTTACGAGCAGAATTTTTTTTTCATTTATATATTACAACAGTATGTTCCATTATGACTTTTAATGCTTTGTAATAAAAGGACATAGGGATAACCCTGTGCTCTATGCAGTCCACAAAAATCCTTGCGTGCAAAAGGTTTCTAAAATAAAAATATTCCTCCTTGGAACGCGTTTTATTTGGTGTTTTCTTTGATGGCTGACATAGGACGCGGCTCCTGTGAGAACCGATGCTCTGAGTGACTAGTAAATGAGCCTTGAGGTGTTGACACAATCTTTTGTTTAATCCCTTACGTGAAGTGTCCTCCTCTAGTAAAGTCATTCAGGTTCTCTGTTACCATTACAGCTTGTGTAAGCCAACGCTGCCCGGGTATTGGGTGTCATCTGACCACCATTATCGACCACCATTATCGGCTTATTCATTTTCTGCACATGTTTACAAAACCAGAAGAAAATTCTACAACGAATATAAAGTGTCAGGAAATACAGATGGTTGCGTCTTGGAGTCGCCATACCGAATGTAAGCCTGTGCTAAGTGACGATGCGTTGTGCCTGGCAGGTATACAATAAACAATGTTTTTTTTTTTCTCATCTCTCCCCCTGCAGGACAACATGGCAGCCAACAAATTCTTTCTCCTTGTTTTCTTCCCCTAAAGGATGGAACTTTAAAGGGGTAAGACATTTTTTTTCCTTCACGTTTTCTATGTATGAATATCAGTTTTATATACAGTTTAGTATTACAGGTGGCATTGTATCTATAAGGCCCCATGCCCACTTCAGTTTTTTCCTTCAGGGTGCTAGCCATTTTTCTGACGGCTAGCACACTGACCCATTCATTTCAATGGGGCCGTGCACACTTCAGCTTTTTTGACGGTCCCGTTGCTCCGTTCCGATCCAAAGTAGAGCATGTCCTACTTTGGTCCGGGATTCCGTGACCGTGAGGCCCATGCAAGTCAATGGGGCCGTCAAAAAAACTGAAGGCACACGGAAGGAAGGCATCAGTGTGCCTAGCAACGGCCGGACGGGCAGAAAAACATAACAGAAATATTACACTAATCGGCAGCCACTTGTCTCTATCAATCACTGATAGAGAAAAGAGGCTGCTGATTAAAAATAAAATAAAAATCAGTTCATACGTACCCGGTCGTTGTCTTGGTGGCGAGTCCCTCTTCTTCCTCCAGTCCGGCCTTCCTTTCTGACGCGGCAGCCTGTGATTGGCTGCAGAGGCCGCGGCAGCCTGTGATTGGCTGCAGAGGCCGCGGCAGCCTGTGATTGGCTGCAGAGTCGGTCACGTGGGATATAGCGTCATCCCTGGAGGCCGGCCTTCTGACGTCATCCTGACGTGCGTGACCGCCACTACAGCCTGTGATTGGCTGCAGCGGCGACATGGATGAAACGTAATCGCTGGAGACCGGACAGGAGTAAAGTAAGTATGAAATGTATTTTTTTTTTTTTTTATTACATTAAAATTGTATTTTCCGTGTGCCGAGCATGGTACTGTCCAGGGTGCTGAAAGAGTTACGCCGATCAGTGCAGCCCCTTAACTCTTTCAGCACCCTGGACAGTACCATGCTCGGCGCACGGAAACTGAAACACTGAGTGCACACGGGAGTGTACACGGCCGCTAAAATGGGCACACGGATCCGTCACAAACTATCGTGAAAACTGTGGCGGCAGTGTGCACGAGGCCTAAGAGCTTGTCCACACGTAACGGAATTGCTGCAGAAAATTTCTGCAGCAATTCCGCAGAAACGAACAGAAATTCTGCTGTGGAAACACCGCACCATTGACGGCGCGTAAAATGACGGCTCGTCAAAAGAAGTGCAGGACACTTCTTGGGACGTTTTTGGAGCCGTTTTCTCATAGACTCTATTGAAAACCGCTCCAAAAACGGCTGAGAAAACGCCACGAAAAACGCGAGTTGCTCAAAAAACGTCTGAAAATCAGGAGCGGTTTTCCCTTGAAAACAGCTCCGTATTTTCAGACGTATTTTGACTCTGCGTGTGAACATACCCTCAAGGTATTTACTAAACCAGACTCAAAATCTTACAGAATCCGAGACCCTTATATTTTCCTGTACACGTTATCTTATGTCTATTACATGATAAAACAATGAAAGCGCTTCTGTCTCTAAGGGTATGTTCACACGCACTGTTTTCAGACGTAATTCGGGCATTTTACGCCTCGAATTACGCCTGAAAAAACTGCTCCATTACGCCTACAAACATCTGCCCATTGCTTTCAATGGGTTTTACGGTGTTCTGTTCCCACGAGGTGTAATTTTATGCGTCGCTGTCAAAACACACCCGCGAAAAACGGATGTGCATCTGTATGCTCTGCGTGGTTTTCACGTACCCATTAACCTCAATGGGCGCGTAGGTGAAAACGCACCAATATAGGACATGCAGTGAGTTTCACGCAGCGGACTCTCGCTGCGTGAAAACTCACACATGTGTGAACGGCCCCATTTAAAATCAATGGGTCTGTGTACTGCGCGTGATTTCCATGCGCAGCACATGGACGTTATTCACGTTTCGTGTGAACGGGCCCTAAAGGTCCTTATGCACCGGCCAATATGGAATGTAAACACGAGCCCCGTTTAATAAGACCTCTTGTTGATCGGCGCTCATTTGCTCCTTTCACAAGGAGCAATAACTGGTTATGTAAGGGGACGAGTGATCGTTTGCCTGATCATTGGCCCTAGTAAAAAAGGCCTTAACCCTCAGAATTGACAAGCATTGAAAAATATTTCAGTAGGAATTACACACATTATTAGGTCATTTGACCAATATTCAAATATGGATGGTCACTTCAGGAGGAATAAGTGGTTAATAGCTCAGCCCACAGTGGGATCACCTGTATTATGTATAGTTGTCTAGTGCTGTAGTCAGACATATCCATTTATCATAGGGAACCTATAAGACGCCCTAATAAAGAAAAGCTAATTAAAGCATCCACAACTGCTAAGTGGCCAAGCAATGATAGGAGTGTGAGTCCAAAAGATTGCTCCTGCTATATGTTAATTACGGTCTCTCTTCTCTCTTGGCCATGCAGAAGCTCTTCAAGAGCTCTGACTACAAACACTCCGTCACAGTGATCTTCAGTAAATTCCGTATTCAATCCGCTCATACCTTTTTTATAGCTTTAAAATATATATATATATAAAAAAAAATTCTATCATAACCATGCAGATATCTAATATATATAGCAAGTTGCATTGAGTAAAAAGTCCTTTGGCTCTAGGGGTTATTGTCCACTATGGGGCAGTATAGAGCTAGTGTCAGCGACAAAGCGTCACCTTCCACCTGCATCCTGAGTATGACGGTCTATTCTACAGAATAAGGAATGAGTGATAAAAATGTATGTGAGAAATATGAAAGATCTTTGATATTCCGTTTAGCAGATTACATCTCATCACAGCATTTGCTCACCATATGGTCCTATTGCTAAAATAATATTTTGAGATCCTCCAGGGCAGTTAGACAGATGTAGCTTGTCCAAAGGATAAAACCAGCAGAAAGCCACGTTATAATTTGCACTGTAAACATAGGCCAGTGGTAACAGGCCATGTTCAGTAAACGGAGTGTATACATAGCAAATTAAAGGGGCCTATACACAATGGCTAAATATGTGGGCACTAAAGATACTATAACGTCTGATCGTTGTGTAACGCAATGCAAATGTGACACCAAGTCATAAAGAAGTTGCATTTCACTACGGTAAAAGTAAATGGCGACCAATGCAGAAGCACGACTGTTCTGCAACCTTTCTCATTCATTTCATATCAAGTGCTACGGAGGATGAGAAAGATTGTGTGAAAGTTGTATCAGGTGTCTCAGGTTGCGCCAGGCCGGCTGTGTGTGAGATCAAATGGACAAAGTAGTTTCTTCATGCAAAACTAGAACATAGGGTTGTAATTGTACCCACAACAATGCCTCTATTAGGGCACCTTACTGATCTCCTTATTATAATAGGGTTTCTTTAAATAATGTGTAACGATCTATGTGTTGCTCAAAACATGCCCGTCAAGAAGCAACAGCCAAACGTGCGCCATTCCGGTCTGTGTGCTTTTTATTAAGGCCCTGTTCACACAGCGTTTTTTGCAGGCCGAATTTCTGCCTCAAAATTCCGTTTGGCAGTTTAAGGCAGATTTTCGCCTGCCTGCACGCCGATTTTCGCAGCGTTTGTCGCTGCGTTTTTTGCCCGAGGCCATTGAGCGGGCATAAAACTCAGCGAAATACGCTTTCTCTGCCTCCCATTGATGTCAATGGGAGGTCAGAGGAGTAGACGCCCGAAGATAGGGCATGGTTTTACCGCTCGCGGGAAAAAGACGCCTCCGCCTCCCATTTTCGGGCCTCATATATGGGAGGCATTTTTGGGCCGTTTTTGACGAGTTTTGTGGCGTGGTTTCCGCGTCAAAAAACTCGTAAAAAAACTGTGTGAACATAGCCTTAGTATCTAGCCTGTAGCTGCCAGGGTTATTACGCTTGTTATTACTTATGTGTAACTTTATACAGTCCCCTTAGGGTATGTTCACACGCAGAGTCAAAAACGTCTCAAAATACGGAGATGTTTTCAAGAGAAAACCGCTCCTGATTTTCAGACGTTTTTTTGTGCCACTCGCGATTTTCGCAGCGTTTTTCGCAGCATTTTTTACGGCCGTTTTTGGTGCTTTTTTCAATAGAGTCTATGGAAAACGGCTCCAAAAACATCCCAAGTGTCCTGCACTTCTTTTTCGCGGCCGTTTTTTTAACGCGTAAAAAAAGGCGCGAAAAACGCTCCGTCGGAAAAGAACGTCGTTTTGCTTCCGATTTTTCGTCCGTTTTCGGGCTTTTCTGGCCCGAAAAACGGCCGAAAATAGGCCGTGTGAACATACCCTAACATGTGTACCACAATGTCGCTGCTTCTATTATATGAATATACCATGAATATATGGCTACCTTGCCTACGTACAGTAATTTAGCATAATAAGCGATTGCTCTTTTGTGAGTGACGGTTTATCCATTTTTACTTACATTTTTATAAAAAAAATTATATTTTTCAAAACTTGATACGAGTGATTTAATCCACTCACTTCTTTAGTTAAACGTCAGAAATTAGGTTAAATTCACACCACATTCCCATCAAGCGAATAGGTGCAAAGCTGCACCACTACAGCATGGCCGCTATACAGTGTACGGAGCCATCTGCTTCTGACACTTGCCTTTGCATAACATCCGGTGCCAGGAGGCAGCCCGAACAGCTAATCTGTGCAGGGTCCGGGTGTAGGACTTCCATTGATCATATACTGATGACCTATCCTGTGGATAGGTCATCAGTATGAAAAACAACCCCATGACCATACAACCCTTTTACCCATTAACGACATGTCACGAACTAGTACGTGACAGCCGTTAAGGGGAAGTATAGAGCAGGCTCACAGGCTGAGCCTGCTCCATACTCAGCGGGTGCCAGCTGTGTTATACAGCCGACACCTTACTGCAACGGGCGGAATCGAGGATCACTTTGATTCTGCCCGTTTAACACCATAAACACCGCGGTCAACCGCGACCACAGCATATAAATTGTTAGAACCAACGTGTCATTGCCCACCCAACACGCAGGGTGGTGCCAATGTTTGTCATGGCAGCCTGGGGGCTTAATGAAGGCCCCCTGGTCTGCCATCTTTGTACTCCATCGAAGCAATGTTTCTGGAAGGACTTCAAAGGATACTATCAGAATAATGATATACTGCAATACATTAGTATTGCAGTATATCATGCAAGCGATCTAACGATCGCTGGTTCAAGTCCCCTAGGGTGACAAAATTTTTCTGGAACATTAAAAAAAACTTGAACTGTTTTTCACTTTTTTTATTAAATATTGAAAGTGCAAAAAAAATACCTTTACCTATTTTTTGCCTAAAGCAATGTTAAAAAAAATAAAAGTTAACATAACTGGTATTGCCGTGTCCGTAAAAGTCCGAACTATCACAATATAGCGTTGTATAACCCGCTCGGTGAACGCCGTAAAAAAAAAAATGTACAAAACATGCAAATTGCTGTTAGCTGTCCAAAGAAATTGAATAAAAGTGATCAAAAAGTCACATGTACCCCAAAATGGTTTCGGTGAAAACTACAGCTCGCCCTGCAAAATGTAAGCCCCCAGGCTAAATTGATGGAAAATTAAAATGTTATGGCTCTCAGTATATGGCGACACAAAACAAAAAGTGGTAAAACTTTAAAGCAAAACATATAAATTTGGTATCGCCCTAATCGTATCAACCTGTAGAATAAGGTGAACATGTAGTTTTTACCGCCTGATGGACGCCGTAAACCCCTCCCCCCCAAAATGGCGTAACCGCTGCTTTTTGCCCATTTCACCCCACAATGTTTGTTTTTTTTCATTTTCCCAGTACATTATGCGGTACAATAAATGGTGCCATAAAAAACTACAACTTGTCCCGCGAGAAACAAGCCCTCATACGGCTATGTTGACGAAGAAATAAAAAAGTTATGGCTTTTGGAAGGCGGGAAGGAAAAAACAAAAATGAAAAAACTCAAATTGGCTGTTTCATTAAGGGGTTAAATTCACGCCACATCTGTGGGGCACTGCCTCCATATACACTGGAAAAATCTCCCGATGTGCGGACGTGCCCGTAGACTTTAATGGCTAAATGAATGCCAAAAGGGTGTCTGTCCAGTATACAGCAGGATACCGCAGCCCTAATTGCATTGAAAGGCTTTCAATACAACTGTATAGCCATAAAGTTGCATAAAAAACGCAAACAACAAACGCGGTGTGTTTTTAATTTTGGCCTTAAAGTTGGCTGTAGCATTAAGGAAGAAGAGTTCAACTATTCATATACATATACATATCACAATTTTTCATTTACTTTGGTAATTACAAAGACATATGTTTTCCCGGAATTATATTTTCATTACAACAATGTAAACCGAAGATATTGTACTCTAAACTTTACATTTTTATTTGACTATATCACAACTCAGGAGAACTGTTGCAAAATAATGTTTAATTAATCCGCTATAGGTCAATGAGACGGAGATAGAGGGACACTCCATCATAAGTACATTTATTTATATGTCGTCAGGAATGAGATCTGCTTTGTTTCGAACCAAATGACATTTATTGTCTGGCCGAAAATGAACAAAGCTTGGGCACAGCTGCCAAAAAATTACTCAAATTAAACATCTTTTATAGAATATCCACGGTGTCCTTGTTGTACGAAAGGGTTGTCATAGTGACTAATTCATTCCTCCGAAATGGCTTTCATATATTAAATAGTTCAAAAACCCTTCTGACATTGCTTTTTTTCATTTCATGTGATTTTCACATTAGGACATTTAGTTCTCAAAAGTTCAAAATGTTACAAAATTAAAATTCTATTCATCTGCATTTCTACATGTAACCTAACGTGTACTACATACACCCAAGGCTAAAGTACAGTATACACTGCTGCATCAATTCAATTCACTTATTTTGCTAAAAGTTGTGGACTATTGCTATTACAGCTAGCATTAAAAGAAACCCTATGACAACACTGCAAGTCTCAAGGTTTTTAGTCGGTTAGAAAAGGCATTTTCAAATACCCTATTAGGGAATGATTAATTAATAGAGAAGAGTACCCTGTTCAGGACTCTCATCTATTAGCTGGACCTGAAAAAGACTACATGGAGCATCTCTCGCTACAGAGGACCTAGAAAGTCTGTGTATTACATAGACAGCACATTGATTTCAATGGGTGCCATGCAATGCTTAATTTTTCCTGCGATGACGCTGCAGAGAAATTGCACACTCAACTTATAGGGGTTTTCCAACAAAACACGTGTCCCTTACCTACAGGATAGGGTATACATGTGTGATAACTGTGGGTCCGATCGCTGAGACCCCCAGCAATGAGTAGAGTGGGGAACCGAAAGTACCTCGAAGTTCTCCATGAGAATGGAAGGCTAGTGCGCATGCTTGACTAGCGCTGTATTCAATTCTATGGGATTTCCAGGACCGCTGTCTCCGCAGCTCCATAGAAATAAGCGCTGGTCGAGAATGCGCACTTGCGCTCCATTCTCATGGAGCACTTTGGGGGAATTTTGGTCCCCCGTTATCCTCAACGCTGGGGGTCCCATCGATCAGATCCCCAGTGATCACACATGTGTTTCCTATCCTGTGGATAGGGGATGCTTGTGTTTTGTGGGAAAACCCCTTTAATTTACAAAAAGGTAGGGAGAGCAATGAAGTCTCCAAAACTTTCACATCCCTGATCTCTGCTGATAAGGTCAAAAAGACCAAAACGCATGTATTTCTGAGGTGACACATGGCCAATGATCGGGCAAAATAGCGTTTATATGATCGCTCGTTCACGATCATTCCCCTGTGTAAACTATCAGCCATGAACGAACAAACGCTCGTTCATTGGCTGATCAGCTCATTGATGCAGCCAATAAAATGTTTGCAAGTCGGCAGCACATCTTCCATGATGAAAATGTATGGAGACGATCGATCGTAGTAACGATCGTTCATACCCATACATTGACAATGATTGGTAATGTTACCGATTGACAATGATTGGTAACCACCCATATTCGGCCATGTAAAAGGACAGGACCTATAGTAAGTAGTTATGTAAATATCAGATTTCTATCCTTTGAGGCACCTAGGAACAGACCAATCCTAGGAAGTCAATGCAGATTGTGGGGGCTTCACCATGATCCCCATGTGTATTCCCTTGTCTGTGTGAATGTTTTATTGATGGAAAGATACAATATTCTGACACATTGGTAATCCTTATGACACTGGATATATATTATATTGTCCTTTCTTCTTTTGCCTACACCTCATAGCCTTCCCCTAGAGGCTTCACCATACAGGATGTGTCCCGGCAGCTGTAAACAATTATCTTTCCTCCAGATTGGTGGTGAGCCCTTGCCGTAGCCCATGATTTACTATGGCTGAGCTTCCGTTGTTGTATTCTTTTACTTTTTTCTTGTCCTTTGTTGATTCTATGTCTATTTTTGATCAGTTATTTAACTGGGTTTCATATCCTGTCAGCTGGGAGGAAACTCAACACATATTATCTTCTCCACCTTAAATTGTAAAAAGTGCTGCCCTGTCAATGATGTGGTTTTTGCAGCTTTTAGAGAAATAAAATAGAAATTAAACCAGGGAATGTTCAACACTATATACAACAGCCACTAAACCAATATGAACACGTCAAATTATTCGTGCATAAAATATATATATATACACTACCATTCAAAAGTTTAGGGTCACTTAGAAATTTCCTTATTTTTGCAAGAAAAGCACCGTTTTTTTCAATGAAGATAACATTAAATTAATCAGAAATACACTCTATACATTGTTAATGTGCTAAATGACTATTCTAGCTGCAAACGTCTGGTTTTTAATGCAATATCTACATAGGTGTATAGAGGCCCATTTCCAGCAACCATCACTCCAGTGTTCTAATGGTACATTGTGTTTGCTAACTGTGTTAGAAGGCTAATGGATGATTAGAAAACACTTGAAAACCCTTGTGCAATTATGTTCGCACCGCTGTAAACCGTTTTGCTGTTTAGAGGAGCTATAAAACTGACCTTCCTTTGAGCTAGTTGAGAATCTGGAGCATTACATTTGTGGGTTCGATTAAACTCTCAAAATGGCTAGAAAAAGAGAGCTTTCATGTGAAACTCGACAGTCTATTCTTGTTCTTAGAAATGAAGGCTATTCCATGCGAGAAATTGCCAAGAAACTGAAGATTTCCTACAACGGTGTGTACTACTCCCTTCAGAGGACAGCACAAACCGGCTCTAACCAGAGTAGAAAGGGAAGTGGGAGGCCCCGATGCACAACTGAGCAACAAGACAAGTACATTAGAGTCTCTAGTTTGAGAAATAGACGCCTCACAGGTCCTCAACTGACAGCTTCATTAAATAGTACCCGCAAAACGCCAGTGTCAACGTCTACAGTGAAGAGGCGACTCCGGGATGCTGGCCTTCAGGGCAGAGTGGCAAAGGAAAAGCCATATCTGAGACTGGCTAATAAAAGGAAAAGATTAATATGGGCAAAAGCACACAGACATTGGACAGAGGAAGATTGGAAAAAAGTGTTCTGGACAGACGAATCGAAGTTTGAGGTGTTTGGATCACACAGAACATTTGTGAGACGCAGAACAACTGAAAAAATGCTGGAAGAGTGCCTGACGCCATCTGTCAAGCATGTTGGAGGTAATGTGATGGTCTGGGGTTGCTTTGGTGCTGGTAAATTGGGAGATTTGTACAACGTAAAAGGGATTTTGAATAAGGAAGGCTATCGCTCCATTTTGCAACGCCATGCCATACCCTGTGGACAGCACTTGATTGGAGCCAATTTCATCCTACAACAGGACAATGACCCAAAGCACACCTCCAAATTATGCAAGAACTATTTAGGGAAGAAGCAGGCAGCTGGTATTCTATCTGTAATGGAGTGGCCAGCGCAGTCACCAGATCTCAACCCCATAGAGCTGTTGCGGGAGCAGCTTGACCGTATGGTACGCAAGAAGTGCCCATCAAGCCAATCCAACTTGTGGCAGGGGCTTCTGGAAGCATGGGGTGAAATTTCTCCCGATTACCTCAGCAAATTAACAGCTAGAATGCCAAAGATCTGCAATGCTGGAATTGCTGCAAATGGAGCATTCTTTGACTAAAGTAAAGTTTGAAGGAGAAAATTATTATTTGAAATAAAAATAATTTCTAACCTTGTCAATGTCTTGACTATATTTTCTAGTCATTTTGCAACTCATTTGATAAATATAAGTGTAAGTTTTCATGGAAAACACAAAATTGTCTGGGTGACCCCAAACTTTTGAACGGTAGTGTGTGTGTGTGTATGTGTATGTGTGTGTATATATATATATATGCGTGTATACACCAGCAATGCAAACATCGTTAACCTCTGGCATCTCGTGGAGGAATAAAGGATAAGCGATTTTGAAATCCAATCCATTTCTGATCCTTGCTTCCTCTGATGGCAGTAAATCAGGGGACAAAACTTGCCAATAGTTAATCTAATATGTATGGCCAGTTTAATGTGGCAAGATCAAGCTGGGACTCCCTTCTATGATCGCGTCAACGGGAACCAGGTAACACGATCAGAGACTGAGGGAACCCTCTGCAGTCAGCAAAAACGAAGAAATTTAGCTGGTCATTAAGGCCTTTTCAGGCCTGGTCATTAAGGTGTTAAAGTGTAGCATAGGTATTTGTATAGTCCCGTAGACAAGTTTTTGGCCAATAACAATAGTGTTGGCAGCTGTCCGTTTTCTTATCTCAAACCGTTTCCTGCATAATACTTTCTCTCCCAGTTAAATTGCATATGTGTATCATCTTTCTCTTATTTTAATTATGGATTTTATTACAAACTTCATATTAAAATTGTAGTATTAAAATGACAAATTAAATTTCAACTGGGCAGTCAACAATTGAAATTTTTTAAAGGATTATTCCCATTTTTAATTTTATTTTGGCTAGCTAAAATACATAATAAAAACAGAACCTACTGGTGTGGTCAATTCAATTTTCTTACCAGGATTTTTGTGTTTCTAGTGTTTTTGGAAGCTTTATGTTCCCACAATCAGGACTATGTGTGGCGGTACAATCCTCCTGTCACTCACTACTACATGCATGCTTCCGATGCATCTGTAGTAAAAGAGGCGCTGCCTACTCGTGGCAACCAGCATGGTAAGCGTGGTTGGAACAATCCCTAGGGCCCATCATTTCCACAATTCCCCTCATCCAGTGAAAGCCCTGATCAGGGCTCAACAGCTATGTGCTGTTTGCAGTCCTATGACTTGAATAGAGCTGCAGGGAAGTGGCTGGGCAGGGTGCTACTGCGCGCACCCGGGGTCCCGGCCATCCTCACTGTAAAAGGATGTAAGAAAGACGCAGGCTTGAATTGTAGTCCTGCAGGAATGAGGTAGAAGAATGTGAGTGTTTACAGCTAAAATGAGCGCATATGAAAATTGTGAAGACATAGGCTGCCCTCTTCCATAAATTACCAGAGCACCTGCAGGATTTAGCCAGTGACTCATAGCTGGCAACGTAGGAAAACACTGTATGTGAATCATATAGAGGGGATCACTTCCAGGAATCCAAACCAGGGGTGGAAGGAGAGCTATGGTCTAGACAGCCTTATATGTTGACACACACACACACACACACACACACACACACACACACACACACACGCACATACTTACACACACACTCACATACTTACACACACATATAGTGGATTATAGTTTATTGTCAGCTATATTACGTTATTTTCTTACGGTCTGAACTCTTATGGAAATCACTGAATCATAAGATGTTACTTTGGCAGTTGCAGTTCTTTTCCATTTGGAAGAATGAAGAAAAAAAACAAACGTTTTTTAATGCATGCTAAGGTCATGGGTGTGTTCTGCGGAGAAGGGTGGGTAAATTCAGAGGGCACTGGCCATTTTTGGTCAGTTTTGTCTCCATCTCCACAGAAGTTTCCCTTGGTACATGGCCCTGACAATTCCTGGCATCAGCTCTGGACAACATACGCCTGGTCTGAGCATGAAACAAGCCAAGAATAGCAATGAAAATGTACAAAAAAACTCTTTAATTTATAATATTTATGATTTATCATCATAGGCACAGCAGATAAGTATGATTGTTTATACCGGAGAGAATAAGTGAACTGCCGAATTCAGAAATTAAAAATTTTTCAACAAAAAGTCATAGGGGAACATATTTTAAGAATGTCATAAGAACAACAGTTTACAGGGAGAGCTGATTTGGTAAAAATCGTAACAAATTTAGAAAAATGGGGCACACAACAACACTTAGACAACCTCGTCTTACTTATGCCACCTCAAGGGAGTAATTTGCAGCACAAATGGTGCTAGTGGATTAAAAAATGTTGACGTAACAATTTCCAATTATATTGCCATGACCCTTTGATGCATCTTTATTTCAAAATTCGTTGCACATCTTTCATCGGGGAACCATACATGGCTACAATGTCTCATATAAGTCCATACACATGTTGCATTTGGTTAATACCATACATGAAAGATGCTCCTTGAGTAGATTAAACTAAATCTATACTGTCTACTTTCTATTATATATGTTGAAATATGTATATTCTGCTGAGAAATCTGCAGGAAAGCTGTGGAATAAACTTGATGGGGGATTCTCATTAATAATCCACTGGAATTCTTAGGGCGCAGTGGGTCCTTATGGAATATAAGAAAAATTTCTCCAGTTTACCAGTTGTCATCAGTGGTTCGATACGTGGACCAAGCTCTGGCGCAGCGTGTGGTAGCAGTGATGTAAAGGACGTATGGTCCAGTGATCCACTTGAAAATATAAAGTCTTTTATTGGAAATTATTTCCTAAACACCAGTCATAGTAAAGGTATGAGACCATTTACCCATTTTGTACACCAACTGCGTTCACAGTCATAGCACAAGTGTTGGATACAAATTTAAATAACAAAAAAACAATGAAAGTGAAACATAGTAATCACATGTGGTTACAAAGAAATCCGCCTCTTTATATCATAGGGGGCGTGGAAGCACAAGAAGCAATCGGCTTTTTCAAGAAAAATTTGTGTGTATGTAGAACCCATAACAAAGATTACTATGTATATAGATTTTAAAATGTAAATAGGTATAAAAATGTATAAACAATTATAGCAGTATGTTCTTATATTGATAAATGCAATACACAAATGATTCCTAAACAACAATTCTACTAAGGTTACATTCACATGAACATTTTCAGAACAATGAAGTTCTATGGGTTTATTCTCATGGCCATTTTTTTAACGGCCAATGTATTTTGGCCGTCAAAAAATAGGACATGTCCTATTTTTGGAAGTTTTTACGGCCAGACCGCTCCCATAGAAGTCAATGGATCCGTTTTTACTGGCCGTTGTTTAGGAAACAATCCTTGTAACGGCTGGTAAAAACAGATCCTGGCCGAGGACTCTCCTTACACAACCCTACTTTGAGTGCTGAGCCCAGGGGAGCCCTTGACATTACTGTCCATAAATGGACCATGAAGTCAGGGCTTTCAACAATTGAATCCCCAGCCAGAGCATCGCAAGACCTCTGGCCGGGGACTTTAGTCTTGTAGCTAGCACCCCTCCATGTAGATAGCAGCCCCCTGCCTGAAGATAGCAAGCCCCCTGCCCATCCCGCTTAGCGTGCCACTGTAGCTCCCTGTAGGAGCGGAATCCCCGGCGGCCAGACCCCATTCTGGCAGGGGATTCCGCTCCTGGTGAAGCCCCCGGCGTCACTATACATATATGGA
The DNA here is from genome assembly GCF_050947455.1 of Rhinoderma darwinii. NCBI lineage: Eukaryota > Metazoa > Chordata > Amphibia > Anura > Rhinodermatidae > Rhinoderma > Rhinoderma darwinii. Next base: position 121,869,520 of record NC_134693.1, on the reverse strand, counting down.
CAGTGACGTCAAGGGGTTATTCCTGGTGCGGAATCCCTGGTCCACTCTGGCAGGGGATTCTGCTCTCCTGACGTCATTGTCCATATTTGGACAGAGACGTCAGGGGCTCCGTCTATGAGGAATCCCCGGCCAGAGGGATTCCGCTCCTACAGTGAGCTACAATGGTGCTATCTACAGGGGAGGGGGTGGTATCTACAAGGGGGAGGGCTATCTACAAGTGCTTTGTACAGGAGGGCCTGCTATCATCAAGGGGGTGCTATCTACAGGAGGGATGCTATATGGGGGTGTGGCGCTATCTAAATGGGCACTGTGGCACTATATGGGCTCTGTGGCACTATCTACAATGGGCACTGTGGCACCATGTGGGCACTGGGACTTTATATGTGCGCACTATGTCACTTTATATGTGGGCACTGTGGTACTATGTGGGCAATATGGCCCAATCTAGAATGGGCATTGTGGCACTATGTGGGCACTGGCACTTTATATGTGGGCACTGTGGTACTATGTGGACACTGGCACCATCTACAGTGGGCACTGTGGCACTATGTGGGCACTTTGGTACTATGTGGGCATTGGCCCTATGTGGGCATTATCTACAGTGGCCACTGTGTCACTATCTACAGGGACATTGCAGCACTATCTACATGGGCACAGTGGTGTTTTCAGGTGGTTGGGACAAAAAAAATCTGACAAATGAAATTCATCCTTTTTTTTAACGGCCATGAAAAACGGATGACAAACGGCCATTAAAACGGACAGATGGACTGGAAATGGATGAAAAATTTAGACACACAGATGCAAAACAGCCATGAAAAACTAACAGTTGATCAGTTTTTGATGGCCATGTTTTTTTCACTGTTGTGTGAATGTAGCCTTACTTCGCTTAAAGGCCACCGTCACATGAGCGTAATATAAGTCCATTTTTGCACCCATATTATAGACCACAAATCCCAGCCAGACCACAAATCTAATGATACATACATAGCTACATAGTTGATACGGTTGAAAAAAGACGGGTCCAGCAAGTCCATGCTATATTCTTACGGTGTTGATCCAGAGGAAGGCAAAACCCCCAAGATGCAGATGGCAATTGCCCCATAGTAGAGAAAAAAAATCCTTACCGACTCCAAATATGGCGATTAGAATAAATCCTTGAATCTAGCACTCATAACTTTTTAATATAACATTTTTCAAGAAAAGGCTTGCCTTGAACTTAAATCAACCATCCCAAAATCCTGTGCAGAGAGTTCCTTAGGGTATGTTCACACGGCGGGGGTCCGTAACGGCTGAAATTACGGGGATGTTTCAGCCTGAAAACATCCCCGTAATTTCAGCCGTAACGGCATGTGCAGGCGCTTGAACGCCGCGTCAATTACGGCCGTAATTAGCGCTGCTATTCATTGGAGTCAATGAATAGCGGCTCCAATTACGGCCAAAGAAGTGACAGGTCACTTCTTCTACGCGGGCGTCAATTTACGCGCCGTCATTTGACAGCGGCGCGTAGATATACGCCTCGTGTGAACAGACAAACGTCTGCCCATTGCTTTCAATGGGCAGATGTTTGTCAGCGCTATTGAGGCGCTATTTTCGGGCGTAATTCGGGGCAAAAACGCCTGATTTACGTCCGTAAATAGGCCGTGTGAACATACCCTTAGTTTAACTGCTCTTCTAGTAAAGAATCTCCATCTATAATTATGGTAAACCTTTTTTCCCCTAGACGTAGAGGATGCATCCTTGTCATTGTCACAGGCCTAGGTGTAAAAAGATCATTAGGTTGATCTCTGTACTGTCCATTCATATATATATTATATATATATATATATATATATATATATATATATATATATATATATATATATATATAACATTATAATCAGATCACCCCAGTTTATTTTCTAAACTGAATAGCCCCAAGTTTGATAACCTTCCTTGTTACTGCAATCCACCCATTCTCTTTACCTTGGTCGCCCTCCTCTGCACTCAGTCCAGTTCACCTTTTATCCTTATACACAGGTGACCAAAATTGTACACAATATTCCATGCGTGGTCTGACTAGTGATTTAGATGACCCGAAATAATGTCATCAAAAAGGTCTATATTGCTGTTCGGTCGGGTTATTGGACACGCAGTCGGGCCGGGATTTGTGTCCGTAATATGGATGTAAACATATGCACTTATTATGCTCATGTTAAACTGGCCCGACATATTAAACACTTCACATTGACCTCTATCCTATTTGTTGTACGTATACTTTATCAACTATTAAAATAAATAAATCCTTATGTTCGTTGACCAGCACCATTTGCCCTCAATGTGGACTTTTTCAGTGACTAATGGACTCCTGCGGTTTTCAGGATATAAGTATAAACTATTCCACCTCAAGGGCTGCAGACTGGTAGTTAAGTCTCCCATGCTTGTGTGGAACGCTTTGTGAGGTAGATCTGTGAGGGAAACGTTATTACAACCTTTACTAACACACATTCAGCTGCAATGTGTAAGGTGATTCATTGAAGAGGGATTGTTCAATAAACCTGCTCCATGTCAGTACACCGTTCTATAAGGTCATTCATAGACCTAGTAATGAGCTCAATGGTGCATCGTGAAAAGCCCTCATTCATGTCCCTTGTAGCCTGCACCTGACAATCAAACATGTCCTTTTTATAAATGGTATTTTTGAGGTTTTCCAGAGCTTTTTTTCCTTACTTTAAAGCCTTATATTCGACACATGACCCAGGAGTGCAGCATAAAATGAAGTGAAAATGTTTTCCGTGGATCAGTGTCCGTGTGAATCCACATTAGAATTGGAAAAGCTAATGATCTGAGCAAACGAGGCATGGTCATCGGTGCTTTCACAAAGGGTCTGTGGACCCACTGGGCCGTACCGCCTTAGCGGTTAGGCAGCTGGCCAACAGGGCGCAGGTGAATGTCTATAGTTTGTATAGGTACGTGTGGCAGCGCAGACAGCAGCAGGGCAGGCTCGGTTAGGGCTAGGCAGCAGGTAGACGTCAGGCGAGGTGAAGCAGGTCAGATCGTATGGAATGCATGGAACTGGAACAGGAAACACTAGGAGGCCATCACATAGACAAACTAGGAAACATCAACAACGCTCAGGCATAGAAGCAGAGGGCTGGACCCCTCTTATAGTCCAGGGTACTCACGGGTCAAAGTTCATAAAGAAGTACGGTACGCACGCTGCCCCTTTTAAGAGCGGACATGAGCGTGCGGGTGCACCCTACGGGATCCGGCCGAGGTGAGTGGAAGCGAGTGCTAGTGTCTCCAGAAGAGGAGGCTGGGGCCAGCGCTTGCCGACTTGTGGCTGTCAGGAGGGGATTGGAGTTTGCAGCCCGCAGCCACGGACATTACAGTATCCCCCCTCTTACGTCCCCTCTTCTTGGGACCAGAGCGAGAGAGAAATTTCTTCAGAAGAGCAGGAGCATTGAGGTTCTCCTCTGGCTCCCAAGACCTTTCTTCAAGACCAAACCCCCTCCAATCCACCAAATAAAAGGTCTTTCCTCTCACTTTTTTGGTGTCCAGGATCTCCTGAACCTCAAAGGTGTCTGAAGGGCCGCTGGAGGCAACCACAGGGCTAGGAGTCTTGGTGTAGCGGTTCAGAACCACCAGCTTCAGGAGGGAGAAATGGAAGGAGTTGGGGATCTTGAGGGTAGGAGGCAGCCGAAGCTTATAGGCGACAGGGTTGATCCGCTGTAGGATCTCGAAGGGTCCGAGGAACCTGGGAGCAAATTTGCATGATGGCACCCTTAGTCGGATATTCCTGGAAGACAGCCAGACCCTCGTGCCAGGAAGAAACTGAGGAGGTTCTCTTCTCCTTGTGTCAGCCTTCCATTTCATGCGGTCGACTGCCATTAGGATGGAGGATCGAGTCTGCTGCCAGATCTGTAGGAAGTCTCTAAACGTGGAGTGAGCCGCTGGAACCTCGGAAGTATCGGGCACCGGGAGAGGAATTAGTGGGTGCTGGCCGTAAACAATGAACGGCGTATTCCTTGTGGACTCGCTGGTGTGATTATTGTAGGAGAATTCTGCCCATGGGAGCAACTGCACCCAGTAATCATGCTGCTTGGAAATGAAGTGGCGTGGTAGTTCTCTAAGATCTGATTGATTCTCTCGACCTGACCATTGGACTGAGGATGGTAGGCTGATGAACAGTCCAATTTCACACTGAGGAGTTCGCAGAGGGCTCTCCAGAACTTCGAGGTAAACTGAACCCCCCGATCAGACTCCATATGCTGCGGCAAGCCGTGCAGGCGAAAGATGTTGGATGAACAGCTTGGCCAGCTGAGGAGCAGAAGGAAGACTGGTCAGAGGAACTAAATGGGCCATCCTCGAAAATCGGTCCACCACCACCCAGACAGCACTACATCCAGCAGGGAGAGGCAGGTCTGTAATAAAGTCCATAGCTATATGCTGCCAGGGAGCATTGGGCACAGGCAATGGCTGGAGCAGACCAGCAGGTCTGGAGTGAGCAGCCTTGTTGGCTGAACATACGGAACAGGAAGAAATGAAGTCCATAATGTCCTTGGGCAGCGTGGGCCACCATAAATGACGAGCAATCAGATCCCTGGTCTTACGGACCCCCGCGTGACGTGCCAGTCTAGAGGAGTGTCCCCAGCAGAGGATTCTTCCACGATCAGCCAGGCGCACAAAAGTCCTCCCTGGAGGAATGTCCCCAATTTGCAGGGGATTGACAGAGATAATGCAAGACGGATCAACAATATTCTGTGGACTCTCCAAGGTGTCTTCCGTCTCGAAAGACCTGGACAAGGCATCGGTCCTCACATTCTTGTCGGCCGGGCGATAATGGAGCTCAAACTGGAACCTTCTAAAGACCAGTGACCGCCTGGCCTGATGAGGGTTCAGCCGTGGGGCTGTCTTGAGGTAGGTCAGATTCTTGTGGTCTGTAAAATCAGGATCGGATGAGCTGCGCCCTCTAATAGATGTCTCCATTCTTCCAAGGCCAATTTGATGGCCAACAACTCCCGATCCCCGATCGAGTAGTTGTGTTCTGCGGAAGAGAAGAGCTTAGAAAAATATCCACATACCCTTGACTTGCCCTTGGGACCTCTCTGGAACAGGAGTGCACCAGCCCGTCAGAGGATGCATCCACCTCCAACGAGAACTGCAGAGAGACATCCGGATGATGGAGGATAGAGGCTGAGGTGAAGGCACGCTTCAGGCTATTGAATGCGGTCTATGCCTCTGGAGTCCACACCTTGGCGTTCATACCCTTCTTAGTAAGGTTAGAGATGGGAGAAGTCAGTGAGGAGAAATTTGGAATAAACTGCCTGTAAAAATTAGCGAATCCCAAAAAGCGCTGTATGGCCCTCAAGCCTTGAGGACGTGGCCACTCCAGAACAGACTTTACCTTCTCAGGATCCATCTCGAGACCTCGATTCGAGACGATGTAGCCCAGGAAGGGTAGTGTAATGTCAGAATAGGGAGACAGACAGGTGAGCCCTAATCTACCCGCCATTCAGTCCCTGCCTACTTGCACAGCCCGTCCTAGGCGACGGCATACAACTGGGCGACGGTCCCTACGATGAATATGTGCACGACAGACCAAACAAGACAGGGTACACAAAAGCAAGGGAAGTGGGGCAGTTGCCCACGGCAACACCGTGAGCAACAGAGTAGTGGACGAGCTGAGTCAAACCAGGAGTGTACGTGGTAACAGATGCAGAGCAGGAGAATAGTCAGTCAAGCCAGGGTTAATATTAAGCAGAGGTCAATGGTAACAGCAGAAACCGCAGAGCCAGGAAACAGGAGAATCACAGGCAAAGGACAAGCAGCAAATGAAGGTATAAGTATACCAAGGGCGGGAGCTAGTACCGTCTGGCCAGGCTGCGATAGGCTCTCCCACTCCTCAGCCTACCAGCCTGAGTGGTAGCAGATCGAGTCACTCTAGCAGACCTAGGAACAGATGCAGGCTGATTAACCACGGGCGTGGACACAGAAGGTATGTTAGGCAAATCCTTTACAGGTAGAGCATCTTTTGTCAAACACGCACTTCTCCAACTTAGCTTACAGACGATTCTCCCTTAACCGTAGCAGAACTTGACGGACATGTCTCTGGTGCGTCATAGGATCTGGACAAAAAATCAAGATGTCATCAAGGTAGACTACTACACAAACATAGAGGAGATCACGGAAAATGTAATTCACAAACTCCTGGAGGACCGCGGGAGCATTACACAGGCCGTAGGGCATTACAGTGTCCATCACGGGTGTTAAATGCAGTCTTTCATTCATCACCCTGGCAAATCCGGATTAGGTTGTGGGGCACGCAGGTCTAGTTTAGAAAAAATCTTATACGTATACCACGTATACGATCAAACAGTTCAGAGATCAGTGGCAACGGATATTTATTCTTTACCGTGATCTGGTTGAGACCTCGGTTCTCGATACACGGACGAAGAGAGCTATCTTTCTTTTTGACAGAAGAACCCGGCTCCTGCCGGGGAGGAAGACTTTCGTATAAAGCCCGTCTCCAAGTTCTCTTTCACATAGGCGGACATGGACATAGTCTCTGGCAAGGAGACAGGATATACCCTACCACGGGGAAGGGATGCACCAGGAATCAGCTTGATAGGGCAGTCATACGCCCGATGTGGAGGCAATTTCTCTGCCTCCCATTTGCTGAAGACGTCCAAAAATGCAGCATAATGACTCGGCAATGACCGCGGCAGTGAAGGCTGAGCCGAACGAATCTGCACCAGGCAACGACCTTGACACTCAGGGCCCCACTGGAGAACCTCTCCAGAATTCCAGTCTGGGACTGGGGCATGCTGTCGGAGTCAAGGCAGGCCCAGCAACACAGGGTTAACAGCTTTGGATAGCACATCGAAAGGCAGAAGTTCGGAGTGAAAGGCTCCCACTTGGAGCCTCAGCGGCTTGGTCACAGCTATAACTAGGTCTGGCAGAGGTAGCCTATCTACTGAAGCAACTGTCAACAGGTTCTCCAGAGGGGTGGTGGGTAATTGCAGAAGGTCTACCAGGTCTCTACCGATGAAATTAGCAGCGGAGCTAGAGTCCAGATACGCAAAGATCTGATGCGTTTTCTCGCCGGACACTATGGTCAAAGGTATGGACAATTTAGACAGAAGTCCATTCTTACCCAAGGTTATCACTCCTAGCAACCCTAGGTTTTGGGATCTTTGGGGACACAGGCGCACGAGATGGCCACCGAGGCCGCAATAAAGACAGAGTCCAGATGTGTGTCTGCGTTGTCTCTCCTGGGTGGATAACTTACACTGGTCCATTATCATCGACTCCTTAGGAGGATCGACATCTGAGGACAGCAGGGGTTGCTGCAACGTAGGGGCCAGACTGGGAAGGACTCCCTTTTGGAGGCGTTCTCGGATACGTATATCAATCCGGGCAGACAGAAGGATGAGGTCATCCAGGGTAGACGGCAAGTTCGTCCTTAATTCTAGATGCCAGTCCATGCCAGAATGCAGCCACCAGAGCCTCATTGTTCCATAACAGCTCTCCCGCCAGGGTGCGGAAGTGGATGGCATACTCACTCACGGAGGTGTCTCCTTGGTGTAGGTTAATCAAAGATGCCGCTGCAGATGAGACCCGTCCAGGCTCCTCAAACACCATGCGAAAAGTCCAGAGGAAGGCTTGGAAGTCACGGGTCTCTGGTTCTTGTCTCTTCCAGATAGGGTTCGCACATGCAAGAGCCTTGCCGGTGAGGAGAGAGATGATTAAAGTGACCCTTGCGCCATCAGACGAGAATGTCCTATTATACAGGCGGAAGTGGTTCTGGCACTGATTCAAAAATCCACGACAGGCACTTGCTTCTCCATCATAGCGGTCAGGAAGTGGCAAAGAAACACACGGTTCAACACTGCCAGGAGGTGTAGTAGGAGGAACAGTAGCTTGTGCCTCCTGCCGACGTGCAAGAATGTTCAACGCCTGGAGAAGTTGGACCTGTCGAGACCGGAGATCCAGCATATCCGCTCGCATCTCCTGTGACGTCGTCATGGTCTTGAATCGACCAGCGGGGTCCATGGCCTGAGCTTACTGTCACGAAGGGTCTGTGGACCCACTGGGCCGTACCGTCTTGGCGGTAAGGCAGCTGGCCAACAGGGCGCAGGTGAATGTCTATAGTTCGTATAGGTACCTGTGGCAGCGCAGACAGCAGATAGGGCAGCCTCGGCTAGGACTAGGCAGCAGGTAGAAGTCAGGCGAGGTGAAGCAGGTCAGACGTGGAATACAGCGCGACATGACTTTGCCACAGCACAGTGCTCAACCAGGATTGTATGGAATGCAAGGAACTGGAACGGGTACAGGAACGGGAAACCGGAAACACCCTAGGAGGCCATCACATAGACAAACTAGGAAACATCAACAACGCTCAGGCATAGAAGCAGGGGTCTGGACCCCTCTTATAGTCAAGGGTACTCACGGGTCAAAGTTCATCAAGAAGTACGGTACGCGCGCTGCCCCTTTAAGAGCGGGCATGAACGTGCGCACGCACCCTACGGGATCCGGCTAAGGTGAGTGGAAGCGAGCTCCTGAGGAGGAAGCTGGGGCCAGCGCTTGCCGACTCGTGGCTGCGGCTGTCAGGAGGGGATTGGAGCTGACAGCCCAAAGCCACGGACATTACAGGTGCTAGACTACCCGGGGCTAGTATTTTAAAAACTGCCAACCACGTGGGTTATCTTATGCAACGATGTCTATAGTAAATCGAGAATGGTGTGATTTGAGGAAAACCTCTAGCAAAAGGGGATCCTATGGACGTTAAAGGCTATGTACACCTTTTGAAATCTTTTTTTTATTTTATTTTTTTTCTATCAATGTTATTGGTGCAACTTTTAAAATCCTTTTTATTTAAAATTATTTTAATTTTTTGAGATGCAGCTGCTTTGTGTTCAGTTTACAGAGCAGCTATATCTAGGGCTGAAACCTGTATCTGTCAGGTCCTCGGGACTGACGGGTTCAGTGTCAGCGGGCTGCTATCGATCACATCTAGGTTCATAACTTAGATGTGATGGATAACAGGTGGATCCTGCGTGTCAGACACGCAGGACTCGCTGTCACTGAACCCGTCAGTCCCGTGGACCTGATGGATTCAGATCTTAGCGCACGATACATCTGCTCTGTAAACAGAATACAAAGCAACTACATCTCAAAAAGTAAAAATAATTTTTAATAAAAAGTATTTTAAAAGTTGCACCAATCACACGGATATATTTTTTTTTTAGTTTTTGTTTTTTTAGGTTTGGTTTAGGTGTACATAGCCTTTAACAACTCATCAACGATATGGGTCAAAGGAGGATGACCAGAATGCTTGGTACTCCAACTAACGTATCTGAACACACAACCCGTTGTCTCTTAGAATGAATAGGCTATAGCAGCAGACGACCAGTTAGTGTGCCATTGCGTTAGGGACACAAAAAGGCAAGACTCCATATAGATCACTGAGCAGTGGAAAAAACATTACCTGGTCAGATTAATCCAGATTTCTGTGGCACCATGCTGATGCGAGGGTCAAAATTTGGTGCAAGCAGCATGAAGCGATGAACCTTTACTGTCAGGTGTGAACAGTTCAGGCTGGTTGAAATGGAATAACGGTGTGGGGAATGATTTCTTGGCACACCCTAGGTCCTCTGATACCTGTGGATAGATGTTTGAACGTAGCTGACCACGTTCATTCCTTCATGGCAACTGTTTACCCTATGGCACTTTAGCGGCCACTGTGAGAAGCAGTCCTGTTCGCATGGGCTGGTATTTTTGCAGAATGATTTCAACATCTGGTGGAATCTATGCCACGATGAATTGCTGCGGTTCTTAATGCCAAAGGAGGTCCAACGCACTACTAGATGGGTGACTGTAATAAAGTGACCATTCGGTGTGTGTATATAATATATACATATATGCACATGTCAACCACCTTGTGATTGATATATATATATATATATATATATATATATATATATATATATATATATATAGTGCATGCAGAAATACAGCAAGACATGCTAAACATCAATTGTAAGATATAAAGTCATCATACAGTAGCCTTCTGGCTGACCGCTAAGACCGTAAATAATGTCCTTGCTCCATTTTCCGCGGGCTCCAGTGTATGATTTGTCTTCTGTATAACATTAGGAGTTATATAAATAGCCCGGGTTCACTATTAAAAGATTTTATGATATAGATAGCCGTGTTTTCTTCTTTCAAAATGGAAAATGTGCTGTTTTACTATTTAAGCCCATATCTTGTACACGGTTCTCATGAGAAATATGTATCTAGTTGGCAACCTGTCCATATACTATTTTGAGTATAACTTCAGTTTGTTACTGAGTGCAGGATAACTAAATTAGTAACAAGAAAACACAAATTCCATCTGTACCAGAGAGCATTTTTGTAGCCCCCCTTGGTGCTGTCTATGTTTCTTTATGTATATACTGTGAAGTGCTTTGTCTTCAGAATCCAGGATATACATGTGTGTACGGAAATCTTAGTGTTTCCAGGAAAAGGGACGCATGACACTTTCCTCTCCTCTAGCTCCAACCCTGTGAACACAATAATGACAGCTTCTTATGGGTAGGTGATTATTATAACACATTGGGGCTACATTTGTAAAAAAAAATTAAATCCGTAATTGTGCCAACATTTTGCCTACAAAAATGGTGCAATTTGTACGTGATGTGCATTAAACTTGCAGAAAAATTGCACAGATGACTTTGGTACAAGTCTGATGTCTGGTCTGAGATGTAATAACTTCACATTAAAAAAAACAACGTTTAAAACGTTTTATGCAACTTGGGGTTGTCTGGTTTAGGAACCACATTTTCAAATACCCAGTTAGGGATTTCTGAGTTAATAGTTCCCCCTCAGGACCTTCATCTATTAGCCAGGGGGGAGAGTGGCTACAAATAGCAAGCTCTGGAGGATCCAGCACATCTGTGCATTACATTGACAGCCCATTGGTTTCAATGGAACTGTCTAATGCTTAATTTCCCCTGTAGGGGCACTGCAGAAGTATTAAAAACTTTCTGTCAGGTTCAGATTATAACTGATTAGTGGAAGTACCAGCAGTGGGACACCCTGGTATTCGTGGGCAGTGGGACACCCTGTGATCAGCTTATCGTTGAGCAAAATAAAAAGGGACTGTCTCAAGTATCCACTATTGCCCTTGCGCTTAGGCATTTCAAGTGAACAACCCCATTAATGATATTTAAAGCAACACTTAAGTGTTAGACCAGAGGATCCTGTAAAAAAACAACACAATACAACAACTGCATTATAAAAAAAGGCACAATTTTTTTTTGTCCCCATTGACACCAAAAACAGTCTGAGCTTTTTTTTAATAAATGTGCCAAATTCTTTTTAAGTAATGATAGGGGGTTATAATATAACTGAGCAAGTCACTTCAGATGCACGGATCGTGTTGAGCAAACACCAGCGTGGTAGAACAGATTCAGAGAAAACTCCGGCATCTTATGCCCAAACTAAAAGTTTAAAACGTGTTTTTTGGAAATTGAAGTCCATACTGACAAGACCAAGATTCCACAGGTCAGACAGTGAGGTACATAGAAGTGAATGGACCTTCCAGCAAAGCTAAAAATGGGTCCACCATTATGGTGCCCGGTTTTGCCACCCAGTATAGCAAGCAGTGCCTGATGTTTTTGCCCTTCCCCACACCCTTTAGCATGATCCTTGGGCCAACTCCCAATTCTTGTTTGCTATTGCAGCTACTCTGGAGAGGTGGATCATGCAAAGGTTTTTGCCACCCAGTAGAAAGGGGGATTGGAAGAACCAATAGCATGTATGGTCTTGCGCCTAGGCATTTAAGGTCTTGTGGCAGTTCAAGGAAGGACTTTTATAAACATTTACCCACTGTGATCATGGCGATAACAGGGAAGTTCTTAGGTTTTGTTCGTCATTTGGACAGGAAGACCCCATTGTTAATCACAATTGCAAGATGCTTAGAAGTTTCAATGCAACTGGTGCAGCATACAACATTTGCCATTAACTTCTAATGTAGTCGGACACCTACTGTACCAGAAGTAGGTGCTTTAAGTGCTACAAAAGGACGCTGCTTTGGAAATATTGCATTCATAGGTAATTGAGCAAAAGATTGGATTGGATGGAGGTCACATATGTTCAAGCGCTACATCCATCACACTTCTTTTTATTACATATCTAAATCTTGCCACTCAATCCATGAGTCATGTGACAGGCTCCAGTACCAGTAGAGCCATCACACATTTGGCCATATTGGGTCACGTCCATTCAGAAGTTGGATAGTTGGGGGCTTTATTGCAGTCTTTCTACAGTTAAAATATGCGACCAAATAAGGTGCTAATGGAAGACTCAATTAACACAGACTTCGGTTTATTACATTTGAGAGTTCTATTTTTTAGAATGATATTTCTGCCAGAAGCTATTTGATTCCCGTAAAGTGCTCCACAATTTCTAGCACAAATAGCAAAGTTTAACCTTCCATAAATGTTTTTTGTCCACAACCTAAAATTACTCAAACGTTATCTTAAAAAATAGTTGTATATAATGTTGACCATAGCTTGATAAGGATAGGTGCGGACTTAGATGGAGGATACACCTTCAGGGAAGACCGAGGTGGAGGTGGGAGAGAAGAGACACAATAGTGTATTATCAATGGATAATACGAAAGGTGTAGGGACAGGTGAGTTTGTGCTCACCTTGTTGGGTTGTACTAGAAGGTCGAACACGCTGTAAAGATTTTTTTCCGCAGAGGGGTGCAAGCAGTGTGTGGCCAGGTACTCGGATGACCGGGTCCACGGGGCCAAGTGTCGTCTGCTGGGGTTCCTTATGCACAAAGCACAGGGGGAGAAGGGCACAGACACGCTCCCTAGTGTGATAATTTAATGACAGGTCACTCCGTAACTACAGCGTGGGCCATTTATATGGATACACCTAAATAAAATGGGAATGGTTGGTGATATTAACTTCCTGTTTGTGGCACATTAGTATATGGGAGGGGGGAAACTTTTCAAGCTGGGTGTTGACCATGGCGGCCATTTTGAAGTCGGCCATTTTGTATCCAACTTTAGTTTTTTCAATGGGAAGAGGGTCATGTGACACATCAAACTTATCGAGAATTTCACCAGAAAAACAATGTTGTGCTTGGTTTTAACGTTACTTTATTCTTTCATGAGTTATTTACAAGTTTCTGACCACTTATAAAATGTGTTCAAAGTGCTGCCCATTGTGTTGGATTGTCAATGCAACCCTCTTCTCCCACTCTTCACACACTGATAGCAACACCGCAGAAGAAATGCTAGCACAGGCTTCCAGTATCCATAGTTTCAGTTGCTGCACATCTCGTATCTTCACAGCATAGACAATTGCCTTCAGATGACCCCAAAGATAGAAGTCTCTAAGGGGGTCAGATCGGGAGACCTAGGGGGCCATTCAACTGGCCCACGACGACCAATCCACTTTCCAGGAAACTGTTCATCCAGGAATGTGACATGTCAATTGCTGTAAACAAAGAGAAGCTTGTAAATAACTCATGAAAGAATAAAGTAACGTTAAAACCAAGCACACCATTGTTTTTCTTGTGAAATTCTCGAGAAGTTTGATGTGTCACATGACCCTCTTCCTGTTGAAAAAACTAAAGTTGGATACAAAATGGCCGACTTCAAAATGGCCACCATGGTTAACACCCAGCTTGAAAAGTTTCCCCCCTCCCATATACTAATGTGCCACAAACAGGACGTTAATATCACCAACCATTCCCATTTTATTTAGGTGTATCCATATAAATGGCCCACCCTGTAGTGTAGGTAATGTGCTCACCTTGCTAGCACTTGGCAGTAAGCAATAACAAGTCTCCCTCAGTGTGAATCTACGATCATCCAGATGGACGTTTCTGCCAGATGATGGGGCGGAGGACCGCCATCGGTCGTTGTCTTCAGAAGTTTCTGTGCATGATTCCGTGATCGTGGATTTTGATGATCGTGGATTCCTACTGAAGGTCTGGAAAACCCTCCTCAGGGAGACTTCTTAGGGCTTGTCCACACGTAGCGGAATTTCTGCGTATTTTCCGTCCGGAATTGTTGACGGAAAATACGCAGCAGAACACAGTAGCAGCAAAGTGGGTGAGAATTAACAAATCTCATCCACATGCTGTGTAAGAATTCCGACCAGAAATTGACGTGCGGCGCGTATTTTTCGGACCGCAGCATGTTAATTCCTGCTGCTGAATGTGGACTGAATTGCTGCGTTTTTCAGAGATGTCACTATCACTTATCATTGTGAAAAACGCAGCAAAATACGCACCATTTTCTGCAGTCAAAAATGCAGTATCCGCTGCGTTTTTGCGGCAGCGGAATGTCTGCTACTTTCAACAGAATTGCTACAGAAATTTTCTGCAGCAATTCTGTTGTGTGGACAAGCCCTCAATGCATACAGCCAAGTGCTTGCAAGGTGAGCATATTACTTACACTAACTACTGAGTGACCTGTCATTACTTTATCACACTAGGGAGCGCGTCTGTGCCTTTCTTTCTCCCCCGGTGCTTTCCGCATATGCATCCCCTATATAGCTTGATGATACAGCAGCTTTGTCCATGAGATTAAAAAGACTTTCTCGTAAGACTCTCAAATTTTTACCGTGTTTAGGAATCATTTGCACAAATCATGGCATCATTACACGAGGTGGGTGGGCTTCGCAATTTTTACCTTAGATTACACATCATCTATAAACCGCGCATCAGGATTTCATTACATGTGTGATCTGTTTCTCACTTTCATCCCAGAGTCCTGTAGTGATTGGAAGAGTGGGAATGAGCATAGTCTCGTGTTCCCCTCCACTGACAGAATGCAGACTTTGAAGATCTAGACCATGATAAACAATATATATCATTTTTATGTACAACCACTCACCAATTTACTGCTTGTTAATATTCGCTGATAAACAGCTTTGCTGAGCCTGTGACATGGAGCCAGGTGGCTGCTTTTGTCCTGAAAAACTCTATTTCCTGAATGGACAACCCGTCTCAGGGCAGTATACCCTCCATCAACATTTTCATTGTTTTTAATATATTTTTGTGTTAAAGGAAACAGTCTTTTAAGCCATTTTGCAGCTGACTATAGACGTGGCAATTTGCCAAGCCTTGTGATGTTCACGTTTCCTAAGCATGTACAGCTCCCGTGTTCATGATATTGTCTTTCATGTCCATACAAATGTCTCATCAAAACCGTTAAAGACTGCAGTATCTAGTCCAGGAATTACTTGTTCTTCACAGGAATGTTAATTTACCTCTTGGCCTCCAATATGTATTTCCATAATTAATGATGCCTTGAAAAGGCTGTTTCATTTCCCATCACTTTCCTCGCCAGCTTTATTACATGTAAATCACTCATACTTTGTTGGAAGGGTTCCCTGACCATAAGCTAATCACAGGGACTCCTAGCGATTAACTTTTATATGTGAGGGAACCATTCAGCAAGTATTCTGTTTCCCTGCAGTGCCACTACAGGGTAAATGAAGCACTACATGGTGGCTATTAAAAATCTATAGGCTGTCCAGAGTAAGAAATACTCTATGTAGCCACTCTGGCTAAAAGATGAGTGTTCTGGATAAAGTACCCCCCATTTATTTACTCAGAAATGTCTAACAGCTTATTTGAAAATAGTTTTCTTCTATTTGGAGGTTTAGTAAGGAAATGGACCATATGAGCCTTTTACTAGCACATTGTAGTCATTCAATGCATTCAGTTTGCCATTATTCAACATCTTGGTCCAGAATTAGGATTGTGGCTGGTTGGTTAGACCACAGCTAGTTTACCTAACCAACACTCTTGGTCCTGGGCCGTGTAAACAAACGCCGATCAACGAGACAGCTTGTTGATCTGTGCTCGTTTGCTTCTTTCACAAGGAGCTAGTATGTGGACAAGCGATCGTTACTATGATCGCTCGTCCCCACACATTTTTATCATGTCAGCAGAGCAGCACTTCTCCCTGTTTACACAGGGAGATGTGCTGCCGACAACGATAATATTTATAATTTTGAAAACGCTACGATCAGTAGATGAACGAGCGTTTGCTCATTCATCTGCTGATCGCTGCTCTGTTTACACAGGGAAAATATCGGCAACGAGCGTTTGCCCGATAATTGGCCCGTGTAAAAGAGCCTTTAGTGTAGTTCACAAACGTAAAAGGTTAAAAGAAGGTTTGCTGCTACCACTTCTCTTTTTTACACCCTGGAAAGATTTATCAAAAGTGCAAAGAAAAATTGAGGGGGGAGGGCAATTGGCTTTGGGCAACTTTGGTTGAAACAGTAAATTTAGTAACATTTAATAAGTAGACCGAAAATAGTGTAAGAAATATAACACTACAGTATAATAGCATACATGGGCAGACAGCAGTTCACCTTGATGAAACTATTCACGTTTTTGTCCACTATGAAAGCCTTTTTTTTTTTGTTTTATAGAGGGGATGTCACACTCCCTGTCAATGAAAACATAACTTCCCTTTGTGCCAGAGATGATGTGATATGGGAAGCAGTCTGGGGATCAGTGGCGTAACCACCGCGGTAGCAGCCGTAGCGGCTGCTACGGGGCCCGGAGCTTGAGGGGGCCCGTGCCGCCAGCCGACACTCCCACCCAAATGCCCGGTGGTGCCGCTAGCAGCCGTTATGGCTGCTACTTTGGTAGCGCCGCTACTGTGGGGCCCGCGACGCCGAGCCTTACACAGGCCCTCTCAAACCTGTAGGTGTCGCTAGCACCGGAGGGGGCCCCAGTGCTAGCGGCAGCCAAATACATGTATTAGCACTGAATGGCCGGGCATGTTCCGTGCCTGACCATCCAGTGCCTTACAATGACACTGATTGGCTAGCGGCGCGATGACATCATCGCGCCGCTTCCATGCTTGGAAGGTGCTGATTGGCGGAGCAAGTCATTCTGCCCCGCCAATCAGCGTCATTGGAGGATGCTCGTTCAGCTCCTGCAGACATGCTCAGAAGAGAGCATGTCTGCATCGCCAGTGAACAGCGTGGGAACGGGATCATGTGAGTATGGCAATTTTTTTATTTTTTTCCCTCATAAAAATGTAAAAATCCCTCATAAAGACGACCCCCCCCCCCCAATGGGGGGGGGGTCGTCTTTATGTGGGCTATTATATATAGGGGGTCTATTTGTGGGGCAGTAGCTACAGGGGGGTCTATATGTGGGGGTGTGGGCCATTATATACAGGGGGGTCTATATGTGGGGGTGTGGGCCACTATATACAGGGGGCTCTATATGTGGGCCATTATATACAGGGGGCTCTATATGTGGGCCATTATATACAGGGGGCTCTATATGTGGGCCATTATATACAGGGGGGTCTATATGTGGGCCACTATATACAGGGGGGACTATATGTGGGGCACTATATACAGGGGTGGGCTATATGTAGAGCACTATCTATAGGGGAGCTATTTTTTTGGGGTACTTTCTATAGGGGTGGGCTATGTGTGGGACACTATATACAGGGGTGGGTTACCTGTGGGGCACTATATACAGGGGGGGTCTATATGTGGGGCACTAGCTATAGGAGAGGTCTGTATGTGGGGATGTGGGCCACTATCTACAGGGGGGTCTATATGTAGTGCACAGTCTAAAGGGGTGGGCTATATGTGGGACACTATATACAGGGGGAGCTATATGTGAGACACTATCTACAGAGGTGGGCTATACGTGGAGCACTAACTATAGGGGAAGATATATGTAGGGCAGCACGGTGGCTCAGTGGTTAGCACTTTTGCCTTGCAGCTCTGGAGTCCATATGTGGGCACTATCTACAGGGGCTTCTATGTAGGTCACTATCTACAGGGGGCACGGTGTGTGTGTGTGTGTGACAGTTATATTTAGATGTGTTGAGAATTTTAACTTTGTTTATAGGTGCAGAAGTGAGAAGCTGAAGACATCTAAACGGAAAACTGCAGAAATGGGTCATGGCCGGGAGAAATCCATCATAGATGTCTGAACCGGAGGGAGAAGAAAAGAACTAGAATCTGAGACGTCACCGGTGAGTCACTTATTGTAAATGTTTATTCTGCCTCTAATCAGTATTGTAGTCACTGTATGATCTGCAGCGAGATGATGGTGATAGGATTTTTTTTGTGAAACCGCATCTCCCAGCATATCCTTACCATTGTTCCGGCCATGCTGGGAGCTGTAGTTTTACGCCGTACAAACCTATACGCAGTGGCGTAACTACCGCTATAGCAGCCGTAGCGACTTCTACAGGGCCTGCAGCATGAGGGGGCCCGTGGCACCCGCCGGCACGGCCCCCTCCCATGGCCGCAGGCTCCGCTAGCAGCCGCTATGGCTGCTACAGCGCGACACCACTGAAGGGGTTGTTCCTACAAAAGACATGCATCCCCTATCCACAGGATAGGGGATACATGTGGGATCGCTGGGACGCCCAGCGATGAGGAGAACGGGGGACCGAAAGTCCCCCCTAAGTTCTCCATGACAAACCTCGGACTTCCGGGGTCTGTGTCGGCAGCTCCGTAGAAATGAATGGAGCGCCGGTCCCGCTTATGCGCATGCGTGACCAGCGCTCCTTTCATTTTTATTGAGCTGCGCAGACGCCGGAAGTCCGAGGTTAGTCATGGAGAACTTCGGGGGACTTTCGGTCCAACCGTTCTCCTTATCGCTGCCAGCGATCACACATGTATCCCCTATCCTGTGGATAGGGGATGCATGTCTTTTGTAGGACAAACTATAGGCCGTTTTTTTTTTGGGGGGGGGGGCTATATGGCGTTATCTACAGAGGGGTTCTGTATGGTGTTATCTACAGAGGGGGCTGTATGGTGTTATCTACAGGGGGGGCTGTATGACGTTATCTACAGAGGGGGTCTGTATGGCATCATCTACAGGGGGCTGTGTATGGTGCCATCTATAGGGGGTGCTGTGTGGTGGAATCTATAGGGAGGCACTATCTACAAAGGAGGGGGGGGTTGTGTGATACCCAGCAGAGGGGGGGCCCCAGTCAAAAGTTTGCTATGGGGCCCAGTCTTTCCTAGTTACGCCCCTGCTGGGGATATTTCCTCAACTATACACACAATAGGGCATTCTAAAGAAAAGTAATGTAGACTTTAAGTGGAGCAGTTGCCCGTAAGAGCCGATCAAATTACTTATTTCATTTTCCAAGCAGATTGGCTGCTCATTTAGCAGCTTTGATACATGATGTCCTACAGAGAGACGTTTACAGATGGC
The DNA here is from genome assembly GCF_050947455.1 of Rhinoderma darwinii. Taxonomy (NCBI): domain Eukaryota; kingdom Metazoa; phylum Chordata; class Amphibia; order Anura; family Rhinodermatidae; genus Rhinoderma; species Rhinoderma darwinii. The sequence goes on along the minus strand of NC_134693.1, from coordinate 121,850,298 downwards.
TGATTAGTTGGTTACTTATAACCCATCTCATGATAGATAATTTAGGACCTTTTCACATTCCATTTTCCCTGTACGTTAACGTCAAACGTAGCCATAGGCTCACATTATACCATCGGAGGCCAAAAAGAGCTTTAGTTTGGCCTTCATTGGGCATTATACGTCAGGGATATATATAATTTTTTTTTTTGCTGGATAGAATAGCGTAGTAGATTGCTATCATATCCAGAAGCATCCGATTTAAAAAAAAAAAAAAAAGTATCCTTTATATGCCTAACAGTGGCGGACATAAAAGTTCATGATGTATCCTTTAAACAGATACTATTATAGTCTATGGGTGATGGATGCCACATTTGGGCATCCGTATCAGCCTCCATTTAACGAATTTGTCGAGAACTTTTCGTATATGTCAAATGGAGATGATTAAACGAGTGGGAAAAGAGCCTTAGACGACTTCCTCTCAATACAGACAGCGATGTTTCAAGTGTTTGGGAACACACCTGTTACAGGACTGCCAACCCCAGTTTTTTTTTTTTACAACTTAGCCAAAATTCACGGACAGATTAGAAGGCCAAAAATAAAAAATGTCTCTAACTCCAGAACACGAATACGATCACATTAGCAGCATTTAATGGGAACTGTGAAATGATAATTGCCCTCATAATAACAGGGTCAAGTCAAATTAGTTGCACTGTCAGTCTGCATAGGTGATAAATTTATGATCGTTGGGGCCTCACCAGTGGAATCCTAGAACGAATGTCCCAAGTCTCCTATTCCTCCTTTTCCGCACAACAGCTGTGAGAAAGAGTATGAATGTAGTGGCGGTCATGCTCGCTGCCGCTCCATTCAAATTCTATCAGAGTAATGGAAACAGTTGAGCGTTGTGTATACATAGGTGTTAAATGTGATTAGTGGGAAAACCCCTTTAACTGGGATATTGCTATCATGAGTGCTCATAAAATAAAATGCCACACATCGTATCGAACATAGTTCTCATAAAATTATAGAATAGCCAATAATTTCCCTCCCTGTATTGAAAAGAAGCTGTTATCACTGAAGAGCAGGGCACTGACCAGTACCAGCACATATGTAGCAGTGGAATAACTATAGAGTTCGCATTTGCGATCAGACCCGTAAGTCCAGGGTGCCTACTGGACCCCCTGCTACATCAGGTCCTTCTGAGCCTGACACCCAAGCCCTAACGTTGGCCACCGTCAGGACATTGTGTACTCTGGTGCATGCAATGTGTGTTAGGCTTTGAAGACCAGAGAAGCTGGAGTGAGGAGAGGTAAGTAAATATCTTTTAGGTTTGTTTGTTTTTTAGTCCGATTTGGAGTCTGATTAATTTTAGAGTCTGATTTAAGGGCCTGATCTGGGGTTTAAATTAATTTTAGGCTTAAGTTCTGAGGTCTGAAAAAATGTAGGGATCTGGGGTCGAATTTAACTTAGGGGACTGGTCTGGGGTCTGAATTATTTTAGGGGTCTGTTCTTTGGTCTGATTTAGCGGTCTGGTGTCGGATTAATTTAGGTGTCTGGTCTTCTGTCTAAATTAATTTAGGGGTCTGATTTTACAGGTCTGATTTAATTTAGAGGTCTGGTCTTGGGTTTGATGTCTCCCAAGCCCCCATCCTACAATTTCTACTTATGTGATTGATAGTGTGCGTTGCAACATTGTCCCAGCATCCTCCTATAATCTTTTATCATGCTGGGAGTTTTCCCAGAAGTTTGGTTTTGTTCTTTGTTTTCTACTTTGCCAACAAGTTGCCCTAATCCCAACTTTTACATGGAGCTAGTAAATGCCGGGCCCAGCACTTTCTAGTTACACCTCTGCCTGCATGTGTTCAGCTGAAGAAGCAACTCATCTATATAGATGCATCCTTCTTATGGACGAAGTCCATATTTTTACAGACTGTCTGGGAATTTACAGAAGATTGACAATTCTGACCTGTTCACTTGTCTGTTGCACAAAACGCGTAAGTAAGAAGTGCATCCGGATGAGTTTACATGGGGCTGGAAGTACTTGTCAAACACATTAGATAAGTCTTTTTTTATTTCTTTGGAAGCGGATTTGTCTTTGCAACCCCTGTTGACCCAGTTTTAAGCTGGCCATAGATATTAGTTGACTGTGGTATACCAGCCTTACCCCTTATCTTTCTGAAAGTGTGTTGCACATATATCTGAACCCACCACCCTGGAGCATCAAAGAGCACTGATGACTGATCCTCTTATCTTAGACACAAACCACAGCTCTTGATATGGAGACATGACAGCTCTCCGCATGAAGAATCAGCATCAGTCCAGGTCTTTGAGCTGCAAGAGGTATAATGTGTCATCCCCAAAAAGTGCTTTTCACAAACCACACATATAGGGGTGAAACGTTTGAATGATACATTTTCTGATAGCAACAGATAGTCGCTTCCTGTCTTGCACTTTAGGCTTTTCACTGGGAGGGGTCACCCAGGCAGCTGGAAGGAAATCATGAATCTGTATTGCAAACTCTGCAGCCTCCTGATACTCGTCCTGTTCACACACACACACACTGAGCTGATTAAATATCTGGTTGGAATTTCATCCCATGCAGCCTCATGGTGTGGTGCTGCTGTTTTGTGCATCATCAGGTGAGTCAACTCCTATCTATCATTCTGAATATTCCGTCTATTATAAATCACCTAAATTACGTTCATCTTACATCTCAAAGATTTACACTTTTTTGTTATTTTTTTTTTAGTTCAGCCAAACCATAATAATTATCTGCTGCATGCAGATAGATTTTGGAAGACCCTACTCTGTTGAATCTTTATTTTTGCCATTATCAGTGTGTTGCAAAAATTATTTTAATGAACTTAATCTCTATGAATGTTTTATTGCTTCTGTACAGATGTAATGGTAACATTGTTGTCACCTTTTATTACAATATATAGTTCTAACATTGCTATATGTATATGTATGTATAATACATAAGTATAGAATAGGTTAGGAGAATGCCGATGCTTCGTGGAAGAATGGGCATTAAAGGCGTGATCACTGACAGGCTGTCATTTTGATGCATTCCAAGTTAAACCGGATAAGCTGTTTCCACATATGATTTGTCATTTTTAGATATATATGACTATGGGGTGATTGAGTTTTTGTAGCCAATGTTTTTAGGTTCCATGTTTTGTTTTTTACCAATTTTTGTACTTTGCTAGAAGAACCTGGACCATTTATTTTAAGACAGTGTATCAGGTAACCAGGTCTGGAGAAATATAAAAATTCATCGTGAGGGGCCAACTTTACATTTGGATAATCCCATGTCATATTTTAGGTCTCCTAATATTACCTAATATAATAGAGCGTCCATTGAAATTCTTGGTTGTACACTGTATTCCATTGCTGTAGAAGTCCATCATATTTAGTGACCTTCACATTTCCAAAATATATTGTGTGGTTTTTTTTTAACAATAAACAATATTTTGACATTTCTCCCCCCATTTATGACCATGTAATAAAAAATAAGTCAGTCCATCATTCTGCTAATTGGTCCTTGCTTAAGTTGCGCCCTCTTTTTGGTGCAAATTCTTCTAGACAAATTCATCACTGAAAAGCGCCAAAAAGAACAGATGTTTGTGACTCGTCCGACAAGGGGGCGTGACTTAGCAGAAAAGTGGCGCAGCATAAAATGCACTAAATTGTATCAAAATGTTGGTGAAAATAATTGTTTTAAAGTTAGCCATCCAAGAGGTGGTATTAAGTTAGACAGAAGTGTGAAGGTTAGCCAAATGTATTATCCAGCATATGCACTGTGATAAATTTGGCGCATCTACACTAATTCTAAGATGTCTACATTTAAGACCGTATTAGTAAGGCCCCATGCACACGTTTATAGCTTTCAACCATCCGTACATACGGATCCGTAGTCATTTATAGTCAGCCGTAAAACTTCTGCATATACGGAATGGTGTCCGTAAATACTGTCCGTATTGTATCCGTAATTACGGATCCGCAAACAAATCAGTGAGGAATCCCTGGCGTCGCATAGCAACGCCTCTGTAATTACGGACGGCTACGGATGCACATGCGTAGCCCTCCGTAATTACGGAAGCGTCCATAGACTTCTATGGGGATTTCGTGCCGTAATAACGGACAAAAAAAATACATGTTCTATAATTTCTCCGGCACCCATCCGTAAAAATACAGAAAGGTGTCCATAGCCCATAGAAATGAATGGGTCCGTAATTACGGATGAAAAATACGGTCGTGTGCATATGGCCTAAATCTGCCCCATTATATCCTCCCATATCCTGGCCATTTTTTAACCGGTGTGACTGAATTGCTCAGGCCTCATGCACACGGCCATGCCTGTAATCACGGGCCACGATTGCAGGTACGGCCGCGGACAGCCGCTTGCGTTTTTGGCCAGTGCTCCCATACTAAGTATGGGTGCACGGACCGTAAAAAGTCAAAGATAGGATACATGTCCTATATCTTTCGGTACACTTCTACGGCCCGGACACCTTCCTGTAAATAAACTGGAAGGTGTCCGTGGACAATAGAAGTGAATGTGTCCGTAATTCCGGTCCGCAATTACACACTATCTTTACGGTCGTGTTTATGGGGCCTCACATTGTAGAAAGCTAAAATTCATGAGTATAAAGCCCATCGCTACTAGGAACAAGTTGAACATTCTTAGGCCTTATTGAGACGAATGTGGGGAAACTTGGATGTGAAAAACTACAGTTTTTCACGTTAGCGTTTCCTCCGTGCGGGTTCTGTTTTTACGGATCCCATAGACTTAAATGTATGGAGGGATCCGTGAAAACGGAAGAAAATCAGACATGTTCAATCCTTCGATGGACCCTTCACAAGTTCCGTTAAAACAACGGCCGTGTGAAAGGCCCCCTTAAAATACATGCGTCCGACAGGTGACGGCCGTTGTTTTAATTATGTAATATTCTACATTAATCTGGATAAGCGCTTAGGGGTTTCATAGGAAGAATATAGGCTCAGCCCAAAACATTTCTTAAAGGGGTTGTCCGGGCATGGCGTGGTTTTTCATACTGATGACCTATCCACAGGATATCTGCTGAATATCTGTCGCTAATCAGTCATTTATGTAAAATAACATGTGTAAAGGATCTGCCAGACACAGCTTCTGTGTCGACGCCCGTGGTTAGTCAGTCTGCACCTGCTCCTAAGTCTGATCGAGTGACCCCCTCCTTCTACCAATCAGGCTGGGAGACTGAGGAGTGGGAGAGCCTATCACAGCCTGGCCAGACGGAGCTAGCTCCCGCCCTCTGTCTATTTATACCTTCACTTCCTGCTCCTCCTTTGCCTGTGATTCTGTCGGTTTCCTGGCTCTGCTGCTGCTGCTTGTACTTTTGTCCTCTGCTCCATATAGACCCTGGCTTACTGACTACTCTCCTGCTCTGCGTTTGGTACCTTGTACACTCCTGGTTTGACTCTGCTCGTTCACTACTCTCCTGCTCTGCGTTTGGTACCTCGTACACTCCTGGTTTGACTCGGCTCGCTCACTACTCTTGTTGCTCACGGTGTTGCCGTGGGCAACTGCCCCGTTCCCCTAGCTTCTGTGTACCCTTGTCTGTTTGTCTGTCGTGCACATAGTGAGCGTAGGGACCGTCGCCCAGTTGTACGCCGTCGCCTAGGACGGGACGTTGTAAGTAGGCAGGGACTGAGTGGCGGGTAGATTAGGGCTCACCTGTCTGTCTCACTACCCCTGCATTACAACATGACAAATTAATGGCAGATATCTGATGTTAAGCGGTGTATCTAATGTGTATGGTGAGCTTAACCATATTCTCCGATGTTGGCAAGTGTAGTTTATAGTTCAACTCCAATAACAATGGGTAGCCACATAACTGGTACGGTAAGAATTGTGAAGTTAAATGCTCTCTCAATTGCTTATTGTCTACTCTAGGGCTGAACAAATCCCAGGATGCCAATATGCCTAAGTTTTCTGAGTTGTTGTTTTATTTTTGATGCTTTGAAAAGTTTTTGTTGCCAAGTCACACAAAACGAGTGAGTAAGAGGAAGTTACACCTGATCTAGGAATATTTCCGTCTCTGAAAATCAGTTGTCATTTTTTGAGCCCACTAAAGTCTCGTCCTAACAAACTTACTTTAATATTTTGCTCACAGCTCTGTCTATATTAATACTGCACCTTAAATTACTGTACTTGTGTAATAGATCTGTGAGCTGCTATATGAGATCTGACCAGTCAGCCAAAACCCTAGCCAACACAAGTTCATCCTCTAAGGCTGGCCATATATTTTAGATAGCTTGTTCGGCCGACAGCTATTCCTCCCGACTTTCCCATACACAGGCACGCTCGACCAAGCGTGGATGTGTTCTTAGGGAAAAAGCCGCTGCCAGATGAGTCTGGCAGCGGCTTATCTAATAACAAACAAAAGGATCGGGCATGTTGAAATTCAACATGCCTGACCCTTCTCTTTCCCGACATTTGCCATCGAAAGAGAGTCAGGATGCCGTCATACACATTAGATGGTTGGCCGGTCTCGCAGAAATCGGTGGGTTCGGTGAACATATATCTAATGTGCATAGCCGGCTAGATTTACACATCACGTATTTGTTGTACATTTTGATGCAGATTTTTGAGCCCGAAGTGATTCCAGGAGGAAGGAGAAGTATAAGTTCTTCCTTTTATATTTCCCATTCCTTTTGAAGCCACTTCTGGCTTTGGCTCAAAAATCTGCATCAAAATGTTCAAAAATAAAATCTGCAACAAATACGCGTGAATCCAGCCTAAGTAGCGCTGCCATCTGATCCCTTGGCTTTTAAATGGCAGAGCCTTCGCTTGTGGGGTCCTGCTTACCTGGTTTACAATATTTTGTGCTGACATTAGGTTGGTTTCCTAATGTCCTACTTAGTCTGTTCACATTTTTGCTCTAGGACTGCCATCCATTCTTAGGATCTGCTATAAAACATAACATTCATCATATCTATAATGGCTCCTTTAAAAAAACCTGAAGCAATGACCCCTATTTGAACAGAGCCTTAGTGCAAATTTTTAGATTTTGCATTCTCTTTCCACTTATTAACTTGTCATCAATCTTCTAGTGTTTGAACAGATTCTAGTGTTTTATATAAATATATGAATCTGAAATTTGATAAGTCATTACAAAAATTAGACATTAACCCTGAACTATTGACACTATAATGGATTAAAGACCACTTCAAAAACCACTGCGTTAATATACTTTCAGCATTATACCGTAATCTGACATTGAGTAACCAGATACACTCCCTTCTAACCTTGGGAGACTTTTATTTCTGGTATAATATAGTCTCGCCACCTGTGTTGTACTTTACAAAATGAAGGAGCTTAGAATTTGAGCCCAAATTTGGACAAGCACGGATGTGAGTGAATATTGAATATGTCCTCTTTATAGCACTGCAGATTTTGCTGCCGCCATATAAATAATAATTGATTAAAAAATAATTTTCTAACGTTCTCCAGATTTTGCAGATCATGTTTGTGAAATGTAGAATCCCTGATTCATGAATATAAATGACATTGAAGTTGAAGTAAACTTTCTACAGTGAATATCTTCCCTTACTTACCTTATACTCCCTAATATCCAATTTCTATCTTATTACTCCCCGCACCAGTGCTGAAGACGGGTGGCCAACAATTCATGTGTGGGTGTTGCGTTTCTTACCAGAGAAGTGGATCCTCTAAGCCAAAAATCAGTTTGGTGCAGACCTTTGCTGTGGCCTGAAATGGCAGCCTGAGATGGATTCGGCACAGTCCCCCTTCCCCTCTGGACTCCATCGATACGCCACTGATGCTCTCGGCGACAAATATAAAACTTGAAAACCAAGTATGTGATAGCTTCATTCTGAAAATCCTTTTCCCCAATGGAAAATCTGTAACATGGCCATCAACTATTCTGCGTCATTTATAGCACTGGTCTTCTTATATGGGACCTTTTTAAGATCTTTCAGGATCCAGGCCTGGTGTGCTACCGCAATCTCTTCACTCCCTCTGTTTATACTCCAAAAAGCGACAACAAATTCCACAGCGCTGTAGTGAGATTATCACCATTCACATAAGTCCATGAGGGAATTTATGAACTTTTCTACACCTCTTTTCGGGCATAGAAAAGTCTCAAAAGGCTCAAAGGTCGCAATTTTCGTAAAAAATTTCGGGCCGATTACAACAGTTTTCTAAAAACAAGGTGGCGCTAAATTAAGGGGCATGGCCAGTCCCAGCATGACAAGTTTACTATAATTTATGCAAGAAACTGGCGGAAATTATAGCGAAAATCCTAGATGGCGTAGATTTTCTGTGGTCAGGGGTGATCCAGGCTACAGACAGCTACCGTATCATCCCCCACGATCATATAATACAACAAAAAATGTACACTCCCCGCTCTGCTTCTTCCCTTTGGATCCCTTAAGGCTTCTACATCAGGCCACGAGGCATTGAGGCCAGGAAGTGACAGGACATTATATGTGACCCAGCACACAACGTTCTGATTCTGGATGTTTTGTGCTGCGTTGTATACAACGCCTGACACTGCAGAACTTTGCCGAGGTGAGAAGCGGAGTGGTGAGTAAAACTTTTTTTTTCATGTCCAATCAGAGGGTCGCAGTTGGCCCCTACAGTCACCCCCGATTGTGGTGCAAAGCCAGTGGAAAGGTGCAACAGATTTAGTAGGAGACGTGTGCCTTTTTTAATAAATCTGTCGCATCTTACTTTAGCAAAGCAGAAAGCTAAGACTGGCATATGAAATGCCAGTCTTAGTAAATCTGCCCACATGTCTCTAATGGGGCTTTAATTTCGGTATCTCAATTATTACTGTCCTAGCCAAAAGTTTTGAGAACGACACAAATTTTGGTTTTACAAAGTTTGCTACTTCAGTGTTTTTAGATCTTGTAGTCAGCTGTTTCTATGGTATACCGAAGTACAATTATAAGCATTTTATAAGTTTTTAAACTTTTATTGACAAATACATCAAGTTTATGCAAAGGCTACAGTGTTGACCCTTCTTTTTCAAGACTTCTGCAATTGGCGCTGGCATGCTGGATATTAGATTCTGGGCCAAATCCTGACTGATGACAACCCATTCTTGCCTAATCAGTGCTTGGGAGTTTATCACAATTTCTGTGTTTTTGTTTGTCCACCCGCTTTTTCAGGATTGACACTGGGTAGTTCCTGCCCATGGACCCAAAATGTCAATGTTTATTTCACCGAGCCACTTAGTTCTCACTTTTGACATGGTACTCCATCATGCTGGAAAAGCTTTGTTCATACCCAAATTTCTCCTAGATCGCTGGGAGAAGTTGCGCTTGGAGGATGTTTAGATACTATTCTTTATTCATGGAAGTGTTCTTCGGCAAAATTGTGAGTGTGCCCACTCAGTTGGATGAAAAGCAACCCCACACATGAATGGTCTCAGGATGCTTTACGGTTGGCATGACACAGGACTCCTGGTAGCGCTCACCTTTTCTTCTCCGAACAATCATTCGTCCAGATGTCCCAAATAGTGAAGGGGGCTTCATCAGAAAAATGTAATTTACCCAAGTCCACTGCAATCCAATCCCTGTACTTCCTGCAGAATGTCAGCCTGTCCTTGATGTTTTTCTTGGAGAGGCCCTTCTTGACACCAGGCCAGCCCCCAAAGGTCTTCGCCTCACTGTGCGTGCAGATGCACTGACACCTGCCTGCTGCCATTCCTGAGCAACCTCTGCACTGGTGTTGAACTGATCCCGTAGCCGAATCCTCTTTAGGAGACAGTCCTGGCACTTTCTGGACTTTCTTGGGCGCCCTGAAGCCTTCTTCACAGCAATTGAACCTCCCTTGTTGAAGCTATTGATGATCCGATAAATGGTTGATTTAGGGGCAATCTTACAATCCGCAATGTCCTTTCCTGTTAGGCCCTTTTGATGCAAAGCAATGATGACTGCATGTGTTTCCTTGGAGGTAACCATGGTTAACAGAAGAAGACAATGATTTTAAGCACCATCCCCCTTTTAAAGCAACTAATCTCCTCTTCTATTTCAATCAGCATGACAGGGTGATAGCCGCTGCCTTGTCCTCGTTACCACTTTCTTCTGATCTAACGAGAAGATCACTGAAATTATGTTAGCAGGTCACTTTGTGGTAAGGCTGAAATGCAGTGAAAATTGTTTTTTTGTGATTAACTTAATTTTTATGGCAAGGAATGACTGCAATAACTTGCAATTCAGCTGATCACTCTTCATAACAATCTAGAGTTAATGCAAATTGCTACTATAAAAACTGAAACCGCAAACTTTGTGAAAACCAAAATTTGTGTCAGTCTCAAAACTTTTGGCCAGGACTGTACACACACATACTAGAGCCAATTTTATGGAAAGACAATTATCTTATCAATGTTTTTGTAGTGTGGCGTGTCATGTTACAGAAATTTCTAATAGCCCACTGAGCTTTTGCAAAGTCCGTATTAATTGAGAAGCATTTTAAATAAAAACTCGTATATTATTATCCATTAAATTTAAAAGATATATAATGCACTAGCTCATTAGAAGCAGAATGACGTGTTAAAGTGTAGCTAAACGTTTGACCAACTTCTGACATGTCATAGTGACATGTCAGAAGTTTGGATTGGTGGGGGTCCGAGCACTGAGACCCCAAACCAATCGTTAGAACGAAGCAGCTGAAGTGCCCGTGTGAGCGCTCAGCCGCTTCGTGTCTGTTTGGCTTTTTCCGGAAAGCCGATGTATCGGAGTACGGGCTCATGGACTTTCTATTGAGTCCGTACACCGATACATTTATTTCCGGAAAAAGGCGAACAGACACGAAGCGGCTGAGCGCTCACACGGGAACTTCAGCTGCTTCGTTCTAGCGACTGGTGGGGTTCTCAGTGTTCGGACCCCCACCAATCCAAACTTCTGACATGTCACTATGACATGTCAGAAGTTTGTCAAACTTTTAGCTACACTTTAAGTTTAATCGTATTGTGACCAAGAAATCTTGATAATTAGAATCATTGACTTCTAGGAGAGCTTCTCTTCTAGGATCCCATCATTTATTCTTGAAGCACTGCCATCCTTTAGGTGTTTTCTTTTCACTATACGTTATTACATACAGTCACACTGTTCAGGGAGTATTTAATCCAGTTAGCCAGTATTTATTTTTCCATAGTACTGGGAACGGCTTGAGTAGAGTCCATCCCCAGGGACTTCAGATGATGTGCTTTAATAATAGTACTGGAGAATTAAAGTAGAAATTCACTTTTGGCCACACATTATTAATAGACAATGAGGGGTTTCCGTTTTTACTTTTCCACTCTCTTTTCAATCAAGATCCGAAATTGACCCCTATTTATAAAATAAATAAAAATAAAGTGTTGCCTACTACTAAGAGATATATCTCTGCTTTTATTTTATAACCTGCACTAGAAAGTTGTTTACTGGAACCTGATTGAAAGTTCCACGCTTCTAGTTCACTATTTTTCATAAACAAGTCCCATATAGTCCCTTCAAAATTCTATGGTTGCAATTCCTATATTTGATGAATTTGTTGAAACTATTTTTATTGCTCCATTACATAGAAATAAAAAAAATGAGGCAACTTTGCAAATAGTTTTGATGAAAAATATCCTACCGTTCCATGTATACAGCTCCTATGCAGACCTATGTGTGTAGTTTGATCCTGCAGTCAAGCTTAAAGAGGCTCTGTCACCAGATTTTGCAGCCCCTATCTGCTATTGCAGCAGATAGGCGCTGCAATGTAGATTACAGTAACGTTTTTATTTTTAAAAAACGAGCATTTTTGGCCAAGTTATGGCCATTTTTGTATTTATGCAAATGAGGCTTGCAAAAGTACAACTGGGCGTGTATTATGTGCGTACATCGGGGCGTGTTTACTACCTTTACTAGCTGGGCGTTCTGACGAGAAGTATCATCCACTTCTCTTCAGAACGCCCAGCTTCTGGCAGTGCAGACACAGCCGTGTTCTCGAGAGATCACGCTGTGACGTCACTCACAGGTCCTGCATCGTGTAAGACGAGCCGGCACCAGAGGCTACAGATGATTCTGCAGCAGCATCGGCGTTTGCAGGTAAGTCGATGTAGCTACTTACCTGCAAACGCTGATGCTGCTGCAGAATCAACTGTAGCCTCTGGTGCCGATGTGGCCGACACGATGCAGGACCTGTGAGTGACGTCACAGATCTGCACTGCCAGAAGCTGGGCGTTCTGAAGAGAAGTGGATGATACTTCTCATCAGAACGCCCAGCTAGTAAAAGTAGTAAACACGCCCCGATGTACGCACATAATACACGCCCAGTTGTACTTTTACTTTTCAACACGCCCAGTTGTACTTTTGCAAGCCTCATTTGCATAAATACAAAAATGGCCATAACTTGGCCAAAAATGCTCGTTTTTTTTAAATAAAAACGTTACTGTAATCTACATTGCAGCGCCGATCTGCTGCAATAGCAGATAGGGGCTGCAAAATCTGGTGACAGAGCCTCTTTAACTCCCTTCCATGTGCCCCCTTTTCTACTGTAGGTAGGTTAGCAAGAAGAGGGGAAGCTTAAAGGCAGAAACACATTACTGCAGAACCAAACTAAAGTGTTAGCTGAAAAATGTTAGTAAAACTTCTATATGGTTATTGAAAGTTCGTGGGCCATGCTGAAATGCAACGTTTTTTATCCAATTCCCAACATTATTTCAGCACAATACTGTCAGGATGGGGCTATTGGATGTGATTTTTCAGAAAGTGGGAGCAAATAACAGCGGGTCCAAGTACACTACATGGACAAAAGTATTGGGACACACCTCTTAATCATTGAATTCAGCTGTTTCATTCAATCCCGGCCACTTACTGATTACATGGTCGACAGTTACGGAAACAAGGTAGCTCGCATGCTACGCTGCTTCCGTATTTTATTTTTAATTGGAGGAATGGGAAAAAACAAGAATTTTGACGTTAGTTTTTGCTTTTTTTTTTTTGGATGCCGTGCACCCAGCGGTTTAATTAATGTGTTAAGTTTATTGTTCGATTTGTTACGATCGCGGCGATAACATTATATGTGTACGTATTTTTTTTTACTGAATAAAACCACTTTTTATGGAAAATTTTGTGGGTTTATTTTTACTGTAATCTTTTTTTATTTTTTTTTCATAAACTTTATTTAACCGTTTTACTTTTAATTTTTTTGTCCCACTAGGGGACTTCACTTTGCGATCTTCTGATCGCAGATATAATGCTTTGTATACTTAGTATACCAAAGCATTTTTGCTTGCCAGTGTAAAACTGACAGGCAATCTATTAGGCCATGCCCCTGGCACACTCGTTCATCGGCTGATCAGCTCTTTTACACAGAATTAAAAATCATCGTTGTCGGCAGCACATCTCCCTGTGTAATCAATCGTAGTAACGAACGCTCGTCCCCATACTTAGCCAATCATTGCTCCGTGTGATAGGAGAAAACGAGCGCTCGTTTACACAGCCCAACATCGTCCCGTGTAATAATACCCTTAGGTTCGGTCTGTTGTCCCGAATATCCTCATCCTTGGGTGGCTGGTTTTTTCACAAGCAATTTGCAGGTTGACTTCTCCCTTAAAGAGAAAGCATCACCTATATATAATTTTTTTGTTTTTATTTTTTGATTGAAGATTTTCTTCTATTTTCTGTACATGATTATGGGGGCAGCCATCCTGCCTGAGCTGCTGTTAAAGAGGCTCTGTCACCACATTATAAGTGCCCTATCTCCTACATAAGGAGATCTGCGCTATAATGTAGGTGACAGCAGTGCTTGTTTTTTTAAATAAAAATCTATTTTTACCATTTTATTAGCGATTTTAGATTTATGCTAATGAGTTGCTTAATGCCCAAGTGGGCGTATTTTTACTTTAGACCAAGTGGGCGTTGTACAGAGGAGTGTATGACGCTGACCAATCAGCATCATGCACTCCTCTCCATTCATTTACTCAGCGCATAGGGATCCTGTTAGATCCTTATGTGCTGTCTTATACGTACACATTAACAATACTGAAGTGTTTAGACAGTGAATAGACATTCCACGGAATGTCTATTCACAATCTCTGCACTTCGTTACTGTTTCTATGGTAGTTACAGCAGAGGAAGCGTGATCTCGTTATAGCCTGTCATTTACAGCGAGATCTCACGAGATCACGCTTCCTCTGCTGTAACTACCACAGACAGAGTAACGAAGTGCAGAGATTGTGAATAGACATTCCGTGGAATGTCTATTCACTGTCTAAACACTTCAGTATTGTTAATGTGTACGTATAAGACAGCACATAAGGATCTAGCAGGATCCCTATACGCTGAGTAAATGAATGGAGAAGAGTGCATGATGCTGATTGGTCAGCGTCATACACTCCTCTGCTCTATATAGAGGTGTTTTCATTGTAATCCAGCCTGAGATGATAATGAGATGACTGCTGAGAAGTGATCTCTACAGAACAGCAAGTGTCAGTCTATTATGAAGCTCAGTGGCCAGACTGAGCTCTGCAAGATTTTATGATATATTTTAATATAGATAATGACAAAGAAATAAAAAAAAAAATAAAATATATATATATATATATATATATATATATATATATCTCAACCAAAATTCTTAAAAAAGAAAACTGGATTTGAACAACCAGTCATTTTTTTATTTCACATTCCCTTTAAAGAAGCTCTGTCACCAGATTTTGCAACCCCTATCTGCTATTGCAGCAGATCGGCGCTGCAATGTAGATTACAGTAACGTTTTTATTTTAAAAAAACGAGCATTTTTGGCCAAGTTATGACCATTTTTGTATTTATGCAAATGAGGCTTGCAAAAGTCCAAGTGGGTGTGTTTAAAAGTAAAAGTCCAAGTGGGCGTGTATTATGTGCGTACATCGGGGCGTTTTTAATACTTTTACTAGCTGGGCGCTCTGATGAGAAGTAACATCCTCTTCTCTTCAGAACGCCCAGCTTGTGACAGTGCAGATCAGTGACGTCACTCACAGGTCCTGCATCGTGACGGCCACATCGGCACCAGAGGCTACAGTTGATTCTGCAGCAGCATCAGCGTTTGCAGGTAAGTCGATCTACGCCCCGATGTACGCACCTAATACACGCCCACTTGGACTTTTACTTTTAAACACACCCACTTGGACTTTTGCAAGCCTCATTTGCATAATTACAAAAATGGTCATAACTTGGCCAAAAATGCTCGTTTTTTAAAAATAAAAACGTTACTGTAATCTACATTGCAGCGCCTATCTGCTGCAATAGCAGATAGGGGTTGCAAAATCTGGTGACAGAGCCTCTTTAAGGAGTTTTGTGAATCCTGATTTATTAAAGGGGTTTTCTCAATTTATAGATTGTGGATAAACCATAAATGTCTGATAGGTGGGGGTAACACTTCTGAGACCAACACCTGTAATTAGATGGGGTGTCCCCTAAATTCCGTTCTTCAGCGTGAAATGGCATGGCCTGCGATGGAAGTGTAGACTAGATGAAGTAGTGGACATGCTGTATTGAAGTCTATTGGAGCGACTTACAAAACTTGGAAAGAGCTGAGATGAGGATGTGGCCATCTTGGCCTGCTGAATAGAATACCAGGGTCAAATTGAGGACTGACACCAGTACACAGGCAGTCCAGCACAAGAGGGGAAGCAAAGGAAATGTAATAGCTTAAATATCTTTTTCATGGGCAATGATTGGGCAAACAAGCACTATATGATCGCTTGTTCTGGATCATTGCCGTGTGTAAATCCGATCATTGGCTGATCGGAACTTTTAAGCGCCAAAACAAATTATTTCTAACCGGCTGCACATCTCCCTGTGTGCTGCCGACATGATGCAAATGCGTGAGGACGCACGATCGTATTAACAATCGTTGCTTCTTGTGAATGGAGCTAGCGAACGTCGATCGATCGTCGATTTTCACTTGTTTTTCCAGCCAGTATCAAGCCATTCAAGTTCTGTATAAAGCAGTGTGACAACCTCTGTGGGCACTATAAGGGCATCTGTTAGTTGATGTCACCCAGCATCTACTTCTCATGTAGGAGCATAAGAAACTTAAGAGACGGGTGAATAAAATGAATTAAAGAGGGCAGATTATGGATTTATATTTTGGGCACAATTTTTTTAAGGAAAAAGACTTCCTCTTTAAATCGAATTTAATTACTGATCGTGATAGATTTTGCTTATACAATGCCTTGAGTTTTGCTCTTAGTTTTTTGGCAATGACTTGATTCAGCTTTGCTTTTTAAAGCGCAGCATATCTCAGTACAACTTTGCCCGACCTTTCAGCAATAAGTAATTACCCCCTTCCACTCTTGCTCCAAGTGTTACATGATATTAGAATCTTGCCTTGACCTCGCTATAAACATTAAGACAGGACAAGGCTGCAGGCTGCTCATTAAATAATACCTGCAGCAATGTTACCTTCATCTTCCTGTGTGAACATGACTTTGTGTAACTGGACATACTGTACTATTCCCTGCTTGTTGGTCCGATAACCTCTAGTGTCCGTGTCATGGATTAGGCGTCTGACCACAATTATGAGATCTGTGGCAGTGCTGTAATAAAGCTGAGCTCTAAGGCCAACGTGTGTCAGCTCCTACGCCAAATGTTTTTTGGCGTTGACAGGACATTGGAGGGACACGTCTGAGCCCCCTTGTCCTCTAAGCGGAACGTCACATTCAGCGTACTTACTCGGAATTGACTTTGATCTGTGGTTTACCATAAACTTCATCTGAACACTCCCACAATTTCACGCTTTTGATGTGTTTCTTTGAAATTGCTCTTATTCTCTTTTCGCTGATGAAATATTATCTATCTTGGCTTTTAGGATTAAATGCGGGGTAGTCAGCTGTGGTTTTGTGTCTTAAATGTGTCAGATACAGTAGTAATTTTAAGGTCTTATCTCTGCCCTTGAATATGTGACCACATCAACCTTTCAATTGCTGCTGGTAACCTCATTATTAAGTTGTACTGAATGGTTAGATTTTATTATTTCCGGTATTTAAAGGGACACTGAGTTTATCGCTTATGCAATGGTAGTTATCTGTCAGATATTTCCCTTATATACGTATAGATTTACCTTGAACTTTACGGATAATGCATTTTATTTATTGAAAGAGGAAAGATAGTTTTAAATGTATTTAAATGCTCGTTGGGGCAATTTCGCCAGTTTTCTGTATTGGGATGACTGATGGTCAATCCAATCCTGTAGATGCTGGACAATTAGAATTTTTACCAATCCTCGTTTCCTCTGACATCATGAGGCCTTCTTTCATATTAGAATGTCCGCGGATCCTGGCGATGTTGGCAAGCTTTGCTGAAACTAAAGGGGTTGTATGAGATTTGACAAACATGCTTTCTTCTAGTAATCATCCTTGTCTTTAGGATGTATGTGTTATTGTAGCTCCGCTCCATTCAGGTTTATAGGGCTGAGCTGTAAGGCCCATTTCACACTGCGTTCATGATCTCCGTTCGACGTAAACGCTAGGAAATCATCCTGATGTTTATGTTAAGCCAGGCTATGACGGATACCCTAACAATGGCATCCGTCACCCACAGACTATTATAGGATCTGTTAAACGGATATGTCATAAATTCTTATGACCTTTTCATGATGCATGTGCCAAATGGATGCCATAATAGCCTATGGGTGACAGCCACTATTAGGCATATATCACAGGTATCTGTTGCCCATTGGCTTTTATGGTATCCGTTTAACGGATACGCCATTTAGGCCTCATGCCCACTTCAGGTTTTTTGTCAAGGTACTATCCAATTTTTCAACTGATAGCACCCTGACACATTCATTTCAATGGGGCCATGCACACTTCCGTTGTTTTAACGGAACCGTGCAGCCGTTCCGTCAAAAGTAGTGCAGGTCCTACTCCTGCCCGTTTTTGACGGAACAGTTCTCGGCCTTTTCATTGAATTTGAATTTGTGAAACAACGGACTGCACTTGGAAGCCATCCGTGTGCAGCCCGTGTTTGACGGAACCGTCATTAGCGGCCGTAGAACGGCCGACGGAAGTGTGCATGAGGCCTAAAAGCAAATTAAAAGTCCATGACCTACTGTATACATTAAACTGATCCATACAATGGCATCCGTCACCCACAGTCTCCCACGATAAACAAACAAAAAATATTTTACTGGGTGCCTTTGTATGGAACAGTGCAGGCTGCTGCGCTATTCCATACTACAACAAAAACAAACTATTCTCAACGTATACTGCACGACAGAGGCCAAAAGAACATTCATCTGGCCTCCGTGGGTATAATGGGAGCCTTTGGGTATGTTTGACGTATGCGCCGGGAGCTTCCCGAAGCAGCCGTGAAACATTCAGGAGAAACGCAGTCTGAAAGGGGCCTAACACCATGAACAGCTCATGGACAAGAGTGGAGCTATTTCTGACAGAAATCGGCCATGTTTTATCATTTTCACACACCCGGTGTACCATGTCTATTTCACAAATATTACAGCGGCATTCCGGTTTTGTATAACTTTAACATATTCATTATATAGGGAAAAGTTATGCAGCTTTCTTTAGTTTAATTCTTCACAATTTTCAAGATCTCTGCTTGTTATCTGTGAATGGAAGCATTCTTGTTCACATCCAGAGGGTCAAAAACGGCTGTAATTGCATTTAACTGACACTGGTAGATGGTTTATTAAAAGAGAGATCAGTGGGCATGATCAGGACAGGTTTTCAACCTCTGGATGTAAACAAGGATTTATCAATTCACTGAAAGCAAACGGAGAGTTTGGATTTGAAACACAAAGTATTTGTATAACTTTTCATTACCCAGTGATTGAGCTTCATTTACATAAAAATAGAATACTCCTTTAACTTTGTCAGCACAGTAGCCATGGATATTTGCTCCACTAATAATATTTATTAATCTCATGATATCTGATCCCAGATAAGTCCCTCTTTTTTATTTCTCTACCATTACAGCGCTTCCTGCCTGAGAAAACAATAAATCTACCTTTTTGTTTCTAATGTAATGACTTCTATTAATACATCCAACTTGTATTTTCCAGTGTGTAACGTTCCAGGCCCGCTACCCAATAAAACTTCAGACATGACTTGTAGAATTATAGCCAGTGATGACTTTACTTTGCTTTAGGTGGGAGGGGGATTTCTTTGGCAGAACTAAAAGTTTCCACTGCTAAATCTTTAAAACATAAAAACATAGAAGAGTCCTACAAAAACCAGATTGAGGGGAGAAAGTGGGGGATATTATGTAAAACCACAACTTTATCCATTATTCATTAAAAGAAGTCTGCCAGGTCCTTTATAACTACTACTAAATGTGCTGGAAAGGGGACCGAAACATATGTGCCTTTGTGGCTGCAGATAAACTTTCTGAAAAAAGTACATACTTTTCTCATATGCAAATTAGGTCCCAAGTGCCCTGAGGGCGATTCCAAGCCCAGCAAATTCTCAAGCTCTTGTGCGTGAATCCTGCCCAACACCTTACTCTTGGCCTTGAATGGTGGGTCCAGCGTTAGTTGAAATGACTGTTTCAGGCACAGAAATCTTGCACAAACGGCGTGCATTCATGGCGCATGTGCAGTACTCTCCCTAATACAAGCAATGGCCTTATTGACATACTGCATGGTGCTTGCCGGTTGGTAGTGATGGTGCCGAAGGCTGGAGCAGCCCATCAAGAGCTCTTTGCGGGCTTGGGACTACCTTTGCAGCCGAATTTGCATATGACGAAAAAACTTTTCTCACAAATGCGAAGTCTATCTGCAGTCACAAAGTTATGTTTGCACATATATTTACGTCCCCTACCCTGCGCTGTTATTGGTTTAGTAGCCATAAAAGACCTGACAGACTCCCTTTAACAAAGAAAATAGGATACAGTAAGACATTTATAAGATATTATGCATATTATAGTATTTTTTTTTCTTGTTCATCTAATTTGTTTGATAAGATTTTATTTTCTTCAGAGTAATGTTGCCATTAGTGGGCAGCACTGTTGAATTGGAATGTTACTATAATAATCCACAGATACAAGGTATACAGCTAAATGCTAAAATGAGGGTTTCTCGGTGATCACACTGCAGTAACAGTAAAAGCAGCGCATGTTCGACTCCATTCATACTGCTTTCGTGGTGGGGTATACCAGAAAATCTCTCGACGTATTCGCCTGCATGACCATAGACTTTAATGGCCAAATGTTTACCAAGAGTGTGTCATTTAGGCATATGTTTTGCCAATATACAGTACACTTCCACTAACCCACTCACCGTAAACATAGAACACAAAGTGAAAAATTTTAACAGGTCAAAATTAATCCTCCACCCACTGGATCCATTAATTTTGACACTACGGCTATGCTTTATAGCCACTTTTGGTCAGAGGACTGTCACACGATCTCAATGTTTCCAAATGGAGGGGAAAGTCACTCGACAATCACATGAACCTTCACATTGTTTAGAACTTGCAGTCGTCGCAAGTCACCTGCGACTTTTTCTCCGATAGGGAAACGATGGTTGTGGTAACGTGAGATGAATACCGTCATGAATACTTTTCTTTGTTAGCTACTATTAGCCAAAAAGCGCAATATATTTTTGTGCCATTTAGGCTAATAGTAGAGCGGACCTGTCCCCATACTACAGGTATGCTGCACTTCTACAGGACAACATAGTCTGATGACAAGATCTGCTTTAAGAAATATCACACGTCCGCACATTGTATGCAGTGTCAGATCAAGAGGAGACATCTGTTCTCTGTACTGCCAAAGAGGGGTCACTAGTGAGGTATTTCTGCACTGACAATATAAAACCTGGAGACGTCAGTGAAAAGTTCTTGCTATTGGTGTGTCTAGAGGCAATCGGGATACTACATTACAACATGTCTCTACAGAGCCTCGTTCGGTCAGATGTACTATCCCAGAAGCTGCCTACACCTACTGCTTAGTTACTTGTTTCAGGTTTAGTCTGTCTTTTGTTCTTTTTATTTTTATATCATACCAAAACATAATAATGTCAATTCACAGCAAAAATAACATTGACATCAAACCGCAATATAAAATCTGTATAAATTAAAGGGATTGTATGAGATCAGGAGATACAGTGCCACTCTTGTGGCATGGGCTGTGTTTGGTATCGCAGCTTAGCCTCTTTCAAGTGATTGATTTTGAGCTGAAATACCAGACACCGCTCATGAACAACAGTGGCGCTATTTCCGGACAAAAGCATATTTTTTTTTCTAATCTCATACAACCCCTTTTATAATATAGAGGCAATGTTGGTAAACAACAAGGGAAACTCTTTCAAAACTGGATGGAAACGCCTTACAGAATAATATTTTGTATGTTTGCTAAGCAATGGCTTGGATGCGTTCAACAACTGTCGCAGCAAGTCAATGGGTGGAACGACTGGATCTTCAGGCTCCTTTGGAGATCCAATAGTCTGACTTGAAAACTGAAATAAAAAGCATTCTTGCTGGTAAAATATGTGAAAATATGTGATGATTTTTTTCACAAGATCTACAAGAAAAGGAAGGGGAGGAGATCCATTTAGCCATAAGGTTTGCTCTATTCTCAAACTGCTTGTTGTCACATGTTTACCCACGTAGGGTCCCCCCGTCCCCCCATTGACATTATTGGGAAAAATAGCAGTGATAGGGCAAAGAAAATGGCAACAGGTTCCTTAATCTGAGAGCAGCAGCAGTAATAAGCTGATCACTATGGGTATGTTCACACTGAGTTTTTTTGCAGACA
Source organism: Rhinoderma darwinii (assembly GCF_050947455.1). Classification (NCBI taxonomy): domain Eukaryota; kingdom Metazoa; phylum Chordata; class Amphibia; order Anura; family Rhinodermatidae; genus Rhinoderma; species Rhinoderma darwinii. The sequence goes on along the minus strand of NC_134693.1, from coordinate 121,828,587 downwards.
AAAAATTCTGCCTCAAAATTCCTTGAGGACCTTTGAGGCAGGTTTTGACCTGCCTGCACTTTTTGTGCCACATTCTTCGCTGTGTCTTTCGGTTGCAGCCATTGAGCGCCACGGGAAAAAACTCAGCGAAAAATGCTTTCTATACCTCCCATTGACTTCAAAGGGAGGTCAAAGACGGAACCGCGAGAAGAAAGAGCATGTTGCTGCTTTTTTCCGCGAGCGTTACCTTTAAAAAAAAATGGGAGTTGATTTCGGATGTTTTTTGGCGCGGTTTCTGTGTCATAAAAAGCGCCAAAAAAACTCAGTGTGAACTAGGCCTATGAATCCAGCTACCGAAAACCCATAATTTTTTTTAAAAAAAATTGCCTCAAGCATGTTATGCCTTTTTTGACCATCCAATAGCAACGGAAACCTGACAAAGTGTGAACGAGCCTAAGATTAATTTTCCGAACACTGGTCTTGGAAGATCTTTGTTGACATACATCTAGTCCTTTAGTCTTGTCTATGAGATATGATACTAATGCCAGCAATACACATAAGGCTGAATTCACACTGCAGTGTCCGCTTGGCATATTCGCCGACCAAGCTCCCAGGGCATATACCAAACATATCCATAAGCCCCAATCCCCAGTCGGGCTGGTACACGTCAGTTTATCTTTTTTTCAACTTTTCCATAAGACAGCATCCCAAAAAGAAACATACTGTGCTATAAACTTTTTTGGAAATGGAAGCCAATGGGCGATGCATGCCACCATATGTCTATACAGTCAAATCCATTATAGGTATAAGTCAGGATATCCTCCCGATGTTGAAATATAACATACGTAATACTTCCTTCCTTTGACGTCTGCTGTTGTGGGACTGTTGAGCTGCCCCATACACATTCGGTCAGTGGGATCGGCAGACTTGAATGTGTATGGCTCGCTTTCGCTACATGGATATGTCAACACATCCCTTCCGTAAAGTAGGCTTATGGACAAGATGTATGAGATCAAACAATTTCCCTGTTGCAGCAGCAGCTCCCCATCTTAGAACTTGTGAACTTAGAACAGGGTGTATCATAGGAAGTACGCGCTGTGATTTTAATTCTATTTATATGTTCAATAAAGGACAGAATCAATCACTTCTAGCCAGTAAAATAATATAATGTATCAATTGAGGAGACCCGGTGGGAGTTCATAGTATTATTACAACTATTTATAACTAATATACTGCACTAGGACAACTTTCCAAAGAATTGTAAATGTTTCTTTTAGATAGTGAGACAGGTTCCTGGCCCACTGCAGGTCTTTCTTGTCCCGTGCGATGTCAAGAGAGCTCAACTGAGCGTGACATATGGTATCCTCCTTAATACATATTTCATATGCTTGCTTTCATTTAAAAGTGTTTGATTTCCTATGAAGCAACTGGATACACTGACCTGTCATAAAGATTTATATTGATATTTTTTCCAAATGGAAAACGCAATTTCCACAGATCTGTCCAGCAGTACCTAGCTCTTCAGCAGAGCCCAACATGACAGCTGCAAAAACACAGATCACCTAACCAGTCCCATCTAATTCCCCACAAGTCCCCAGAGTGGCTAATAAATGGACTGTGTTAAATTGATTTCCTCATAGTCGGGACGGATAAGACACAGGAAAGACAAAAGAGCGTTTCATGGTAAAGCGCAGCACTGATAGCCAACAATTCTTTCAGATATAGTACTATGGTAAACTATAAGGCCGGATTCCCACACAGCGTAAACCCTGCGAAACTTCCGTAACAGAATTCTGTGGGGAAATTCCACAACATTTACAGTAGCAGCAAAGTGGATGAGATTACGAAAATCTCATCCCCACACTGCGGGGAAAAATACCCTGCAGCGTAAACGTTAATAAATTGACCTGCGGTGCAGAATTTAATTCTGCAGCATGTCAATTTATGCTGCGTTTTTGTTGATTTTCCGTTGCAGGTTTTCCCCATTGAATTCAATGGGGATGCTAAACCCGCAAAAGAAAGTCAAGTGTTGCGACTTTTGCGGCGTATTCGCAATGATTACGCTGCAAAAATCGCAACTACGGAAAAAAAACAAAACCATACTTACCCAAAACGCCATCCTTCTTCCTGCAGTCCGGCCTCCTGGGATGACGTTGCATCCCATGTGACCGTTGCAGCCAATCACAGGTTGTAGCGGCAGTCACATGGGATTACTTCATCACAGGAGACCGGCCTGGATGACGACAGAGGTCCGGCCTCCTGGGATGATGTTACATCCCATTTGATTTGCGGTTTTCGGACGGAATGTACTGCGGGTTCCAGGTCGGATAAGCTGCATGTTTTTTACGCAGTGTATCTGTCCTGTGGGAACGCGGCCTAAGGCCTTATTCACACGAACGTGTCCGTTTTGCGCGCGCAAAAGTTCAGTGTGGCATCTGTATATGGTGCGTGGCTGCGTGATTTTCTTGCAGCCGGCATCATTATGACACTCTGTTTTTATGTTTACAAACATAAAAGCAGGAAGTGCTTTTCTGTTTTCATTAATTTTTTTACTACTGTAGCACGAATCACGCGCGGCACCCGGAAGTGCTTCCGTGTGCCGAGCGCGATTTGCACGCACCCATTGACTTCAATGGGTGCGTGCTGCACGAAACACGGGTAAGTATAGGACATGTTGTGAGTTTTACGCAGCGGACATATACGCTGCGTGAAAATCACGACCTGTCAGAACGGCCCCATTGACTTACATAAGTCTGTGCAACGCGCAGGATTTTATTTGTGTGAATAAGGCCTAATAGTGATAGACTGCACATAATAGGATAAATTGTATAATATAACAATAAACAGAAATTAGTGAATCATGAATGGGGAACATTATTTTTAGAGTATGATCTGAAGTAGTTCATTCCTCGGGGGGGTCAGGGTGCCCTGATAATATTGTATGAATACATAAATTCATAAGTAATAATTTCCTCAAATGTTATAAATAGAATCATGTTAACTTGCATTGATTTCTTTAATAACTTTATATTAGAGAACTGTCTGTTTCTGAATATTTTATCCTGCAAAACAATTGTTAAAATATTTTTTCTAAATCAATTAATACATGAAACGTTGTAATATACTTTATTTATTTGGCTAAAAAAATCTGCAACAAATACGTGATGCACGAATCCAGCCTGAGCCAGAAGTTGATCTAGGAGGAAGGAGAAGAATAAGTTCTTCCTTTTATATTTCCCATTCCTTTTAAAATCGTTTATGGGGTTGACTAAAAAAATCTGCAAAAAACATGCAATGTGTGAATCCAGCCTTAGAAGGAAAATAGCACCCTCATAACCATCTAGCAGCCTGTATTACCTCTTCCCCTGCCAGAAGATTCACTTAAATGTGCAGAAACCTCTTCAGTCTCCATAAAATCTGACATATAAAATAGTTAATAATAGACAGGGAGGAGGGGGATGCAGCTGCAGTATCTGTCCCCAAATATATGACATCCTTTGAGAGGGGAGGGGGAGCAGCAGGGGAAGAAATCTGATTGGTCAGAGCACACAGTTTTCTACACCAACTACCTAAGGAGTGATAGTGTTTTTTTTTAGTAACAGTAGATCTTCTCTAAGGTCACGGATTAGAAATAAGGCAATAGGTGAGGACTCTAGATGAGATAAAGGGGTTTTCCCATAATCAATATTTATCTGAAATATCTGATCGGCGGGGGTCCGATTGCTGGGACCCCCACCGATCACGAGAACGGGCTAACCTTGCTGTTCCTGGTAGCCCCATAGGAGTGGAGCGGTAGTGTGCATGCTCGGCAACTGCTCCATCAATTTCTGATTGGCTCCCAGGAACAGAAGATAAGCCTGTTCTCGTGATCGGTAAGGGTCCCAGCGGTCGGACCCCCACCAATCAGATATTTATCCCCTATCCTTTGTATAGGTGTTAAATAATGATTATGGGGAAACCCCTTTAATAATTTTGGCAGATTCTAGTTTTACCTCTCACTGTTAGCATGCATTAAACAAATTCATTTGTCAGGATTGAGACTCGCGTTTGTTGAATTTAAGGAAAAAACAAATTGCCCATTGTATTCTACGAACTGGGAAATTGTCAAATCCGGCAAAACTATTCGATCTTCTGTAGGGAGCACGAACATGAAAACTTAATAGAAAGAAAGCAAAAGGGCGTTAAGAGGACTCTTATGTGAGTCTTATCCAACCATGTGATTCTCTATACAGAGTCTTAAGGTGATGGATGAATACAGTGAATGCCCAAAAACAGTTTTATGTCACCGTTTTCCTGTTCTCTACTGTTGATTGGAGTCTGACAATCAATGGGTCTCCACGTTTCGTAAAATTAAATATATCTATAGGACCGGTAAAAAACGTGAAATTCATCAGGTTGTCTAACTATGCTTTATTGAGGCACAACATCCCTGTACCATCTCACTTTTCAGTGACCTATATCAGCGTTTCTTAATGTTCCTAAACCAAGTGCCCCCTACACAAATAAATGACATCACAGTAACCGTAACGCTATGATCATAGACTGTGCTACACCGATTAAGAGTTCAAGTACCCCCGAGAAATATGGCAAGTGCCCCCCTGAGGTACACTCTGAGAAACTAAGACATATAATGAAATAAATGTTAGATTCTATATGAAGAGAATTTGTGTGGTCAAGGAGCAATGCACGCTGCTAACAATCGTATTGCGAGCTTTATCTACAGGGGCTTTGCAGCTTCCCAACATGTTACTGCCAGTGGTTAACCCAGTGCCCACTTCAGTGAAATGTTTTTAGGTTTTTTAGGAGTTTATTGCTATCTAGAACCTGTCTCTTATGCAACTAGTTATGAATGTGACCGAAGGAATTTGGAACTTAATTTATGTGTTTGCTTTACAGAGGAAAAGGAAGCAGAGTTCCCAGGACCAGGATGACGCTATCAGCGTGTGCAGCCTCGGCAGAAATGATGTGAGTACTTGTTTTGTTTGTTAAATACTGTATCTAAGAAACGTGATTGCCACCATATTCCACTGGAGGTTGATGGGGCCGATATGTGGTTATTGCACCTATTTCCGCTGAATTCTATTAAAGTGTGACTCAAGGTGGGATAAGTCATACAACCCAAATTGTCTGAGATTCAGGTCACACAATCTGCGAGTGCTAAACATCACACAACATGGCCTATAGCTTATATGCATAATTTTAATAGAAATGGGTATTAAAATACAATATAGGTTTTAGATTACAATTTTTGTGATATCATATTACAATATTGACTTTTTTTTTACAAAGATTTCCTTTAAAGGGGTATGACATTAGAAAACATCTTCTATAAACCGTGCCACTTTTGTCCGTTGGCTGGGTCTGGTATTGCAGCTCAGGCACACTTGTGTCATTAGAACTTTTTTTTTTTTTTTATCAGTTCCAGGACACTTCTAGTTCTTTGCAAGGTAAATAGACTAAATTCTTGTGCGTGACTCTTAAGTCAGTATACCTCCAGGGATACACCTTGATTCTGACCTTGACATGGAACCAATCATGTTTGATTTTTGAATGCATTAAAAGAATGCAGAGTTCTAGTAATGCGTTCTTTTAATGCATTAAAAGAATACACATCTACGTTCCTAGCTCCGTTGTCCTGCTCCATCATAGGAGCAGAACAGAGAGAATTCCCGAAGCACCGGATCCATTGCATGTCAGAAACCAATGGCGCTTAATGGGTTTTGTCATGATTTAGCTGAACAAAATGGTATTGCGCACATATTTTTGTCCAGCAAAAACTACGCAATCTGCTATTAACAAAATGCAAAGTGAATAAACAGAGAAGAAATTAAAATCAAATCAATATTTGGTGTGACCACCCTTTGCCTTCAAAACAGCATGGTTTGGTTGTATCTGAAGTAAAACATTATACAAATTATTCTTCATAAAAAGAGTAGTTAGTGAAGAAAGTTACCAGGACACTTTTAATAGAGGTAATCTAGACAGAGTCACACTGACAAAATGTCCACAACTAGACCTGATAATGTAGCTTAAAACGAGAAGTCCCTGAGGCCAATGTCTTGTGAATGGTTGGGACACATTCCACTATTGATGTTCTTAATTTTAGCTAGTTCATACTGGCTATCAAAGCTCCTATAGACTCTTCATACTGGCTACTGAGCACTAATAACTGGAACAGGACGTGATTAGACTACACAGCCCAGGTTATGTCCTGGATAGTAGTTGATGAAAACATACTGAAGATTGGTTGTCACATAGCTGACCACATAAAGTTCTCTGCTCTAGGTGACTTGTTGAGAGTCTATTTAGTATTATGAAAAGTGTTAACATGTTTTCTTCTTACGAGACCACTAGAGGCACTGTTCTCTGAAAGTGTTTAGTTATCTCCTTCTTTTAGCCAAGATTTTTTTTTTCCGACTATAATTATTATTTAAAGTCAAGTAAGCACATTCTGCACTCAGCAAGGTGTTTTTTTTTTTAAATGTTTTATTTGGAGATCAGAGCATGATGGAAAGACCAAGCCTGTCACAACACATGTCAGAATATACATATATAAGCTTACAATAGAGTATTATAACATTTTCATACTTAAGGGGGTTTTCCCATCAGGGACATTATTGTCATATCCACAGGATATGTCATAAATGTCAGATAGATGCGGGTCCCACCTCTGGGATCAGCACCTATCTCTAGAACGCGGCCCCCTAAACCCTGTTCTACCGCTGTGTTGTGGCTGAAGCGTGTGATTCCCGTCATGAATTACGAAAACAGCTTAGCTCACTGAGCTACGCTGTTTCCGTAAGTCCCATTGAACTGAAAGGTAGTTACAGAAACAGTGTAGCTCACATGCTACACCTCTTCCGTAACTGCCATTCTCTACTATGGGATTTACGGAAAACGCATAGCTCAGCGAGCTACACTGTTTTCGTAATTCATGGCGTGTATCACACTGTTCAGCCACAAAACAGAGCAGTAGAACAGGGTTAAGGGGGCCGCGTTCTAGAGATAGGTGCTGATCCCAGAGGTGGGACCCGCATCTATCTGACATTTATGACATATCCTGTGGATATGTCATAAATGTCTCTGATGGGAAACCCCTTTTAAGCTAGTGCAACATGTATATTGTGAAATTGCAGTAAACAAGGTCGCTTTTGTCTTCTTTTTCAATTTTTCTTGTACAAAACATATCAATATGAATTTACAATAAAGACCAAACAACCCCAAAATACAACATTTTTCGCCTCAGTGGTTTTATCCCTCCTATCAATTCTGCATTAAGCAAGGTTTTTGATAGCAAGAGTCAAAGTCTGTTCTTTTAGACATTCCTGGATCAAAACATTTTCTTCTATTTCATATGTAATAAAGATTACTGTAACCATCACTTTAGCAGAAATAAAATCGTATTACTGCATATGATTTATACATAAAATTCCGTAATAAAACTGTATGCAGTAAGCTCCTTCTATTGGCGACTGCAAGAAGCCTTGTATCAGAAAAATTAAGGTGCAATTGCTATAAAGATATGAAGAAATTAATCTGCACAAAATTTTGGACCTAAATGGGGTTGAAAGGCGAACACTCAGTTAAGGCTAGGGCTACATGGCAATTTTTGTCATTTAAAGAGTTACTGCATTCACAAAAATGTCGACATAAACACCCCCACCATCGCTGCAATGAAGGGGTAGAAGCACTCTATGCAGATGTTGCCTTTGGTCAGATTCGAACCCAGGACCCCAGTCCTGCAAGGCAACAGTGCTATGCACTGAGCCACCATGAGGTTATTTCATTATTATACCACCATCCTTCCCCGGATTTGCTACTATTCCTCACATATTACTGGTTTCTTGACTTTACTATGTTGTAGGGTTGCACGATGCATTAAACGGTTCAATACCGTTAATTCATGTATTAACGGTATTGTAACATATTAATTTAGTCAGAGCGGGGCTCTGCTGTATACAGCCATTGCCCCGCTCCTGACAAGTGTGTGCGCGCGGTCAGCATGAGGTGCTGCGGCTGGTGCTGCACTAACGAGCACCGGCACTGAAGGCAGAGAACATGGCGGGTGCACTGCAAAACACCCCCATGTTCTGTCTGTAGTGCCAGTGCCGGCCGCATCACCTCATGCTGACCGCGCGCGCACACTTGTTGTCAGGAGCGGGGCAATGGCTGTATTACACAGCAGAGCCCCATTCTAACCTCTGATCTCCACCGCTATTACCTTAAATGCTGCGATCAAAGCTGACTGCAGTATTCAAGGGGAAAATGAGAAGGGGGGATGCCCCATGGATCGCCTCACAGGGAATCCCTGTGACGCAATCTAGCGACATACCATATATGGGCAGACTGCCAGGGGCAATTGAAGAACCACAGAGCTGTCTGACCATATTTCCTGTTAGGGCATACTTAGGTATGTCCTAACAACTGCCTTTGTACACAGGCTAATGTACTGGCATATAGATATATTGCAGTACATTAAAGCTGAAAAATAAAAAAGTAAAAAAAATAAAGTAATGTTAAATTAAACAAAAATGTAAAAAAAAACAAAAACCCACACACATTTTTTACAATAAACATTAAAATAAAAGTCTCAATACATACACATATTTGGTATCGTTGCGACCATAATAATGTGCACAACATATTTATAGTGTAATTTATGATGTGTACGCTGTAAAAAAATAAAATAAAAATTGCTTCCTTTCACTTATTAATGTGAGGCACGAGGTGTTATGAATTTAGTACCTCCATGTGCCTCACGTTAATAGTAATTAACCCCATCATTAACACCACACATTAACCCAATGTTGTTGTTAAGGATCTGCCAGGCACAGCTTCTGTATCCACGCCCATAGGTAATCAGTCTGCACCTGCTTCTATGTCTGTGAGACTGACTCCATCTTCCACCTCTCAGGATGGCAGGCTTAGGAGTGGGAGAGCCTATCACAGCCTGGCCAGACGGAGCTAGCTCCCGCCCTCTGTCTATTTATACCTGCCTTTCCTGTTCCTCCTTTGCTTGTGATTCTTCTCGTGTGGTTTCCTGGCCCTGCTGCAGCTTCTTGAACTACTTGTCCCTGCTTCGTATTGACCCTGGCTTACTGACTACTCTTCTGCTCTGCGTTTGGTACCTCGTACACTCCTGGTTTGACTCGGCTTGTTTACTACTCTTGTTGCTCACGGTGTTGCCGTGGGCAACTGCTCCGTTTCCCTTTTTTCTGTGTTTCCTTGTCTGGTTGTCTGTCATGCACTTACTGAGTGTAGGGACCGTCGCCCAGTTGTACCCCGTCGCCTAGGGTGGGTCGTTGCAAGTAGGCAGGGACTGAGTGGCGGGTAGATTAGGGCTCACTTGTCTGTTTCCCTATCCCTGTCATTACAGTTGTTCATTATGACTGTGAGAAACATGATGGGGTTAATTACTATCTATTCATGTGAGGAACATGGAGGCCTCAAAATTCCTCACACCACATGCCTCACATCAGAAAATGGAAGAACGTTATTTTTATTATTATTGTTGGCAAAGTATAGTTTTTGTATAGAGAATCGCAATACTACATGAAGTATTGGTATCGAAGTCCAAATTCTGGTATCGTGACAACCCTACTATGTTGTATTCTGACAGTCTGTAATAGGATGACATGTTGTGTATAACATATAGGATGGCAGTTCAGCCGTATACAGAGGTGTTGAGTGAAGTGAGTTTTAGAATAAAAAGGACATAGGCTCCAGGGTATGTAGATTGTTATGTGCTGGGCTGGTTTGGGCAGTTGCTTTGAACTTATTAATCTACCAATACATATAGAGCATTTTTGAAAAGCAAGTCTATCAAGTTGTCAGTCACACTGCTGTAATAAAGAAGCGTCCCCTCCAAACATGGCAGCCTGATTCTTAAGAGTAAAAGACAGTATTGTAAACGGAATGTCTGTCTGTCTGTCTGTCCGTCCGTCTGTCCGTCCGTCCGTTCGTTCGTTCTTATGTCTTTAGATAACCACCATATAAAACCCTTTCAATAAATTAACCATGGTTATGCGGTAATGCACAAGTTTTTTCCGCCACAATTTGCGTTTGCAAATGTTGGCAAATTTACAAATTATTGATGCAAAACTTTATCTAATGCTTGCAACACTTTTTCAAACCTCCAATGTTGTGACATGTACATGCAGCTGAAAGTTGGCCATGGACATTACACCTACGTTTGCCAGGATCCGAGCATACCTGTTTATAGGGGAGTCAGGGGGAGATAACTGTCAGCTAACTGCTATCTAGAGTGAATGGCCAAGTCAAGGGTAATCATAGACCGTGATTTATGCGCCTGAACAGAAACCAGAAATTTTGGCCAAATTTGACAATATTCGCCTGTCCGTCAATTCCTTTTTGTAACATGAACGAGCGTGACAGATGTCTGCTGGAGACCGATATCTGTGTAAAAGTTGATTGGCTGTGTTGGATTTTTTTGTTGTTGTCGGGTGTGGGCTTGTAAAGTCGTTCATGCCAAATTATAGCTCTGCATCCCATCAGTAGAAGCCCAGACAAGGCCACAGATCAAGAAGAAAAATATAGACAAATTTTCTTTTTAACCTATGGAGTTGTGGTCCAGAACGACGACCTTCACAGACCATCCATGTCCGTCTCCAATCCCTGATGTATAGATAGCGTTAAAATTGCCTGTGCACTGCTGCCTTTGGCCAAACAATTTGGACTGTATTTGGACGGCTTAGGGCAAAATGTACTTAATTTCCTCATGAGGTGTGTCTATAGAATCACAAACAGAACAGCTTCCAGGGCATTTTGCCTGGGGGTCAGCATGGCAATTCTTTCTTCATTCTTCACATTCTTGTCCGTTACCGATATGCACACCTACAAACATTTTCAGAAGTACTTTTACCAGCTAAAGATAATAAATCTAAATCTAGATAATTGTGTCTCTACCTTCAGTTTTCTGTATGACTTCACATACATGTTGTGTATATACACTAAAAGGGAAACAAACTACAACATCACTGTTTCAATTTTTTTTGCACAGAATATACCTGCTCATATGACTTACAGAAAGTGATACAAAAACAGACTTCTCAATACAATCATGCTATCTGGGATGTAGTAGTCCTGGATGTTGTGAAGTTTCATCCAGTGTGGGCAGAAATCGCATTGGAAATGGTGACAAAAGAAAGTGATTTCCGACAAGTGATTTTTCTACATTCTTGTTGTCTGAGTCACTTGCTGCACGACACAGCAGCCGTATACACTGGAGATATGTGTGACATTTAGAACAATGCATAAGGTGTACTAGTTATGCCAGAGACAAGTTTTCTATAAACATCCACATATGTAAGTGAAACCCGTGGGATACCGCCTGCAGATTTGCATTTATTTCGTGGTGAGTTATCCGTAATGTAGTAGTCAAAGGCTATGTACACCGTCGCAAGCAATTTTCTTTTTATTGTCCCAATGTGTCTGAAATGAAAAAAATAAAGCAACCAGTCTTAAGTAAAAATCTTCTATCGTTTTATGTCTACAGCTCCTCTGCAGACCTATAGGTCTCCATGGTAACAGACTGTTCTAGTCATACCCCCTTCTACCTGTCACATACTTCTTGCTAACATACATCTGGTAGGATCTTAAGAACTAGGGGACAGATGATAGAGAGTATCCAGTATCAGACTGCGCTTGGTTTATTTGTAGTCTGTTACCATGGAGACACATTGGTCTATATAGGAGATGTAGACACAAAACAATGGATCTTTTATTAAGAGTACATCATTAATTTTAGTTAAATTGGTTGAGAAGGTGTACAAAGGCCTTAAAGTGGTTGTCCCATCAAAACAATCCATGTCCATATGCCTTATTAGGCCATATGAATGTGATAGAGTGGTGTACCCTGCTTGGGATTGCCCCTCTATGTGCCAGAACGGAGAGCAGCTCTGTAAGAGCTGCTCCTGCTCTGGCAGAACCCGATGTATTCTTGCATTACATGGATGGCCATTTATTTGCTACAATGTGAGAAAAGCCGACTTTTTTCCTGAGACACCTTTAGTGACTGACAGGTAATTGGATTCATTAACTTAGGTCTATAGCATTTATTTGTTGAGATGCACTGAACTGAACATATCACACCAGTTGTGTTGACCCTAAATACATATGATGAAAGGCCTGAACTTGTACTTAATAATGGGACATGACTGGGTGAGAATCAGACAGATAACAGCAGTTTCTTGACCTTTTTATTGTTTTAACATCTGAAAAAGACATTTCAAGCTGCGGATCTTTAAATGAGCTTTAGAGGGTAAAGGTTCAGGATTGAGACTGTCTACAAACCAAAGAACCTGCACAGCTGAGATTTGAAAATCAAGTGGTTAAGGAACATGTGGAAAACAGCTGTTTGATGGATGTCATCAGTCTTTGGTTTAAAGCAGGGGTGGGGCACGTCTGGCCCGCGGGCCATATAAGGCCCGCAAGATAATTTGGTCCAGGCCCGACCACACTTAGACCTCGTTGTCGCCGCGTCCTTCGCTACTTGGCTCTGTTAATTATGGCGGTGTCGGTCTGAGTGAGGTCGGTGAATGCTGGCCCAAGAGTGGACCAGTCCGGTCACCTGATCTGTGTCAGTGACGTAAGGTCAGTTGATCGGACTGGTCCACTCCCGGGCCGGCACAGTCCAGTGACCTGACCACATCAGTGATGTGAGGTCAGGTGTCTGGACTGGTCCACTCCCATCTTCACGCCCCGACCCAACTCTGACTACCGCCGCCGGAGTGTCATTCCCTCCTTGGCTCCGCCCCCGCCCTGCTCACTCGAAGTGAGGTCAAGTGACTTGAATGTTTTTTTGTTTTCCATCAAGGGCATTTATGATATATCCACAGGACATGTCATAAATGTCAGATAGGTGCAGGTCCCAGAGTTGGGACCCGCATCTATCTGAAATGTATGGCACATCCAGTGGATATGTCATTAAGGTCTCTGATGGGAAAACCCCTTTAAGTAAGTAAGTCGGAACAACTTTCTGCTGTGAGCAGTTCTTTTCAAAACTTGCTATTGAAGAGAGGCGACTGCACTCTAGCCTGACCGACGCAGTAGCAACATCATCAATCACTCGGGACCCCTCTTATCTGCCAGAATGGAGAGCTTCTCTGTAAGGACTATGTAAGAGGCTTAGACCTTTAATGTATTACATGGACGGCCATTCATCTAAATGACCACCATGTAATACTACATTTCCCATGCTTCAGCCCATGGAGGGGAATTGTGTGACTGACCACAGCTTCCCGAGATCAATCAACCAGGGGTGTTGAAAACTGGATCCCCAGTGATCAGTGAAAGGGACAGGAACTCCCTAAGGTAGAGATCCAGTAAGAAGGTGAAGAAGACAGGCAGAAGAAAAATAATCAGGTAGCAGGACCACAGTAGTAGTTAAATTGAAGTAGTAACCTGACCAAGTTGTGCAAGTTTAGGCACATCACTAGTGTACAGAAAGATCAGACAGGGGGTGGCAGCTCCACTTCTTTCTGGGTTGGGTCACTGCCGTCCACTGGTATCCAGAAGATTTGACCCAGGCCAAGATTAAAAAGAGAGTTGATTAAAGAAGTCCTACCTGTGGTACCGTGGGTTTCAGATTTGCTTGTAAGGACAGATGAGACTTTCTTATTGCTCGTTGTTGGATAGAGTCTTCTATAGTCAGCAGTTTTCTGCAAAGCTTAAAGGGTATGACCATCTTTAAACACAATTTTTAAGTTTATATATAGACATAATCTAAACTAAAAGTTGACTGTGTAAATACATTGCATTATTTGTCCTGTACTAATCCTGAGTTACAGCCTGTATTATAGTCAAGAGCTGCATTCACAATTCTGCCAGTCGTTCATGAAAACAGTCAGCACGCTTGTTGATCGACACCCCTCTAACAGCAAGGCTGAGCTTCTATAATGCAGTGACAGTTGTTTTTTTTCGATACTTAATTACTATACATCGCCTGGTGTAAAGATATCGCTTCCCAGAATGCAAATCACCAGGGAAAGTTTTGTGCAGACACTGAACAAGCAGTTCACTCAGGAAATGCTTTATTAAAGAGAACAGTTTGGCCCTCGTCTGTCAGAAAAGAGATTGTGTCAATCTATATTCAGCTTTTGTGTTTACAGAGCAGTGCGAATATTCAGGAAAAACTTGGCAGGTGAGAATAAAACAATATCATGAAAATTCACAGGGGAACACATAACTGACGGGTGCTGAAAGGAGCAGATCTTGTGATTTGGCTCAAACCTTTGGAAATGAAACAGAACAAAACCAGGAAAGGTATTTATAGTGACTCCGCATTCTTGGTTATATTTCATTGTATGCATTTTTTCCATAATTCCTCCCCAATAAATAGACTTAACAGAAAAGACTAAAATAAATGACAGAGCACATTCCTTCCCAACCATCTGTGTTTCTTCATCATTTTTATTTCAGTAATGTCGGAAATACGGATCTCTCAGTTGTGTGACCGCAAAGCTCTTTTTATATCCGTGTCCCAAATATTTGTATGTAAGAGTTTGAAGTGTCTTTTGTTTAGAGAATCTGATGATCAATGGAAAATGTCGAACCCACATGTCTTTTTTCAGGATCTGCAAAGATGTTTGATCTTTAGAATTACTGGAAAGGTGAATGGCCATGGTTTAAAGGCCAGTCAAATGCCAAAATAGAAATTTTTTACATAAAGCATGAACTACGTTGTGGAAACTGGAGCCACGACAAGGGTAATGCAGAATAGGTGCCATTGAGCTGGGAGACGAGCAATTTATGTTTTAAAAAAAACAATCCTCTGCCCTTAACCCCTTGCACCATGCCCACAGTGCCATAGATGTACTGTGTGTGGATGGCACGGGCACAGGATTTGTGCCTACGCCATCAGCAACTTGTGTCAGCTGTAACATTCAGCTGACATCCCGCTGCAATGACTGGGATCGGAGATAACTCTAAACCTGCTTGTTTAACTCTCTGTTACCCCATGCGCCCCCGCGACACAATCGATTTTATATGGGGGGCATCCTGTCCGTTCTACTGATGGCAGATATTGCGGAAAAGAAGGATTGAGCATTTGGATTTCATCATGCCTGATCCTCTGTACCCTCGGAGATACGTTACTGACAGATTTTTCTGGCAGTGACTTATTCCCCTCTCATTGAAATAAACATACATGTTAGGTGCATGTTTATGCTGAGAGGGATAACTGTTGGCCGAACGAGCGTTTGTGTGTGTGGCCAGCATTAGAAATAGAAAAATTAAAAAAATTCTAATATGATGTTAACATTCTTCTTTGGACCCCAGTGTTCTGATGTGACAGCTAACTCAATTAGTTTTTTATTTTCTTGATTAAAAAAATAAATATTTATCTAGTTCAATCTATTAGGCTCATTTCACATCTGCGTCAAGGCTTTCCATTGCTTATCATAGGAGCAGAACAACGAAAAAACGAAGTAGAAAGATCCAATGGAAGCAAATGGCGCCCAACAGAACCCAATGACTTTTCGTCATGGTTGGTCCGTCGTATTGCCAGACAAATAGCGCAGTATGCTTTTCTATTTTGTTCGGAAAAAACTATGGAATCTGTGACTGAAACTCCTAATGGAACTTCCGGCACAGATATGAACAGAGCCTTAATTGCAGGGTTGCAAAAGCAAACCAAATTTTGTATGCAGTCATGATAGGTGAAATGACTTTGGTACTATGGAGTGAGGATGCGGTTTAAAGTGTTGATCATCATATCTTTTAGGGCATGTTCACACGGCTTATTTTCGGCCATTTTCAGGCCAAAAACTGCAGAAAAATCGGAAGCAGAACGTCTCGAAACATCTTCCCATTGATTTCAATGGGAAAAATGGCGTTCTGTTCTGACGGGGCGTTTTTTTAAGCGCCCGTTTTTTAAAACTGCCGTGTAAAAAAATCGCCTGCGAAAAAAAAGTGCATGTCACTTCTTGAGCGTTTTTCATTGACTCTATAGAAAAACAGCTCCAAAAACGGCCATAAAAAACACAGCGAAAAATGTGAGTTTGCCTAAAAAACGGCTGAAAATCAGGAGCTACTCCAGAGCATCAACTCTGACAGGATTCTTGTGACGTCATCATGCCGACCTTGCGCAAGGATCCTGTCCCTGCGCATAATAGGCTGCAGGCCGAATGTGGCCTGTAGCCTAGTAAATGGCAGAGCAGAGAGATACCTCCCCCCTCCCTGTAGATAGCTTAATTGGGGCTCCTTCTAGGAGTGGAATCCCCAGCCAGAGCATTGCCGACACTCTGGCCGTGGTTTCCTCTGCTGGAGGAGCCCCTATGGACAGTGACTTCAGGGGCTCCTCCAGCAGAGGAATCCCTGGCCAGAGTATCGTCAACACTCTTGCCGGGGAATCCGCTCCAGGAGGATCCCCTGACGTCACTGTCCATATATGGACAGTGACTTCAGGGGCTACCCCAGCAGCACTCTGGGTGGGGATTCCACTCCAAGAGGGAGCCACAATGGAACTATTTACAGGAGGGTGTGGTACTATATAGGGGGTGTGTGTAGGGCATATCTATAGGGTGTGTGTAGCACTATCTGCAGAGGGCACTGTGGCATTATCTAGGGGGTGTGGCACTATCTATAGAGGGCACTGTGGCATTATCTTGAGAGGGCATTGTGGCATTATCTAGGGGGGTACCACTATCATCAGAGGGCACTGTAGCACTATCTACAGAGGGCATTGTGGCAGTATCTAAAATGGGGCTTCCCAATCTTGACATTCTTGTGTATGTTAAACTCTGCCAACTGAGCAGCCAGACTGCATTTAGCAAAAGTTAGGGTATGTACATACAGAGTTTTTTGCAGGCAGAAAACCCTGCTTCAAAATTCCTTCAGGAATTTTGAGGCAGATTTTGCCCACCCTGCAATTTTTTTGCCGCGTTTTTTGTGGCATTTTTTGGCCACGGCCATTGAGCGCCGTGGGCAAAAAAACCGCAGCAAAAAACGCTTTCAACGCCTCCCATTAATTTCAATGGGAGGTCAAAGACGGAACCATGGGAAGAAAGAGCATCTCCCGCGTTATTTTCTGCTCGCAGAAAAAAAAACGCCTCCGCCTCTCATTAAAATCAATGAGAGGTGAATTCGGCAGTTTTTTGGCGCGGTTTCTGCGTCAAAAACAGTGCTAAAAAAACTGTGTGAACTAATCCTTAAACTGGAAAACGGATTGTTAAAATAAGCACGTGGAGTAAACTCGCAAATTTGTGGTAAGTTTAAACCCAACCAGACCAGCTGACCAGTGTCGTGCATGAGCCGGGTGAATGTTAGAGCACGCAATAGGTGCTCGCCGGCCATTAGGTGTTTTAATTTAACAATAAGTGTGATGCACCCTGTAAACTGGGGGTTTGAAAATGCGTAGGGACGCAATTCTATTGGCATGGATGACCAGGTGTTTATATCATAAAATAAGAGGGGGAGAAATACATTGGCAATTGAGCTGCACATAGATGTGTGTCACCTTTTCTGCACCCCCTGTCTGGTCGCTGTGCTAACGCCTGAATAGTTGTTGGCTATTTAGCCCTCTTCGTTCTTGATTTCTATAATAAAATTCAAGTTTTAATCGTTCATACAGGCAGCGATACTAAGTTTAAACCCAGCGGTATTATTATAGTAATGTAGTATTATTATGGTTGTTCAAATAACTAATTGCTTAACCAGTTCAGGACCGCGCTATTTTGAGCCTTCAGGACCAAACACCGTTTAGCCATTTTTAGCACGTGTTAGTTAAATGGCTATAACTTTTTTATTTGTTGGGCTAGTGACGTGATTTATGTGATGTTTTTTCCATAGACAATGCAGGTTTCTTTTAGCATTTTTATACACATCATTTTTGCTATTTTAGAATTTTTAGGCTTAAAGTTTGAAAATAATAGTAAAAAAATAAGCTTTTTTAGTTTTCAGCTATTTTTTTGGGTAATAACATAGTATTACCCTAAAATAGACCTTTTATTTGTGATCGTCATTGTCTACCGTAAATTTTATTATATTACATGTCTATGTTAGGGTAATTGGGTCAGGGCTAGCGTTACGACAATGATTCGTGGGGGGGGGGGGGAGTTTTTTTGTGGGTGGGTATTTTATGTGTATTTATTATTATTTTTTTTTTCACTTTACTTTACTTCTATTTTTTTATTACTATGGTCTGTCCCTCAAAGGTCAAAAAAGACCTTTGGGGGACGTTATATATTTTTTTCTTTCTTTTACACCATTGTTTTCCACTATAACTGGGGCTGCGCAGCTTGCCACTAATGGCACCCAGCGCTCATGTGACCAGTCACATGATCACCGGGACCAATAGAGTCAGCGACACATGTGAAGTTAATCGGTTTGACCAGACCTTATTTAGGGGTTTCATAGGAAAGGGGTTGAATACATATGCACCCACAAATGTTCACTTCTTAGTTGTTGTTTTTTTTTTTTTTTTTAACAAACTATTTATTTTTTTATTCTACTGTAACAATTTGGACTATTTTGCCAGGTACATTACATAAAATCCAATTTAAAAAATCCATTTTAATTCCAGGTTGTAATGCAACAAAACAGAAACAACACCATACTTTTGCAAGGCACTGTGTAAATTTGCGTGTGTATAAATAATGAGTCTGAATTGTTCTCTTTATAATGGAGATCTATCATACCCTATCACCTAGACCACATATTTCTCTTGAGAATCAATTAAGAACCATCTGTTCTGTCAGACGGAATTTCGCCCACTTCATGTGTTAGCGTGATATAACATGTCTGTCTGCCGAGGTGGTTGTGTTGTGCATACAGATGTGAGGTTTTTTTTGTGTGTTTATATTTATAAAATTAGTTCGGGTAGGGCTGTATACAACAATAGTATATATTAATTTTTCACAATTTTTGTATCGCTGATCTTATATTGCATTAAGATTTAAAAACTGGAGAATTATAGGGAGTAATGCAACATCAAAATTTCTTTAAAGGGTAACTAACCTTTCAGAAAACTTCTGACATGTCATAGTGACATATCACAAGTTTTGATCGGTGGGGGTCCGAGCGCCGAGACCTCCACCGATCGCTAAAACTATGCAGCAGAAGCGTTTGGGCGATCGCTGAGCCACTTGGTTTCTGATCGGCTTTTCTCTGGGCCCGTACACCAACTGCTCGGCTTTCCATAAAAGCATAATAGACTTTTGTGTTTTCACATCTTATCTTCATATGTCAACGTGTACATTTCACTGCGGGATCAATTACATCCATGGTACAGATTGCCCCCGTCTATCTGTCTGGTGTCAATGTGGCAATAGGACGGACAGCTTCAGTGAATATACATTAGATAAACTACTTGTACCAGCATACAACCGCTATGCGTCACCTTATCAGTGAATGGTTCTGCTTTGTCTGTTGCCATGCCTTCTCTATATATACTGTGTATTTCAAAAAGATCTTTGTTCTACTTTGTTACATGAATGAGGTAGACTGGTTACCCAGCTGTTTTATTTCAGTATGTCAATGTATGCATACCTTGTACAGCCGTTTGAGGGTGAATATCTTTGCACTAGATGCCAGCATGTTGTGTATTTGGAGGCCCAGGTATTGGATGTAAATATGCAGCTTGCAACACTTAGGAGCATTGCAAACCTGGAGAGGAGTTTAGAGCTCACTGGGCAAGCACTGGCTGGGGCCAGCGAGATGGAGCTGGGTGGAGGGGGCAAGACCATGATCCAGAGATTAGTAGCTGGGTAAGAGTAAGAGGAAGAGGTAGGAAAAAAAAGTGCCAGAGAGGCTAGTCCTGAACTGGCACAACCTAGTAAATATGCCTGTTTGGCTAATATTAGGGATGCAAGTCCAGGGCCAGCATCACTACAGTAGGGCGTTGCTCCTAACAACTAGGACAAGGACTGCTGTAAGAAGGATGAAAGTAGGAGTGCCGCGACCGTGAATGGCGAACAGTGTGTTGTCTGCCGGATGCTCGGGTTCGGCATGTTGCAGATTGCTGGGTGGGGCTGGGGAAGGCCCGGTGGTCATGGTACACATCGCCACCACTGGCAAAGACAGTGAGAGATGGAATGATTTTAGGGAACTAGGAGAGAATCTAAAGCCCAGGACCTCCAAGGTAGTGTATTAAGAAATACGACCAATTCCACGAGCGTCGCTAGAAAGACAGCTGGAGATTAGGGAGTTAAATCAGTGGCTTAGAGATTGGTGCAGGAAGGAAGGGTTTGGGTTCCTGGAGAACTGGGCTGACTTATCTGTGGGCTACAGGTTCTACGGTAGGGACGGGCTGCATCTAAATGGGGAAGGTGCAGCTATGCCTCGGGGAATGAATGTTTAGACAGCTGAAGGAGCTTTTAAACTAGGATCTGGGGGAGTGTAGGAATACACAAGCGGAGTTGGATACAGTACATAGGGAGTGGCGGCTGGGGATAGAAAGCCGAATAGGGAGGTAACTAGAAATAAATATGGACCTCGGAATATTAAAGGTGTCCATAAGATCAAATGTATGTTGGCGAATGCAAGAAGTCTTGCAAGTAAAATGGACAAGTTGGAGATTCTAATGACCGACATGGATTATTATGTAGTGGGCATAACAGAAACCTGACTGGATGTGATCCATGAATGGGTAACAAATGTGGAGGGCTACACCGTATTCAGAAGGGATAGAAAAGATAAAAAAGGTGGAGGGGTTTGTCTGCATATAAAACCCAACCTAAGACCAGTCCCGATTGAAGACATTGGGGGATACTGTGACAGTGTGCAGTCTTTATTGGTAAATATTCATGGAGTGGTCAGTAACGGTAAACTGCTTATTAGAGTTTGTTATAAGCCACCGAACATAGCGCAACAGGCTGTGGATGAAATGCTGCAACAAATAGAAAAGGCAGCAAATAAAAATGGGGTCCTTATTATGGGGGATTTTAACTATCCTTACATTAATTGGGACATAGAGGCTGCTGGATGTCCTACAAACTGAAAGTTTTTATACACAATTCAAGACCATTATTTCGCTCAGTTGGTTGATAAACCAACCAGAGGCGATAATGTGCCGGATCTGGTCTTATCTAATAGACCGGACACAATATCAGATGTGGAGGTCCGGGAGCACTTGGGTAATAGTGACCACAATATGGTAAGTTGTAATATAATGTTCAATAAAATAGTACGAAGGGGCGCAACAAAAACCTGGAATTTTAGGAAAGCAAAATTCAATCGACTGAGGGAAACACTAAGTCTTGGCTGGGATCATGTAATGGTAAATAGGAATACTGAAGCTAAATGAGGAATTTTCAAAGATATTTCACATGAATCGTGTAGTAAGTTTATACCCTCCGGTAACAAAATGTTTAAGAATAAAAGGAGACCAATATGGATGAATAGGGAATTACTGAATATAGTATGACAAAAACCAAAAGCATTCAAAACATGGAAGGCTGAGGGCTCAGCAAAAGCATTCCAGATTTACAAAGATCTCGATAGGAAATGTAAAAATTAAATCAAGTTAGCGAAATGATCTACAGAAAAACAAATCGCTAACGACATTAAAATGAATCCTGAAAATGTTTATAAATATATTAATGCCAAAAATAAAAAATCTGATTATATTGGCCCTCTTAAAGAGGAGTATGGGAATATAATTGTAGAGGAGTAAGAGAGGGCTGAGATATTAAACACGTACTTTTCCTCTGTGTTTACTGATAAGCTCCCAGTGCCACATATTCAGGGGGACAGTGATAAAGGTCCCCCACCCAATATTATCTGCTTAACACAGGAGAAAGTACAGCTGCGTCTGAGCAAATTAAATATTGATAAACCCCTGGCCCAGACGGCATTCATCCACGGGTATTAAGGGAAATGAGCTCAGTATTGGACAGACCATTGTATCTCATCTTCTTAGACTCCCTTGTAACAGGATTAGTGCCACAGGATTGGAGGACGGCTGATGTTGTACCAATATTTAAGACGATTAAAAAGGTGGAAACGAGTAACTACCATCCAGTAAGTTTGACATCTGTGGTATGTAAAGTATTTGAGGGGATTCTAAGAGATAAACTACAAAAGTATATAGCAGAGAAAAGTCTAATAACTGATATCCAACTGATAATGGATTTATGAAAAACAGGTCGTGCCTAACCAACGTGCTCAGTTTCTATGAGTAGGTAAGTGCAAGTCTGGATGTTGGTCATGCGGCTGATGTGATTTATTTGGATTTTGCAAAAGCATTTGATACTGCTCCACACAACAGTCTTGTTCTGAAGTTACAGACACAGGGACTGGGGTAACGTGTATGCAAGTGGGTAGAGAATTGGTTAAGGGACAGAAAACAAAGAGTCGTTATAAATGGAACTCACTCAAAATGGGCTGAAGTCAGTAGTGGGGTACCACAAGGATCGGTGTTAGGCCCAATTGTTTTTAATCTCTTTATTAATGACCTTGTGGATGGGATTGATGGTAAGGTGTGAGTTTTTGCTGATTCTACAAAACTTTGCAGGATGCTTAAAACTCAGATTGACTATAAAATATTATAGAAAGACCTAGAAAAGCTGGCAACATGGGCAAAAACATGGCAAATTAAATTTAATGTTGATAAATGTAAAGTAATGCGCCTAGGATGAAATAAT
Source organism: Rhinoderma darwinii (assembly GCF_050947455.1). Taxonomy (NCBI): domain Eukaryota; kingdom Metazoa; phylum Chordata; class Amphibia; order Anura; family Rhinodermatidae; genus Rhinoderma; species Rhinoderma darwinii. The sequence goes on along the minus strand of NC_134693.1, from coordinate 121,806,007 downwards.
AGTATTTATGCATTTACATTAAATGGAATAAAAGTGGGTATAATGAAACAAGAGAAGGACCTGGTTATTCTGGTAATAAATAAGCAGTACTCAATGTCAAGCAGCAGCTGGAAAAGCAAATAGGATCTGAGGGTGTATAAAAAGAGAGATAAAAACCTGTGATTGAAATGTAATATTACCCCTGTATAAATCCCTTGTAAGGCCACATCTTGAATATGGAATTCAGTTTTGGGTCCCACATTGTAAAAAGGATATAGGAGACATGGAGAGGGTTCAAGGGCAGGAAACTAGATTATTAAATGGGATGGGAGGTGTCACTTACAATGAAAGGCTAGAAAAATTTGACTTGTTCAGCTTGGAAAAATAGATACATATGTGTGGTTTATACAGAGAACTAGCACATGATATGTTCTTTCCAAGGATTCTACAAAGGACCAGGGGACATTCATTGCATGTGGAAGAAGGATGTTTCAGACATCAACATAGGAAAGCATTCTTTACAGTTAGAGTAGTCAAAATATGGAATGCCCTACCCCAAGAGGTAGTACTGGCATATACTATGTCAGCATTGAAAAATAGGCTATATGATTATTTACTGACAAATGGCATTGAGGATTATAATTAATCTAGCAATGAAAGATGTGTAATTTATTGAGAGAGGTTAAACTTGATGGACCTGTGTCTTTTTTCAACCTATGTAACTATGTAATCTCTTGGCTATCTATAACACAGAACTCCGCTTTTGCATACAAGTATAAAAATAAAGTCTTGGTAGCCTCACCTGCATTTCGACCATAACCAGAAAATACAAATCCGTATACGTAATCAGATTTTGATGAGTTGTTTTAATGATGTTCTTAACCACAATTTTCAAATTGTTACCAAAATTTGAATCCCAAATTGGAAACATTTTAAGTTCTGCCCTGTTCTGTCCGGGAACACCACCAAAAACATCCCAGAAACACCCCTTTTAATGCAAATAAGCCTTAATCCAGTCCGATTTGCTGCCGAGTTCTGGATAAAGTCCCATAAAAATTGGGACTGTTGGTGAGTATGAATTTATTTGAAGAATTATAATCCATTTGACAGAAGGAAAGATAATAAAGTCTGCTTCAAACCTCCTTACCCCTTCTCTGCCCTCTACTTAGTCCTAATTCAGCCTTGAATTGAACACCTGAAATATCTGAGACTTACCTGTTGCTAGGGATGTTTTGCCTGACAACCACATTTGAAAGTTTGTTACTGTTAGTCAAAGTATCCACAGCAACTGTACTGTTCCAAATCACTTGGTACATTTGTTTATTCTGACAAGTTCTAAATACCTGATTGCTGAAAGGCGATATCTCTGAATATTGCAGTCGCACGTTGAAATGAGTGGATGAGTGACTAAAGCTGGACATGATCATAAAAATACACCTCTAATTTTGCAAGAAGTCTGACATTTCTTAAGATCAGGATGACTGTCTGGATAATTATTTCCTACAAAATTCTTTATATAGTGGGAATATTGTATATAGTATTTCCCTACATGTAATTTACCACTACCATTAAAAAAAATGTTGGGGCAGATTTCTATCAGTCAGAACCAAGTAGGTTAAGTACCATAGAAAGAACAAATATCGCTAACAAACTAAATATGCTTTGTACCCTAAGGCTGGGTTTACCCCTGCGTTGGTGTGTTCCGTTGTTCTGCTCCTTCAGAGGAGCAGAACAAGGAAATAACGGAACCAACGGATACCGCCATTTGCCGAAGGAACCCATTGACTTTAATGTTTTCCGTCGGGGTGTCCGTGATTTTACCGGACACAATAGCGCAGCATGCTGTGCTATTGTCTCCGGTAAACTCAGGCAAACCCTGCCGGATCTGTGACGGAGGCCCCTAACAGAACATCCGAAGCAGATGTGAATATATACTTAACAATAATCTTTGTCTTTTATCCTTTAACTCAGTGTGTTGTATCATTATTATTATTTATTTTAGATTGCCATTAGCCTCTAGGGCGCTGAACTTATAAAACACAAAGAGGTGTAAATACATAACTTATGAACAAATGATAAAAACAAGCAAGTACACTAAATGTGAGGTTACTGAGTGACAAACTGGTACAGAAGGATAAAGGACCCTGTTCATGAGCGATTACAATTCACGTTCATAATCAAAAACACTGGTTTTGTAAAGTTTAGATCAGTTCACACTTTGCAGTTTTGATGCTGTTTCTTTTGTGCAATTTTTTAGCCCGAACCAGGAGTGAAGCCACAAAGAGGGGTATGATTAAAAAATCTCCTTTTCTGGATGCATCATTTGTATTGCCTACAAAAAGCTACGTGCAAGAATTAAACGGCAAAGTGTGAACAGGACCTTTATCTAATGTATATTAGAGCAACCAGTCCCTTTGAAAAATCAGGCCCATATGGTCCCAGACATATCTGACTGCTACTCTGTCCATCATAGAAATGAACATGGACGTTCAGCCAAGCAAAATGTACGGCTGGATCTGGGGTAACAATTGATGGTGGAAGCAACTTTTGGCATACTGTTATTTTTGTGTCTCGGATAAATAATAAAATCCCTACTGTTATTGATTCATTTTGTGTGAATAACTTTGCTTGTACATCTGTATGTGAGCAGCATGCAAATCAGACAACCAGTGACATACAGCCACAGTCCCAGTTCATTAATTAGGTGCTAAATGTGGTTATTTTTAATTTCTACCATAGGAGCTACACCCAAACTGAGGTCACAGTGTTAATAAGCATACTTCCTTTTTCTTTGTTTAAATGCCTGTATATGTCACATGTGAAGAGGTGTCAGAGACAATTCCCATCCTCTTTAAAATCAGCTATAAGTACTTCAGAATAATTAAAAATAAGCGATGTACTGTAGAAGTGCTAAGCTGACATAAAGCGTGAAATAAGCTTATTTACAGATGGCAAAACCTAAAAAAACAATTTTTTTTTCCAAACAAATTAATTCCAGTCAACATCAAAACCTGATTTTACAATGTGAATTATACAAAAAAATATATATATTTTTTCACTATCTAGGGTGCCAGGGCTCTTTACATTTTATAATGTTATAGCATATCACTAATATATGACATAACATTATGTTCAGTGGGGGTCCGACCTGTGGGACCTCTGCCAATCACAAGAATGCAGTAAAACGGGCTGTCTTGTAGTTTCCTGCACAGCAGGAAGCAGGTAGCGCTGCTACTTCTTCATTCTGAGGATCGGTGAGAATCCTGGCAGGCTGACCCCTACCGATCAGTTACTGATGGCATATCCTAGTGGTATGCCATCACCTACTATCATGGGAAAACCGCTCATACTAAACCTTTAATATTATGATATCTGATTCCAAATGGCCTTTAAGTAGGGTTACTTGATCAGTCACATAAATGTAGATATGCGATGCTGTACTACAGTTTCTTTCAATTGTGGCCATGCTTGCAGAAGAGACTTTGTTTCAGACAAAAAAAAAGCATAGGGGACATTGTGCTTTACCGAGCAAGGGTCAGCCTTGGTTTAAATGGCGACAGGACGCACAGGGGCAGGATTATTGTGGTGTCCCAGTCCCACCCTCTGCACCTCTATAAAGGGCTAATAAATAATCCCAGGTAACAAAGTGACAAAGTAAGATATCATCTCTCCTCCAGGTATTAGTTTTCTCTTCCCCCACAGACATCACATTTTTCCCAAGTTATTACTCCCCCTCCATATATCATCTCTCCTGCATGGACTATTTAGCTAGGTTGCCAAGGGTTATGGTGGCACAGAAGTAATGTTTGAAGATGCCAGGCAGCCCCCATCCATAGTTACAGCAATGGCGCCTGCCCTGTATTAGGAAGTGCTGATGCGCCATGTACAGCCGCATAGGTCGCACACCACTAAGCTCGGCCCTTTCGTTCTAGGCATTAATCGTGGTGCCAGGCAACAATGTTTATTGTAGGACAACCCTGTATAATTCAGGGTTGACTATTTTTCATGGATTCTGGAGAACTGGGAATTCCAGACTTCAGGTGCAGAAGAAGATGAATTTTACTTTGAGGATTTGTCTTCTTGACAGGCTAAAGCAGAAAATTAATATTTTATAGCCTTTCTGTCTTAAAGTAAGAATGGCAACAGGAAATTTGTTATGAACGTTCACCTTTGGATGTGATGCAAGTGCTGACAGGTGCCACGATATGTGATTCATACAGCTATGTAGGCACCTGCCTGGGGCAGCATAGACATGTTTTATGTTAGTTTTACCATAAATTATATTAATTTTCTGAGCCTTGACCACCTACAACCTTAAATACGACCACACAATATTTTACGGGGAAACCAGAAAACAGAACAACACTAGTTTTTACTCATATGACAACAGATTTGTCAATCTTCTCATTACAGCAGACCTGTCACCTATATTATATTATATTTGTATGTGAGGGATTATGTACAATATACACAATAAACACCTGGTTCTCTCACCCGGAACAGAGCAGTTTTTCTTTACCACATTGCTGCTGTGATGACACCCATAGAAGCAGCGCCCAAGACCGAGTATATGTGTAAAATGTCCTTCACTTCTTCCCTTAGGTCGCATATTAGCGTCCATATTATCACCACAGGACCTGGGCACCTCTACAGTTCAACTGAATCAAATTAGTTGAATGGAAGGGGGGTTCTGGATGCAGCCTTAGACTCCCCATTAAAATCGGACGTGTATTTCCACAGCAGAAATCCAAGGCTTACCCTCAGATTTTTGCAACGGATGTGCTGTGCGTTTGCAACAGATTCGCACAAGGATTAGCCCCATTGTCAGTACACTGGTGCCTCGGCTTTTCGGTGCTGAATAAGTAGCGTTCTGCTTATTTTGCGGGTGCTTTTTTCCGCGGTGTGGACAAAAAGCCAAAATCCACGCAGAGTTTTTCCATTGCATGTCAATGAGGTTGCGGACAACCAATTCACATGCATGGGATGCGAATCGTTGTCATACTCGACCCAGATTTTAGAGCGGAATCTGCACCGAAATGATTGTCAAATCCGACAAGTGTACGTGGAGCCTTAGAAGGAGTTCTTAGTGGAGCACAGGTATACGCGACCGCACTGATGGCCAAATAGTAGATCGCCAGTAAATCTCAAAGTGGGGACTGACTAGTAGATCTTCATGTTAGGCCACTAGGGTGTTCTCTTGCTGGTTTTAAAACTGCCTTCTCCTAGATTTGTGTTTCTTTGTAATAAACAAATGGGTTTCGGGCGCTCACTTCAAGAGTAATACATTGGGCTGCTTATATAATCTAGTAAGACCTTCACCCTTCTGTAGTAGGCACATTGGCGAATCATTTAGGGACTTATGAGTCTCCACCAGTGCTATTAGCTGGTGCCAACGCAGCATCTTGGTCCCTAGTAGATAACCCAAACACAGGCTCCGCATAGGGTAGATCCTATACTAAGAAATATTGGCCAATCCTGCTCTACAGTGTGGGATCAAGGTGTGAGGAAGCAAAAGATGTACTCTGTTGTTAGAAAAATTAAGTGTCCTACTTGGGGCAATTGCCCCATTTGCCCGACTTGCAATCCATCCCTGATGCTCTATCTGATTTTGGTGGAGAATGTCATTTACTACTTCCTATTTCTGTTGTGTTTCTGAATTTTCAGCCTTCCTCGTCTCATTGGTTTTCTAGTTTATCAATAACTTGTTACATCTACTTAACTGTGTGTTTCTCATTCCTGGCGCCTAAGGCTGGATTTACACGAGCATTTTCGGTCCATAAAGGACGGAACTTTTTTCGGCCGCTAGTCCCGGACAGAACACACTGCAGGGAGCCGGGCTCCTAGCATGCTAGTTATGTACGACGCTAGGAGTCACTGCCTCGCTGCCGGACAACTGTCCCGTACTGTAATCATGTTTTCAGTACGGGACAGTAGTTCCACGGAGAGGCAGGGACTCCTAGCGTCGTACATAACTATGATGCTAGGAGCCCGGCTCCCTGCAGTGTGTTCGGTCCGGGACTTGTGGCCGAAATACGTTCCGTCCTTTACGGACCGAACATGCTAGTGTGAACCCAGCCTAATATTGTACGCCCCATACAGGTGTGAAGTGCATCAGAGGCAAGTGCTGGAATTTGTGGTGTTTTTTTCAGCTGTACATTTATGCCTTCAAAAAATCTATTATGCTGTTTTTATATACAGCATTACAGATGACTGTATAGCATTCAGGACCCTAATTACTGTCAGTACAGGACAATTCTATGAGAATTAAACAAATTAGCACCTTGTTCTGAAATGCAGGCCTTGGTCTTAGATCTCTTTGGAGTGGCACGCTGCAGCATGCTCCGCATCAGCTTTTATGTGGTCTTTTTATTGCCGTCTCACACTTCAGACGTTCAGGAGAACATCTGTCTCTAGAGGCTGACTCAGACGCTCTGTTATATAACTTATTACAGTCTCTAAGTAACTAGTTCCAATTAAAGTATCAAATGTCTAGTCTTGAACATATGCAAATAAATTAAGTTCTAGCGCATCACTATTTGTATTATATTTTTTAACATGTAATATGAATGCTATTGTCTGTGCTCACATAGGAGAAGACTTGTTAAAGGTATAGTGCGCTACACAAATCACAGTTCATCTTATAGATGCAGTTTGCATGCAATTCAAGTCCCAGGACACTTTTTTCACCCCATGACTATCTCACAGAAAGCTTCATATCCACACAACACCTTGTGTGTTTCCTGTGAAATCAAATACAGCGGCCATCATATGCTACTGCTGACAACTGCTACTTGGGGCTACAGACACATTGCTATCGCTGACATCACATTTTTTTTAAAGGGGTCGTCCACTTTTTTCTGATAGTGTCCTCTGACAAGAAGTTGATCATAGGGAGTCTCGCTGCAGAGAACTCCAGTGATCAGTTGTACTCTGTAGGGGAGCATTCAGTTTCCCTACAGTGCACCCATAGGTTAAATTAAGCATTACACCGTGCCTATTTAAAATCAATGTGCTCTCCATGTAATCTATGGACATGCAGAATACATCAGAACAAAATACACTCTTTTTCTGGACTATTTCTGCTCTGGTTATTGTACGAAGTTTCTGAATGGGGCATCCCCTTCTATTAACTCAAAATTCCTTATAGGGTACTTGAAACAGGGGTTCCAAACTAGATAAACGCTTTTAAGCAACCCCATTCCTTCCTGAGGGCTGGATAACCACTGATTCATTGAGATGTGTGGCCAAACTTCTAGCTTCATCTTTATTGCCTCCAGGTAGACTATACCTTCTCCCCGCTTCTTACAATTATAGGACATCTCTCCGCTTACCGTGAATGTATTAGTATAACCATCTGGGACTCTATAAAAACTATGAAATCTGTGCCCAACACTACTTCACACATAGTTACCAAAATACCTAGATGAAAGTAAATTGATTTCTTAAAATAAAAATGTATAGATTGTGGAGCCAATGTAATGATTTTTATATGGCATGTGTTCTTTTTTTCGGGGCTCAGCTCTGTATACTTCCTGTATGGCAGAGCAGGATGTAGTGATATAATGAGGCGTTTATGGAGGAGTGTAAAACAATAGAGAACAGAGGTAAGCATAACAACTTGGCATGAATCACAATTTCATTTTGTCTATTTCCGGAAACTCAAGTCATCTTGCAAAGTAAAACGCAGGAAGTTTTGTCATAGTGGATTACACTACCAATGAAGTTAACTAAACAAGCCGGGTATTAAATATACACTTTAGGACTATTTTTTATGAGTCTTTATAAATTTCTTGCTATACTGCGTGCTAGCCATTAGATTTCAGTGTCCTAATATGAGGAAGAGCAGAGCATGCTATGCCATAAAGAGTAACATGACATAAATCTGATGAAACCTATTAAAGTCAATGGGTTCCGTTTGGCCCGTAGGGGTCCGTCATTGCCGTTATTTTCGTTGGTTTCCCCCTATGACAAAGCAGAACAATGGAAATAGCAACACAGATGTGAACAGAGAAATAGATAAAAAACTGATAATTTGATTTGATTTTTGTTATCGTTATCCATTCATTATCTGCCAATTATTCGAGACACTTTAACTAAGGACATGTATAAGTCACTGTACTGTACTGGTCAGTATTAGAAGCACCCACACTATGCAGCCCCCTGAACTGGAGTGTAGGACTCTGTATACTGTGCCTTTTTCCATCTAAAAAGGACATGGTCGAAGCATCAGGAACACTTAGAGTACTGACTGGCCAAGATACTAGTCCTTCTCAATGAATTAGAATATCATCAAAAAGTTAATTTATTTAAGTAATTGAATTCAAAAACTGAAACTCATATTATGCAGATTCATTACACACAGTGATCTATTTCCAGCATTTTTTTTCTGTTAATGTTGATGATTATGGTAACCGTTAATGAAAACCCCAAATGTAGTCTCTCAGAAAATTAGAATATTATATAAGCCCAATTTCAAAAATGATTTTTAATACCAAAATGTTGTCCTACTGAAAAGTATGTACAGTATCGGCCCTCAATACTTGGTCAGGGCTCCTTTTGCATGAATTACTGCATCAATGCGGCGTGGCATGGAGGCGATCAGCCTGTGGCACTGCTGAGGTGTTATCAATGGGGCGTGGCATGGAGGCGATCAGCCTGTGGCACTGCTGAGGTGTTATCAATGGGGCGTGGCATGCAGGCGATCAGCCTGTGGCACTGCTGAGGTGTTGTCAATGTGGCGTGGCATGGACTTTTTGATGATATTCTAATTCATTGAGAAGGACTAGTAGAAGAGTTCGTAGTTGTGCATGGAGTGGAATATAGCTATACATATATAGGTATGTAGGGCTGCATTTTTTATTTCAAGTGAAATTGTCGCAAAGCAATATCTTGAAAACAGATCTCTTGGTTTAAAGAGGCTCTGTCACCAGATTTTGCAACCCCTATCTGCTATTGCAGCAGATCGGCGCTGCAATGTAGATTACAGTAACGTTTTTATTTTTAAAAAACGAGCATTTTTGGCCAAGTTATGACCATTTTTGTAGTTATGCAAATGAGGCTGCAGAATCAACTGTAGCCTCTGGTGCCGATGTGGCCGACACGATGCAGGACCTGTGAGTGACATCACAGATCTGCACTGTCAGAAGCTGGGCGTTCTGAAGAGAAGTGGATGATACTTCTCATCAGAGCGCCCAGCTAGTAAAAGTATTAAACACGCCCCGATGTACGCACATAATACACGCCCACTTGGACTTTTACTTTTAAACACACCCACTTGGACTTTTGCAAGCCTCATTTGCATAAATACAAAAATGGTCATAACTTGGCCAAAAATGCTCGTTTTTTAAAAATAAAAACGTTACTGTAATCTACATTGCAGCGCCTATCTGCTGCAATAGCAGATAGGGGCTGCAAAATCTGGTGACAGAGCCTCTTTAAGTGGTTTTGAAAGGTTAAAGTGTCTATTGTATGTCATGGGTGGAGGTCCATGAGCTGCAGTCACAAGAATAAAAGAGGTACTAGTATGTAGATGGCATCTCCATTGAGTTTAGAAAATCCATAATGCACATTACAGCTGCCATTGTATAGCTTGGATGTGTAGATATCTGCAAAGCTATGAACCAAAAGTTCTGACCTATCTCAATAGCAAGACAGATAAAATGGAGCCTCACTTTAGTGTAAATATCATTATTCATATCCCTAACTTTCGGATGTGACATTTTTATTACAATGACAGGTGTACTTTGAAGTATTATTTTAGTCTACTGCCAAAGTACTTATCTTACAAAGGACAAAAGGGAAGAACATGCTGAGAAATGGATTTCTCCTCCTCCTTTCAGTACATTGGTCTTTTGACCTGTAGAAATGGAAAGAACAGGAGGAAATTAGATGAAATATGAAGACAATTCCAGCTATAATATACCTCATCAATCATTAGAAAGTGAATGTAACATGAGACAGTGCTTTTAAATATTATTCTCCTACTTGGTGACCCCTTAAAGGGACAGTCACGCACTTCTACAGGTATTAGTGGCCTTATGTCTGTCGTTTTTGCAGATTTTCAATAAGATCACAAAAAAATATATTGTAAAGGGAAAGAAAATAATAACACGGTTGGTATAGCAAATGAGGATAACATCTGTCAATTCCTTTAAAGATGACTCTTCACTTTGAGCCATTTTTAGTCAAGAAGTAAATACTCATTATTAAAATTTGTTTATTGGCGGTGCATCCTCTCATGTAAACATGCATCTTCTGGTGGATCGCAGACTGGTTGGTAAGACAAGCAACCTCAAAGTGATTGAATTACAGAAAACCACATACGATTATTGTTACATATAAATGCATGTCTTTCTAACGTTAATGACTTGCTTGATCATCGATCGGCACCCACTCCTACAATTTACCTTCACGTGTAAAAGGTCCATAAGTTATCTGATACAAACAATCCAACTCTCTCATCTCTTTGTAATTAAACTTTAAAAAAAACTTTGGACATGTCATAGTGAGACCCCCACCGATCGCTAAAATGAACCAGCAGAAGCGCTCGGATGAGCGCTGTGCTGCTTAGTTTCTGTTGGGCTTTCCTCAGAATGGCGAGCGAGCGGTGTACAGACTCATAGACTTTATGTTGAGCCCGTACACTGCTCCGAGGAAAGGCGATCAGAAACGAACGGGCACAGCGCCAGTGCGAGTGCTTCTGCTGCTTCATTTTAGTTATCGTTGGGAGTCTCAGTGCTCGGACCACCACTGATGAAAACTTCTGACATGTCACTATGACATGTCAAAAGTTTTTTAAAAGTTTAGTTACCCTTTAAGAGAAATCACCAAACCTACGCAACTTTTTGTAAAGTCGTATTGACCCCTTTTGGCAAAAATAGCTTACGCTCCTTTACAAACAGTGTCGGTTAGCTAAGGAAACTTTCAGAGGCTCATACAGTGGGTTCTTCTACACCTACTACATAGGCTATATTAGGGCACCTCATACATGGCCTCATTTTAAAGGAATTGTTTTTTAAAAGACTTGTTGACAGATTATCTTCAAGGTGGAACGTTCCAATACCAGAACACTTGTTCGATCAGGACTAATTCTTTTTTTTTATAACCAACTGTCCCTGTGGATGAGGTAATGGGCATAGAACAGAAAAGCAATGACTAATAGGTTAATTTCATACTAAGAACTCTTGTAATTTACACGTTTTGCAGGATTATCAATATTTCATTACTTTTTCTCTTTGCAACGGACGTCCAATCAAATGCTGAGACATTTTTCCTTCTTGATACTGTGTGATAGCAAGGTCTTCAATCGTTACATGTTGTGACTTTTGCAAAGCAGCCATGAAAATCTGAAAATTCAGGTTTTAATGCGGTTAAACACAATTTCCCATTGCATTATGCTCACAGTGGTCCTGGAAGCTGAGGTTAACACTGCTATTTTAATGGACTTTGAGCTAAGGTGTCGCTGTTCCTGTGCAAGACAGTGAATAACGTGATCAAGAGCTAATTTCTTTCACTGACTACTAAAATACTGGCTCTGAATGAGAAGTGTATGAGTTTTCATCCTGCAGAACCACTAAGTTATAGAAATAACCAGTAATCACCTTGACCCTCCTCATCCGTTTTTCTTGACATCTAAGGCCATATTCACGGGGCTGATTTTCATGTGTATTTCGGTACTGGAAACAGCGCGTATTCTGGTTTGAACTATGCGTGAAAACCACTTTCAAACAGCGTCCCATTGACGTTAATGGGAAACTGCCCTTTTGTTCATGCAGGGCGTAATCTTCTGCGCACAGAATTGAAAACTGCGTTGCAAAAAAAAGGGACACGTCACTTCTTGCCATGTATTCCACACAAAAGCCGTGTCGAGTAGCCACACGCAGATTAGCCCCATTGGATAGGGGTGTGTGGATCCACGGGAGATGAAACTCCAAATCTGTTTCAGAAATCCGAGGGTCAGCCTTTGATTTCTGGAGCAGATTCTTGGCAAAATCCACATCCGATTTTTCCACTTGATAAATTTGCCACGTATACAGTGAAGGAAATAAGTATTTGATCCCACTGTCAAAGACATGAACAGTCTAGAATTTTTAGGCTAGGTTAATTTTACCAGTGAGAGATAGATTATATATAAAAAAAAAAAAAAGAAAATCACATAGTCAAAATTATATATATTTATTTGCATTGTGCACAGAGAAATAAGTATTTGATCCCCTACCAACCATTAAGAGTTCAGCCTCCTCCAGACCAGTTACACGCTCCAAATCAACTCGGTGCCTGCATTAAAGACAGCTGTCTTACATGGTCACCTGTATAAAAGACTCCTGTCCACAGACTCAATTAATCAGTCTGACTCTAACCTCTACAACATGGGCAAGACCAAAGAGCTTTCTAAGGATGCCAGGGACAAGATCATAGACCTGCACAAGGCTGGAATGGGCTACAAAACCATAAGTAAGACGCTGGGTGAGAAGGAGACAACTGTTGGTGCAATAGTAAGAAAATGGAAGACATACAAAATGACTGTCAATCGACATCGATCTGGGGCTCCATGCAAAATCTCACCTCGTGGGGTATCCTTGATCCTGAGGAAGGTGAGAGCTCAGCCGAAAACTACACGGGGGGAACTTGTTAATGATCTCAAGGCAGCTGGGACCACAGTCACCAAGAAAACCATTGGTAACACATTACGCCGTAATGGATTAAAATCCTGCAGTGCCCGCAAGGTCCCCCTGCTCAAGAGGGCACATGTACAGGCCCGTCTGAAGTTTGCAAATGAACATCTGGATGATTCTGAGTGATTGGGAGAAGGTGCTGTGGTCAGATGAGACTAAAATGTAGCTCTTTGGCATTAACTCAACTCGCCGTGTTTGGAGGAAGAGAAATGCTGCCTATGACCCAAAGAACACCGTCCCCACTGTCAAGCATGGAGGTGGAAACATTATGTTTTGGGGGTGTTTCTCTGCTAAGGGCACAGGACTACTTCACCGCATCAATGGGGGAATGGATGGAGCCATGTACCGTCAAATCCTGAGTGACAACCTCCTTCCCTCCACCAGGACATTAAAAATGGCTCGTGGCTGGGTCTTCCAGCACGACAATGACCCAAAACATACATCCAAGGCAACAAAGGAGTGGCTCAAAAAGAAGCACATTAAGGTTATGGAGTGGCCTAACCAGTCTCCAGACCTTAATCCCATCGAAAATTTATGGCGGGAGCTGAAGATCCGAGTTGCCAAGCGACAGCCTCGAAATCTTAATGATTTACAGATGATCTGCAAAGAGGAGTGGGCCAAAATGCCATCTAACATGTGTGCAAACCTCATCATCAACTACAAAAAACGTCTGACTGCTGTGCTTGCCAACAAGGGTTTTGCCACCAAGTATTAAGTCTTGTTTGCCAAAGGGATCAAATACTTATTTCTCTGTGCAAAATGCAAATAAATATATATAATTTTGACAATGTGATTTTCTGTTTTTTTTAAAAATATAATCTATCTCTCACTGGTAAAATTAACCTTGCCTAAAAATTCTAGACTGTTCATGTCTTTGACAGTGGGCAAACTTACAAAATCAGCAAGGGATCAAATACTTATTTCCTTCACTGTACATGGCATAAAGCAGATTAGGATCCTGCATCTGAGCACAGATCTCTGCTTTCTGGACCCCAATGAATTTAACTTTGAATATTGGGGTAAACTGCAGTCACATCTTCAGACTCTGCAGTTTAATAATAGTAATAATTAACAAAGTAAAGTAAAAATTTAATTGCTAGTATTCAGTAAGTGTATACGTGATTCTCACCATTTTGATGAATTATGCTAGTCTCTAAGTTGGAGAAAATGTCTATGTCTATATAGGTCTGTGGCAGGGAGTGCTGTTTTTTCCATGAGCTCCTGAAAGATGCCTAGCTGAGAAATCATAGTGTAGGCTTAAAAGGATTGTCCAGGATGAAAAAAAATATTCCAAATTTTTTCTCAAATACAGCGCCACTCTTGTCCATTGGCTGTGTTAAAATACTGCAGCTCATTCCTATTCAAGCGAATGAGACTGCGCTGCAATACCAGATGTAGCCTATGGACAAGAGTGGTGATCTTTCAAGTAAAAAGAGCAGACTGGTTTTCTATTCTTGGACAATCCATTTAAATACTTACACTCCTTCATACTTTGAATCATATGAATCTAAAACTGCCGGGCATTTTAAGCCACGTTCCGTACCCGGAAACGCTCCAAAATTTCCCCAGAAAAGACCATTAAAATGTAAGTTAGCGTAGACTCCACCACTTTTGCAGTTTGGTTGGGACAGACTTTCTGAAATCTGGACTTTTATGTATGAATCTTAGAATCTGCATTACACTGGACGCCCCACCAGGACCTGTTAGGTATATCAAAGTTGCCATACATATATGATTGTATATTTAGGTGCTATTTAATTAGAAAAATGTTTTAAAAACATTTCAAACAAAAATAGAAATCAGGAATGAGAATTATAGTAACAGAATAAATAGTAGATCTATTTATGTGCTCACTCTTTATACATGACGTCTCACTGTCTTTTCAAGGGTCACAACAGAGAACAAGCCTCTTGATGGCATGGGGCCTCTTTTACACTTTGCATTATTCACAGATTAAAGCAGATTTACATTCCACATTATTTAGTCACTGGGTTGATGAAAACCTTGGCGGCTCAAACAGATTAATGATGTCACTACTGGTGTTTACACTAACACATTGTCACTGCTCATGCAGCTTTGGGAATTAAAGTACAAGAATCTAACATCATCACGGGGGGGGGGGGGGGAGAGCGAACTAAATGTGGATAAATGTATTAATATTGTATTTCATGTTATTCCTACCTATTAAAAATGTATTAAAACAGGACAATATAAAAGACATTTACATAGTTGCCAACAATTTAACGTTATATGGTTGTTTATCTATTGTATCTAATCTTATATGCAGAATGATAAGATAACCACATATTATGATATAATACTGCCCATTAAGTCTTTTAGCAGACAGAGAATTTGTTTAGAGGTAATTGCTTAGTATTCCAACCACTAGGGGCACTGTGCTTTGGAATTTTATAATTGAGGCAAACGTCTGCAAACAGGAATACTTATCTACATATGTTTCACTGATTACAATAAACGTGAAGGTAAATGTCAGTAGTCATATCTGTCAGAAAGCTCACTTCAAATTGAATCTTCGATTCTTAAGAACTTTTTACACAGGCCAATTATCGGGCAAACGAGTGTTCATATGAATGCTTGTTCTCGATCATTGCCCTGTGTAAATAGGGCAATGATCAGTCGGCGAACGAGCGAATGCTCGTTCATCGACTGATTGTATTGTTTCTGCAGCCTAAAGTAATGTGAATAACATGATGGGAATTCATGGGGATGAGCGATCTTAGTATTGATCGCTCGTCACCATACATTACTGATCAAATCTCCTTGTGAAAGGAGCAAATGAGTGCCGATCAATGAGCTGTCTCGTTGATCTGGGCTCATTTTTGTCTAACAAAATTGGCCGGTGTAAAGGAACCCTTAACTTGAGGTGTACACTTGGTGGCTATTCATACTACAGGTCCCATGTAACTCAACGCTGAGGGCTAAATATGTCTACTCAGGGCTTAAAAAAATTCCTTGTGCCAGGGAGACAATTAGCCTGCTAACGTACTTTGGATTGCTTACTGTTCTGTCTCTGTCTAGCTCCTGGTACAGTCTAAAGGCCCTTTTACACTGGACGATAAGCGCCGGTGCAGCGAGCGTCGATCAACGAGACATCGTTGATCGGCGCTCGCTTGCTCCTGTCACACGGAGCTATTTGTGGGGACAAGCAGTCGTTACTCTGATCGCTAGTCCCCATACATTATTATCATGTCGACAGCGCGTCTCCCTGTTTGCTTGTTCATCTGCTGATCGCTGCCCTGTTTACACAAAGCAATTATCGGCAACGAGCATTATATGAACGCTTGTCTGCACGATAATCGTCCTGTGTAAAACCTCCTTAAAGAGACTCTGTCACCACATTATAAGTGTCCTATCTCCTACATAATAATTCACCACTTAATTAGCGATTTTAGATTTATGCTAATGAGTTGCTTAATGCAAAAGTGGGCGTGTTTTTAGTTTAGACCAAATGGGCGTTGTACAGGGGAGTGTATGACGCTGACCAATCAGCGTCATAATTCTAAAGGCCCTTTTACAAGGGCCGATTATCGGGCAAACAAGCGTTCACAGAACGCTCGTTCCCGATCATTGCCCTGTGTAAACAAGGCAACGATCAGCCAATAAACAAGCAAACGCTCACTCATCAGCTGATTGTATAGTTTATTGTACCTAAATGGAGAACACCAAGAAAATCCCTAGAGTATTCATTGTAAATATACATCCCTATTGATGTATGATGTCTAGAGGGATAGGGGCATTCAGGCCCATAGTAGACATGGTGGTAACGGTGAAAAACCCGCTAAACGAAACATATACCTAAAGATTGGAGTCTGACACACTGAAAATCAATTAAAAAGATATAAATTTATTGAATCAAATATAAAAACATAACAAACACATTAAAAACATAGAGATGATTGCCACAGTGCGGATTGACAACCAGATATTACAATGCAAAAGAAAGCGCTGTATGAAAAAAGAGAGGCAGGACTATATAATACAGAGTAGATTGCACCTATATGTGCAAATTAGGTGTACAAATGAACTAAGGAGCCTGCTCCCCCATTAAGAATTAGATCTATACATTGAAAAATGATTGAAGCAGCCAAATGTATATGAGCATCGTGTGGTTCAGTAATGGATGTAACAATAATAAATACACCATGTGTAAACTCTGCACAATGAACAGAATATCTTACCCATATCAGGAACCACACTGTCTGTTGTCAACCCCGACACGCGTTTCGACCCGGAAGCCTTAGTCTGGGGGTCTTCCGGGCTGAAACATGTAGTGATTTCTGACCATGTAGAAGGAAACCGCGTAGCTCGCTGAGCTACGCTGTTTCCGTAAGTCCCGTAGAACAGAATGGTAGTTACGGAAGCAACGTAGCTTGCATTCTACGCTGCTTCCGTAACTGCCATATAGTCAGGAAGTGGCCGGGAGGCAGCGGGAACAGAAAAAGGTAGAATGGGGTTTAGGAGGCTCGTTCTAGAGATAGGTGTGGGTCCCAGAGGTGGGACCCACATATATCTGACATTTATGACATATCCTGTGGATATGTCATAAATGGCCCTGATGGGAAAACCCCTTTAAAGATTTCTTGTCTCCTATTGCTACAGTGCAGTGTGTGTGGGGTGGGGGTGCTCCAACTGCAACCAGTTGACATAGCCAGTCATGGGATTGTGAGAAGAAGGGAGAATATGGCTGATCTCATGGGCCACATATCATGAAATGTTTACTTCTCAGTTTGCAGTAAAAGACAGAATGGGATCAAAGGAAAGGAGTATATTAAGGACGTAATGGGCTAGATTTGTTTTGTGTGTATGTTCCATGTTTAGTGTTCCTTTAAGTCAGGATTATCATTCAGAAATAGCATACACAAGCAGGGGCGTAACTAGGAAAGACTGGGCCCCATATCAAACTCTTAAACCCCCCCCCCCGGGTGCTTCAAGCAGCCCCCCTTATAAATAGTGCCCCCTGTAGAATGTGCCATACAGCCCCCCTGTAGACAGTGCTATATAGCCCCGCCTAGACAGTGTCACACCCCATTTGTAGATTGCGCCCCTACCTCCCCCTTGTAGATAGTGTCATACAGCCCCCCTGTAGATATCGCCATAAAGCCCCCACTGTATATATCACTATACAGCTCCCACTGTATATAGTGCCACACAGCCCCCCTCCCTTGTATACAGTGCCACACAGTCCCCCTTAGTAGAAAGTGCAGCACAGCCCCCCCTTAGTAGAAAGTGCCACACACAGACCCCTGTAGATTGCGCCACACTCAGCCCCATGTAGATTGCGCCACAGCCCCCCCCTTGTAAATAGTGCCATACAGTTCCCCCATGTGTATAGTGCCAAACAGCTCCCCCTTGAGTATAGTGCCACACAGCCCCCCCCCCCTTGTGTATAGTGCCACAAGGCAATGGCGCACATCCGAGAAAGTTGTATCAGCCATGGAGATGTCACTCAAACATAGAAAAGTGGGTTTGGAGGCAGGACTGTGTGACTCTTTGTGATAGCGGCACTGCCCCCTGACCCTCTAATGAGTAATTAGCATATAGTGTGCGCCGTTTTAAAAGTGGATTTTAAGGATTTTGCTGCATCTGAAAAAAACACACAAGGGAATGTTTGGCAATATTGTCAGGTCATGTATTACCGCATGGTAGCCGTTCAAGGGGTTAAAACTACCAGACAGGTTCCCATTGGATATACAATGAATTGAGAACAATTCCATCTGTCCTGCAATTTTGTTATTATAAAAATATCCTATATAAATACAGCTCCAGAACCAAGCTCTGACATACATACAGCACCAGAACAAACCTCAGTACATAAATACAGCACCAGAACAAAGCTCAGTACATATATACAGCACCATAACAAAACTCATTACATATATATACAGCACCAGAACCAAGCTCAGTACTTACATCCAGCATCAGAACAAAGATCAGTACATATATACAACACCAGAACAAATACAGCTCAATTTAGTGCAACCCCTGCCGTATAGGTTTGTACGCCATAAAACTACAGCTCCCTGCATGACCCAAACTATAGTAAGGATATGCTGGGAGATGCTGTTTCACAAATAAAAAAATCATACCACCCATCATCTCGCTGCAGATCATACAGTGACTTGATTAGAGGCAGAATAAAGATTTATATTAAGTGACTCACCGGTGACGTCTCAGATTCTAGTTCTTTTCTTCTCCCACCGGTCCAGACCTCTATGATGGATTTCTACCGGCCATGACCCATTTCTGCAGTTTTCCGCTCAGATGTCTTCAGCTTCGCACTTTTAAAACATTTCTGCACTTATAAACAAAGTTAAAATTCTCAACACCTCTAAATATAATAAAGCACCATACACTGCAACTCTAACTATCAAAGCGCCATACACTGTGTCCCTAATTATAATAGTATCATACACTGTCACACACACACACACACACCGTGCCCCCTGTAGATAGTGACCCCCATAGAGCCTCTGTAGATAGTGACCTACATAGAAGCCCTTGTAGATAGTGTCCGACATAGAAGCCCCTGTAGATAGTGCCCACATATGGACTCCAGAGCTGCAAGGCAATAGTGCTAAACACTGAGCCACCGTGCTGCCCTACATATAGCTTCCCCTATAGATAGTGCTCCACGTATAGCCCACCTCTGTAGATAGTGTCTCACATATAGCTCCCCCTGTATATAGTGTCCCACATATAGCCCACCCCTGTAGACTGTGCACTACATATAGCCACCCTGTTGCTAGTGACCCACAGGTAACCTACCCCTGTATATAGTGTCCCACATATAGCCCACCCCTATAGAAAGTAACCTAAAAAATAGCTCCCCTATAGATAGTGCTCTACATATAGCCCACCCCTGTATAGTCTCACATATAGCTCCCCTTATATATAGTGCCCCACATATAGACCCCCCTGTAGATAGTGCCCCAAATCCTCACATATATACCCCCCTGCATATAGTGGCCCACATATAGACGACCCCCCTGTAGATAGAGCCCCTGCTATAGATAATGCCACTCAGTTTTATGAGAAAAAAAACCAAAAACTTTACATACTCACATGATCCCGTTGCTGTTCCTCTTCTGAGCAGGTCTGCAGGAGCTGAACGAGCGTCATCCAATGACGCTGATTGATGGGTCAGAATGACTTGCCCCGTCAATCAAGGCCTTTCAAGCATGGAAGCGGCACGATGACGTCATCGTGGCGCTAGCCAATCAGTGTCATTGTAAGGCGCTGGATGGTCGGGCACGAAACATGCCCGGCCATTCAGCACTATTGCATGTATTTGGCTGTCGCTAGCACCGGGGCCCCCTCCGGTGCTAGCGACCCCTACAGGCATGGGAGGGCCTGTGTCGCCCGGCCCATACTTGTTGGAGGGTCGGCGGTGCTGGCCCAATAATAGCGGCGCTACCGCTGTAGCAGCCATGACGGCTGCTAGCGGCGCCACTGGGCATATGGGGGGGCGTGTCGGCTGGTGGCACGGGCCTCCTCAAGCCGCGGGCCCCGCTACGGCTGCTACCACGGTAGTTATGCCACTGTACACAAGATGTAGTCTATGTGGGCAGAACCATAGTTAGCTAATTCCTAGGGCCCCATGCACACGAACGTATTTTTGCGGCCGCAATTCACCCGCAAGTCTGCGGGTGAATTGCGGCCCCATTCGTTTCAATGGGCCCATGCACACGACCGTGGTTTCCACGGTCCGTGCATTGCCCAGAAGCCTGAACCACAAAAAGATCGGACATGTCTTATTACGTCCACATCTTGCTGTCCAGGCTCATAGAATTGAATGCACGCGGCCATGTGCATGAGCCGCGATTTGCGGGCTGCCCGCGGGTGACAATCCACGGCCGTCCGATCCGCAAATCACAGCCGTACATACTACTACGTTCGTGTGCATGAGGCCTAAGGCCCCATGCACACGACCGTGTTTGGTCCGTGATTTACGGTCTGCATGTCGGCCACATTTCCCGGACCGAACACAGTGCAGGGAGCCGGGCTCCTAGCATCATAGTTATGTACGATGCCTTCTCACTGCGGGAAATCTGTCCCGTACTGTAATTATGTTTTCATCACGGGACGGTATTTCTGCAGGCAGGCAGTGACTCCTTGCATCGTACATAACTATGATGCTAGGAGCCCAGCTGCCTGCACTGTGTTTGGTCCGGGAAATGTGGCCGACCGTAAATCACGGACCAAACACGGTCGTGTGCATGGGGCCGAAAAGTTATTGCTACTAGTGCTGATTCATTGACTCCTTAAGGATATGTCCACACGCAGCAGATTCTATGCAAAAAAATCTGCCACTGAAAAAACTATTCCATACATGTGAATGGGGGTCTTTTTGCAGTATGCACATGTATTTCTGCAAGCCCAATTCTAGAAGCCCCAATCAAATCTGCTGCATGTGAATATACCCTAATGACCTGTGTAGGGTGACTAAGTCTGGGTTTACTGAGAAACCAAGTGTAAAGGCCAGGGTCGCAGACCCCTCTCATCCTGCCGTCGTCTCCCTCCCCGGCATTAACCACTAGGGTGCGTGCGCGAGCTCGTTCCCTGCCTTAAAGGACCATCGGGCGCACATGTAAATAATTAACTAATTATCCCCAGATCACCCTGGACTATAAAAAGGGCCCTGCGCATTCACTCCTTGCCTGATCATTGTTTGTATTCCTATGTTAGTCTTGCAAATGGTCCCTTAGTCATATCCTCTTCCCAGTGTTCCCGTGCCCTGCTACCTGTATCCTGTATCTCGTGCTGTATCTGTTCCTGTGCCCTCTCTAGTGTTGGAGTCGTGCTGTGCCGTCTGCTTCGCCTGCTGTCTTACACTACGTCTGGTGTCATCTGCCACGCCTGGTACCTCCTGCCACGTTTTGCATCACCTGTCGTGAAAGTACCCTGTGTGCCTAAGCTGCTGCTACTGTCTCAACTATTGCAGGTACCTTTGTGCTTGGACTTTGTAGGGACTTGGTACACTGTTGTTTGGCCAGCTGCTACTCTATTGCGGTGCGGCCTAGTAGGTCTACATACCCACAGATCGTGACACCAAGCAACTGCACTATTTATGTACGGCTATCCAACCCTGATATGTACAGCCTATCTGTCACGAAGGGTCTGTGGACCCACTGGGCCGTACAGCCTTGGCGGTAGGGCAGCTGGCCATCAGGGAACAGGTGAAAGTCTATAGTTCGTATAGGTACCTGTGGCAGCTCGGACAGTAGCAAGGTAGGCTTGGCTGGGACAAGGCAGCAGGTAGATTTCAGGCGTGGAGAAGCAGGACAGGCGCGGAATACAGCATGGCACAGCTCAGCACGGCACTAGATCAGGATGGTATGGAAATGCAAGGAACAGGAACTGGGACAGGTGCAGGAACAGGAAACACACTAGGAGGCCATCACATAGATAAACTAGGGAACACAACAACGCTCAGGCATAGAAGGCGGCTGGACCCCTCTTATAGTCCAGGGTACTCACGGGTCAAAGTTCATCAACAAGGTCCGGTGCGCGCTTCCCCTTTAAGAGCAGGCACGAGCGTACGCGCGCGCCCTACGGGATCCGGCTGAGGTGAGTGGACGCGAGCGTTGGTGTCTCCTGAGGAGGAGGCTGGGGCCAGCGCTTGCCGACTCGTGGCTGCGGCTGTCAAGGGGGAATGGAGCTGATAGCCCGCAGCCACGGACATTACACTATCCAATCGTATCTGTAACCCTAATACAAGATGTCATTAATTTACAAAAAAAGTTATAGAAATAGTGTTGTTGTCCTATATTTTTCCCTTAGTTGACACTACAATTCTTAAAACTGTTTTTTAAACGGTGTCCACATAACTAGCTGCAAATGTTCTACATTAGTGAAAAGAACCAACATCTACGTGGAAATACAGGACCTTTAGTCTGAGTTAACTCCCTTGGTAAAAATAGCACAGCCTCACCTAAAACAGAAAGAAAAATAACTGGGTGGGTGATGAGCAAATCGTCAGCAGGCCAGCAACGGGAGAGGTAACACAACAATGAGTGTCTTTTCCTAAGAATTGCCCCTCTTGCTGTGACCTTTCCTGGCACATGCGGCTCAGCATTAATATTTCCACAATAGGTGCTAACCGTTATTAATTTCAAGTTATTTATTTTCCAACCTCTATTGTTAGATGCAGCCAACTCAAAACAGAATTCTCCTATCAGTTTCCAAGAAATAAGTGTTCTAAGATTCTCCTTATTGGAAAGTTATTTTATGTTTCCTCATATGTGACCGAATAATAAACTGAATCTCCACCTTTTGGACATGCTGTGGGTAAGTATAAGGGCTCATGAACATGGTAAAGCTGTATGTACTGACCCTATGTGTGCCGTCTCTGGTGCCTACCTGAGGCACGTATTCTCCCCTAGAAGCAATGCTTCTGGAGCCGGATACTAACATAATATACCATACCACAATCACATAGGCACAACCTTAGAGGCACATGAAGGTGCAGTTAGGGCCAATATAGCAAGTGTATAATGGATCTTTATGACATAGATCTATACTATGACCAAGTGAATGAGGCTTAAAGGGGTTGTCCAGGCAGGGGGCGTTATTTTATACTACCCAACAACTGATGACCTACCACAGGATAGGTCATCAGTATATGATGGGTGGCAGTCCGACACTCAGACCCCGCACCGAGCGGCTGTTCAGGCTGCCACTGGAAGTTATGCAGTGGTCAGTGCTGGAAGCAGATGGCTCCGTACATTGTACAGCGGCCGTGCTGCAGTACTGCAGCTCTCCTCCTAATTACTTAAATAAGAGCAGAGCTGCAGTACTGCAGCACAGCAGCTATACTGTGACTGGAGCCATCTGCTTCCGGCACCGACCACTGCATAACTTCCTTTTACATTTTTTTTTTAAGGGTTTGTGTAAAAAAAAAAAAAAATTGTGTTCCCGAGGGTGATCCGTTATGGATAATATGACCATCCATGGAATTAGCAAGTTAGTTTTAATTAAACTGAAAGGCCGGATTCAGATGGCCATTTTACAGCCGCATAACATCCAGATCTCCCGTGATGACCCAATGATGTTTTACGCTTTTATCAGTTAAACTTGTGTAGGACCGGGTATTGCGGCCATAATAGGGATGCTAAAATGCAGTTACATAATAGCATCTGAAACTGGCTTAAAGGACGAAATGAACCAATCGACTATAACATATCTAGATTTACCTGATGAATTCTGTTCATAAGTAAATGCATTATTAATGATTATGTAGTGCGGGTTGACTTCATATTCCAGAGTGCATGTTTACAGGATCAGCGATGTCCTTGGGGTATTATTTCATTTGGTAGCACATGTTTGTCTAAAATGAATGGCGATTGTTGCTTAGCAGTAAGATGAGGCAATGTGAGTCCATCGTAACAGAACAAATAAGGAAGATCTGTCTTACTGCGCAATATAGTAAGAGACGATTTGTGTATTTAATGTAGAATCTATATGGCGTCCATCATCTTGCATTTGAAGAATTTAACCTATATTGTAAAAAGCCGACATATCATCCTTGCAAATTAAGGCTAGGTCTTTTTCTAGTGCTACTGATGGATTTTAAATCTTGAGTGACAGCTGCAGTCCACAGGATTGCATACAATTCAATGTATTCATTTGGACTGCAGCTGTAGCGCAATAGTTAAAATCAATCAGTAGCGCTACAAAAAGTCTAGGTGTAGCCATGGCCTAACCGTGAATCAGGGCTTGAAGCAGTTGATTGGAAAAATAGCTTGTTCTTTGGATTCACTTGCTTACATTATGTCAGGGACTGTCTAAATGTGGATAACAGACTACAGTAATATACGAGATATGATACCGACCTATTGGTCCCAATTTTGACTCCAACTCTGGATTCCAGGCTAAAAAAGGTTAAGAATCCTAGATCTCAATTAACTTAAACGTGACTTGTTGTCTTCACTGACCAGACAGAGTAATGTATCCTGACAGCTCTCTCTGTTTACTGCAATAAAGCAATTAAATTCAGGCGGACTCCTCCCTGGCTCACTACTGGTTGTTAAATTGTCTTGCCAGAGCTGTCACATTGAATACAGCATGGGATCCTGACATCCAGATTATTTTTTTCAGTCAGGGTATTAATTGGAACAAGAGGAAACATGTATAGATTCCAGATGTAGAGGCAAACATAGAAAATGCATGGCTTCTTAACCGTACGTGTTAATGGTGTTGCTTTTCGTTTTTATTATACTGGCCAGTCACAAATGCATACTTCTGTATTATTTCATGCCATTGTCAAAAGTCTCACATAGAAAATATGTTCTGAAGTTCAAATTGTACAAACTCAATTTTAAAATTATATTTGCGCGTGTGTGTGTGTGTGTGTGTGTGTGTGTATCTGAACAATGGGTGGGGAATTCACGGGATGTTTTTGAAAGAAAATAAATGTATTCATAAAAGATACCCTATTAGGGAATTCTGAGTCCCTGTTTAGGACCCTCATCTAGAAGGTTAGAGGGGCTAAAAGTGTCTATACTTTCTAGGATCTTTTACTTGGATAGCTCATTTATTTCAATATGCACCATATAATGCTTCATCTCACCTGTGGTGGCGCTGCAGGAAAATGTAACACCTCAGATTTAAATCTGATTGATGGTGATTACAGAAATTTATCATCGGGGGACCCTTGAAACAATAAGAGATATAGTAAAAAATTGGACAACCCTTTTAACAAAGGTTATCAGTTTGGTAGCACTTTGTAGATTAGAATTGTTGTAATTTGCAAACAGTGATGTCATCCTTTGTAATGACCGCAGGGGAGACATCCATCCAATTCACAGAAATAAAAAATCCCCCCCCCCAGTAAAGAAAATTAATCCGTAACTTTTTAATAATATTTAAGCTAAAATTATAGACTCAGGAGAAATGCATTGGGATTTGTTGAATATATATGCTTTTGACTAGATGTTCTATACCGAAGTATATTTGCACGCAGACTAACATTAGGCAATAGTATCTGATAGGGTTCTATATTATGGACAGGTCGTAGTTTGGGAGCAACGCCCCCCCCCCCTTTTTGGGGATGGTGCTCTGATTAGGAAGAGTGACACTAGGGTATACCAAGGCCTTGACGGCATCCTTCACCCCACCCCTGCCAACTAGTAACATACCTTTTGGTTTGAGGACATTGTTAGGGCATAACCGGGCCAAACTAGGCACAGGGCTGAGGTCAGAGTTGCTCCTTTAGGGACGGGTGCTCTGATAAGTAATTTTCTTTACTGGGGGATTTTTTGTTTCTGTGATTTTTTTTTTTTGTTCCTTTTTTTTCACCAGCTTTTCTGACTACAGGGTTCTAAGTTCTATATATTGAATCTGTGACTGACACATCCATCATCATTGTTTTTATTGTATTCTGGGTACTGGTTGGTCAATGGCATCGCAGACATGTCAATTAAAGTTATTAAACATATCTCCGTATCAGGTCTGTTCCAATCTGTCTGGTCTCACTTTTGTGATAGGGCCAAATGAAGTGGATGGCAGTGGAGACAGCAAATACTTATAGGGATTAGATGGCAGCTGGAGTAAAACCCTTTTCATTTCCAGTTACAAGAAATATATTTTCACGCTATGAGCCGTCAATGGGTGAAGTCATTTTCCTGACACTTCTGCCTGGAAGTATTTGCGGTTTTCTATCTGGGGTCAGAATGTGGCTGCCTGTCAGCTGGATCCTCTCAGTGCACTGTACAAAGTCAACATTTAATCTTCTGACTCGTGAACGTCAGCCCTTCAAACATGTCCCAGTCGCTGAGTGTGTCTGTTAAGTGATCAGAGGGATGACTTCCAACACGACATGTGTTTCCTAACAATCCTTCATCTTGTCCTTATCCCGCTGGGTCAGCATCAACATGGGTGGTTAGTACAGCAAATGCTGAAGAGAACTTCTTACTGTAATACAGTAGCAAATTGAAAAGTATTGTGTGTGAAATATAATATTGTTCAACTTAGGTGATTGATTTAAAGTGATAACCCTAATAATTTCCATTGTTGAATTGTTTAAAGGGGGTTTCTCATCACAGACAACCCCTTTTTAAATGGTAGACGCAGGTCCGACTCCTGAGACCACCAGTAAACATTTTAGTGGGGGAAGTGGCTTCTACATGGAAAATGTAGCAACACGTGCAGTCATTCTTTTTTTTTTTTTTTTTTTTTTTTTTAAAAAGGCTTTATTTTTCCAAAACTTTTACAATTTGTTACTGTACAAACAAGAACAGTAAATAAAACAATAGAAGACAAATGACATGTCTTCTGGTAGGCACTATAGTGCAAGAATATTTTCAGAAGAGATGTAGCACATATAGAACATACTTCCCAAATGAATTAGGAATAGTGAAGTGTTCCCGAACAATGCCGCACAAGAAAGCAACATTCACACCACATTCATCCCATGCCCCATTCTTCCCAACCCCCCCAGTCCAATCAGAATTCCTTCCCCCCACCTTTAAACCACAGATTCGGATGACTCCAACCATCTGGACCAGATCTTATCAAATGGATCAGGACAATTTCTGTTTAAACATAATTTACGATACATGATTACATATTTATTCACCATTTGCTTCCAGTGAGCCAAACTAGGGCCCTCTGTGGCCTTCCACGCCATAATCACAATTTTTCTAGCGCAGAACCAAAAAAACATTTTTTC
Organism: Rhinoderma darwinii; assembly: GCF_050947455.1. Taxonomy (NCBI): domain Eukaryota; kingdom Metazoa; phylum Chordata; class Amphibia; order Anura; family Rhinodermatidae; genus Rhinoderma; species Rhinoderma darwinii. The sequence continues at coordinate 121,778,665 of NC_134693.1, read as the reverse complement.
ATAGTAATTCTGTACGACATCATTTATGATACCCAAAAGACACACCGGAGGGCAAGGAGCCTCGGAAATTCAAAGTGGGTATGAAGAAATTCTACTACCTCCGACCAAAATGGGGCAATCCTGGGACACAGCCATACACAGTGTATATAGGTACCTACTTCCGACTGGCATATAAAACAGCTATCCGAAGACGGCATCCCAATCCTCTGGAGTCTAACTGGTGCATAGTAAATCCGATGCAGAGACCGAGATTGTATCAAAAAATTTCTCGCACTAAATTTCTCGCAAAAAATGACAGTTCTACCTCTCTCCACTCCTCCTCTTCTAGATCAGGGATGTCCATCTTCCACCAAGTAAAGGCTTTATCAAAAGGTCGTTGGCCAAAGGACAGCAATAATGCGTATATATGAGCAAGGACCTTTGAAAGGGCCGGGGCCCCATGTGCAGTCATTCTAATGTATGGCCATCCATGTAATACATGTTGAAGAATAACTTGAATTTCCTGGCCCCAATGCAAAATCTGCAACAGCTATTCCCTGCCAACCATGTATTTAAAGGGGTCGTATCACCACAAACATTTATTATTGCGATAGAGTAGAGAAAAACGGGACCAACGGCGCTGCTTGGTTTTAAAGATAATCCACAACCATTCAAGTAGGTAAAGGATAAAAAGGTTTATTGGTAATAGGCTACGCGTTTCGACGCCGCACCGGCATCTTCCTCAGGCCTGAGGAAGATGCCGGTGCGGCGTCGAAACGCGTAGCCTATTACCAATAAACCTTTTTATCCTTTACCTACTTGAATGGTTGTGGATTATCTTTAAAACCAAGCAGCGCCGTTGGTCCCGTTTTTCTCAACTCTATCGCAATACTAACATTGACAGCAACTTGTTTTGACTGTGACGTGGACCTGGCTGCAGCTTTTCAAGCCCTACTGACACCTTAAGGTGTCCACCACCCGAGGTAAGCGGAATCACCGCATTCACCATTTCTCTGACCTTATCAGATACTCATTTGCGGCGCCGTGTCTCTTTTCTAACCTACCACAAACATTTATGGCATATCCACAGGATATGCCATAAATGTCTGATAGATGCAGGTCCCACCTCTGCAACCCACACCTATTTCCCTAAATTCTGGTCCCCAGACCCCCATCCCGCCTGGTGAGATGGCCGCTTGCCGCCGCATCCAGGCAAGACATGCGGATGTAGCCATCTTTATCTTGACTCTGATAACTTGCTGCAGCGTGATATCATACATCAAAGCCATTGAAAAGTCAGTTAAAAGGTCAAGATAAAGGATCTTGCAACTGTGTATTTAATGTGTTAAAAGTCAAGATAAAGACGGGTACATCTGTAGGTGCATGACAGGATAGGAATCCGGAAACAACATCGTTAGCTTAGCTACTGTATGCTGTTTTCTCTCATGGAAGAGAATGGGAGTTAAAGGGGTTGTCCACTACCGGACAACTAATGACCTATCCACCGGATAGGTCATCAGTATACGATCGGTGGGGGTCCGACCAGACGTCAGGAAGCAGATGGCTCCAGTCACGGAATAGCGGCCATGCTGCAGTACTGAAGCTCTGCTTCTAATCAATGTACGGAGCCAACTGCTTCCGGCTCCGTACATTGCATGCTGTGCAATAACATCCGGTGCCTAGAGGCAGCAGAAGCAGCTGATCCGTGCAGGGTCCGGGTGTTGGACCCCGGACGATCGTATACTGATGACCTATCCGGTGGATTGGTCATCAGTTGTCCGGTAGTGGACAACCCCTTTAAGGAATCAACAAAGTTTACTATACTACGCTGTTTCCGTAACTCCTATTCACTTATATCGGACTTACGGAAACAGTGTAGCTCAGCTAGCTACGCTGTTTCCCCATTCCTGTCCTGCATCTTTTCGCCGTCTGGAGACGGCTGCCTCACCAGGCGGGACAGGGGTGGTGAGATAACTGCGGGTTCCAGAGATGGAACCTGCATCTATCCCAAATTTATGGCATATCCTGTGGATATGCTATAAATATTTGTAGGGACACAAATCCTAAGTCAGTAGATTCTGCCCTGCAATAAGCGCCGATCAATAATAATTACATGTCGATCAGCTCTCTTTACGTTTACATGGAACAATGATCGTGGCTATATGGGGACGAACAATTGTTAATTACGAAACCTGTCCCCAAACAGTTTGTATATTGTCAGCAGCACATTCCCTGTTTACTTGGGGAGATGTGCTCCAGGCAAACGGTTACATAAAAAATCAGATCATCCGCCAGACGAGTGTTTGCGTGTTCGTTAGCTGGCTGCTGCCATGTTTACACAGGCCGATGATCGGGAACGAGCATTTGTATGAGCAATCACTCTATAAGGGTATGTGCACACACACTAATTACATCCGTAATTGACCGAACACAGTGCAGGGAGCCGGGCTCCTAGCATCATAGTTATGTACGACGCTAGGAGTCCCTGCCTCGCTGCAGGACAACTGTCCCGTACTGTAATCATGTTTTCAGTACGGGACAGTTGTCCTGCAGCGAGGCAGGGACTCCTAGCATCGTACATAAGTATGATGCTAGGAGCCCGGCTCCCTGCACTGTGTTCAGTCCAGTACTTGCGGCCGAAATACGTCCGTCAATTACGGACGTAATTAGTGTATGTGCACATACCCTAAGAGGGGAATAACCGTTTAAAGCATAGGTTTACTTTTGGGCATCATTTTCCACTTTATCTTTATAAAAATGTAACAACTTCACACATACATTCCCTTACTTATTTTGAGTTACAACATGACTTATAGCCCAGAGCTACATCCAGGTTTCTGCTGGTTGCTACTGGTATCAGCTGACACCCTGTCAACAAAAAACCTCCCTAAAAAAATTGCTGAGCTCCTAAAATGCAATGTCCTGCGCTAATATGCATTCAGGTTACTTTTTTCTACAATAAATTTCTGTACAGTGCCATCAGATTGTCCCCTGTACCCATTGTACAGACACTGACCCTGCAGGATATGCTGGTAGATGTGAGCTCAGTAAGATGCAGATTTCACATTGCAGTTGTGAGAATAGGCTAAAATAATACCTTCAGGGGCCAGACTAAGGGTATCATAGTCGCTGGAATGGTCAGAAATTCTGTGCAACCCTTACAGCATGTCATTTTAAATAATTTATCTACAGAATATGTATAGCTGTAGCGCATAAATTAAGAAATAGTACCAGATGCAGTGCAAAAATTCAGTAAAAGTATCTTGCATAGTGGATAAATACAGTAATAGTATAAGCCATAATGCATAAACTCAGGCACAGAACCAGGAGTAGTGCATTCACTCAGTATTAGTGACACGTAACATAGATACAGCAATAATGCCCGCCATAGAGCATACATACAGTAATAGTGACACGTAACATAGATACAGCAATATTGTCCGCCATAGAGCATACATACAGTAATAGTGACACGTAACATAGATACAGCAATAATGTCCGCCATAGAGCATACATACAGTAATAGTGACACCGTACATAGATACAGCAATAATGCCTGCCATAGAGCATACATACAGTAATAGTGACACCGTACATAGATACAGCAATAATGCTTGCCATAGAGCATACATACAGTAATAGTGACACCGTACATAGATACAGCAACAATGTCCGCCATAGAGCATACATACAGTAATAGTGACACGTAACATAGATACAGCAATAATGCCTGCCATAGAGCATACATACAGTAATAGTGACTCCGTACATAGATACAGCAATAATGCCTGCCATAGAGCATACATACAGCAATAGTGACACGTAACATAGATACAGCAATAATGCCTGCCATAGAGCATACATACAGTAATAGTGACACCGTACATAGATACAGCAATAATGCCTGCCATAGAGCATACATACAGTAATAGTGACACGTAACATAGATACAGCAATAATGCCTGCCATAGAGCATACATACAGTAATAGTGACACCGTACATAGATACAGCAACAATGTCCGCCATAGAGCATACATACAGTAATAGTGACACGTAACATAGATACAGCAACAATGCCTGCCATAGAGCATACATACAGTAATAGTGACACCGTACATAGATACAGCAACAATGTCCGCCATAGAGCATACATACAGTAATAGTGACACCGTACATAGATACAGCAACAATGTCCGCCATAGAGCATACATACAGTAATAGTGACACGTAACATAGATACAGCAACAATGCCTGCCATAGAGCATACATACAGTAATAGTGACACGTAACATAGATACAGCAACAATGTCCACCATAGAGCATACATACAGTAATAGTGACACGTAACATAGATACAGCAATAATGCCTGCCATAGAGCATACATACAGTAATAGTGACTCCGTACATAGATACAGCAATAATGCCTGCCATAGAGCATACATACAGCAATAGTGACACGTAACATAGATACAGCAATAATGCCTGCCATAGAGCATACATACAGTAATAGTGACACCGTACATAGATACAGCAATAATGCCTGCCATAGAGCATACATACAGTAATAGTGACACGTAACATAGATACAGCAATAATGCCTGCCATAGAGCATACATACAGTAATAGTGACACGTAACATAGATACAGCAATAATGTCCGCCATAGAGTATACATACAGTAATAGTGACACCGTACATAGATACAGCAATAATGTCCGCCATAGAGCATACATACAGTAATAGTGACACCGTACATAGATACAGCAACAATGTCCGCCATAGAGCATACATACAGTAATAGTGACACGTAACATAGATACAGCAATAATGCCTGCCATAGAGCATACATACAGCAATAGTGACACGTAACATAGATACAGCAATAATGCCTGCCATAGAGCATACATACAGTAATAGTGACACCGTACATAGATACAGCAATAATGCCTGCCATAGAGCATACATACAGTAATAGTGACACCGTACATAGATACAGCAACAATGTCCGCCATAGAGCATACATACAGTAATAGTGACACGTAACATAGATACAGCAACAATGCCTGCCATAGAGCATACATACAGTAATAGTGACACCGTACATAGATACAGCAACAATGTCCGCCATAGAGCATACATACAGTAATAGTGACACGTAACATAGATACAGCAATAATGCCTGCCATAGAGCATACATACAGTAATAGTGACACCGTACATAGATACAGCAATAATGCCTGCCATAGAGCATACATACAGCAATAGTGACACGTAACATAGATACAGCAATAATGCCTGCCATAGAGCATACATACAGTAATAGTGACACCGTACATAGATACAGCAATAATGCCTGCCATAGAGCATACATACAGTAATAGTGACACGTAACATAGATACAGCAATAATGCCTGCCATAGAGCATACATACAGTAATAGTGACACGTAACATAGATACAGCAATAATGTCCGCCATAGAGTATACATACAGTAATAGTGACGCCGTACATAGATACAGCAATAATGTCCGCCATAGAGCATACATACAGTAATAGTGACGCCGTACATAGATACAGCAACAATACCTGCCATAGAGCATACATACAGTAATAGTGACACCGTACATAGATACAGCAACAATGTCCGCCATAGAGCATACATACAGTAATAGTGACACGTAACATAGATACAGCAACAATGCCTGCCATAGAGCATACATACAGTAATAGTGACACCGTACATAGATACAGCAACAATACCTGCCATAGAGCATACATACAGTAATAGTGACACGTAACATAGATACAGCAATAATGTCCGCCATAGAGCATACATACAGTAATAGTGACACCGTACATAGATACAGCAATAATGTCCGCCATAGAGCATACATACAGTAATAGTGACACCGTACATAGATACAGCAATAATGTCCACCATAGAGCATACATACAGTAATAGTGACACGTAACATAGATACAGCAATAATGCCTGCCATAGAGCATACATACAGTAATAGTGACACGTAACATAGATACAGCAACAATGCCTGCCATAGAGCATACATACAGTAATAGTGACACGTAACATAGATACAGCAATAATGTCCACCATAGAGCATACATACAGTAATAGTGACACGTAACAGATACAGCAATAATGCCTGCCATAGAGCATACATACAGTAATAGTGACACGTAACATAGATACAGCAACAATGCCTGCCATAGAGCATACATACAGTAATAGTAGTTGTAGTACATACGTTCCAGAGACACATTTGTTACATGTCCCAGAACTTTATATGGCACTTTTTTATATATATATATATATATATATATATATATATATATATATATATATATGTATACACATTGGCCCTTCTCATACTAAGTAGGCCTTGCCTCCAAAATCACATTATATGTCATATAATATGATTTGCAAATTTATTCCACTATTTATACCAGCGGTTGACAAGAATATATTTTACAGATGTTCATATAAGCATGGACAACACTTACATACCATACTATGTAAAGCCCTTATTAACCATTACTATTATTATTTCACATAAGTTGTCTGTTTTTTATTTAACCCTGACCATGATGACTTTGTAATAGATATTTATTAATGACACGCTCATTATTATTTGTTACACCCCCCACCCCTGGCCTGTACATTACCCCCCCCCCCCATACCTCATCACATGGCCGCATCATCCAATAGTTCTAGTGCTGTTGAATGAAGTGACCATGTGACCAGGACACATGGCTGTTGTACATTGTACACAGAGACGGTAGGGGGCCATGTATGGGTTGAGCCACAGCCGTAATGTCATGTAATACATGCGGCCGCAGACAACTGGAAGGGGGTAACGTAGGAAATAATAAAGGGCGCATCATTTTTTAATAAATATTTATTACAATATTATAATATTTGTACAATACGAATAAAGTAGTATATAAAGTAGCTAAGAGATGAAGTATTTTATTTTTTATTATTTCAATGTTGCATATTTTTAGGGAGTTCACCGTATTTGCATTAGGGGGTCTCAGACCAGTTCAGGACTGCCGTTTAACAGCATGTCTACTTTTGTGAACTTTGAAGTGGGAAGAAATTGATATTTGATGTACAGATTCTATATTTCATGCTTAGTAAATCTTGGCAGTCATGATTCATGATAAGAAAATGCTTAGTAACTGGTCTGCAGAGAATCCGCTGGAACAGACGGCCATATCCACAAGGTTAATCCCGAACTTGCTCATTTCTTTCAATAATTTGTTTCCCTGTCATGTTGGATGATTTGCCCAGGGTTGCGTGAGAGTTGCAGGAGTTCTGCACACACATTTTTCTTATTCAGACGCTGGAGGCAAATGACACAGCCCAACTCTGACTGATATGAAAGCTTATGATGTTTAGCTCTAGAAACAAGGAAAGAACAACTTTATTCATCCTCTATAATTCGGGCTGAGATAAGAAGCAGATCATTTCTCTTGGCTACAGGACTATTTATTGTTCTTGTGTGGCCTAAGTTTACAACGTTATATACTGTATAGCTATTACCTTATAGATTTTGAGAATGTCTTTTATTTTGGATTAATTTTTGGTTATTTGTCAGGATTTATTCCATATGCGTTAACATAATACATTGTATGAAGACACCAGAGTTGAAATGTATATGTTATGGAAAACTATGGTAAGGCTCTGTTCACATCTGCGTCGCAGTTGCGGTGAAAAATGCCATAAAAATAGCACAGCATGCTGCACTATTTCTTCCGGTAAATTGACAGAAACCCGACGGAACCCATTAAAGTCAAGTGGTTCCGTCGGTGCTGTTAGTGTCCATGATGCAATGTCTCCAGCACTTCCGTTTTTTCGTTATTCTGTTCCTATGATGAAACAAAAGATTGGAAAAACTTAGCGCAGATGCGAACCAAACCTTAGATGTAATATTTAGGGGGAAATAATATTGGTTGTGTTTAAGGAATATTTGTCACTACTTTATTAATGGCCAATCTCCCATTTTATCTGCTTTCATGCTGATAATTCCAGTGAAAATTGTATCCAAAAACGTTTATTATTTTAAAAGTTCTGAGCTTTATTCTAAATATGCAAATGAGGCTATATTAGCCAAATGGGCGGTAACGCTGCTCTTTCTCTATGAGCAATGTTTGTGTTGTCTGTATGTCGCAGTCCAATCAGCGTCATACAGCTTCTCCCCTTCCTTGCACAGCGCGAGCTCAGCTTCAATCGCGAGATCACGCTGTGTTTACATTGCTGGCCGCAGCTCCTTCAACACCTCGCCCCAGCGCTCATTCAGGAAGACGGTCAGATCCTTCAACTCAGTGCCATGTACTTCTAGCTGATTATTCAGGTCCTTAGGCTATGTCCTCATACAGACAACTGTATTATAAACCTCTGTTATTCAGATCTGTGTTATGGCGCCCATAGCCTGCTATGGGCCCATACTGTACGTCCATGTGCCCACAATTTTATATGAAGGCACACTGAGGTTTTGTTCTCACTGATTCAATCAGAATCCAAACAGAAACAAAATTGTGCCATGCTCCATCAGATACCGTATTATACAGATATTCACCTCTGGAAGTGTTCGTTCTAGGTGAGAATAAGATATCTTTTTGGGAAGGCACTGCCTACAAGTCTGTTATACAAACCTGCAGGGACTCCGTGTGCTGCCCTACAGAGTCCATATGCATGCCTCTGCCATGTGCATAAGCCTTCAGTGTTCAGTTCTTTATAGATGCCATCCAAATCTCATTATCTGGCATAAAGGCACTTGACACAATCACATTGGCCACCCTGCCCAATGATGACCCTTTGAATTTTGAGAAGTTTTATCTGAATTAGTGCCAAGGAGAGAAGCTGCATGCCAGACTTATTTCAAGCACATCATCTTCTTCTAATCGAGGGCACAGGACCCATAAAAACTTGGATGATGAGGGGAGCTATCAATTCTCTGCCTGCAATACTTTTCTAATATTAGTGACAAATGGCCACTTTCCGATATGATAACGTGAAGGGGGGATTTGGGATATTCCATATTTCTCCAACAACTGTGCTTATATTTAGGAAAATAAAAATGAATATTACTTAGGAGCCATGGGTATTACCTAAAATTCAAAAATAAAATAATGTAGTTATAAATGTAATTTTAGGTGGGGTTAGATAAGCTCAGCAAAAAGTCAACATATTTAAGAAGATACGCTAACATTATAAATGAGTTAAAAAAAAATCTTGGTTAATCCATTAAAGTTTTTCAGAAAATTATGAAATGATTACATGCTGGATGACCCAGCACAAACGTCCAAGAGATTGATTAATACCTTTTTGGTTAATAATTCTTATTATTTGTAGCTGCAAGATAATGTGGACCCAAAAACATATTCTATTTATTATTTTTGGAACAAACTTGTTTTTCTTCTATGGGATACCTTTTAAATTTCCCTGCATTTGTGCCCCATACCTATAGTTTTCTATGAGATACTTCTGTAAACACAGACACTTGAAGAAGTCATTTGATTATTGTTTTCTATTACATGTCCAACCCATTAAAGAGCCTTGAAACATGACTAGGGGCATCAGCTAAACCAAAGACGCCCATCTGTAGACAGCACAGTTTTAGAGGTTTTTCTCCTAATTAGTACAGAGTAGTGTTTGGTAGCTACCTATAGGTGTCACTAGAGAGAGACAGTTTTCTTCCTACTCGCGGAGAGCTAATTTGCATACTTTTTCCCAGGGAGCATTGCTGTAAGACTTCCTCCCCCAGCTATATCTCCGCAAGGAGAACTAGTACCTTCCAAAAGTTTGGAGAACATTAATAAGTTGTGGATCAGACAAAATCTCCGCTTGTATCTCCATTTTATTATCTTTGAAAACCTTGAATCCACATGGATATTGAAGCTGACATCTGTGTGTTTTCTTATTAAAATGCTGTTTTTGTGTTATACCCAGGTTTTCCCCAGGTTTATACAAGCTCTTGTAACTAAATCTCCTTTAGACAATCACTATATGACTAGCAGCAAGAATAGCTTTCTGATGATCCTATACCTTTAACTCACCGCGGGACCTCCTCGGAGTATTCATCAAATAGGTGTTTTCATTCCCTGCCGTCAGGCTTCCCTGCTCTTTGTCTGACTTCCTGAATGCTCTGGGTTTTGTTAAAAATATTATAAATTCCCACACTCGGAGATTAAGTTATCTTTGCGGGCTCTGGGACTGATTAATACCACACACACTGTTACAGACATTAAGGATAACGGACCTAGGAGTAGCTTAGAACAATGGTTTTATCCAAAATATATTGCTGCTGTTGATGTTTGTTTGTCATACTCAATTTAATGAAGTGTTTTGTATTTAAAACAGCGATCCTTCCCAAATTCCAGCCAGAGTTTAGGTCAGGATGAGCTGCTGCCTCCTTCTCTAGACAAAATATATGACGCCAAACAAGTTTTAAAACCACTAGTCGTTCAGGAAAATGAAAACTAAAAAGCAATTCCACCCAAAAAGTATTTATACATGGGTACAATTAGCAAACGTGTAAATATAGCATCACTTTATTACTATTCTATATATAAAATATGGAATATAATAAATCAACCCTAAATGCATTTGTCATGCTCTTGGGTCAGGTCCTGCTTTAACACCATGATACAGATCGACAAAATGCCAAATGTAACATCTGATAGCCTTGGACATCTCATCTCTGTATGAGGTAACAGAATTGGCAATCCTTTGGGTGCCACAAAATGACACCCTGAGCGGTTGTTACTTTTATCAATCTCACAGAGTATTTCAAATAGCTGACCCGCAACATTTAGGCTGGGTTCACACGACCTATTTTCAGGCGTAAACGAGGCGTATTATGCCTCGATTTACGCCTGAAAATACGGCTACAATACGTCGGCAAACATCTGCCCATTCATTTGAATGGGTTTGCCGACGTACTGTGCCGACGACCTGTAACTTACGCGTCGTCGTTTGACAACTGTCAAACGACGACGCGTAAAATGACTGCCTCGTCAAAGAAGTGCAGGACACTTCTTTGGACGTTTTTGGAGCCGTTTTCTCATAGACTCCAATGAAAACAGCTCCAAAAACGGACGTAAAAAACGCCGCGAAAAACGCGAGTTGCTCAAAAAACGTCTGAAAATTAGGGGCTGTTTTCCCTTGAAAACAGCTCTGTATTTTCAGACGTAATTGCAGTTATCGTGTGCACATACCCTTATACTATATGGTCTGATCCTGTGTTTGTTTTTTCTTGAAATGTTGTAGCTGTTGATTTTTTATTTTTTAAAACTTTCTTGGTTGGTGGCCACAAAACACTTCCTTCCTGTATTGTCTGTATAGACAGTGCAGCAGCGTGTGTGTGCTTTATGGCAGCTGAAATGAATAGGAGTTAATTAACAGAGAATAGTCATAGATTATTACAGCCTGGCTTGGCTAAAATCCCTAGTCGTGTTTCAAGGCTCTTCTATAGGTCGGACACTAGAGAGCTGTTTTTCCTTCTCCTGAAGGAGAGCTAATTTGCAGTCTCCAGGTAGTGATGGAGTACAGCCCCCTCCCCCATAGAGTTACAGAGAAGCTGCATACAGATCCTTATCTGTGTATATAGTCCTGTTATCCTACCTTATCTAGGCCTTCAGCAGTACAATAGAACTGTAATTAAATCCCCTGCCCACTAATGATAATATGATGACTGTGCTGATATTGTCACAATCTAAAGGCCCTTTTATATGGCGCAATGATCGGGCATTTCCCTGTGTAAATAGGGCAACGATCAGCCGATGAATGAGCAAACGCTCATTCCTCGGCTGATCGGATCGTTAATGCAGCACAAAATATTATCGTTGTTAGCAGCACGTCTCCTTGTGTAAACAGGGAGATGTGCTGCCGACATGATGGAAATGTATGGGCAGGAACTATCGTAGCAATTTTAAAAAAATAAATGTTTATGATAAAAACATAATATAACTGACCAGAACATTTTCTGATAATGTATTCTAAGTCTGAACCATGACCCTTGCTTGCACCATCGTCCAAGACCTGCGCAGTTTATAGGTATCTTGCAATCACATACAGATCTAGCAGCTGCCAAATTTACTGCCAGTGAGATATTTTAATAGCGTAGCGTGTAAAGGCGATTTATGCTTTTGGCATATCGCGGCTGTTCCCATTCACAGTGAATGGGCAGTGTTCTGCGCAATTGGTGTAGGCGCGCTACGATACCACTTTACTACACCACGGCAGTCAAGGTGGTGACTGCTACATCTGTACCATACACATCAGCACAGCACCAAGCTAGCAATGGAGAATTAAAGTAATTTTTACATCATTATGGTTATTACTCCGTAGAAAGACAGGCCAGAACCAAAAACCTATACTCTGATCTGTCCAATTCCGCTGAGCTAGTCAGTGCTAAGCTAGTCAGTGCTTATCGTTTCCCAGAGAATATTCCCTTGGATATTATGGCCGTCAATTATTCCCTTAGGCTCTATTGACATCTGTGTAAGGGGGGCGATTCTGACAGCCTTTCCAGAATTTTTGACGGCCATAATAGTGCAGTCTGCAGCGCTATTCTTGCCATCAAATATACCGGAAACTCCACAGAATCATGACGCCGACAGACAGAATAGAGCCTAACGGAATTAAAGTGTAGCTAAACGTTTGACTAACTTCTGACATGTCATAGTGACATGTCAGAAGTTTGGATTGGTGGGGGTCTGAGCACCGAAACCCCCACCAATCGCTAGAACGAAGAAGCTGAAGTGCTCGTGTGAGCGCTCTGCCGCTTCGTGTCTGTTCGGCTATTTCCGGAAATAAATGTATTGGTGTACGGACTCAATAGAAAGTCTATGAGCCCGTACTCCGATACATCGGCTTTCCGGAAAAAGCTGAACAGACATGAAGTGGCTCAGCACTCACACGAGCGCTTCAGCTGCTTCGTTCTAGCGATTCATAGGGGTCTCGTTGCTCGGACCCCCACCAATCCAAACTTCTGACATGTCACTATGACATGTCAGAAGTTTGTCAAACGTTTAGCTACACTTTAATGTAATTTGGGTCTGTTGAGGTTTACCAGTATCTGTTTGACAATGTATCCAGCATAGCCCTTATGGCTCCATGATGCCAATGTGAACTTAGATGCACGCGGTGGCACAATTCTATAACATCTTCTACTTTCAGTTCTAGGATGTGTTTCATTTATCTTCTTTAGAATACATGGAAACATTCTGTAAAATCCCTTAATTCAAAAAGATTTATTCACTACCAACATATGGGTACAGTGAATGTTCAGATACGATTAGCTATTTGCCTCAGAAGAAGCTTGCATATTTGGATAATCACTAATAGTAAGCAGATTGCTGCATGTATACAATGATTTTAGCTTTCTTGGCTTATAGCCAAATAACTGATCTATTAATGTATTCGAGAAAAATTCTGTTCTTGCATACCTAGACTAAGAGACAGCCGACCATGCGTCTGTATATCCATGACAGGAAGACTTAATCATTGGTATTCCGGAGTGCAGTCTGCCTTATATTCCTATATTTTACGTAATACTGCAGTAGGATTATGGGGTTTAGCACATGGTATAGATCTATTAAAAACATGTGCATTGATCGCATAACCGAACGAGTAACATCTCATCGAGTACATGGTTATGAAACTGTCTCGCTCGCTGCCTACTGAAATATTACTCATCATCTAGTCACAGCAATCCTCCGTACTTGAAGAGTTGTACAACTCACGACTTACCAAAATGAGAATTTGATTTCAAAGTCCATACGATTCCGCCGTCCAGCAGACAGCTGGTTTCCACTTTATCTGGAGTCCATATTACCTCATTCTCTGTTAGGACTGAACTATTAACCTTGTTCTGTAATTGGGAAAGATGCTTTACCACATGCTCTATCTTTGAGGTCACTATTAGACATAACAGACCAATTCCAATGTCTTATTACACACATCCCTATGAATAAACCAATTCATCTAATTTGTTTTAAAAGAAGCCTTTTGTAGTCATACATCTTGTAACAGACGAAATACTGTATATATTACTCTGATATTTTATGAAAACCAAACTTTATAAATTGTTATAATCGGATATTTCCACCATGGACTTGTTGGGTGTCATTCACCTTTTCAACGCGATCCAGTGTGATTTTTTTTTTATTGTGGGCCGATCGTTGTGGTTTCAGATTCTGGGACCCCGTTTATCAGCTGTTATCACTGTGGGTGACCATGTAATAGTCTGGAAGAGTTTGCCAGAGTGAGTGCGACACAGACTTATAAAGGGGAGCCCCAAATGTATCAACTTTGAGACAACCCGTTTAAGTCACGCTCTTCTGTTGAGTTTAGGAAATTCTGTTTAGCACTTTCGTAGCTGTAGCAGAGACGACTTTATTGTGTAACTTACTTTTGTGACGTCCTATGAAAAAAAAAACAGATACATCATAATCTTAATTAGAAGAACCTACAAATTCACCTTGGCTACAAAACAAGATTGTCATCTTTTTATTGTAGAGTACCTGAAGTGTTTGGTTCCTTCCTGAGCTCTTCAGTAGCTTCCACTTCCTTCCTGACTATCTGCCTGTGGTTTAGTGAACTCCAAATACAGAAAGAGACTTATTTTCATGTTGATTCTTGGTAACACTTTACACCTCAACACCTCGTGAAGTCTACCAATTGTATAAAAAAAAGTATACAAACACTTACTAACCTATAAATACATGTGTGCATGTGTGTGTATATATATATATAATATATATATATAGAAAGTCCACCGTCCAATAGCACCAGTCAAAATGTGGATGGGTGCACACCCTAGGAGCTCGATCACAACTCCAAATCTCCCATAGTCGTCCAATAAGAGGCATGCATTTTGCTTGAAAAAGGCTCCATGTAAAGAGCCGAAACGTCGCACAAGGGCTAATAAAAAGGCAATTTTTTCACTATGACTTGGAGTGCTGCCTCTTATTTTGTATATATATATATATATATACTGTATATATTTATATTGTGTGTATGTGTGTGTGTGTATATATATATATATATATATATATATATAATTTTCTGAATGTATTGTGTATAGCATTTCTATACTATTTAAAGAGGAAAGGCCCTTTTAAACTGGCCAATAATTGGACGAACGAGCGTTTATTCATATTTTCGTTCCCGATCATTGTAAACATGGCAGCGATCGGCCGACAAACAAGAATATCTGCCCGTGCAAAACGACCTTAAAGCGACGCTCCCTGTCCCCATGAAAAATAACAATAATAGAATGATTTCTGTTTCCCATCCAACATGGCCGCTGCTGTCTCAGACTTGCACAGGCAGCGTAGTCTGCATGTCTGAGACACTCCCCTTCTTCCTCCACTGCCACCTGAAGTGTCAGTAGCGATGGACCAGCGATGACGTCATCAGCGCTGGTCCATTAGAGGTCCAGTGAAGGAGGAGGGAGGCATGTCTAAGACATGCAGTCTACGCTCCCTGTGCAAGTCTGAGACAGCAGCGGCCATGTTGGACGGAAGACCACGGGGACGGAAAACTAGGCAACAGAGAGAGAAGAACCAACGGGATGGACACTAAATGATTCTACTATTGCTAGTTTATTTTTTTTGTGGGAACTGGAGGGTCGCTTTAAAGGTCCTTTTACACAGAAAGACAGATCACAAAAAGGAGCGCCGATCGCTGATATTAGCAAGTCGTTAAGATTTGCATTTAACTTGAATAACAATTGTAGTTTTTTTTTTGTGCGCTTCACTAGTGTAGATACCACTACAAACGACAGGCTGTTGCTTGTTTACATGAGCGGATGTACTGCAGATCTACTGCTGACAAATAATAATTTTTAGGTCAGCATAAAAGATGCGATCAACAACAAACGAGCAAATTATCATTCCTCATTCAATTGCTACACATGTACACTGGCCAATTATCGGGAACGTTCGCTCTAACGAACAAACATTCAGCCAATTATCGTCCCGTATAAAGGTTTCATATTTTTCCCATAAATCAATGATACAAACTTAGATAAGTAATCTTGTTATATATCTAATTACTTATAAGCTGCTTCTCCTCCCCCTCCCCCATGCGCTGATCATTCATTGGTAAAATCCGTCCATAGTGAGACAGTGTTGAAGACGGGCTATCAGCCTCACTGAGAGATCAGGTTAGGCTCAATTCGCATCTGTATTGTGGTTTCCATTTACAACGGAAGCCACCACTTTGGCTACTACTGATACACCGCATGATGGGCCCCTTTGACATATAATGGGGTCAATCGAGTTCTGCCAAGATGCCTGTCCTTTTGACAGGAAAAAGAGCTGCAGTAGCTTCGTATCCCCAGACGCAGATGTGAATATAGCTTAACAGCTGCTGCCAATAGATGTCTTTGGAGAGGGGATCAGAGTAGGAGGAAGAAGTGGCTGCAGAGAGACACTCAGACACTGCTGCTGCTTCTAGTAAGTGTTCTACTATCTTACCCCAGTGCTGGACTCACAGCAACACCTCTCATTACTTCTGTAAAGGATCTGCCAGGCACAACTTCTGTGTATACGCCCATAGGTAATCAGTCTGCACCTGAGTCTATGTCTCTGAGACTGACTCCATCTTCCACCACTCAGGATGGCAGGCTTAGGAGTGGGAGAGCCTATCGCAGCCTGGCCAGACGGAGCTAGCTCCCGCCCTCTGTCTATTTATACCTGCCTTTCCTGTTCCTCCTTTGCTTGTGATTCTTCTCGTGTGGTTTCCTGGCCCAGCTACAGCTAATAAACTATTTGATCCTGCTCCATACTGACCCTGGCTTACTGACTACTCTCCTGCTCTGCGTTTGGTACCTCGTTCACTCCTGGTTTGACTCGGCTCGTTCACCACTCTTGTTGCTCACGGTGTTGCCGTGGGCAACTGCCCCATTTCCCTTAGCTTTGTGTTCCCTTGTCTGTTTGTCTCGTGCACTTACTGAGCGTAGGGACCGCCGCCCAGTTGTACCCCGTCGCCTAGGGCGGGTCGTTGCAAGTAGGCAGGGACAGAGTGGCGGGTAGATTAGGGCTCACTTGTCCGTTTCCCTACCCCCATCATTACAACTTCCATATAATGTCCTTGATACTGTTGCTGCTTCCCTCTGTGTCGTGTGGGAGACATCATCGCTTCTAGTCTCCTCACCCTCTGGAGCTGAACTCCGGGACAATGCACAATTAGATATGGAGCCTGCACAGGGGAAAATTGCTAAAAAATGCAGAATATAAGTCATATAATGGCCAGAAATAGTGTTATTCCTCATGTACATACATAAAGTAGTTAATTCTTAAAAATTACATGAAACAATATTTAATATTACCATTATATGTACCCTTATACTTTGTAACTTGTGCCCTTTTATGAATATTTGATTAGTCTATAGGAACCTTTGTACTCCTCCTGTCCATATGAACGAGTGTTTGTAGACAAATTTTTGCCTGCCCCATAGTCCCAAGGTTCAACATTAGGACTGCATTTCAGCATGGAGTACAGTATATCAAGTTATCATGTTGCCTTACGGTATTTATTGAAAATGTATAGAACTTCTTGAATTAGACTGATCAGATTATGATCTACACAGACAACTAAAACACATTTGCAGTCTTGAGATTAAAAGAAGCAAAATAACAGGGATTTCAAGATGACTAATCATATAGTTTCCATATGTGTCAGTAGAAGAACTGATTTCATCTCATAGGAACAGATAGATTTTCACAGGGCTTAATATGCAGCTGCTGCAGTTGCTCATCACCACTGACGATGCATTGTACTGTTATATAGTTTAAAGAAACTATGGACTAAAGTAAGTTGGCACCAGTTTTACACTTGAGACATCTAGTCAATATGATTGATTTGACTCTGACATAAACCTCACAAGTACAGAAGTGTAAATATAGCAGACTGATGTTAGAACTTGATCTTCCTGCTGTGACCAATATCCGTGAACTAGTGTTAACCCAGCAGTTAAAGGGAAAATTGATAGGATTATTATGTAAATTGTAGTATTTTTAAATATTTATTCTGTATTATAATGATGCAATTTTTTAATTCTAAGTTTACTAAAGCTGCCCACTTTACGCTAGCTCTCAGTTTGAACCACTGACCCTCACCTTCCCCATTCCACCATTCCAGAGATCGCCTTTGGTCGAGTTTATGCCAATGGACCCGGGATTATTATACGGGCCTGATCAGGTTATACGCCAGAACTTAAATTTCCACTTCAGAGTGGTTTACAATGCAGAGAGCAGGGCTACAATAGGTATAGGTATTGCACAAGCATGGGTAGCCTGTATACAGGGACTTCTGGTTTATTGCATGGACCAAACAACCCCCTCTGATGTAGAAAAAAAGAAGGGTCCGTAGTAAGGCTGGAGAAAAAGAAAGGCTCAGGTGCTAATTCTCCAACCAAAGCTGCGTTGACTGAAGATATTTCAGACACTATGCAGACAGTCTTTACTAATGTATACACTAGTCTACATTTATTTCACCTTTGCTTTTAATATGGAATAAATGTTACATTTCTAAATTTGTGTAAGCAAAATGTAATGTGTTTTTTTGTGAGCCTCAAAAATACCAGAAGCGCCAGTCCCGTTGTACGACGAACACCATCGGCACCTGACAAAAACCCATTGACTTTAAAGGGATCCGTCAGGGTGTTTTACCTTTCGGCCGGTTCTGTGATGGAGTTCCCTAAAGGAGCCTCCAATGCAGATGTGAGCAGACCCTTAGCAATGTATTTTGTGGTATGATAGCATACAGTTGTATATATAAAATTGAATATTGGAGAGAAAAATATACACAGTAGTGATAAAGATTCATTGCCCCTTGACTGGAGTGGCTTTGTTCATTATTTGTTCACTATTGACTCTTCCTTTCTTGCTTTTGTGAACCAGTTTATTTGCTAACTAATTAAAACAGAACATTTCCTGGATGTGGAAGTCTTTCCTGTCTCTATTAGAATGAACTTGCCTTTAACCAGGGGCTCAAATGACCTCAGCAATGCTGCAACTTGTCAGCTCTGCGGGTCTTGTTGCATGTATTGCTCTAAGCTGTGGATTCAATGACACTCTGTCCCCATTAGTGCAAGAGATGGATGTGGACGGCTGATCAGCTGTCGGCGTAGTTCCAAGTCAGAATTGTATTTTTAGGGTGCATTTAACTTTTTTTTTCTCTATGGTTGTTTTTTGTTCACATTTTCCTTTACAGATAAGTATACAATGGCATATTCATCCCTATCGACCAATTATTTCCAGGCTTTTCCAAGAAGTTTATACATACAGTAACACATAGGGAGCATCTCCAAGTCCAGGGTTTCCTTCGAATAGGACCTGCCAGCTGTCTGGAAATACTTGCATCTCCCATAAAAGAATAGTTCTGGATTTTTATTGTATCTTTTTTTTTACTCGGTTATTCCTCCTAGAAATGTATTAATAAATTGACAAATAGGCGTTACCATTCTCCTTGTCAATTAGTTGTGTCCCTACACAGCCTGAAACTTTTAAGTCAGTGCTGATATTGTAAGGCTGTATAGAGACCCATACCCCATACTATTGTCAAGGGTAATGGTAACAACCACTTTTCAATTTAGTTATACATTTCCAGGAGGAATAACAGAGGAACGGTGCAATGCAGACTTCTAAAAAAAAAAACACCTTTTCATTTCATAGAGGATACAAGTATTTACTACAGCAAAAGTATTAGGAGAGCTGACAGATCCTCTCTGAAAGTTATTAATAATTTAAAGGTGTTGTCCGGTTTCAGCAAATGAATGTTATTTCTTGTATAATTAAAAGTTTTACAATTTTCCATTTATACTTTCTGCCTTAATTCCTCATGGATCTCAGGGTCTCTGCTTGTTATTATGTAGTTGGAACATTCATTGTTTACTTCCAGTGGATAAAATTCTGCCCATGGTCATGTGATGTACACACAGGTGCACGGCCCGTTACAATTACCTTTTATGTCCATCACATGATCCTGGACAGAATTTTATCCACTGGGAGGTTCATACTGATTGACAACAAGCAGAGATCTTGAAAATCGTGAGGAATTATTACAGAAAGTATATTGGAAAATTGTATAACTTTTAATTATACAAGAAATAACATTCATTTGCTGAAACCGGACAACGCCTTTAATATCACAAGTCGGCTTCTGTGTGGCTAAAAAAGGCAAATCTCGATTTTTAAAAAAATAAGTATAATCCTCACATATTCAACCATTATCTGTTCATTCATCCCGTAAAAGAGTCGTTTTGAAAAGGACTATACAGCACTTTGTTCTCACTTAATGCCAGATTCATATATAATATGTAACATGTTCACCATGCCTGTAACACTTGTATAAACCACATAAGGCCTGTAAGAATATCCAGTAGAGGCAGGAAAAGATTACAATACTGGCTCTTATTTAAGGTGGTCTCCTGATGTTTCATGTTCCTTTTCAGACTCTTGTACAATCTGGGAGGAAGATACAATAATGTGAAAAATGCTGTCTCGGAATGCAGTAGCTGATTTTCTGGGATCAAGTCCAGTTCCAAAATTAAACCA
Organism: Rhinoderma darwinii; assembly: GCF_050947455.1. Taxonomy (NCBI): domain Eukaryota; kingdom Metazoa; phylum Chordata; class Amphibia; order Anura; family Rhinodermatidae; genus Rhinoderma; species Rhinoderma darwinii. Next base: position 121,758,094 of record NC_134693.1, on the reverse strand, counting down.
CAAGATATTAGAAAGTACCTGAGTCAATTCCACACTAAAATAGACAAAAGATTTGGTGGGAGACTCCATGGTTCTCTTAGATGATAGATGCTTTGTTTCTTTGTCCTCTCAGACACATATTTTTAATGCGGGGGCTGGACGGGTGGTAGACATGGAAGCTTGGAATTTGCCATCTGAGGGATGTTTTATTTCAATGCAAATAAGTTAACTTTTTTATCCATTGACTTATTTTAGTCTGAGCTTTATGGACGTTGCACTTGTACCAGGGATATAAGATTTGTGTTTTTTCCGTTAGATACAAATTGCACAATCTATTTATTAGTAAGCTGATTACTTTATATTATTAATTCAGTGTGGTATCGAGCGCACACACAACAACTCACAGACATGTCAACTTGTTTCTCATACTCTGTATTGTCAGCACATGTAGAATTGTAGCTTGTTTTAGCTCTTTTACTTTTACATTGGGGATATATCTCTATGTTATTCTTTTACGTAATTTTTACTGAAAAAAAACCCCACAGAAATGTTTCCCTTAACGTCCTCAAATTCCATTGCATTTGGTGGCAAAACTGTAGTTGGCTACACTATTCTACCCAGTGAAAAATGTTGATACTTTTAAAAAAGGAGCCATTATGGATTCATCAGAAATGAAAGCCTTGACACCAGTGTGAACGGAGCCTTATTGGAAGAGATTAACATTAGAGATTCTTCTGTTCAAATAAGGTCATAACATGTCACTAGAGGTTCACCTTTGAAAACGTTTAAAAGATGATGTCATCGGTGGGAGTCTGTGCCTGTGATCCCCACTAATCGCTAGACTGAAGGGGCTGCAGCACTCCTCAAAGCGCCATGACCTTTCATCTTCCGACTCTGCATGTGCATGCAGGTCTATTGCAGTGAATGGGAGACTCTGACGACAGAGTCAGAGACCTGAAGATCTCCAAGTCAGAAGACTTGCTCGGAGGAGCACAGAACCCTGTTTGTTTCAACAATCGGAGGTCGAAACGGCACGGATCCTCACCGATGACATATCTCAGGACATATATCCCTCTGTTTTTGGATCGCCCCCCCCCCCGCCCCACAACAAGATCAGGGCTCAATAGGAGGGCACAGAAAAAGGAAATACACCTCAACATGGTATTGCAAGTGTATTTCGTGAGGGATCCAGTGACCACTTGGTAAAGTCTGCTGGGGGGACTTAAAAAGTAAGTAAAAAATGTTAGTACATTTTTCGAAAATATAAAAAAAAGTTAAAACCCCCCCTTTTCCATTTTTCACATAAACCTAATTGGTATTGCTGGAAACTATTAAAATATCTATTAGAATATCACATTATTTAGCCCGCAAGGGTGGTATGTACCCCAAAATGGTACCATTAAAAAGTACAGCTCGCCCAGCAAAACACAAGCCCTCACAACGCTCTTTTGAGGGAAAAAATAAAAACGTTGTAGGTCTCAGAATATGACGACACACAGTTAATTTTTGTTTTTAAAAATATATTTTTATAAAAGTATAAAAACACAAAAAACTATATAAATTTGGTATCACTATAATACTACTGACCCACAGAATAAGTTAACGTCAATTTTATGGCAAAATCTCTAAATGCATTATATGGCACAGTAAATGGTGCATTAAAAAATACATCGTATCCCGCAAAAACGCCCTAATACAATAAAAAAATGTAGACGGAAATATGGTTCTTGGAAGGTCAAGATATAAAACAAAAATTGGCTGTGTCCTTAGGGGTTAAACATTTATTTTGCGTTTTGAAAATAACAGTAAAATTCCAGGTTGTCTAAAATTTTTGAATTTGAAGGTCAATTTGGCAATTTGCAACTTCATTATTTTTTTTTTTTAAAAAGAACAATAATTTAAGCAATTTTTTTCTTGAGTCTGAAGAAAAGATGAAATAAATGAATAGTCTATTTTAGGGAATAAATGTCTCATCGCTGAGCACAACAGTGAGTTTTTTTATGTCGCAATATTTGAAAGCACTTAGGATGTTCTCCTCATCTTTATTTCCTGTCCTTTCAATACAACTGACTTGTGAAATACAGTGGGGCTGGGTTTCCCCATTGTTTAATGTATGACCCGGTGACTCAAGATCACATCGTTTTCTAAAATAGAAATTAAATTTTAGAACATCACAGTCTGTTCAATGACCACGCGTAACCAGATTTACTTCAAAGCACTGATATTGTAGGCTAGATTAATCATATAAAGGTTCAGTAGATATCCAAGGATCATGATGGCCCCCTGCCCTTACTCTTCACGATCCATATAGATTTTGAGACTTCACACTGGTGTTTTCCTTAAGAGGTTGTCCGACGAGAATAAAAAGGATTTATGATTTTTTTTTTCTGAAATGAGGAAACTTTGTAATATACTTTCTTTTCTAAATCTGCACGGATTGCAAGTTTTCAGTCCCCGTCTCGTGTGCCCGGAAGTTTTGGAGCTGCCGTTCTTGTAGTGACACACCGAAATAAACCTCCTCTTGATGTGTTGATGACACGGATGAAGGGGCTGGCTGCCTGGCTCAATTCATCAGCTAAGCCAGCCCCTCCTCCGTCACGGCTGATTTAAAGACCGAGGAGGGGACTGGCTTAGCTGATGAATCGAGCCAGACAGCCAGCCCCTTCATCCGCGTCATCGACACACAGAAAGGAGGGGGAGCTCCTTCCCCCAGAACCGGTTTCGGCACAAGAACAGCCGGTCCGGACTTCTAGGTCCACGCAACAGCGACTGAAAATCTGCGATCCGTGCAGGTTTGGAAAATAAAGTATATTACAAAATGTCTTCATTTCAGAAAAGAAAAATAATGAATTGTTTTAATTTTTTTCAGACAACCCCTTTAATGTCTTTACAGAGGCCTTGACATGTGTTAACCGAGTCTAAAGATGGCCATGCATATTGGATATCTGTCGGCAGAACCGTTATTTCTCTTGACTCCCCGACTGAGCACGGATGTATATTTAAATGGGGAGAGGGGAACAAACCACTTTCGATAAACTCTAGCATTGGCTAATCTCCTGTGGGAACAAATGGCATATTGAAATCCAATATCTTTTTGAACTTCTAATCGGGGGGAGTTGGGCGGCTTCCATATATATTAGATTGATTACTGATCTCGGCTGAGTTTTGTCTTCTGTGTTTGGGCTCCTTTAGAAGAATTAGGAAGAAAATCAAGTCAAAGTGAGAGGTGCATATGAGAAGATCACATTATTAAAGTTTTTAAACACCACTGATTTCCAGAGTGAATTGACTCTATAAAGCCCCTTTGGCACTGACCCAGAGATGCCTGTTAATGGGAATCTGACACAACATTTATATCTCCATGCCTCTCAATGTAGCAGTTTTGGCAGCTGTGAAGTGGTGGCTTCTTTTTCTGTCATTGCACCAGCACTGCATGCTACTACAGCAATACTTGTGGGATAACAAGGCAAGCACTGAAAGGTTTAATCAAGTTACAAGATACAACAGAATATTGTTCTATATACCTTTCCAGATTTATTTTTTTACCCTCTTGCAATTACATTTGCTTTGTGCCGTTTTAATGGCTTATTAATCGTTTTTGCCACCTCACTTTTCCTCTGGTTTCCTGACTATTTGATTCCACCATGATATCTGGGCAGGGTTTTCCTCCCCGGTACATAATGTGGTCTGTGCACAAAGGTCAGTCAGGACATTGACGAGTCTGAGAGCGGAGCCAGGGCTGTTCCCATTGAAGTGCCAGCAGTGGATTTATCATTAGGGCTGTGATTTTGCTCCATAAATGTTTAGTAAAATATGAGTTTAGGTCGTTCTGCATACCATAGAAACTTTGTTTACAGCTCCAAAGCATGGGATAGGACAGCAAAAAAAAACTAAAAACTTGGTACATTTGAGACTCCTACGGCAGATTTATTAATAGTGTCTTGAATTTAGAAAGCTTAGAACGACACTAAATGCTCCAAATTTATCACAGTGGCTTAGTCTGTATGATAAATTTGGTGCATCTTTAGACACTTTTTTCTTTGTCATCTCTTGGTCAACTCACTTTAGACCAACTTTTTTGCGCAATCTTTTTGCACAATGTGGATATTTTAAGCCTCACCCCTTTCAACTTAACCACACCCCTTTTCCTTAAGGCACACCTCCTTGTTGAGTGTGGCATAAAGGGAGTCTTTAACAGTTAATAAAATAATTCTGACTAAATTCGAATAGTATATCTGCCCCCTGTCTACAAAGGGAAATCTATGGGTGCCCAGAGCAACTAACAAAAAAATTAGCTGCAGCAAATCTACCGCAAACTAGATAATGATGCGTAATGTGTGATTGGCTACTGTTTAACAATTGAATAAATAACCCCAATATATTAAAAACAGAGTTCAACCTCTAAGCTTCAAAGTTTAATTGAGATGAGCTGCAATACCAGAAACAGCCTACTAACAAAAGTGGCGCTGTTTCTGGATAAAAACATAGGACAACTTTTCTAATCCTAAACGACCCCTTTAAAATCACATAGTTGACTAGCTCTAAAAATTATATCATAGTGTTTATATAGAAAGAAGAAGGACATATTTGCCCTTTAAAGGGAATCTATCGGGAGATTTTATACTACCAAACGGCTGACACCGCTAGGTAGCTATCGGGTAACAGATTTTGAACATATCAGTGTAGAAGATGCCACTGCTTGCTTCAATGTAAAATATAAGTTTTATTTTGCTGCCCAAGTGTCCCGCGAACCAGGAAGCTAGGATTGGAGCGCTAGATGGCGGATACTTCCTAGTTCAGCAGACACTCGCGCGGCAAAATATAACTAAAGCCCTGTTCACATCTCAATTCAGCATTCCGTTGTTCTGCTCCGTCAAAGGAGCAAAACAACGAAAATGCTGAAAGTGCAGGTTCCATTGAACAACGGAGACAACTCGGCGCCCAACGGAACCCATTGACTTTAATGGGTTCCATTGGTTTTCCATCAGGGTGTCTGTGGTTTTACCATGAACATTAGTACAGCATGCTGCGCTATTGTTTTTATGGAATTTTCGGCAGAATCTGCGACTGAGGCCCCTAAAGGAGCCTCCAACGCAGATATGAATGAGGCCTTATTTTTTACACTGATGCAATCAGTGAACCCTGGTATGTTCCTAATCTGTTACCCGATAGCTGCCTAGCGGTATCAGCCGTTTAGGTTTGACACACAATTCCTTTAAATAGGAGTATGATTAAAGTGATGCTTCATCTCAGAGCCAGTTAAATAAAAAAAGATATATTAGGAAATTGCATGAATAGCAGTGTCTGGGATCATTAGCCTGTATATTGCTTGCAAAAACATTGTTACTTTATATAAACTAAATATCAGTATATTACACAAAGAACTTGAATGTATGTAACAAGATGGAGTCTGCATAAGGAACACGCCTATGGAAGACACCGCCCCTGGAATGCAAGAGGAGTGTACAGATGAACTTACAGCTGAATAGAGACAATGGGGCTTAAAGAGGCTCTGTCACCAGATTTTGCAACCCCTATCTGCTATTGCAGCAGATAGGCGCTGCAATGTAGATTACAGTAACGTTTTTATTTTTAAAAAACGAGCATTTTTGGCCAAGTTATGACCATTTTTGTAGTTATGCAAATGAGGCTTGCAAAAGTCCAAGTGGGTGTGTTTAAAAGTAAAAGTCCAAGTGGGTGTGTATTATGTGCGTACATCGGGGCGTTTTTAATACTTTCACTAGCTGGGCGCTCTGAAGAGAAGTAACATCCTCTTCTCTTCAGAACGCCCAGCTTGTGACAGTGCAGATCTGTGACGTCACTCACAGGTCCTGCATCGTGACGGCCACATCGGCACCAGAGGCTACAGTTGATTCTGCAGCAGCATCAGCGTTTGCAGGTAAGTCGATCTTACCTGCAAACGCTGATGCTGCTGCAGAATCAACTGTAGCCTCTGCTGCCGATGTGGCCGTCACGATGCAGGACCTGTGAGTGACGTCACAGATCTGCACTGTCACAAGCTGGGCGTTCTGAAGAGAAGAGGATGTTACTTCTCTTCAGAGCGCCCAGCTAGTGAAAGTATTAAAAATGCCCCGATGTACGCACATAATACACGCCCACTTGGACTTTTACTTTTAAACACACCCACTTGGACTTTTGCAAGCCTCATTTGCATAATTACAAAAATGGTCATAACTTGGCCAAAAATGCTCGTTTTTTAAAAATAAAAACGTTACTGTAATCTACATAGCAGCGCCTATCTGCTGCAATAGCAGATAGGGGTTGCAAAATCTGGTGACAGAGCCTCTTTAAGCACCTTCCTACAGAGAAGATTTTTTTTGTAAACTCTTTGTTCAATAAAAGTTTGTTGTACTTCCTACTTCACTGAGGGAGGATGTCTACCAACATTTCTGCCTGGTATATTTCTTCCACGCATGTCCTCCGTTTCCAATTTACAGAGGTGGTTATTCGGTGTGAAATAACAGGGAAAAGTAAGGAACCCTGACAGCAGTCCTTTAATATAATTATACAATTGGAAACTATACAGCCAGGGCTCATTCAGACGAGTGTGTATCATTTCTGTTTGACGGCCGTCACACAGACTCATGTATTTCAATGGGGCCTGTTCACACGATCGTTGTTTCAACAGAGCGTGTGAAGGGTCCGTGAAAAAATAGGACATGTCCTATTTTACTGTGTGTCACGCATCCCTCCATAGACTCTAGTCTATGGGGGATCCATGACAACGCGTCCCCCACGGGAGCACCTCGGACGTGACAAACGTTAGTTTTCCACATCCAAGGTTGCCGACGCTCGTCTGAATGTAGCCTTAAGGGGACCCCAAATTGGAATATTTGGATTTGACCAAGTTCCTTATCATATTATATTTTGCTATAATATTTTATGGGTGCAAATGTGACTTTTTTTCTTGGTTAAGTGGGATTGCAGCTTAGTCTAAATCCCGAGGTGATAAGCAGTATTAGAATGTTAAGTAGCTGTAAGTCTGGCTTGTGTGAGCTGCCTACATGTGACCATTATCCATCTACACATATGAAGGGAGTAAAGTGCCCATCTCTTTATGAGTGGCTTATACAGAGCTGATGTATTACTGGCTCCATCTATTATTTTGTGTATCTGTGTACCGACCACTTACGCTTCTGCTAAATGTACGCAAACAGCCCTAAATATATAGGAGGATTTTGTCATAATTCACTTGGCGCCGGTTTCTGCGATGTAACAGAGACATAAGTCAGCGTAAACATTTGGGTTTAAAATAAAAGTAGTAGATAAAAGTCTCTACGACTGTTTATTTGCTTGATTCGGTATTTGGAGGTTTACTGTAAACCTCGCTGTGCAAGAGATAGTAAGTGGTAGCTTGGATTATTATATGATTTTTATTATATACACACCGCACTGGGGAATTAAAGTGACCTTTTCCGTGGTCTTTGCAAGTCTTTAAACATGGATTTTCTAGGGCAGAGATCACACGCAATGGTCCTCGAGAACGAGCATTTTAGTATTAAAGATAAAAGTTACTATTAAAGTTATACTGTAGAGGAAATACAAAGTAGCGTAGACAAACTGCAGGGAGATCAGGGAAGCCAGGCGAAGCCGCTCCGCCTCTGTATATTGAAGCAATTTATATTCGTTCTTTTATATACTTTTAGTTGCAGTATAAACGAATGCACTCTTCTCCTAATAGCGAAAGAACCTGACAGGCTATTACAATATTTGTACTATTTAGGACCTGTTCACATCAGCGTTTGGTTTCCGTTCAACCTTTCCATCGGAGGACCGGTGAACGGAAAGCCAAACGGAAACTATAGCTTCTGTTTGCATTACCATTGATTTCAATGGTAATATAAAAGGATAATGCAATGCTAATGCTAATGCTTCCATTGCAGTTGGTCTCCGTTTGTGTCCATTCGGTAAAGTTTTCGGGTGTTTTTTCACGGAAACAAAAGTGCTGTTCACTACACTTTTGTTTCCGTGTTGGACCTGGTATTTTCTGGCACAAGCCTGCCTTGAAAAAAACGACATTCAGGCTAAATGTCATAGTTACTCGGCTCGACTATATTTTTTTCCCAACACTTGTCAAGTATCGGAAAAAGTGCGTAGCTTTCTAGTCGCTCATGTTTAAAAGAAAATATTGCCACTTTTGTAAGCAGAATGCTGGCAGTGCTTTCTTGTACAAATATTGCACAGTAAAAGTACAAGGAAACCTGTCGCATTTCAATAGCTGTGCTGCATTCATTAACATGGCATGCACCAAGTGGATAAATATGGCACACTGCATAGGAAATAAATACTGGTGCACCGTATGCGCAATGCGCCAATGTCTATGGGATGCAACGTCACGTGAAATAACGATGTATCCAAACATGTCACAAGAATCACTGGGTGGCCCCAGTGTCACTTATTTTGGGTTGAGACATCAACTTTGCCATTTACGGCCATAAATATAGACCTAGCCCTCTGTTTTATGAAGCCCAGCTCGTCCCAAGTAGACAATACAAAGATAAAATGTCTAGACTACTACATGAAGGGAAACACATGGATGATATTGTTTTGGACAGCTGGGGACATGTTTGCAGCCTTGGTTTGGGGTCTAAAATGAAAATACTGCAATTTATTTATTTTTTATAGATCGGTGAGTTCAATGGAAAATTCTGCAACTAGATAAAGATCTGCTGTAGTGGAGATGAATTTGTAGTCAGTACTTTAATCATTTTTTTTCATTATTATTACAGGTAGCAGGGCAGATATTCTATAATAGACATATTATGCATTTTTTTTTTATATTTCTAGTACATTGAGTGCATGAATATATCCCACAGCGAATACAATCCTCACTGTTTGTAGTACTTAAAGCTTCTTAAACCTTAGCGAGCTTTAATCAGGGTGTGTACCCCATAATGACACCCCAGGACAAGACCACCATAGTCAGTAATTAGCATGACATAGAGGACTACAGGGGTGGGTACGAGGGAGAGCAGGCGGCAGTGTCACCGATTTCCTCAATTGCCTGAAGCAAAGCAGTGGTAGGCCAAGATACTTTTTCTGTTTACATTTAAAGGAAATCTCCACCTCTGGGAAACTTCCTTGACAAAAATGCCAAAATCTTGCTGTTGTCTACAGAGTCACTGTGTTAAGGGGGTTTTACACTGGGCGATTACCGGACAGACAAGTGATCATAGAACGCTCGTTGACGATAAATGCCCTGTGTAAACAGGGCAGCGATCAGCAGAAGAACGAGCAAACGCTGGATCATCTGCTGATCGTATCGTTTTAAAAAAACTAAAATATTATCGTTGTCGGCAGCACATCTCCTGTGTAAACAGGGAGACGCACTGCCGACCTGATAATGTATGGGGACGAGCGATCGGAATAACGACCACTCGTCCCCATCCATAGATCCGTGTGACAGGAGCAAACGAGCGCCGATCAATGAGCTGCCTCGTTGATCGGCGCTCTTTGCACCGGCCAAAATTGGCCGGTGTAATAGGGCCTTTAGTCTGTACTATGTTACCACTTGGTGCAAGTATGCCATTGAATTCTATGGTCTTGTGGTACTAACATAAGACCATATGGCTGCTCTGTATACATCTAGTACCTGTCCTATTGTTTGTATCTGATTTTTGATGGATTGTTTTAGTTAAAGTGGTTGCATGAGATTAGAAAAAAATGGCCGCTTTCTTTTACAAACCGTGCCACCCTTGTGCATTGATGTAAAAGGGGATGAGATGCAGTACCAGACACAGCCCATAGACAAGTGTGGCACTGGGAGGAAGCAGTCATGTTTTTATAATCTCATGCAAACAGTAATTAGCTTATCAATTTATTAACTTGTCAGCGGAACTAAAGGAAAAAAACGAACCGCAAAATAAATTGCAGCAATAAGGTATGACAGCATGGAGGAACTTTAATAACGGTTTGGTCTATGTGAATGAGCATATTAATGGGTATTCTACAATAAGCATTTCTTTCATTCTCGCTACATATGGTGACCAGACATTTTGCAAAATCTGTACAAATATTAGGTAATAAAGTCTCATACATCTGCATGTGTGGTCTCTAGAAGGTGAATAGTCATTGCTTTTATCTCACCAAATGTGTCATTTAATTTTCAGTCAAAATGTTGTTAAATGTGATAGTAATCCATATACAATAGCAATATACGCTACTGTTCATGCCAAGCTACAACTAGCAGCGTCCGTATATAAGGGGATACTCAACCTGTTCTAAGAACTAGAAGAACTACAGTGGATCCTACAGGGAGGAGAAGTATGACTATAAGCTTATTTCTTGTTTTTAGATTCATTCTTATTTTTACCTACAAAAAAAAAACTGCATGCAAAAAATGTATCAAAGTGTGAACAGGGCCTGACAAGTCGGAAAAAAAAACCCTAAACACAGGAAGTGTCAGGCCTCATGCACACGAACGTAGCCGTGTGCACGGCCGTGATTTTCGGGTCGGCCGGCTGCGGACTGTCAGCCGCGAGCCGCCCGCAAATCACGGGCAATGCACATGGCCATTATTTTCAGTGAGCCCGGACCGCAGAACACGGCCTTAATAAGACAGGTCCGTTCTTTCTGCGGTGCGGGCTCCCGGGCCGTGCACGGACAATAAAAACTACGGTCGTGTGCATGGCCCCATAGAAATGAATGGGGCCACAATTCTCCCGTGGATTTTCGGGGGAATTGCGGCCGCAAAAACATGTTCGTGTGAATGGGGCCTTATCTTGAAGTTATAGTGCAACTATAGCCTTAAAGGGGTTGTACACAATTAGAAATTACATGGCTGCTATCTTCCAGAAACAGCACCACACCTGTCCATGGGTAGTGTCTGGTATTGCAGCTTAGCTCTACTGAAGGGAACGAGGCTGAGCTGCATTACAATACACAAGTAGTAGACAGGTGTGGCACTGTTTTTGGAAAAAAACCCGCCATGTAATTTCTAATCCTGTGCAACCCCTTTAAGGCCTATAACGTCAAGCACTAATAACACGGATAAGGCTATGTTCACACTGCTGGCACAGGCTTTGTTCGGAGCCTTTGTCGGCAGTCCTGACAGATTTGGAGGGAGGAATATCGCTGCATGTTCTTCCCCACAAAATGACGGAACCCGACAGTACCCCTTTGTAATGCAACTATGGGTCAAGGTCTCCGTTATAAGGCCTTAGGCCCTAGACCCGGCATAACACAGTGTATCAGTTTTGACTGAAATGTTCCTTTAATGAGGACTTTTCACGTTTCTGATTCTGACCAGTTCTCTGCACTTACACTTTTATGTAAAAAAAAAAAAAAAAAAGTTCTGGCGCCGGTGACGCTGTGTACATAAAACTCAATAGTGCAGGAGCTGGAATGGAACATATAACTTCATAGAGACCGGTTCAGGAAACGTTTACATCTTTATTCCACAATGATCTAAGCTTTAACCGTTTTCTGACCTGGAGTTTTAATCACGTCTGAAAATGTTTCAGTTAAATCGCGGGTTCTTTATTATTGCCCAGAGCAAAAGTAAAATGTCTTGGCTGACAAGTTGTAAAGAAAAGTGAAGCTGTATAAGTGAACCTCTGCTTTCCCCAGAGGCAAAATTCATTTCTGCTTTAAAGTCCATACTTTCCTCTGGAATTTTCATTGCTTTCATAACTGAACGGATTTTCCTCCTATTGTGCGTGCCAGTTTTAAATCCCTGATCACTTCATAATGTTTATGCTTTATAAAAGTTGTGTTTTACGCAGAAAATTATAAGTTGTTAACGGGTTGCTGTGGTATTCATCAAATAAGAAAATAAACAGGCCTGTTACCAAAGGTAAGATAACACGTAGCTCACCGCAACAAAGATCTGAGATCATTAACATATACAAGACCTAGTCTTCCTTATGAACCAGAACATAGGTTTGGCGCTGATGAAAAGCCCATTTATGCTGACCATCGAAAAAGAGCGAATCGTAAAAAACAAATGGTTTGCCATCGCTCTTCATGGATCATGCTGCCATCGTTATCGACAAATGTTATCGTTATGTTAGGCCCCCATCTGCCATAGCAGCCTATCGGTAGACCCTTGTGTAGATCTTAGGCTGCATGCACACTTCCGTCTTCCGCTAATGACGGTTCCGTGAATCACGGACTGCACACAGATGGCTTCCGTGTGCAGTCCGTTGTTTCACGGACCAATTCAATGCTATGGCCGAGACTGTTCCGTCAAAAACGGACAGGAGTAGGACTTCTTCTATTTTTGACGGAACGGACGCACGGTTCGGTTAAAACAACGGAGGTGTGCATGGCTCCATTTAAATGAATAGGTCAGAGTGCGATCAGTTTAAAAAACGAATAGCACCCCGAAAAAAATAACTGAAGTGGGCATGAGGCCTTATTCCCCCTGCATGTCTTTTCATATCATTAATAGGCTGTTTCTCTTTTCATAGTCAGTGTAGCTGAACGCAATCTGTTTGAAAGTGGCTCGTGACCTTCAGAAGGTTAGTGACCTCTGCAATAAGCGGATTTCCAAACAAAAATAAAATAAAAAATAACATATGCCTATGAATGTTTTTCAAGGAGTGTCATCTGCAGGGCGTCCGCAATCACGGACCGTGCACATACAAGATGTGCATTGACTCTAAGTAGCCCGGACCGCAAATGCAGCCCGTAAAATGACTTGTCCTATATTTTTGCGGTCCGGGCTCCCGGGCAATTCACGGACCGTGGTAACTCAAAGAATAGAATGTGTTTTGTGGTATTTACTGCTATAGTCACAATTCTTTGTCACTTGCGAATATCGATTAATTATTATTGTGCATGACTGGTTGGGGCCCCTCTAGTACAGGTATAGCAAAGATATTCATTGTAGTTTGCTATGCCACTATTCTGAGACACAAATATACTCAGAGGAGTTGTCGCTTCAAAATTCTTTAAGTTTTAGGGCGGATTCAGACGAACGTGTCTTGCGTCCGTGCTGGACCTATACAAGTCTATGGGGCAGTGCAGACAGTCCGTGAGTTTTGCGCAGCATTAGTCCGCTGCGTAAAACTTACGACATGTTCTATGTTTCGGCGTTTTTTGCACATCACGCACCCATTGAAGTCAATGGGTGCGTGAAAATCACGCATGCCCCACGGAAGCACTTCCGTGGGACAAGCGTTATAACAGTAAAGGAATGAACGTAAACAGAAAAGCACCACGTGCTTTTCTGTTTACAAACATCCAAACGGAGTGTCATAAAGATGGCAGCTGCGCGAAAAGTACGCAGCCGCGCAGCCATATGAACAGGGCACACGTAGCTGTCAAGTGCCTTTTGCGCATGCAAAACGCTGCGATTTTTGCGTGTGCAAAACGCGCACGCTCGTCTGAATCTGGCCTTAGGAGGAAATTTGCGTCATGCTTAACATAGTTGTGTGATGCCTGTCCCTTGTTCATTGCTCACAGGATCTCTGATCAATATTCTCAGTGAGCTCTTACAATATATTCTATGGAACATCACTAGATCGGTCTCTGCCGGGAGCATGACTGATGCAATAAAAATTAAAAAAATTAATTCATTACTGCAACAATTGGCAATGGCAAAAGCAGTAAATGGATGAATGTCCCAGGTCTTGTGAATCGCATTTGAATAAAGGCTCTTTTTATAAGTTTTATCATCACATGGTGCACAAAACATTCTGATCTGGATCACACAGAACAAGTTCATCCTAAAATAAAGTTATACACTCCTCAACATTGAAATTGCAACACCAATGAGGAAAAGTTTTGGAATTGTGGCAATCACGGGATCGATAGACATGTTAATGATATACAAATTATAAAAAAATGGAAATACAATATTCCAAACATCTTGATTTATTCAGTATCGAGTATGAGCGCCACGTGCAGAAATCCACGCACTTACACGCCTTGGCATGCTATCAATAAGTTTATTAATGGTTGAAAAAACAGAGAAGATCCAGCGATATGTGGTATGAATCGGAAAAACTCAATTTCCACTTTATTCAGATGGAAGCAAACACAGCTTAGAAAAAACACCAGGAGAAATGACATGGTGGTAAGTTATGGCAGTAAAAAAGCCTACGCGTTTCAAGCACTGGCTGTGCTCTTAATCATGGCTAGATCAGAATAAAGTGGAAATTGAGTTTTTCCGATTCATACCACACATCGCTGGATCTTCTCTGTTTTTTCTACTATTACCTGCCGTGTGCCGTCGCGGATGATCCGGGCGATTATCAACACAGGAGTATCAGACTGGTGAGCTGGAGGTTTCCTCCCATTCCCTTTTCCCTTCATTACCACGTTAATAATGGTTGTCTGAGGAATATTATGCCACACTGAATGCACTTGGGCCCGCAAATCATCAAGATTGGCTGCTGGCAGCTCCCTTTGCAATTGCCGTTCAATGACGTCCCAAATGTGCTCGATGGGAGACAAGTCCGGAGACGCTGCAGACCCTGGTAGCATGTTTAGGCCACACAGACTGCTCACAGTAGCACGATCAACATGCGGCCTGGCTTTGTTCTGTTGAAAAACGGCTTCTGGAACACTTTGGAGAAGTGGCCGTACCACTGGTACCATGACCAAATCAATGTAACGCCGAGCTGTTAGTGTACCTGAAATGAAGACTAGAGGGATCCGGTTACTATACATTATGCCACCCCACACCATAATCCCAGGAGTAGGACCAGTGTGATGTTCCCTTGTGAGGCATTGCCAACGTGGTCCCCAGACCAATCTCCGGCTATCATTGTGTTCGAGACAAAAGTGTGACTCATCGTTGAAGAGGATAGACCTCCATTTTAGCGACTATTGCCGTCTGGATGTCCACCATGACAACCTTTGAGAGCGGTGGCGTGTAGACAATGAAACAACTGTAGCTGGACATCTGGCTCGTAGATCAGCAGAGCACTAATGATCTTCAGGTACTATTAGTGAAAGCCTAAGGGTGCGGTCTCATATTTATCTGAATGGAAGCTGCGGAAAACCATGCACCTGCTGCAGAAATAACCCCATTCAGATGAATGGAAAAGATTTTCAGTCGCACAAATTTATGTAAGAAAATCTGCCACGTGTGACTGCGCCCTTAAAGGGGTTGTCCCATTGCAGGTCTGGCTCCTGGCACACCCAGCAAAATCAACTGAAGCTTTAGGGCATGACCACACATGGCGGAATTCCTCCGCAACTGTCCGCATCAATGCCGCACAGAATCTGCGTTGCAGATTCTGCAGCGGATCTGCACAAAATGTGCAGAAAATTGATGCGGACTGGCCGCTGCGGACTGCAGGAAAAGTGCTTCTCTTCTCCCTATTCAGTGCAGGATAGAGAGAAGGGACAGCACTTTCCCTAGTGAAAGTCAAAGAAATTCATACTTACCGCCCGTTGTCTTGGTGACGCGTCCCTCTTTCGGCATCCGGCCCGACCTCCCTGGATGACGCTCCAGTCCATGTGACCGCTGCAGCCTGTGCTTGGCCTGTGATTGGCTGCAGCCGTCACTTACACTGAAACGTCATCCTGGGAGGCCGGACTGGAGACAGACGCAGGGAGTTCTCGGTAAGTATGAACTTATATTTTTTTTTACAGATACATGTATATTGAGATCGGTAGTCACTGTCCCGGGTGCAGAAACAGTTACTGCCGATCGCGCAACTCTTTCAGCACCCTGGACAGTGACTATTTACAGACGTCTCCTAGCAACGCTCCCGTCATTACGGGAGCCCCATTGACTTCCTCAGTCTGGCTGTAGACCTAGAAATACATAGGTCCAGCCAGAATGAAGAAATGTCATGGTAGTAAAAACAATACGCTCCGCAGCACACATAAGATCTGCGGACTTCATTGCGGAATTTTGACTCTCCATTGAAGTCAATGGAGAAATTCCGCCATGAGTCCGCAACCAGTCCGCCACTGCTCCGCAACAGACAGAGCATGCTGCGGACACCAAATTCCGCTCCGCAGCCTATGCTCCGCAGCGGAATTGTACGCATCGTGTAAACGAACACTGCTAAATTAAAGTGAAAGTCAATGGAGAAACGGCTCCGCTGCGGATTAACGCTGCGGAGTGTCCGCAGCGGAATTTAAGTGAAATTCCGCCATGTGTGAACCCGCCCTTATCTGGCCAGACATTTTCTCTGCAGCATGGTAGCCAGAACAGGAGCCGATATTACAATGTGGCTCTGTTTTCGCTTCTAGAGAGAGGTCTCTTCATGAGACAACCCCTTTTAAATGTGATCATTTTATAGTAGAACCTACGCTTTTATATTAGACAATTACATTTAGAGTAATTACTTGACCACCGGTTTTATGACACGGAGTGATTTTCTTAATAGAGCTGGGAAGCCTCTGGAAAATCTAATTTCCGCTCACATCCCCTTCAGTAGGCGAATTATGGTTTATGACAGCTTGTGTCTGTTGTTCTATATACAGAACGCAGGCTGCTATGAATTTTTTTTTGGGGGGGGATGCCATGCTAACAGAATCCTGCTCATAAAAGTGAGAGTCTGGCAGTAGATACATTGGGGCAGTGTTAACTTAGACAAGGCAGTTAGAAAATGTGCAATATATATTATGATTGTGCATTCTATACGATAAATTTACACCATCTAAAGCGTGTCAGCAGAGGGAATCATGAAGTGCCCTAAAATGTACTGCTAGACGGCTGCGTTAACTCTGGACTTGATATAACACAGTGGACCTGGTCTGATGCTCTGTGTCCAAAGTCCTGTTTTCAGATGAAAGAAAATTTTGCATTTCATTTGGAAATCCAGATCCCAGAGTCTGGAGGAAGAGTGGAGAGGCATCAATCCAAGTTTCTTGCAGTCCAGTGTGAAGTTTCCACAGTCAGTGATGGTTTGGGGGGCCATGTCATCTGCTGGTGTTGGTCCACTGTGTTATATCAAGTCCAGAGTCAGCGCAGCCGTCTAGCAGGACATTTTCGAGCATTTCATGCTTCCCTCTGCTGACGAGCTTTATGGAGAAGCTGATTTCATTTTCCAGCAGGACTTGGCACCTGTCCACACTGCCAAAAGTACCAATACCTGGTGTAATAACCACAGTATCACTGCGCTTGATTGGCCAGCAAACTCGCCTGACCTAAACCCCATAGAGAATCTATAGGGTATTGTCAAGAGGGAGATGATGGACACCAGACCCAACAATGCAGACGAGCTGAAGGCCGCTGTCAATGCAACCTGGGCTTCCATAACACCTCAGCAGTGCCACAGGCTGATCGCCTCCATGCCATGCCGCATTGATAACACCTCAGCAGTGCCACAGGCTGATCGCCCCCATGCCACGCCACATTGATAACACCTCAGCAGTGCCACAGGCTGATCGCCCCCATGCCACGCCACATTGATAACACCTCAGCAGTACCACAGGCTGATCACCCCCATGCCACGCCACATTGATAACCTCAGCAGTGCCACAGGCTGATTGCCTCCATGCCACGCCACATTGATAACCCCTCAGCAGCGCCACAGGCTGATCGCCTCCATGCCATGCCGCATTGATAACACCTCAGCAGTGCCACAGGCTGATCGCCTCCATGCCATGCCGCATTGATAACACCCCAATAGTGCCACAGGCTGATCACCCCCATGCCACGCCACATTGATAACCCCTCAGCAGCGCCACAGGCTGATTGCCTCCATACCACGCCGCATTGATAACACCACAGCAGTGCCACAGGCTGATCGCCCCCATGCCACGCCGCATTGATGCAGTAATTCATGCAGAAGGGGCCCCGACCAAGTATTGAGGGCATATACTGTACATACTTTTCAGTAGGCCAACATTTCGGTATTAAAAATCATTTTTTAAATTGGGCTTATATAATATTCTAATTTTCTGAGACACTAATTTTTGGGTTTTCATTAACTGTTACCATAATCAACATTAAAAGAAAAAAATGCTGGAAATAGATCACTCTGTGTGTAATGAATCTATATCATATGAGTTTCACTTTTTGAGTTGAATTACTGAAATGAATTAACTTTTTGATGATATTCTAATTCATTGAGAAGGACTAGTACAAGTGTAGATTCCTATAATTTACTACTCAATAGAAAAATCAGGTGGAATTATTTATTTTTATACTGTGTGGATAACTATAGTTAAATGGGTTGCCTCAGGAAAACTACTACTTTTTTAAAAGAAGCAGGGATCAGTTTTGGTTTCTCTAAACCCAGGTGATCGGCTGTTATCCCCGGGGGAAGCTGCATTAAAGCATCTAGCCTCCACAGCAGGATGAACGTAGTGCTACGTGCTGGCCAAGTGAAATAAATCGCTGTCCATGAAATGCATGGACGTGCCAGGTCCGCTGGAGCAGGAGCCACTCTTAGAGTGGCTCTCTGATTTGCCACATATAGGGGGGTATTGAGCGGGGCATCCTCCTCTATGACGTCTAGATGCCCTAGCAGGGGATACTTGTCATGAAACAACCCTGTTAATCATGTTAAAGCAACATTCTGGGTAAATAAGTAAAGAATTACATTTTGTTGAACTACTGTTAGTCACTTTTTGTAGCAGGAAGGCTGGCCATACACATTAAATGTATGTTGGCCGAACCTGCATGCATGTGTATGGAGGAGTTAGGAAGAATAGCTGTCAGCCGGACTAGCTTTCTAAAATGTATGGCCAGCTTAAGATGTGGGACTGCTGGACTTTGTGCCATTAATTGCTGCAGTGTTTGCTTATCGCAGGTATGTGTGCCAATTTGTACCGGTAACACGTTGGATACAGCGATGACAATCACACTTGCAAATTACATGTTGACTTTTGCTGTTATAGCAAGTTGTATATCAGTCCCCTTAGAAGTCACACAAATGGCTTGTTTTAATGTCATGATTGATGTAATTGTGCATAACATTGCAGATAGTGTTGGTGCTATGTAGCAAAAAGAATGCAACATTTTCTGATATCCTCAATGCTTCTGAAGACAAAACCTAAAAATAGTTATGGTTAGGATTAAAGAAATTGAGGGGAATGGCAAAATAATGGCTCCTCACCAGTGGGTGGGTAAATGATTGCTGACCAATGCTATCAAAGCAATCTGGTTGGCTCAATCTTATCCACTTCTGCAGATTTAATGTACAAAACTGACATTTATTTGTGTCCTTGAACATCACATTACTTTGTATGATAAAAAATATATGACCAGCATTAATTACTATTAACTTAAATGAAAAATTCAATAGTATATTTTTATATACATTAACTTGATCAATTAAAAGCTTACTTGGGGACATTAGGACATTTTTATTTTTCTGTTCCTCTAAAAATAAAGCACCAAAAATGCCACTAAAAATGCACGAACTTTAGAAAGAGTTGTCATGTTTCTCACAAATACTCAAGGCGCCTCTTTGAAGAAGACCCTAGGCCGCTGTCCACTAGAGCACCACTGGGAATCCAACAGTTATAGAGCAAACACATCATCGGTAAATTCCCTGTTCATTAGATATTGCCAAAATACAGTTATGTTATGCCCAACGAGCCATTACATAGCCTTAAAAGCTTTGTTAATGGGATTGGTGAATTACAAATATTCCAATTACTATAGAAACTCTCCTTCCCTGAGCGGCCTGATTCTTAGGGGAGATTCACACGAACGTTGCGTTTTTGCGCGCGCAAACAACGCAGCGTTTTGCGAGCGCAAAAACCATTTGACAGCTGCGTGTGTCATGCGTGTCTGATGCGCGGCTGCGTGATTTTCGCGCAGCCGGCATCATAGAGATGAGGCTTGTCAACGCCCGTCACTGTCCAAGGTGCTGAAAGAGCTAAATCTTTCAGCACCCTCGACAGTGAATGCCGAACACAACAGCGAAAAACCTGTAAAAAAAAAAGATAAAGTTCCTACTTACCGAGAACTTCCCGGCCGTTGCCTTGGTGACGCGTCCTTGGTGACGCGTCCTTGGTGACGCGCCTCTCTTGACATCGGGCCCCACCTCCCTGGATGACGCAGCAGTCCAAGTGACCGCTGCAGCCTGTGATTGGCTGCAGCCTGTGCTTGGCCTGTGATTGGCTGGAGCTGTCACTTGAACTGAAGTGTCATCCCGGGAGGTCGGACTGCAGGAAGGAGACAGGAGTAATCGGTAAGTTAGAACTTCGTTTTTTTTTTACAGGTTAATGTATTTTGGGATCGCAAGTCACTGTCCATGGTGCTGAAACAGTTTAACTCTTTCAGCACCATGGACAGTGACTATCTCCTGACGTCGCGTACCGATAATTTTTTTGCCGGGATCGGCCAAAACGAGTTTGGCCGAACCCGGTGAAGTTCGGTACGCTTGTCCGGCTTCGCTCATCGCAAAGACACTCCGTTTGGATGTTCGGAAACAGAAAAGCACGTGGTGCTTTTCGGTTTTCATTCATCCTTTTCACTGCTGTTGCGCGAATCACGCTCGTCCCACGGAAGTGCTTCCGTGTGGTGCGCGTGATTTTCACGCACCCATTGACTTCAATGGGTGCGTGATGCGCGAAATACGCAGAGTTATTGAACCTGTCGCGCTTTTTGCGCAGCAGACAAACGCTGCGCAAAAAGCACGGACTGTCTGTACTGCCCCATAGACTTGTATTGGTCCATGCGTGCCGCGTGAAAACCACGCGGCCCGCACGGACCGAATACACGCTCGTGTGAATCCCCCCTTATTTACAACTATATTGGTCTCTAGCTGAGGGGACATTGTGGACTTGTGACTCCATTGAGTGGGTATAATGTCCATTACCCCCACTTCAGGTTCAGTCCCTATCTCATCAACATGACTAAGTCCTATATGTGTTTTCCCTTTTCTAAAGCAGTATATTTACATAGGCAGCGAACAAAAACTGATCAGATCACACATTCCCAATTGTTCAGCCATACAGACACTGACATGCAGGTGACTTAAAGGCTATGTACACCTTTGAGGGCATTTTTTTTAAATAAATAGATCAGTCTGTGTGATTAGTGTAACTTTGTAAATAGTTTTTATTAAAAATTTGTTTTACTTTTGGAGATACAGCTGTTCTGTATTCTCTATACAGAACAGCTGAATCATTCGCTTTACACTGAATCAGTCAGTCCCGTGGACCTGACTGGTTCAGTGTCGGCGGGTCAGGATCTACCTTAGAACTTAGATGTGATCGATTACAGTTGGATGCTGCGTGTCTGACCGCCGACACTGAACCCGTCAGGTCCACAGGACTGATAGATTCAGTGTAAAGCGAACGATACCGCTGTTCTGTACAGAGAATACAGAACAGCTGTATCTCCAAAAGTGAAACAATTTTTTTAGAAAAACTATTTACAAAGTTACACTAATCACACTGACCTATTTTTTTTTTTTTTTTAAATGCCCTCAAAGGTGTACATAGCCTTTTTAGCAAGATGGTAGATTTAATTAATAATAAAGGTATTTATTATATTAAAGGAGTTCTCTAGTTTTACAATATAGGTTTTATTTGAGCACCAAAGATGGAGATTTCAGGCTACTTTATAGTCAAGCGGTTTTGTTTTTTTTACACATGTATGGTTATACTGAAAACGTTATGTACATGCTGCTTATATAGTCTGAACATTTCCTAGAGCAAATTCTAGATAAAAAAAAAAAAAAAAGAAAGATACATACTGCCATAATATGACAACATTTTAGCGCATGTATTATGGCCAGAAATCTCTGACAACTTAGTTTGACTTAGTAGATGTTGTTGCAGAACCCACTGAGGATCCGGATGTCGCGACCGTATTAGGGTGCAGTCAAACGTGGCAGATTTTGTTGTAGAAATTTCACCGCTGAAAATCAGTTCTATTGATCCGAATGGAATTTGAAGAAATCCATGCACCTGCGGATGAAACAACTACCTGCAGATGAATGGAACTGATTTTCTGTCCAAGAAGTTTCTGCAACAAAATCTGCTGCATTTGACTCCAGCAGCCGCTATGTTCACACGGAGTATTTTGGAGGAGGAATATCTGCCTCAAAATTCCGTTTGGAACTTTGAGGCAGATTTTCCTCTCCCTGCACGCCGATTTTCGCGCCGTTTTTCGCCCGCGGCCATTGAGCGCCGCGGGCATAAAACACAGTGAAATACGCTTTCTCTGCCTCCCATTGAAGTCAATGGGAGGTCAGAGGCGGAAGCGCCGAAGATAGGACATGTCGCTTCTTTTTCCCGCGAGGCAGTTTTACTGCTCGCGGGAAAAAGACGCCGACGCCTCCCATTGAAATCAATGGGAGGCGTTTTCGGGCCGTTTTTGCCGAGTTTTGCGACGCGGTTTCCGCGTCAAAAAACTCTGCAAAATACTCCGTGTGAACATAGCCGAACTTGTGCAACAAATTTATGAAAACTGTCTAAAAACTGAATTGTCTTTCAATAACATAGCGCATGTATGACAGATCAGACCTGGCACACAGCTTGTGGCTCTTATAGCCACATTGATGATTAGCCAGTGGCCCTTTCACAGAGGGCATCTATATAGAAGGTTAAAAAAAGAAGACGTGTTTGGTGCCAATTATTAGCCCCCGAATGAATACTAAGCGCTGCATTACAGTGACTGTCTCTTAAGTGTACCTCCTGTTTGACATGTCATAGACTTATGTACCGTTGAAACCGTGTGGGTTTTCCCTGCACCATTTTGTCTTCCATATAGGAATCAAAAGAGAAGTGGAAAATCTGCCCAGCTAAGAAATGATTAAATTAAACTCTTTGCTGAATTACATTGTGGTCTTGTATTAGGAGCTGATAACACTAGTGGGAAAAAAATAAATACTTTAAATTTGCTTAAAATTTTTTCCTTCGTGAGAAATAATGTCTGTGTTCATATACATGAGTGATAGAGAAAAGCGAGAGGACGAGACAGGCAAAGAGGGTAAAAGAGGAGAAGAAAATGAGATGAGAGTGTTGAGAGCAATGAGAGGAAGAGATAGGCAAAGAGGGGGAAAGAAGGGGAGAAACTGAGAGGAGTGTTGAGAGCAACAAGAGGAAGAGGCAGGGAAACCTAGATCGAGAAAAAGGGAAAAATAGGGAGAGACAATGAGAGAGAAAAGCATATAGAGAGAAAGATACATAGGAAGGGACAGAGAAATGTAGGGAGATGAGAGTTGAGAAAAATGAGGGAGAGGTAGCTATACAGAAAACCAGAGAGAGAATATTCTATAGAGAGAGCAATGAGAGAAAGAAATGGGAAGGAACAAAGAGAGGTGGAGAGAAGTATATAGAGAGATGAAATAGAACTATAGAGGGAGAAAAGAGACCAACATAGAGAGGCATATAAAGAGCAATGTGGGAAAGAAAAAGAGAGAGACAAAGAAAAAGTGGAGCCAGAAGTTTAAGAAATGAAGTACAGAAGGGAATGGCAAACAGAGAAAGAAGTATCTACACTATAGAGCAACGGGGGCACAAACTGATGTTTAGTAGAGAAAGAAGTAGAGAAGACCCAATGTTATCAGTCAGTGGTTGCCTCTGTAAGATTTCCTGCAGACTATAATAAGCATCAGATAGTGTGCAGTAAGCAGTAGTAGTATATAATATGCAGCAGTAGTATATAATATGCAGCAGATAGTATGTAATAAGCAGCAGTAGTATGTAATAAGCAGCAGATAGTGTGTAATAAGCAGCAGATAGTGTGTAATAAGCAGCAGAAGTATGTAATAAGCAGCAGATAGTGTGTAATAAGCAGCAGTAGTATGTAATAAGCAGCAGATAGTGTGTAATAAGCAGCAGATAGTGTGTAATAAGCAGCAGATAGTGTGTAATAAGCAGCAGTAGTATGTAATAAGCAGCAGATAGTGTGTAATAAGCAGCAGTAGTATGTAATAAGCAGCAGTAGTGTGTAATAAGCAGCAGATAGTGCGTAATAAGCAGCAGATAGTGTGTAATAAGCAGGAGTAGTGTGTAATAAGCAGCAGATAGTGTGTAATAAGCAGCAGATAGTGTGTAATAAGCAGCAGTAGTGTGTAATAAGCAGCAGATAGTGTGTAATAAGCAGCAGTAGTGTGTAATATGCAGCAGATAGTGTGTAATAAGCAGCAGATAGTGTGTAATATGCAGCACATAGTATGTAATAAGCAGCAGATAGTGTGTAATAAGCAGCAGTAGTATGTAATATGCAGCAGATAGTGTGTAATAAGCAGCAGATAGTGTGTAATAAGCAGCAGATAGTGTGTAATATGCAGCAGATAGTGTGTAATATGCAGCACATAGTATGTAATAAGCAGCAGATAGTGTGTAATAAGCAGCAGTAGTGTGTAATATGCAGCAGATAGTGTGTAATAAGCAGCAGTAGTATGTAATATGCAGCAGATAGTGTGTAATAAGCAGCAGATAGTGTGTAATAAGCAGCAGTAGTGTGTAATAAGCAGCAGTAGTATGTAATAAGCAGCAGATAGTGTGTAATAAGCAGCAGTAGTATGTAATAAGCAGCAGTAGTGTGTAATAAGCAGCAGATAGTGTGTAATAAGCAGCAGATAGTGTGTAATAAGCAGCAGTAGTGTGTAATAAGCAGCAGATAGTGTGTAATAAGCAGCAGATAGTGTGTAATAAGCAGCAGTAGTGTGTAATAAGCAGCAGATAGTGTGTAATAAGCAGCAGTAGTATGTAATATGCAGCAGATAGTGTGTAATAAGCAGCAGATAGTGTGTAATATGCAGCACATAGTATGTAATAAGCAGCAGATAGTGTGTAATAAGCAGCAGTAGTGTGTAATATGCAGCAGATAGTGTGTAATAAGCAGCAGTAGTATGTAATATGCAGCAGATAGTGTGTAATAAGCAGCAGATAGTGTGTAATAAGCAGCAGTAGTGTGTAATAAGCAGCAGTAGTATGTAATAAGCAGCAGATAGTGTGTAATAAGCAGCAGTAGTGTGTAATAAGCAGCAGTAGTGTTTAATAAGCAGCAGATAGTGTGTAATAAGCAGCAGATAGTGTGTAATAAGCAGCAGTAGTGTGTAATAAGCAGCAGTAGTATGTAATAAGCAGCAGATAGTGTGTAATAAGCAGCAGTAGTATGTAATAAGCAGCAGTAGTATGTAATAAGCAGCAGATAGTGTGTAATAAGCAGCAGTAGTATGTAATAAGCAGCAGTAGTATGTAATAAGCAGCAGCAGTAGTGTGTAATAAGCAGCAGATAGTGTGTAATATGCAGCACATAGTATGTAATAAGCAGCAGCAGTAGTGTGTAATAAGCAGCAGATAGTGTGTAATATGCAGCACATAGTATGTAATAAGCAGCAGATAGTGTGTAATAAGCAGCAGTAGTGTGTAATAAGCAGCAGTAGTGTGTAATAAGCAGCAGATAGTGTGTAATAAGCAGCAGATAGTGTGTAATAAGCAGCAGTAGTGTGTAATAAGCAGCAGATAGTGTGTAATAAGCAGCAGTAGTATGTAATATGCAGCAGATAGTGTGTAATAAGCAGCAGATAGTGTGTAATAAGCAGCAGTAGTATGTAATAAGCAGCAGATAGTGTGTAATAAGCAGCAGTAGTATGTAATAAGCAGCAGTAGTATGTAATAAGCAGCAGATAGTGTGTAATAAGCAGCAGTAGTGTGTAATAAGCAGCAGATAGTGTGTAATAAGCAGCAGTAGTATGTAATAAGCAGCAGATAGTGTGTAATAAGCAGCAGTAGTATGTAATAAGCAGCAGTAGTATGTAATAAGCAGCAGATAGTGTGTAATAAGCAGCAGTAGTGTGTAATAAGCAGCAGATAGTGTGTAATAAGCAGCAGTAGTATGTAATAAGCAGCAGATAGTGTGTAATAAGCAGCAGTAGTATGTAATAAGCAGCAGTAGTATGTAATAAGCAGCAGATAGTGTGTAATAAGCAGCAGTAGTATGTAATAAGCAGCAGATAGTGTGTAATAAGCAGCAGTAGTATGTAATAAGCAGCAGTAGTATGTAATAAGCAGCAGATAGTGTGTAATAAGCAGCAGTAGTATGTAATAAGCAGCAGTAGTATGTAATAAGCAGTAGTATGTAATAAGCAGCAGTAGTGTGTAATAAGCAGCAGATAGTGTGTAATATGCAGCACATAGTATGTAATAAGCAGCAGTAGTATGTAATAAGCAGCAGATAGTGTGTAATAAGCAGCAGTAGTGTGTAATAAGCAGCAGTAGTGTGTAATAAGCAGCAGTAGGGTGTAATAAGCAGCAGTAGTATGTAATAAGCAGCAGATAGTGTGTAATAAGCAGCAGTAGTGTGTAATATGCAGCAGATAGTGTGTAATAAGCAGCAGATAGTGTGTAATAAGCAGCAGTAGTGTGTAATAAGCAGCAGTAGTATGTAATAAGCAGCAGATAGTGTGTAATAAGCAGCAGATAGTGTGTAATAAGCAGCAGTAGTGTGTAATAAGCAGCAGTAGTGTGTAATAAGCAGCAGTAGTGTGTAATAAGCAGCAGTAGTATGTAATAAGCAGCAGATAGTGTGTAATAAGCAGCAGATAGTGTGTTGGCAGCAGGTTCTGGTAATGTGCAGCTTGCCACTGATGAATACAGTCACTTCCTCCCCAGTACAGCAGAGAGGAGGGCTTTCTGTGGTGTAGTGTTTCTATGCTGACACCATAAGCTTTTCCCTCTCCCTCCCCTGTGTTAGTCAGGCTCAGCAGTCAGTCAGCCAGTGTAATGCACTCACAGGAAGATCACAACTGGATTTTGCACTCTCTCTCGGCTGCACCGGAGCTCTGGAGCTGAGAGGCTGCGCTTTTACGCATCAGGTTTACGCTCAGGATCCACTGTGACCACCCAAACGACTAACCCTAAAGCCACAATGGTGGCGAAGGATTATCCCTTTTATCTCACCGTCAAGAGGGTCAATTTAACTCTGGAAGTCAAGAGTGCAACCACCAAGAGCATTGAGGTAACATGGGATGGATGATGAGGGGCTTCCCTGGTGCTGTCACTTCTGTGCTCTCATGAAGTCTTGTATTAAGAATATGGCCCCGGTGAAGCTTCCCTGGAGAAGGGAAATGAATGAGACTTACACACTCCATACTATGTTGGATGCTGTCCAGGCTGTCTGGTTATGTTCATTAGTGTTTAGATTTCATTGCCCCTGCAGGTTGTGTCTGTGTCTGAAGTCTCTACTGTAAAGTCTGTCACTTCAGTGCTCATTCTGCTTTACTGCAGAATAGGAGACCATGAGATTAATTTGGGTTTGTAGCAATCCGAGTACTATCTGTATCCAACTGGTCTGTACCATTTGGTTTGTGTCTTCATACCTCCTTCGAATCTGTTTTACTTTAGATACAATGTTAACAAGCCTCAAACAGAAAATATAAACAAATTGAAACAAAATACAATAACAAATTTATCTGGTTTGGAAAACATCCACCAATGTTTAACTTTACCCCAAGATCACAGGTGTTTGCATTGTGCACACTAAGCCAGTGATGAAAGTGTTAAACTAAACTGTGTGTTAGCAAGAAAGGTAATGGACACCAGTAAAATGTCACTCATGCGAGACTGCAAAACAGAACATTTTCTAACAGACCTGTCTGGACACATCTGTTATGAAGCTTTACCTGTCAGGACAGAGAGAATTTCCACTTATGTCGACTCTAGAGCCACAGAACCAAACCTAGTATCATTTATCCTGTAATCTCTAGTAAGTGACTTGAATCTAAACATGTCAGGTATAATAATCGTTAACCATCCCTCTTTATCCCCTCGCTCATGTATTTTCATATATATGTTCCTCTCTGTTTCCACCATATACATAAGAAAGCAGAGGTAACCAGTACGGTGACCCAATGATTATTTGTATGTGGTGATCAGAATGATAAACCCGAGGTCGCTGGTAGCGGAATGATCAAATGAAATCATAAGGAAAATGTTGCCGACTTTTGACGTGTACTGTGCAGTATATTTGGGGGTCATCATTGATAATTTACTCCGACGTTTCATCGACTCCAGGATAACGATCAATTATTTGTGGCTTTACAATTCTTTCATTTACATGACATTTTTTTTGTTTTATTACTTTTGACACCAGTTTTAGGCTTCAGGAGACATGCAACCTAGTCAGAATCTGTAGATCATATTTTAGCTGAAGTGAGATAAGAAGATCTTCTGTTTTCTGGAAGCAGCAAATGATATGATAAAATAGCAGGCAGTCCGCTTTAGTCGCAGGTTAATGAAGATCATATGAGATCCTGATGTGATTTTGGGTTCCTGTGCATCTCTGTCTCGAAATACATTGGGGGCTGTTTCGTTAATGCATTGGGTGATAGCTCATGTTAAGTAGCTTACAGAGCCGTCAGAGTCGTACTGGAGACACCGCCAGGCACTGCCTTGCACAAAGTTGCACGTATTATGATCATGGTTTTGTGCTGTTCTAAATAATTCCAACAGCTTCTCAGAGTTCGTTCACATATTCGACGCTTTGGCTCCGTTCTCTAGTTCGTTTTACAAAAAGAGTCATGGGGAAACTGATGGCCTTAGGCCAGGATCACACACACACACATTTGATGCAGTTTTTAAAGCAGTTTTTGGGTCAGGTTTTATCCGAACACAGGAGAGGACACAAAAGAAAGGAGATGTATCAGTCTTTTCTTTAAATCTTTTCCTTTCTTTTGGATCCACTTCTGGATTTGGCTCAAGACACTGAGCCAAAAACTGCATCAAGACTGTGTGTGTGATTCTGTCCTGACCTTATGGTCTTCAATGGGAGTCAGTTTTGCAAAAATGTCCGACATTTACACCGAACAACTTGAAAAACTACATACATCTGAATGGGGCTGTTTCTGCTGCATGTGAATGGATTTCTGCAAACCCCATTCAAATGGATGAGACCGTCGCAAACATTCCTGCAACAAATGTGCCACATGTGAATATACACTTAGGCCTCTATACACACCACCGTAGATTTCATCCGTAATTACGGACCCATTCATTTCTATGGCTGACTGACGCCTTCCCGTATATTAGGACATGTCCTATTTTTTTATCTTATGGACTGTGCTCCCATACTTTATCATGGGAACACAGCCCGCAAATGCAGACAACTGTCCGTGGCCGGCCGTAGCTGTAATCACGTACCGGATGTCTCTCCTGATGGAGGATGACGATAGACACTACGTATAGGTCAGTACCCAATCAGCAGGCGTTTTTTTTTTAAAGCAAAGGGAGCTGATCCCCAGCATTATATATGTGAACAAGTCCTTCCTGAGCATAGATCTGATCATGCTGCCTGTATCTTACCAGGACAGAAGCACTTACCATTATGTGTTGCCTGCCTTGTAGTAGCAGTGTGCATACTCGATGATTTCTTCATGTATTCAATTTAAAGGGACTGTCTGGCTCTAAAGAGTGGGACTTCTTTCCATCAGCAGAAAGACTGCATAAACAATGACATTAACAACATAGCATGAACATCTGCATCCTTCCATACAGTAATTCTCTGGACAAGTTGCATGCATAGACTTCTATATACATGTATCACATAACACATTTCTGCAGTATTTACTAGATTTGACATTGACAAAACCCTTGCTATGCCATGTGTATGGTCAAATCATTGATACATGTTTAATAATACATTACACAGCACCGATGCATTTCATATCAATGCAGAGGAAATAGATGTATTCCTGATGCCCTCTGTCTCAGTAGAATTTCCAATCTAATTTTCCTGCCATAGATAGCTCACACCAAGAAGCCAGTAGATCTGCCAATATGTCTTGGAAAATGACTAGCTGGACCCATGTATACAGAGATAAAATACAAACTCCACTTTAGATAATGCAATGGATAAAATTTAACCCATAGTACCTTATGTATAAAAACTTGTGCAGTCAAAAAGTGGCGCAGTTGCCTTTGCAATGAAAGAAGTGATCTGCACATTCTGCCTGCCCTATATTTATACAGAAGGGTCTCAGCCATTTTTGGTGGGATCTGCAGACAGTGTATGATGGGCCACATGCAATAGAAAGCTGGCAGACCCTTCCAAAATTGCCTGGATCTGCCAACATGTGTCTATGGCGGGTTTGAGTGCATTAAGGGAGCAATGCTACTGTTTGTAAATCTGGGCCTCGATTTAACAAAAAAGGTCTGTTCAATCACTTGGGCGTAAATATTTATGGTGGACTGTTAGTAAACATGCTCTTTAACTTGGCTTCTTTTTGACTTATTCTTTTCATTCTTCTTAACTAGACTTCCACATTGTTGTTACGTGCTCTGCGTACATTGTGCTGGGAACAATGGTTTGTTATGAATTTGGCTTCTATGCAGATTGTATGTGCAGTTTCCGATGGAGAAGGAGGGTTCTCCCAGATAACCGAGACTTGAAAAACGTTGACCTTTGTTTTCTCAGGCACTTCTAGACATGCAACAGCTGCCAGAATCTCTATGGGATCAACAGGTTTTTCTCAAACTTTGAAGAGACATTTACAGCCAAAAAGGCAGCATTTCAGGTCCAGGGCAGCAGGGTTCATCAAAAGCAGCTTGTGGGATCCCTGTAGGAACATGCTGCAGCATAGTCTTTACCTACTCTAAAATTCAGACTGAGTTGTTTAAAACAAAGAATAATACCTGTAAGTGGCTGCATTAGAGAATTGTCAAGCTTAATCCCCCCTAATGAGTATTAACAAGGGACAATTTCTCCCTTTGCTGATAGCTCTTAGAGACAGTGGTTCCCAATGTTATTACTATAAGAGGACCCCCATAAGAATGTCCACTCCCAGGGAACCCCTATTCACCTTCTCATCTGCAAAGAAACTAGGCATAGGAGCGGGTAAAGCATTCTTTAATCTATACTCTTGCATTGATGTGTTGATGACTTTGCTTGCCACCATGGCAAACATCCCTATGCAGGTTGAAATCAGTTTGCCATCCGTACTGTAAAAGTGACAGTAGGGACTCTCAACAGAAGGGTGCCCCTATTCCCGTTCTCATCTGAAAAGCAACTTGGGTAAAGCATTCTTCAATCTCTATTACCTTGCCAAGATGTGTTGATTATTTTGCTTGCCACCATGCCAATCTCTATGCAGGTTGAATCAGTTTGCCATCCCTACTGTAAAAGTAACAGTACTTGTTGCTGCTGTCATCGGGGGAACATCTGTCCAGGTTCCAAGGAACCCTGAATGGAAAACGCTGAACTAAGAAATGGATGCATAAAATATGTAACTGGTAGAGAGAAGATGACGGCTCAAGGATTTATATTTAAGGGGGATTTTTCTATAGTAGGGGAACATAATAATTCTGCCAGTATCACAGTCATGACTGGTTCCTAGTGATCCCACCCACAAGATGTCTACCTTAAGTAGATACAACCGGCAGATCTATCTGCTCATTACACATCTATGGGCAAAATGAACAACCGGTAATATTTTCCCAGACTCTATCATGATACAAGCAGAATATAAAAATGATATTCAATATTGTGCATTCTTTGGTGTGTTGGTGTATCCGGCACTAAACTGTTGATGAAGCTTTTCGATCTACATGCAGGATGTGTCATTCAACGTTTTTCTCAGAACAGAAAGTTCGGGTTCAGCATTTTCTCCTACATACTCTCCATGCTATTAATAGGGTAATTATAGAGTTATAATCGCTGTGTGGTGTTACTCGCATTACCGGCCTCTGTAGTGTGTTACACAACACATCGTTCGTTACCTCAGGCTTCTTCCTTTATGTCAGAATTATTATTACTCATACACCATGTTCTATTCTACAACGAGATGACGATTTCTAACAGGTGTCTATGCATGGACATCAAATCCTATACCATTAATCAACATAATTAGCAGTTGTTATAAATTCTTCATCGAATTCTTTCCGTGTGAATGTTTTAATTACTTGAAACGGTATATAATTTATTGTATTATCTTCTTAGGTTGGTTATAGGCAGCTCGATTTTTCTGCTTGTCCAATTGGGGAGATATTTACGCCATTCATGTACGTCTGAAAGTTAAGAAATTCCCTTACACTAAGGCCCCATGCACACGAACGTGTTTTTGCGTCCGCAATTCCCCCGAAAATCCACGGGAGAATTGCGGACCCATTCATTTCTATGGGCCCATACACACTATCCGTGTTTTCACGGGTCCCCGCATGTCCGCAAATCCGTGCCGCACAAACTCAGTACATGTATTATTATGGCCCGCAAATTCGATGCGGACATGCCCATAGAAGTCAATGGGCCCGTGGAAAATACGGGTACACCTCCGTGTATCAACCGCAGTTTGCGGATTTGCGGAAGTGTTGCTAGGCGACGACCGGGAATGAGTTCTGTCGTCATCCTGTTTTACCTAGGCTTTTTTTTTTTATCCGCATTTTGCGGATTACATACGGATGAACTGCGGATTACATACGGATGAACTGCGGAGGACATTTCACGGAACACGGTCCTGGAATTTGCGGACCAGAAAAACACTACGGTCGTGTGCATGAGGCCTAAGGCCTCAGGCCTCATGCACCATATTACGCCTCTATACAAGTTCCCTGTGGTGGAAATCTGTAATACATGGCTAAGGCTATTCTATAGAGGTTTCTCGACCTTCACGCTATATTTTCACACGGGACTTTTATAGACAGTCCACGTGTTAAGCTCTAATCACATCTCGTTTTGAGAATCTCCCGACATATACCTCCGAAGAAATGCAGCATCCCACTGTATAGGTATACAGGGCGCTATATCACCCTTATACATCCATGATATAAGAACATAAACCCGTGCGGTATATTTTTTTTTTACTGAGATCCTTTGCATAGGAAAGAGTACTAGACTATGCTTTCATAGACAGTTAAAAAAAAAAAAAGGTATGCTGATGCAGACCAGTCCAGCATATGCCAAAAGGACACTTTTTTGGCATACGCTGGGTGCATAAGGGGCCCATAGACATGTTGTAGGTATATGCCAGGGAATACGTATACCTCCAACATGTAGAGATGTGAACAGAGCCTTACCGCTTAAGAAAAAGTGGCATGTTCAATTTAATGTCATAGATGCAGATTTTCTACTATAGATGTCAATGGAGGCTGAAAATTTTTACCTGTGTATATGGATACGAGAAACCTTCTTTCAGTACAATATAAGTTTAGTGTTCTACTCTTAAACTACACATATATCAATGAGAAGAACAGCATGTACAAATGAGTTATATTACTGTATTTTTCATATAGACATGTGGATGAGGCCTAACATTATATATTTGGCTGTTGTTTTTTACCGCTATAGTAATTTAGCACAAGACAATACCCCCCTATGTTTTCTCCAAGCCGGTATAAATTTCAGGAGTCAGGTAGTCAAAATGCATAGAAATTTGCTGCTGCCTAGGATCAAGCTAGTTCCTTAGTGGTCTAACTGACTTTTAAAATCTGCAGTAGTTTGTTTACACCTGGTTAACACAGCCTTGGGCCTAAATTGAATTAAGCTGCCATATAGTAGCCAAAGACGTCTATGGGGTTATAGTGTACCACCGAATGCCTCCGATTCCTTACACAAGGACTATGGAGCTGTGTGGACTATGAGTGCCCCTGTAAAGAGCCATGTGCATGAGGCCTTAGATGAAATTCTGGATGTAAACTTTTAGTTCATGATTTGTTGATATTGTCTCTGATTATTTTCTCGTAAGGGAACTAGAAATGTATGACTTGAAATCTCCATAATTCTGGTAGACTGGTTCAGGTAAACAGTATGATTTAGAACGGACCTGTAATTTCTCTACGTGGTTGAGACTGGGGTCAGAGTCCTTTGGCAAAATGATTAAGACTGACCTGATTTCACAAGGGACTTCAAACAACGTTCTGCTAATTACTTTCTGGTTACGGATGATCAGAGCGGCTTTTAAGTCAGCAAAGCGTGGTAACACTGGCTGCCAAACTGATAAACTCCCAGCCCCTCCAAATGAACCTTGTAACCTCTCTATTAAGGACAGTGGCCACCCTAAAGTACAAACATCTCAACCATGTTAATTGGATTTAAACAAACCGTGTTATTGCTGAGGTAACATATATTTCCTTTAGGAACTGGACCACTGATTATACAATTAATAAAACCACTGAAAAGTGAGACTTCACCGGTAGTCAACCAGTTTGTAAGCTGTTTCACTCTCTGTAAGGGTGAGGCCCCCTCAGGGTGGCATTGATCCGTCAAATTTCGTGGCCCATAAAATTGTTGTTGACCTGCACGATTTTGCAGGTAACCAGAAGTTGTACCCGCAAGACTGCGTGGCCATTAACAAGCAATTTAAGAACCGTGCCGGTTCAATGCCGCTCCGCGGGGCTTTACCCGATCTGTTTATGGGTGATGTTTTATTGGTTACATACTTGCTAAAATGTGAATGTATAGATTCTTGATCTCCGAACTACTAATCCCAGCATGCCCTGACATCCACAGGTCAGAAACCATTGGTCTAGATCTTTATTATTTCAAGAACATTCTGGGATCCATCTCCCATTCACTTTGTGGGATCAATCTCTGGTGCATGCCAGTAGCTTAGATGAGAAACCCAACCAACAAAACAGCCGGCGCCTGTGTATATTATATGTGGGTGTTATGTTTATTTCTTGTTGTAAAATGTAGAATAGAAAATGTAATATTAAAAATAGAATATACAGGTACTATATAAATAATAATAATTTCTGGATGCGGAGTTCCTGCTGTAATCTCGAATCCTGCAGTCTATCTTGTGTCTACACTAGATAAGTGTTTCAAGAAGGATAATCTTACATTAAGTAATTATTTTCTAAATTGTATTGCTAGGCTATAAAGCACTTTACATGTAATGGCATTACCAGTCAGGAGCCCAGGTCAGATAGCGGTGCTGTGGTTTTAATCAAAAGCTATATTAGAAAGTCAGTGCAACTAAATTGACAAAGTGTGATACTTCTAAAAAACATAAATCGAAAAAGTCGTGAAAAATATCACAGTCCCATACAATGCCATTAGTCCAGTGGAGTCAATAACCTGTAACTTCTGGTGAAAGATTGCACATGTTACATTCATGGGTGGAATCATGGAGTAGTCAGTGGTCCACTATTGCGTCCAAGATCATAGCGCAAACCAAAGTTGTCTTTGTACCCTTACCGTTAACAGTAGCGCCCCCATTTTGGATGCAGCAAAAGTCCATAGCTGTGGAGCCATGGTGATGTTTGGAGGGGGTTCTTTGAAATGAACATGAGTGTGCATGATGGGAATATGAGTCTGTATGTGCTACATCCAGTGCTAGCTCCACAGTATGGATGTTGAATACTCACAATGGCGATTAAATATGCCATCTCTGGGCTGTTAATGTGCTGATCTTAGGTCGGGACTGATAGTATTTTTCTTTACTCCCATATGCACATTTCTGTAGTATATGAGCACTGTGCAGATCAAACCATAACCGTCAATCTGTTTGATTCACCATAAATCACTATAACAAGATGTGGAAATCGAGGCGTAAATTCTGTTGTGGGTAGTGAATTGTTGAACTGATACCATGGGCACAGTTCCCATGCTGAGCCTCTAGATCTAGAAGATAATTCACCTACACGCCCTAACCTTCTTATGCCTTAGGGCGATTGTCGCTTCCTTACTTTTTGGCGTGGCTGCGAGACACAGAATGATCTAGAAGAATTTTAATTGTAAATATCTTCTAGAAGGCATGTGTATATAGTGAACATATTTACAAGGTGTGTAATGGTAGACTTCTAAAAATATTAGAGACTAGAAAATGTACCCGGCGCTGCCCGGGTATAACGTGTCGGTCTGTCTGTCTGTCTGTTTGTGTATTCATTGGATTTGTTCCAATGGTGCCCAGGAGTCTAAACCATGCCCTCATAATTTCTTCGTTTACAGGGAAATTGCTAGTAGCCCTATATAATCCAGCAGTTACACACTGTTTATTTCAATTTTAACTTCCTAAATATCTAACAGCTAAACTGGTAGGAAATGGAGTCATAAGACTGTGACAGAGCCTGTTGATTAGGCTATGGTTGGATCATAATTGAAAACTGCATCATGCATGAAAGCCCACTCATTAGCAAACTGAACATGATGTGCTCTATCAGCTTGCTTTCTGGCCTGGGTTCGGCAGGAGTCTCTGCGCTTCTGAGAGCCACCTGTCTGATCTGTTGCTGAGAGAGCCCGAGTTTGCTGAGGTGTTTCAGCAGCTCGAGCAGCAGTATGACACATTTGATCGGCTTGCAGTTGGGCAAGAGGAGTCTCTGCAGCTAGTAATGTAGCTTTCCTCCTGGCCTTCAGTAATCTGACTGGTTGCTATTAGTAACCGCTCCCCTGTATCTTTCCATCTAGGATTATCTTGTAAAGTGCACTACCTGATACTGCCAGATAAAAAAATATTTACTCTAAAAGTGAATGTCTGTATTCGCTTTTATCGTATTGGATCGTGATCATGTGATAATGGCTGATAACAGAGAACAACAGCAAGGTCGGGACCTTTACGAAAACCTTCCTGAACACCCAATGTACCCATGTGCCAAATTTGGGGTCAAATGGTTCAGGCGTTTGGATGCCTATAGAGGACAAACATTGCCTTTTATAATATAGAATAGCAGAGTTACCCGGCTTCACACTGGTCCATTTGTTTGTTG
This sequence comes from Rhinoderma darwinii, assembly GCF_050947455.1. Classification (NCBI taxonomy): domain Eukaryota; kingdom Metazoa; phylum Chordata; class Amphibia; order Anura; family Rhinodermatidae; genus Rhinoderma; species Rhinoderma darwinii. Next base: position 121,721,632 of record NC_134693.1, on the reverse strand, counting down.
TTTGTGTGTCTGGTTAAAAACTTAATTTCCTACTGATATAAAGCCAACATATCCAATAAAGTCCAAGTGCAGGGTTCCTTTTTGGAGGCATGACTGGTCTGAAACGGGTTCAATTGATGAGAATGCTGAAATCCACGGGCTTGGTTCTGTTGAGAGATTTCAGCAGCACGGGCAGAAGCCATGCTCTTTATCACAGGAGTCTTTCGTTTAAGTGCAGGGTTCCTTTTTGGAGGCATGACTGGTATGAAAGGGTTTAAATTTATGAGAATGCCCAAATCTAGTATAGGTCCAGTTCGTTTACGGCGAGTAACATGTCGAGTAAAGAAAAATGGCTTTGTTGTTATGGAAACCTTGTCTAAAATTGTGTGTATGTGAATGAGGCTAAGAATGAAGGACTTACGAGCTTCTATTAGCTAATACAGGTCATCTGATATGATATCTAGGTCCTTGATGTGGAAGCCAGTGGTGTCATATTTGCTTTTGTGAATATTTGAGAACGGTAGGTTCTAGAGAGCTGAAACCTGGTCTAAACCTTAGCAAGCGCGTGAGTTTTCTCATGTGCAGATTGGTCCAGTCGTTTGGCCGTCCATAAAGAACATGCAACAGACAACAGAAATTAATTTTTAGAGATATAGAGATGGGGTCCAAAAGTAAAAATTTTAATAGGACACCCAGCTGATTCTGATACACACACCCATCACAGTAGGGCCCAGCACTTGTTTGTTCCCACCACCTGTAGGAAGGAAGGCCAATATGATCATCAGGCCAATTTCCCCTTTTTCTTAGCAAGGTCAAGCAATGAGGAAGCGGGCTGGGTCCAACCTGAGGTAAGACCCCCTCATCCATAATGCCCATATGGACTGTTTCTTTGGTACATTTGCCATTGCTGAAGACTTTGAGCTATAGATTGTTATACTAGTGAAAGTAATTTTTTTTTTTAAATATTTCATTTGAGTTAAAAAATATCTATAATGTTTTTGTGAAAATATTTCTGTATTATTTCTAGCATTCTATGGCACGGGCTTTGTAATTCCCATGTAGCAGGTGAAGGCAGGGCTGGTCTTAGGGGTGTGCGACCAGTGCCTTTGCACGGGGCGCATCATTCCAGCAGATGGAAGGGGGCGCTGCGCTGGCTCCCTTCCCCTGCTTGTTTCAGAAGCACCTGGGCCTGGCGACTCGTCAGTCGGGTTTCCGCCCGGGCGCTTCTTCACTCAGTGGCGTTGCTACCGCTATAGCAGCCATAGCGGCTGCCAGCGGCGACACCAGGAATGAGGGCGCCCGTGCCAGGCCCCCCCATGGGTGGCGGCGCCGCTAGCAGCCACTGCTACAGCGGTAGCGACGGCACTATATCGCTACCGCTGGTATCTCCCTGCTCTGCTGTCTACTAGCGCCACTGTAGCTCCCTGAAGGAGCGGAATCCCCGTGTGGCCGGGGATTCCGCTGCTGGAGCGCTCCCCTTGATTTCTCTATCCATATATGGACAGTGACATCAGAGGAAACTCCTGAAACGGAATCCCCGTCCACAGCGTTGCAGACGCTGTGACCGGGGATTCCACGCCAGGAGAAGTCAATGACGACACAGACGACAGGAGCTTCTCCTGGAGTGGAATCCCTGGTCACAGCGTCGGCAACGCTGTGGACTGGGATTCCGCTTCAGGAGTTTCCCCTGATGTCACTGTCCATATATGGACAGAAATCAAGCGGAGCGCTCCAGGAGCAGAATGCTCGGCCACACGGGGATTCCGCTCCTTCAGGGAGCTACAGTGGCGCTATCTACAGGAAAGGGGGGTTGCTATCTTCAAGTGGACTGTGTGGCTCTACCTACAAGGGAGCTATGGGCTTTGTGGCACTACCAACAAGGGGGCTGTGTGGCACTACCAACAAGGGGGCTGTGTGGCGCTATCTACAAGGGGGCTGTGTGGCGCTATCTACAAAGGGGCTGTGTGGCGCTATCTACAAAGGGGCTGTGTGACGCTATCTACAAGGGGGCTGTGTGACGCTATCTACAAGGGGGCTGTGTGACGCTATCTACAAGGGGGCTGTGTGGCACTACCTACAAGGGGCTGTGTGGCACTACCTACAAGGGGCTGTGTGGCACTACCTACAAGGGGCTACAAGGGGCTGTGTGGCACTATCTACAGGGGGAATCTGAGTGGTGAGCTTATGGTATTTTTACTGTGAATGGGGGCTGTTGGTAATTTTACTGTGAGTGGGGTTTGATGGTCATTTTACCGTGAGTGGAGGGCTGATGGTGATTTTACTGAGAGTGGGGGGGGGGGGCTGATGGTAATTTTACTGTGAGTGCGGGGCTGATGGTCTTCAAGTGGTTTCCACCTCTGACCTCCAATTGAAGTTAATAGGAGGCAGAAAATACCTGTGGCGCCCGTTTGGAGCTTTCTTGCCTGCGTCTTTTGCATTAGCTACAATGGCTTAAGAAAAAACGCAAAAAAAAAAAAGCCAAACAACGCTTTTTAGCCATTTTCTGTCTTTCTCGGAACAATTTTTTGTACAGGTGCCCTGAGGAAATGTTACTTTTCCAGTGCTGCCTCGAGTCCATAAAGGTTGGGAAACTCTTTACTAGGCTACAGGATCACGACAAAGCCTACGCAAGGATCCCGTCGTGGGAATAGGGCTTAGGTGAGTACAATTTTTGTTTTTGTTTGGCGGCACTGTCTACAAGGGGGAGGTGGGGGGGGGGCTGTATGGCACGATCTACAAGGAGGAGGTAGGGGATTATGGCACTGTCTACAGGGAGTCTGTATGGCAAAATCTACAGGGTGGCACTATACTGTGTGGTGGCCACTAAGCGGACATTATACTGTGTAAGGTTACTACAGGGGGCATAATAATGTGGGCACAATTAGAGGACAAAATACTGTGTCCTTGAAGGGGTTGTAATCTATTATTAAATATTATTATTATACTGTATGGGGGCATTATAAATTTTTTATGGGGCATTTTTTTTAATGATGGGGTTGGGGCGCCGAAAGATCATTTCGCACAGGGCGCCATCTATCCTAAGGCCGGCCCTGGGTGAAGGAATAGGGAAGGATTTTCATGTCGGCACCTTTCTGGTCGTATAGTTCTTGTTTCCATACAACAAAACATACTCAAATGTTTACTTGGAAACCTTAGTGGATTTTTTTTTTTTATCAAACTCCAAAGGTTGATTCATTGTCTTACACATTTACACAAGAAACACGTTCTTTCTACTTTATGATCTATGAGGAATTAACCAGAGATATCCTAAGTGTAAGTTTAGGTACACCTATATTATGTATGTTTCCCTGTAAAAACAATCTAATAGTTGCTACTTTGTAGATATATATATATAACAAGAACGGGTTTCATAACTCCCTGCTGTGATTGATAGTATCCCCTTTACTTGCTGTTTTGTGTGGTTTTGGATTTCTGTCAAGTTATGAGTCTACACTCTTACATTTCTGTGAATTTCGGGGCCAGTTTTGCCAGTAGCAGACTAATACTTTATTAGGGTTTTTGGCAGGAAGCCATAGAAAATGTTGACTTACCTCTCCGAATGCTGAATGTATTTGATATCTTGTAGGTTAAATTCAGACTAATATGCTGGCAACATGTAACATCTGTGAATAATATTGTTCCGTTTGATATCTTTGACCCTCGTGTGATTTGGGGGTAATAGTTTTGTCATAAATTACTGGAAAATGTGAGTTTTCTGGCAGCAGGAAGTTCAGATTTTCATCAAATGTTCTTGAAGATTGAAGAAAAAAAACGAAACAACTAGAATTTGCATACGTTTAAAGCCCCAGCTCACGTTTTCCTCCACTGCGCGGAAAGTCTCTACGTGCCATCTGCAGCTGCGTTACATGTTCCAAAATTCACACCTACCAGTAGGGTATGACCTGCATGGAAGAAACAATGTGGATAATTTAAAGCGGTTGTATGAGATTAGAAAAAATGGCTGCCTACTACCAGAAACAGCGCCACTCTTTCATGGGTTATGTCTGGTATTCAAGTGAATGCAATTGAGCTGCAATACCACACACAGCCCATGGACAAGAGTGGTGCTGCTCTTCGATCTGAAAGCAATTTACTACTTGGGTTACAAATTGGAGTTGATTATTGTATTTCGGGGTGGAACTGCTGTCTATGTAGTTTACCTCTTTCAGAGAGAAAACCCGATCAATGACATCTGAATTCGCGTTCTTCAGTCCGTTCTCCTGAGGATGCATTATGGCTACCATATGCTCTATCCTCATCTTCACATATAAATATCTACAGATACTCACTGTCCCCACAACTCAGACTCCGACTGTGGCCCCAGGCAAGAAGCATAAATATAAAGACCTTCTTCTCCATACAGACACTGACTCACAAACCGTTTAAAACCACTTCAAAACTCGCACTGTTCTTACTTCTGGGACGTGTGTGGAGCTTTTAGAAGTTGTATTTAAAGCACCCGCAAATGTTCAGTAAGGGCGGGTTCACACATGGCGGAATTTCACTTAAATTCCGCTGCGGACACTCCGCAGCGTTAATCCGCAGCGGAGCCGTTTCTCCATTGACTTTCACTTTAATTTAGCAGTGTTCGTTTACACGATGCGTACAATTCCGCTGCGGAGCATAGGCTGCGGAGCGGAATTTGGTGTCCGCAGCATGCTCTGTCTGTTGCGGAGCAGTGGCGGACTCATGGCGGAATTTCTCCATTGACTTCAATGGAGATTCAAAGTTCCGCAATGAAGTCCGCAGCTGTCATGCACATGTCATGTGTGCTGCGGATGCGTCTTGCTTTTTTAACTTGACATTTCTTCATTCTGGCTGGACCTATGTATTTCTAGGTCTACAGCCAGACTGAGGAAGTCAATGGGGCTCCCGTAATGACGGGAGCGTTGCTAGGAGACGTCAGTAAATAGTCACTGTCCAGGGTGCTGAAAGAGTTAAGCGATCGGCAGTAACTGTTTCTGCACCCGGGACAGTGACTACCGATCCCAATATACATGTATCTGTAAAAAAAAATGAAGTTCGTACTTACCGAGAACTCCCTGCGTCTGTCTCCAGTCCGGCCTCCCAGGATGACGTTTCAGTGTAAGTGACGGCTGCAGCCAATCACAGGCCAAGCACAGGCTGCAGCGGTCACATGGACTGGCGCGTCATCCAGGGAGGTCGGGCTGGATGCCGAAGGAGGGACGCGTCATAAAGACAACGGGCGGTAAGTATGAATTTCTTTTACTTTCACTAGGGAAAGTGCTGTCCCTTCTCTCTATCCTGCACTGATAGGGAGAAGGGAAGCACTTTTCCCGCAGTCCGCAGCAGCTAGTCCGCATCAATTTTCTGCACATTTTGTGCAGATCCGCAGCCGTAATCCGCAACCCGGATTAGGTGCGGCATTGATGCGGACAGTTGCGGAGGAATTCCGATATGTGTGGTCATGCCCTAACTCTCTGTAGCGAAAATAATGTGATCTGTTGGTAGCAAAAGGTTTATTTGTTGTCAGTCAAAACTCACTTGCCCATAAATGAACACCGTAGCCTTGCAAAATGATATACGTATTGAAAGGTGTTAGATCTAATGTGACCTTAACACATCCTTTTTTGTTATTTTAAGAGGACCTTTCCGGTCTCCGGTCTGTTGTAGTGAATACTTGTATTCCCCATGAAATTACAATGCTTCAACATATTTTCTTACAACTCTACATTGTACCGTTCCTCTGTTATTCCTCCTGGAAATGTATGAATAAATTTGCAACTGGGCGTTTCCATTCCCTTTTATCAGTAGGGTGTGTCTCTACACAATCTAAAAAGGTCACGACAGAATGGACAGTTTCACACAATGTAGAGATACACCCCTTTGTCAAGGGAATGGTAAGGCCAAGTTGTCAATTTATTCATACATTTCCAGGAGGAATAAGAGAGGAACAGAAAAACAGCGTTCTAAGAAAAGATGTTCCAGAATTATTGTTTCATGGGAAATACAAGTATTTACTAAAAAAGACATGTTCGTAAGTTTTATTTCAGTACTTAGTCTAGAGCTTCATAGTGACATGAAGTTGCACAAGTCATGGCACTGTTGCAGTCCCAGCTCATGCTACCTTGCAACTATTGCAAAAATGTAACTGACTTTATGTTGTCTTGTAACTTTAGGCGAGGGCTACACCAAGACTTTTTGTAGCGCTACTGATTTATTTAACTCATGAGTGACAGCTACAGTCCACAAGATTACATGTAACTCAATGTATTCATTTGGACTGTAGCTGTAGACCAATAGTTAAAATCAATCAGCGGCACTACAAAAAGTATAGGTGTAGCTCTGGCCCTACCTTAGGGTAGCAATCTTTAATCTTTATTAGAAGACAGGTTGAGTCCAGTTCTCTATTTTTCATTCTAAACGGTTCACACATTGACCTTCATTTCGTGTAGTGACTGCGCCCAATAAACTCTGCACCATCATTTGCTCTGCAGTAAGAGGTGACCTTCATCTGCTGACCACTGCAGATGAAGCAAAACTATTTTGCAATCTTGACAGCTGGAGGAGCATAAAGTACAAAGTAGAAAGGTGGACTATTGTATCGCACCTGGTCCAAGACACTGATTTCTTGGTTAATGTTATCCAGGTCACCGACTCTTGTATTCCCAGCACAATAGGAGTGGGTTTGAATGTAGCTCGTATTTCTTTAGGAGGCCAAATCAAACTTGACTTTCAGTGGAGTGTGCTCTCCAGCCGAGTGTGGTAATGAAGGGTCTGTGGGTGGTCTGCTGCGGAGAAACAGAATAGAACGCTAATCAATACTATGAGAAAACAACTTAACATGACCTGACAGCCCGAAATATTCCCTTTATTCAAAACCATTAGGACCTATGGATCAAACACTAAAATCCCTGCAACTAAAATACAGTCCAGTAGTAAATGAGTGGAGGAGTTTTTTTCTGGTCTTAGATAACTGTGCAATAAAGGTGAAGTAAAATGAATACTCAGGAATTATACAAAAATATTACAGGTTTTAGAAGAGATGGTCTCTGCTTTTCTTTTGTTATTTCAGAAACAGCGCCATTCCTGCTCATAGGCTGTGTCTGGTATTGCAACTCACTTGAATGGGGCTGACCTTCAATACCAGACACTGCCATTGGACAAGAGTGGTGCTATTTCTGAGGACATAAACACCATTTTTTTTCTAATCTTGGACACCCCTTTTAAACTTTTTTTTTGCTTTTAGATTGAGGCTACATAGTTCTAAATACAATATCCGTTTTTAAATGCTGTGGACATACATTCTGTAACCATGTAATGGGTCTTATGGGATCTAGAAATCCTGCAAGACTACTCCTGCAATCCATCTACAAACTCAGTAGTCTGCAACCTGAGGCAACGTGTGTCTTGACAGCCGCAGGGAGTTGTAAGTTCACCACCAATGGTAAGGCACAGGTTTCCTTCCTAGTGACGTCCCGCCGTCAGTACTCCGTACTAAGATCAGTAATAAAAATTCATGCTGGAGCCTAATGCACATGGCCGTGGTGTTTTTGTGGTCCGCAAGGCCACGGATCTGCTGTCGGTATTTGAGGTCCATTTGTCCGCAAAAAAACTTTCGTAGTGCATCCGTGTGTCATCAGTATATACGGATCTGCAAAAAAAAAAGGGAAGACTGGAATTCACCAGTTTGTCCCAACCCTGAGTAGGTCACATAATCCACAAATACGGACAATAAAATGTCATGTCCTGAGTTATTGCGGCCCCACACGGATCCGTGAACATCGCGGTCGTGTGGATGGGACCACATAAATTAATGAGTCCGTGTGCTATCCGCAAAATTGCGGATAGCACACAGACAAAAAAACACGGTTGTGTACACTAGGCCTAAGAGATCGTAAAATCACACATGGAAGTTTGACTTTATTTACTCTTGATAAGCAAAGCGTTCACCTACAGTTTGAAATGGAGAAACATTGGATTTGCTAAGTGTTTCTATCTTATTTCCAGTAGTCATTTTCCATTATTGTCTAATCGAGCTGAAAGTCAATGACGATCATGATATAAAATTCGAAAAAATTAGAAGAATGGATAGACTTGAGAAAAAGCAAATAAAAGGGACATTATCCCTGTGCTACATCTGTTGAACACCCTGACTCACAGCAGTAACAGATGTTTTTTACTGATCATGGTCCCCATTCACAGATCTTCTTCTCAGCTGGAAACTGCACAATGTACAAATCCTAAAAGTTTTCATTCAGACCAAAGTGTCCTGATTTAAGAAAAGAGACTCAAGTGATACCAGCAGTTTATTACTCTCGTGAAACTACAATCCTAGCATGCTGAAATTGGAATTCGTAGAACAGCTGGAGATCTGTAGGTTTTACATACCAGTTCTTATGGCGGTGATCTCCAATCTTTGGCTCGCCATCTGTTGTTAAGCTACAACTCTCAGCATGCCCCGATAGCCGTTAGCTGTCAAGGCATGCTGGGAGTTGTAGTTTTATAACAGCTGGAGAACCACAGATTTGAGATCACTGCATTAAGGGTTGCCGTATGGTCAGAATCTACTTGACAATTATATATTTATACAGCACCTATATATCTTGCAAAGAGAATGCAATGTCTAAAGGCCCTTTTACAGACAACAAGACATCGTTGATCGGCGCTTGTTTGCCCTATTACACGGAGCTATGGATGGGGACGAGCGGTCGTTACTCTGATCGCTCGTCCCTGTACGTCATCAGGTCGGCAGTGCGTCTCCTGTTTACACAGGGAGATGTGCTGCCGACAACGATAATATTTAACTTTTTTAAAACAATACGATCAGCAGATGATTAAGCGTTTGCTCGTCCATCTGCTGATCACTGCCCTGTTTACACAGGGAAATTATCAGCAACGAGTGTTATATGAACGCATGTCTTCCTGGAAAATCGCCCAGTGTAAGAACCCCTTAATTTACCTCTCTCAAGCGTAAACAATCTAAGGTCAAGCCAGCTAACCTAAACACATTTTTGGAAAGGAAACAGAGGAAGAAAATGCAAACTCTATTGTGTCCATGTTTTCCTGGGCAAACCTAAGGCCCCAGTGGAACAGGTCGGCAGTGCCAGCCCTAAGGGTATATTCACATGCAGCAGATTTGTTGGACCGAAAATTCGTTCCATACATCTGAATGGGGTTGTTTCTGCAGCATCCGCATGGATTTCTGTAAGCCGCATTCAGGCAAAAAGGTGCTGACAGTCAGCAGCGAATGGTCTAAATTGCCCTTTTTTGGCCGTCTAAAGTCACTGGTGTATGGGTAGCTTAAGCTGCTTACTAGATGCACAGTGCCAGAATCTTTTCTCGTATACAGTGCTGTGAAAAAGTATTTGCCCCCATCTTCTATTTTTCACATTTGTCATGTGAATCTTTCAGATCATCAAACTACTTTTAATATTAGACCAAGACAACCCAAGTAAACACAAAATGCTGTAGTTAACTGCTTTATAGAAGGAAAAATGCTGTTCCGCCCTACCTGGCCCTATGTGAAAAAGTAATTGCCCCTTTGATTATAAATCAGCCAGTTAACCAAATTCAATTGAAAATTGGGTTAAATTTCACTAGACACATCCTGGCATGAATACTGCCAGACCTGTTGAATCTAAACATCACTTTTAATAGACGCTATCTGGCAATGTGAAGTGGCTAGAGGTCTAAAAAGCAGCACATGATGCCACGTTCTAGATTCGAATACAGATGCCAAACAAAGTCATTGAAATCTACTGGTTTGGAAAGGGTTACAAAGCCATTGTTAAAGGGAATGTGTTGCCAGCAAAACATGTTTTTTTTAATTAAACATTTAGTGTGTAGGTGATTAAACATTGTTCACATTTTTTTATTTTTTTTCACGAGTCAGGAAATATTTTAAATTAGATTCTAATTTATAATATTTCCCAGTGCTGGTCACTAGATGGAGCTATTCCCAAAATTGCAGCATTGCATGTGGTAAAGCAACCACATTGCTTTTTGCTGCAAAATTGGGAAAAAAGCACTCGCTCTAGTGAGCTCTGAGAATCCCCCCCCTCCTTTATCCTGGCTAGTGCCGGGATAAACGAGGGGATTGAACGGTCTAACCTCCTACACTGTGTGTCGCCATTTTTTGAGCTAACACACAGTGTAGTAGGTTTACATACAGTAGTAAACACACACAAACACGAACATACATAGAAATCTCTTACCTGCTCCTGCCGCCGCGGCTCCCTCCGGCCTGTCCGCTCCATCTGCTGCCGCTGGTCCAAGTGCACAAGTCCGGAAGCCGCGACCGGAAGTAGTAATCTTACTGTCCGGCCGCGACTTCCGGTCCACAGGAAAATGGCGCCGGACGGCGCGCATTTCAAATTGGACTGTGTGGGAGCGGCGCATGCGCAGTTCCCACACAGACGGCGTACACAGAAGTGGATGGGACGGGACCCGTTTGCAGTCCCTATGGGACTGTGGCTGCCGTATTCCATGTCTGTATGTGTCGTTAATCGACACATACAGAAATGGAAAAAAAAATGGCAGCCCCCATAGGGAAGAAAAAGTGTAAAAATAAGAAAAAGTAACACACAAACACACAAATTAATCCAAACGTTTTTAATAAAGCACTAACATCTTTAACATATTTAAAAAAAAATTGTGATGACACTGTTCCTTTAAGGCTCTGGGACTCCAACGAACCCCAGTGACAGCCGTTATCCACATACGGAGAAAGCTTCAAATAGTGGAGAACTTTCCCAGGAGGGGCTGGCCTACCAAAATTTCCCCATGAGCACATCAGCGATTCATCCAGGAGGTCACAAAAGAATTCAGACGAACATCTAAAGAACTGCAGGCCTCATGAGCCTTAGTCAAGGTCAATATATCTGATTTCACAATAAGAAAGTGACATCTATGGTAGAGTAGCAAGCCACTGCTGACGAAAAAGAATACAAAGGCTCATCTCACAGTTGCCAAAAAACATCTAGATGACTACCAAGACCTTTGGGATAATATTCTGTGGACAGATGAGCCAAAGGTGGAACTTTTTGGAAGACATGGGTCTCGTTACATCTGACGCAAAGCTAACACTGCATTCTACCATAAGAATACCATACCAACAGTCAAACATGGTGGTGGTAGTGTGATGGTCTGGGGATACTTTGCTTCTGCAGGACCTACACGACTTGTGATAATTGATGGAACCACGAATTCTGCTCTCTATCAGAAAATTCTGAAGGAGAATGTCCGCCCATCAGTTTGTGACCTTAAGCTCAAGCACAGTTGGGTTATGCAGCAGGACAACGATCCGAAGCCCCCAAACAAGTCCACCACTGAATGGCTCAAAAGAAACAAAATTACGTTTTTGGAGTGGCCAAGTCAAAGTCCTGACCTGAATCCCATTAAGATGCTGTGGCAAGACCTTAAACGGGCAGTTCATGCTCGGAAACCCTCCAATTAAGCCGAATTAAGACAATTCTGCAAATAAGGGTGGGTGGCACAACCAGTTATTCGGTTTAGGCGGACAATTATCATTATCATCAATAAATGTAAGGATCATTTAAAAGCTGCATTTTGTGTTTAGTTGTGTTTGTCTTTATCTTATATTAAAATTATCTGAATGATCTGAAACATTTTGAGACAAATGACTAAAAATAGGAGAAATCCGATGAGGGGCAAATACTTTTTCACAGCACTGTGCTTTCCAAATTGAGTATTTTTGAAAACATATTTATATATTTTCTACCAAGTGCGTAATCATTCAATTGCCGGAATTCTCATTAATCAGCGTTCTACAAGAATACCCACAGCACGGTATAGTACACGACACTCCCATTATGTTATTTATCTTGATGCTAAATACTTTCCTCCTTAAATATATTTTATCACCTGCCAAACCTGCTTGTACTTTAGAAGCTAAATCTCCACCAGATGTGATTACCTCTGTAGAGTTTGCACAGTATGATGGTCTTTTTGTCTTGCTGTTTGTATATACCTTGCCACACAAAGCACGACGTGCTCACAGAATACAAATCTTAACTTGTTTAAAGACTACCCCGACTTTCCTTGGTTACACCGGTTCAGGTGTCTGCAATATATTAACAGCTGCTTTGTACCTAATCTCGCTTATTTGCAGAGCTAATTTGCTTCCTTGTAACTCTGACAAGTTCTTCAGTTTGACATCCTATTCGTAAACAGTATCAAACAAACCAGCATCCAAAACAATCCACCACATTATCGCGGGCAGATTGACTGCTGTAGGCCGCCATGTAGTGAATAGGCAACATTAAGGACCACAGATCCCTGGATCACTCAGAACTTTGAGTAACCCTTTCAAAAGACTCACAAATCTGTATTCTATTAAATAGATTTACCATAATAACTGTTTTTTGGGTTGAAAATGTCTTGCAATGTAATTATTATGTTGAAGGGGTTGGTACAAAAAAATCAACATTTATCACCTATCCACAGGGTATGTGATAAACGTCTGATCACTTCTGGCCCCACCGCTGGGACCCAATGATCACTAGTCCCCTCACTGCACGACCGCCATGAAGAGTAGTATGAATGGAGCATGCGCTGTACTCGGTGATCTGTCTCTTAGACTCTGAATGGAGCGGGAGCTTATTATGGTTGTTGACATGAGGCCTAATAATGAGTACCTAGTGGATGTATCTATACCTACTAAAAAGCCCTCAAATGTGCCAATCGAAGCAAAAAAACGAGTGCAAAAAAAAAATGCAAATAGACCGCGTCGCTCGTCAAAAATCCTTCTTGGCTTGTTAGAAGAGACAATAGAGCTTACAGATGGGCACTACCCTAACCTCCTCTTGGAAGCAGGCAGTGATTAGAGCAAGTCTAATCTGTTAATCTGATGATCAACAATGTTAGGTCAATCGGTGCTCGTTTAGCTCCATTTACATGGAGCAATGGTAGGATAGCATGGGGACGAACAATCGTTAATACAATCATTCGTCCTCAAAAAATTTTGCATCTCATCGGCAGCACATACCGTTTACATGGGGAGATGTGCTGCTGACAAGTGACCCTTTTTTTGTCCGCATAAAAGATGTGATCAGTAGACGAATGTTTGCTCGTTCATAAACTGATCGCTGCTGTCTGGGCAATGATCGGGAATGAGCATTCCTACGAGCGCTCGTTCGCCCGATCATTGGCACGTGTAAAACGGTCTTAAATCTTGTGAACCCCCTTGTCTCTTCTGATAGGCTTCACCAGAAATTGCAGAGTAAGTCCTTTAGAATTGGGTATTTTATTAATTTAGCTTTTAATTGGACATTTTATTATTTAAAGTAACACTAGATAGCATTTATTGTGATAATGTAGAATTTCATGGAAGTTGTTTCTTTAGTGTCTTGTTATGACTGGTATGCGTGTAGTATCAATCGAAAAATTTGATAAACGTTGTCCTCTTTTTCTTTTGTGAACTCTGAAGAGAATACAGGGAAGGAAGATTGGAGTTACTATACATACTTAGGGTTGTCTCCTGATTTATTCCTGTCTTGATAGGTCCCTATAGACCTTGAAATTCCCCGGACAATGGACTAACGACTTGTAGTGTACTTGAAAATTCTCTGCTACACATGCCAGTTGACAATAGACGGAGAGGGCTCTGATGTGACTCTTGTACCATTGTTAGGGCATTGGTTAGAGCAACTTACGTTTTTCAGGAGAGGAAATATCAGATCAAACTTAATGTTCCTTTGAAGATAAAATGCCGTCTGCATCAGAATGACACAAAAGGGAACGAGACGTGGGACTACATTCTTCTGACGATGTAGGCAAAGGCTGCTGTATGGAGTCGGGATGAGATACAGGAACTTCCTGTCCAATGAACCGAAAATCAAACAATGTTTTGTTTGTGTTTTGAATATAAAAGCATCTTGTGTTTTTTCTAGTGCATTTCCTTTATTGCACATTCCCAGCCCATTGTTCTCTTCCAGTAAGAGAACATGCTTGTGGAGATCACTTTCATCTCAGACAAGATACCAGGGTCTAATCTGGAATGATTTCAGATTTTGCCTGATTTCTCATTCTGTATTTGTTCTATATACATTCTATACTGGTCCTATTTATATTCTCTATACATTCTATACTGGTTCTATATATATTCTATACTGGTTCTATATATATTCCATACTGGTTCTATATACACTATACTGGTTCTATATATATTCTAGAAACATTCTATACTGGTTCTATATACGCTATATCCTGGTTCTATATATATTCTACATACATTCTATACTGGTTCTATATATATTCAATATATTCTATACTGGTCAAATATATATTCAATATATTCTATACTGGTTCTATACATATTCTATATACATTCTATACTGGTTCTATATATATTCTATATACATTCTATACTGGTTCTCTATACATTCTATATTTCTACATTTACTTGCCCTATGCCTTTACTCACAGTTGATTTATAATGTGCAAAACTACAAAACTGAAATCCAGTGCAGCCTTCCATGGTGTGTCTACAACAGAACAATAGTCTAACACAAGAATTTGCAATGAGGAGCCTAAGAAATGTATTATATTGGACAAAATAATTAGTCAAAAATATGATGTCTCATATGAAACGTTAACGAAAGGTCCCGAATAAATCGAACAGAAAAAAAATCTGCGTGCCTCTGTATCAAATCCAAGACACACAGTAGGGGCCATAAACTTCCATGGGTGCCCTATTAAAGCTCTGTACAACTTGGAGACCATGAGATCTAAAAGAGGTCTAAATTGTGGCTCTCTTGAAAAAATAAGATAGGAAGAACGGATATGGGAAAAACAAAGAGCAAAATATGGCACTCGGTTCGAGGGATAAAATGAATGAATATCTTTATTCAGTATAATTAGTAAAAAAAAATCAGAATTAACTAAGTTATATACAAAAAATAGAACACAAGATAACCAGTGAAAAATTGGTAAAAAAAAAAAGTCCGCTCATGGACGTGCAGATCCAAATAGTTGTATATCAGAGCAAAATACATTCACTAAGTAAAGTACACAGGCAGATTCAAGTGCCAAAATTCGCAAGATATTGCACAGTCCCACTCACTTGCTATATAATAGATTCATGAAGAAGATGCAACAGCCTTCAATAAGGCACGCTGTAACATGCAGATATTGCACAGTCCCGTCACATTAGTTATACGGACATGCATTCACTTTTTGATCAAGACACAAATGGGCAGTGGTACAGACACATAGATGTAAATGTGATGAATTGACTAGTATTCATTTTTGGTTGTGTAGATACATGAATTACTCTATCATTAGTGGAATGTAATTTTTTGGTCTAGGCATGTAATGTCGCCTTTTTTTGTAGGATAATCTGATGTTAATAATGATTTTTTTAACTAATTATAATGAAAAAAGATATGAATTTATTGTATCCTTCTACCTTGGTTTTCCCCATTTCCCTATGTTATTATGCTTTTTAAGGGGGGGGTACCATACGGTCTTCTTACACAGCCTGATGTGGGCTGTGTAAACGAGCTCCGATCAACGTCGGCAGCACATTTCCCTGTTTACACAGGTAGACGTGCTGCCGACAACGATAATATTTTAGGCTGCATAAACGATGCAATTAGCCGATCAACAAGACAGCTCGTTCATCGGTGCTCGTTTGTTCCTTTCACAAGGAGCTAGTATGGGGACGAATGCTCATTACTACGATCATTTGTCCACATACATTTCTATCGACAACAATATTTTCGGCATTTAAAATAATACAATCAGCCGATGAACAAGCGTTGGCACATTCATTAGCTGATCGTTGCCCTGTTTATACAGGGCAATGATCGGGAACGAGTGTTCTGTGAATGCTCATTTGCCCGATTAATTGGCCCGTGTAAAAGGGCCTTTACTGTACTGTTTTAAGAGGGTTTTTTTAGATCATTGTTTTGCTCTCTTGAATAACCAAGACCACAGATGTAGATTCTAAAGTCCTCAACTCAGTTTTGACTCCTAGTCAAACAATGTACAATGTGCTTTTAAAGTTTTTTTTTTTTCATCTATACAAAAGAATACAGAGTCTGAAGCCAATTTATATCAAACTGTATAACAACTTTATTTAAATATACAAAACAACAAACATGTTAAAAAGGTATATGACAGGAGAAACTCTATGTATAATAAACACAGAAAAACACCAAGAGAACCAGAAATTGAAATGTCAATCCCTATTGTATGGGCAACTGCAAGGATAACACTTGTATGGAGTATCAGTAATCTAAATCTATATAAGTGCTCATTAGTATGCGGGACATGCAACGTCCAGCAATAAAGTGTTGTAATAGAGAAATAGATGTAGACCATGCATTAAATAAGCATTAGATAAGTAAAGTGTTCTTACCCATAAAGGTGATCTCTGGTGCACCTGGTGATCTATGTGTGCGCCCCGACACGCGTTTCGCAGTATCCGCTTCCTCCCCTTGAGGAAGTGGATACTGCGAAACGCGCGTCGGGGCGCACACATAGATCACCAGAGATCACCTTTATGGGTAAGAACACTTTACTTATCTAATGCTTATTTAATGCATGGTCTACATCTATTTCTCTATTACAACACTTTATTGCTGGACGTTGCATGTCCCGCATACTAATGAGCACTTGTATGGAGTATCAGTAATCTAAATCTATATAGGTGTTACCCTTGCAGTTGCCCATACAATAGGGATTGACATTTCAATTTCTGGTTCTCTTGGTGTTTTTCTGTGTTTATTATACATAGAGTTTCTCCTGTCATATACCTTTTTAACATGTTTGTTGTTTTATATATTTAAATAAAGTTGTTATACAGTTTGATATAAATTGGCTTCAGACTCTGTATTCTTTTGTATAGATGTATTTATTATAGAGTTGTCTAATCATTATAGAAGGGAGGATGTTCTTTTGGAACAGTACCTAGCCCAGTATTACTCTTGTATCTGGAGGTTATTAATTACAATTTTATAGTTTTTTGCCTGATATTATCAGGTTTTGTATACCATTAGGTGGTAGTGCATATCGGATCATTTCATTAACACAAAAATAAACAACACTTCTTACCCTTTCACTTCCTTGCCATGCCTTCTCTGTTTTCTTCATTCCCTCCTCCTCCCTGACACCTTTCTTACATCTCCATTGTCTTTTAATGTCACCTTGCCTCCCCTTGACATTAAATTAACATAATAGCAAAAGAAAAATCTTCTTGCTTAACGAAACAATGTATATGGACAACCTAGTTGTGCCAAAAGTAATATGTACGTACGTGAGCTCTCGGGAAATGTTTCATTTTGCTTGTACTAATGTCACTTTTATATTTACATTATTTGTTTTTTGTTGTCTCTGTTCATTTTAGGCATTTTGTTCACTTTGAATATGGTCAGTAATGTGTTGCTTCCTCTTCTTTCTTCATAGGAGCCAAGTACTAAACGGGTCAAACCACTTTCAAGGGTCACATCACTTGCGAATCTCATTCCTCCAGTGCGGGCAACTCCTTTAAAGCGATTCAGCCAGTCACTGCAGGTTAGTGAGATTTGTTGTTATCTATCTCCTTAGCTATATGGAGTGTTGAACAATACTGTATCCAATGTAATCTTGCAAAGCACCAGTGTTTAGTATGGTATTTTACATAGCGGAACATGAACTGGATGTTAGACACAGAGGAAAGCAGCCAAATAATTTCACTTTTCTAAAAGAAAGGGCAAATATTGTAAATACTACATGTGATAGGTTTTCTGTTCACAACAGGGCTTCTCCAGATGGGCCCTTACATAAACCTTACAATGATATATTATCATATACACTAACATTCCATTAATCTGGCACCTGATGGTCCTGAAATCATGATAATCTGGCATGGCACGAAATAGTTTGATGCTAGATTATCATAACACTAACTGGTAGTTCAAGGGAAGGAGGGGTCCGGCAGATTTGTATGAAATTTATCTGTTCAGTACCCATGCCTAGGTTATAGGGGTTCTCCGAGACTTTAAAGGGGTTGTCACAGGACCGATCACCAGTATATAATCAGTGCTGGTCAGACACCTGCACCGATCGGCTGCTCTGGGCACCGGATGTTATGCACGGTATGCAGTGTTCAGTGCCAAAAGCAGATGGCTCCGTACTTTGTATAGCAGTCGTGCTGCAGAAATTTGCTTCTATTTACTTGAATAGGAGCAGAGCTGCACTACTGCAGCACGGCCGCTATACTGTGACAGGAGCCATCTGCTTCCGGCACGGACATCTGGTGCCCGGAGGCAGCCGGAGCAGCTGATAGGTTCGGGGCGTTGGGCCCCCACCTATCATATACTGATGATCTATCCTGTGAATAGGTCATCAGTATGAAAAACGGTCCTCTGGCTGGACAACCCTTTTAATGCTTGTGCATGGGGCGCATTGACATCTGTGTCATAGGTCTGTAGATTATTCTTATATAGTGGTGGTCCTGAGGATTCAGGATTATCGGAATTTTACTGTAAATAAATGGGTATAGATAAATGTTCAGAAGTGACCTGCTTACCCAGATATACCGTAATTGTACATGTAACGTACACTGAATTAATGAAAAGTATCTATAGTGGAGTATTTTATAATATTCGCTGGAATAAGTACTGTCCTAGTACAACGCCCTTTTAATGGTATAATACATGTATCACAAGAAAACTTAAAAGGATAAATGAGCATGAGCTGTTTTATTAAAAGCTGTAAATATAAAAATGGTACCTCTATTATTTTGGGATTAAAACTTTCCCTTCAAGTTCTAACCAGTTACAGAAGTTATAAGTTTACATTTAAAAACATAATATCAATTCTTGAACCAAGATTTCATGAAATAATATCAGGAGTGAGACTTTGTGATGTCTCCATAGGTGTTTGGATGCAGCTGAAGAGCCTATAGCTTTGTGTAGGACAAGTACAAGTTCTCCAGACACTGGGCTACAGTTCAGCTGTGACATACTATGAGTTGTGTGCATACAGGGACCCTTCTGTCCTCCATATAGTTGTGGGCTACATACAATGGCGGCATTTACAGACCGGCTGCAAGTTACTGAAGTCGTCTCAGCATTTCATCTACTAAGCAGCATATAGCGTGACTGGAACAGAAAATAGTGTACAGTCACTGGTCTGGAAAGATCCCACCTTGGCAGCCAACAGCCTCCTTGTATAACGTCGGGGGACAGACGTGTAATACTTTGCAGAAGCTTGCCGGTACTGAAGAGGTCAAGGAAAATATGTCTCAGGTCTGAAAGAAAGACTTTAATAGTTACAGTTGTGGTCACCAATGTGGAAAGTAAATTATGTTTTGGCTAAACTTTTCTCAGAGGCCAGAGCTTCACTTTTGTGGCTTAAACAGCTGTTTCCTTCTCTAAATGCTTCAACTGTTTTACCCTAAATTCATTGGCTTTTTAAGATCCATTTACAAGTTCACAGAATTGAGAATTATCAAAACCGAGTGATCCATGGGATACTGTTATTTAAGGACAGAGACATTTAGAGTAAGCGGAGGACAGAAGTATTGGAGACGTATAACAACCTAAACAGGACCGAAGTCAACAAATAGTTTACAAAGCCTGACTCATAAAGTGACTAGCATAAATAATATAGTGGAAAAATATATGAAATCTCTCTTCTAGAGATAATGCTGACAAGTATGAGCTCCAGGCGTCCGTTAATTCCACTTTCTATATCAGCGAGTCTGTATCCTCCAAAGAAAAAAAACACATATTCTAAAACTTGCTGAGATGGTGGCTTGACTGAGGTCCAAAAAAACTTTACAGGTCACATTAATAGTAATGCCCTTAAAGGGGTTGTCTCATAAATACAACCTGTGTCCATATGCATTATAGATATGCATACAGAGGGGCCCCCCTTTATTAGCCAGTATGGGTAGCTGTAAACGACGACTCCAACTCTGTTGGACCTAGCCTGACAATGTGTTGCATAGTCGCCCATTCATTTGAATGGTTGGCAAGTAATACATTTCCCTTGTAGCAGTTGAAATGTATGGCTGAACAAAATTTCACCGGTGGTAACAGCTTAGGGTTCCTGGTATCGGACCTGCACGATCAGCTGATGAGTTGAGAAGGGGTTTTCTTTATGGGACACCCCCTTTAATATATGGAGTCTTTGATTTGCCAGAGATAATACAGCATCCAGGAACGTTTGAGAAGCCATAAGACCGAGCCAGAACATGTTAAAATCAGGGAGTGAAAGCAAAATAACTGGGGTAGCCAAAGACATCTGTGACAGCGTGTTCAGAAAATATTATCCTTTCCCTTTAAAGCTCCATGGGGAAAGTTAAAGTTCATTTCCACCTTCGCACACTTTGAATGTATTCAGTTGTAGTTGAGTCTAACTACTGCGCTCGTGACAGGAACGAATAACCATTCATTTATCTTCTATGCTCATTAGAGATATGGACAATGCATTTAAGATGCAAATATTCCTTTCAGAAGATGATTTTCAGACCGGACCAAGCTCTATGTACCAATTATAATTCTACAACCCGTAGCTAAATCACTTTGTAGTGATCGCCTTTACCCTTTCTCTACTCCTTTATGAAGTCACCATGTGTATCTTTAGTTTCTATAGATATATATCCATGTTTGTAATTCTAATAGGATGGCAGTGTATCCGAGTGGCACCTTTCTATCACATTTATGGGGCTATGAACATTAATAGCCCAGTACAGGATTTACCAAGTCTGGCTTCATAATGCTTATCCACTTTAATAACTAAAGTCAAGTCATACAAGCTCCTTATGTACTTGTCTTATCTGTGGTCTTTTCATTCAGCGTAATTACTGCATAGTTTCATCTACTAGTGGCAAATCTAGCAATAGATAAAAAATTTCCCTATCCTAATAATTATCATATATAGTACCGAGTATATAGGCAGTGAAATTCTTTTCATCTGACGTTGCAGAAAGCCTGATCATTTGGCACTTTCACAGCACAGGACTGCATTGTGGAGTCTCACAGGCCTCTTCAATCTCAGAATCGGTGGGTGTCCCGGCAGTTGGTCCCCAACTGCCCGCAAAGTGATGGCATATCCTAGCGATACGTCAACCCTTTGTGTGATAGTAATACCAGTGTAACTGCTCCTGTCTACTTTGAGGTGCATTTTGAGTTTTTCTAATCACCAGTCCATCTTTTTATATTGCATGTATGTATATATTGTAAACCGCAGCATAGTCCCTTAGAACTTTTGTATCCTTATTATTAACCGGGTAACGTGATTTTATGGAAATCACCTCAAACTTGCTTGAAATCCCTCTTCTCGCGTCTTACCATAACTTCTAGCATTAGTCTAAGGTTTCGTGCAATTCTGTGAATGTTCGTTTGTCCTCCTGGGTGACCTTGTGTTATACTGCTGCAGTTTAGTCTATATGTGGTCTCTGATGGGCTGATTTGCTGTATGTAGAACCTTACACTACGCTGCTGTGCGTGTATATACGCTGCTGTGCGTGTATATGTATATAGATAGTTTTACGTGATATTTACATTTTACCCCTTTTCACGTCCAGCGTTCTATTAGTTTCCGGGGTGACAGTCGTCCAGATCTGTTTACCCCAAGACCGTGGTCAAGAAATGCCCCTCCTTCCATCACGAAACGAAGGGACAGCAAACTTTGGAGCGAGACTTTCGATGTTTGTGTTAACCAAGTGCTGACATCCAAGGAGTTAAAGCGCCAGGAGGTCTGTACCGCTACAGAACAATATCAATGCTTACACTGTTTATATTCTTAAAGGGATTGTCCAGGATTAGAAAAAGGGTCTGCTGTTTTTCCCTAGAAACAGCGCCATTCTTGGCTATGGGCTGAGCCTAGTACCGTAGCTCATCTCCATTATCCAGGACAACCCCTTTAATTAATCGTCTATACTGTACCTGCACTGCTTTTTGCCATCCATTCTAGTGTGTGTGTTCCTTCTTCTGCTAAGCAGTTACATAACACGGAGTGGCGGTTTAGTGATCATTCTGAACATCATTACCTCTCAGCATGGTGTGTTTTAAGCACTATGACCATTGTTGAAGGATCACATAGTTCTACAAGGAATACTATAGACATTATTGAGTAATTATGTAGTAGCAGGACACCCCGCAGAGCACAGTGACATAGCAAGGAAAAGTGGCCGTTTTCCCTGCTTTAGTGTCTCTGTTCTCACCACCCATGTAAAACCCTTTATATGTGAGATGGGTTTGGCATTTGCCGGTAGCAGGTGAAGGGACTCGCTCTTCTCAGAACTTTGATCTTTGTGTGCTGCACTAGATGTGCTTTATTTTTTTCATTCCTAACATGGTTTTGCAAGGGGAAGTGAGGCAATTATTTATGAAAAATCCAGAGATGATTCCTTAGTTTTGTCATCTAAACCTAAAATGAAAAAATTAATGAGTTTCAGTGCAAAGCATCAATGTCCTATATGACTGGTTACACAGCGATTGCAACAACTGCTTTAACTGTCCAGAAACGTATTTAAAGAGGCTCTGTCACCACATTATAAGTGCCCTATCTCCTACATAAAGAGATCTGCGCTATAATGTAGGTGACAGTAATGCCTTTTATTTAAAAAAAAACAATCTATTTTTACCACTTTATTAGCGTTTTTAGATTTATGCTAATGAGTTGCTTAATGCCCAAGTGGGCGTATTTTTACTTTAGACCAAGTGGGCGTTGTACAGGGGAGTGTATGATGCTGACCAATCAGCATCATGCACTCCTCTCCATTCATTTACACAGCGCATAGGGATCCTGCTAGATCCTTATGTGCTGTCTTATACTTACACATTAACAATATTGAAGTGTTTAGACAGTGAATAGACATTCCACGGAATGTCTATTCACAATCTCTGCACTTCGTTACTGTTTCTATATTAGTTACAGCAGAGGAAGCGTGATCTCGTTGTAACCTGTCATTTACCGTGTAATCTCGCGAGATTACCCGTCCTCTGCTGTAACTACCACAGACAGAGTAACAAAGTGCAGAGATTGTGAATAGACATTCCGTGGAATGTCTATTCACTGTCTAAACACTTCAATATTGTTAATGTGTAAGTATAAGACAGCACATAAGGATCTAACAGGATCCCTATGCGCTGTGTAAATGAATGGAGAGGAGTGAATGACGCTGATTGGTCACTGATTGGTCAGCGTCATACACTCCTCTGTACAATGCCCACTTGGTCTAAAGTAAAAATACGCCCACTTGGACATTAAGCAACTCATTAGCATAAATCTAAAAACGCTAATAAAGTGGTAAAAATAGATCATTTTTTTAAATAAAAAGCACTTATAGAGCCCATCTCCTTATGTAGGAGATAGGGCACTTATAATGTGGTGACAGAGCCTCTTTAAAGTATGTAAAATAAAGATGGTGATGGCATCAATTAAAAAAACAACTAAAAATTAATAAAATAATATAAATATATATAGATAGGAAGTCCGCTAATGTACCTTCTTCAAGGGAATGGGTAACTGAGATGAACAATATCATGAGAATGAAGGAGTTGCTGGCCGCTGATCGGGGCAGACCCGAAGTATTTGTTCGAACTTGGATAGTATGGTCACTGTTCCGGAATGGCTCTGATTTGTCTCTTTGGTTGGATGGCCTCTTTTGAATGCCTGTATCGCTGCTTCTCTGCTGCTTTCGTTTCTGTATGTGTTTCCCTTTTGTTGTCTGGTCTTTGTGTTTTTCGTAACTCTACTTGTTTTGGACTCTAGCAATTAATAAATCTTTTTGGGACTGGTTTCCCTGAATATTGCACTACGTCGCGGTTATAGCGATGATCCTTTTCATTTGCTGTTATTATTTTTGATGTCCGGGAGGTTACCTCCTAAATAGTTTCTTCATGTTCTTTACAAAAATGTATTGTAGAATCTTGATTTTTTTCATTGCACTGCGTGCAATATTTTGTATATTTTTCTTATTCTAAAAAAATTGTTGATAAAGGAAAAAATAAAAAAATAAAATAAAAAATAAAATATATATATATATAGATAGATACATACACACACCTTCTTTCATAAATACAACAATGTAGTGAACATCTTTGTACGTCTAATTTTTCAGGCTATTTTTGAGTTATCTCAAGGAGAGGAAGACTTAATAGAAGACTTGAAGTTGGCAAAAAAGGTAAACTGTCACAGCCATGGACAAGAGTGGTGATGTTTCTGATCTGTGTTCCTGCACAGCAATTTTTTACATATTAATAACCTATTCATTACTTTTCATTCAGGCATATCATGACCCAATGCTGAAACTGTCTATAATGACAGAAGAAGAATTAATGCAAATTTTTGGAACCCTGGATTCTCTTATTCCGCTGCATGAAGGTACATATTCTGCTCAGCTTCTACTCCGCTCATCCACCCAAATGTTTCCTATTTTCTAATAGTGTTTTTATGATATCTGCAGATCTGCTCAGACGCTTGCGTGGCGTAAGGAAACCAGACGGATCCACAGAACACGTTGGCCACATCTTAGTAGGCTGGGTAAGACAGGACTCTTTTTTCAGATGACCGCTTGATTCAGCATCTTGTCCTTTCTGCGGTGGTTGGCTGGCATTATTATTTCACATACCAGTGATTGAAGAAGCGGCTCCTTTACAGACGTAGTAATCCTATTCAATTCTCCAGAACAAAGCAGCTACATGTCAGGGAATGTATCTCTAATCAGTAGTAGACCGTGAATGGTAACCTCCATAGTAAGCATGTCACCGTTTGGGGAACACAGGTTCATGCTCTGTTGATTTTTTCTGAACATTAATTGATTACTAACGGTGGCTATCATTGTTATTGCCGATCAGTTTTACATTCTCTATCAAATCCCTACAAGAAAATATCAGTTGATTTTCTAAGAAAATCCTAGAATTTCCATCTCACGAGAGTCACATGATATAAATTCTTTGTGGTTCCTGGGTGATTTCCACTATTCAGAGAGAAAGAACAGTGACTCTTACTAGAAAATGATACTTAACAGATATGGAATGTTTGGAGACAGAATTTCTACAAGTGCATTAGGAAGTGAGACTTGACTTTTTTCGCTTCGTGAAATGCAGAACTAAGGAAACTACGGCTTACCTTTATTTTAGGCCGCAATATCAGATCAGTGGGGGTCCATCTCCCATCATCCTCATTAATCAGCTGATTGGGAGGGCCATGGAGCCCCAGCAAGCACCGCGTACCCTTATTTATTAGGCACAGTGGTGGTGGATGTGACTGGCATTACAGCTCGGTTCCATTCACTTGAATGGGACTGAGCTGCAGTACCAGGCACAGCCATGACCACAGCCATGACCAAATGTATGGCACTCTGCCTGGTAAACAACGAAGGAGACCTGGCACTCACTGGAGCTCTGCTGCCCTTTCAATCAGCTAATTGTTGGGGGTGCCAGGAGTCAGACCCCATAATTGGATATTGATGGCGTATCCAAAGGATCCAAAGTCCCGAAATAACTTTATGGAATCATAAACATACTAAAAATGTTCTCAAATGCTTGTTTAAAGAGGCTCTGTCACCAGATTTTGCAACCCCTATCTGCTATTGCAGCAGATCGGCGCTGCAATGTAGATTACAGTAACGTTTTTATTTTTAAAAAACGAGCATTTTTGGCCAAGTTATGACCATTTTTGTATTTATGCAAATGAGGCTTGCAAAAGTACAACTGGGCGTGTTTACAGTAAAAGTACAACTGGGCGTGTATTATGTGTGTTACATCGGGGCGTGTTTACTACTTTTACTAGCTGGGCGTTCTGATGAGAAGTATCATCCACTTCTCTTCAGAACGCCCAGCTTCTGGCAGTGCAGATCTGTGACGTCACTCACAGGTCCTGCATCGTGTCGGCACCAGAGGCTACAGTTGATTCTGCAGCAGCATCAGCGTTTGCAGGTAAGTAGCTACATCGACTTACCTGCAAACGCCGATGCTGCTGCAGAATCAAATGTAGCCTCTGGTGCCGGCTCGTCTGACACGATGCAGGACCTGTGAGTGACGACACAGCGTGATCTCTCGAGAACACGCTGTGTCTGCACTGCCAGAAGCTGGGCGTTGTGAAGAGAAGTGGATGATACTTCTCGTAAGAAAGCCCAGCTAGTAAAAGTAGTAAACACGCCCCGATGTACGCACATAATACACGCCCACTTGTACTTTTACTTTTAAACACGCCCAGTTGTACTTTTGCAAGCCTCATTTGCATAAATACAAAAATGGCCATAACTTGGCCAAAAATGCTCGTTTTTTAAAAATAAAAACGTTACTGTAATCTACATTGCAGCGCCTATCTGCTGCAATAGCAGATAGGGGTTGCAAAATCTGGTGACAGAGCCTCTTTAAGGAGAACCTATATCTATATACTTATTTTAGGCACATATTTTGCTGTACATTTGTTTCTCTTTATCTTATATGGACATCTGTGTGTTACTAAATTGAAACAATGCTCGCAGTATACGGCTACTGTCTGTAATAACAGATGCTTTATCTTCAAATAATCAAAAGCAGTGGCATCAGTTATCATGTAGTTGTAATATAACGCAAGGTGATATACTATGTGCTATAGGATAGAACCCTGCTCCAAAATGTAATAATGGTAAATGAGGGTAAAGGTGAGATCTTAGACTACAAGAAATTAGAACGAGTAGTCTGGACTATCACTACTGGAAGGGTTCGTCCAATAAATGTAAAATGAGCTTGACTTAAAAACAAAATGTAAAATAATTCTAGTCAAGCCTAAGATATAGGGACAACATAAAGTACTAATTCAATAACAGGGACACTATATAGATCAGCGGTCTCCAACAGTGTCTCTCCAGCGGATGCAAAACTTCAACTCCGAGCATGCCCTGACAGCAGAGACAAGAACATGAAAAACAACCCTGTCCATATACGCGAGCCTCTATGTATATACATTGACTTGTATAACTCAGTGATTGACAATAAGAGACTTGTATCTGGTGGAAAGTCAAGTTGTAATAGATTTTTAAAACTACTGAATACTTTATATTTCTATACAAAATGTTTGAAAGTGAGGGAAACCTAGCAGTTAACTAATGATAATGATTTTAGGTAATACTACCCTTTATAATGAAGCAGAGCTACTTTTATCAGATCTAGCTGCTGCTGCTTGGGCCTCCCATTGTAGCACAGAGGAATGGCTGTCATTTACAGCTCGGCTTTGCATGCATAGGGTGGTTTAACTTGCTCAGTGAGGTGAGAATGTATTGTATTCCCCAGATGTAATTCAGCTTATCAGGAAATCCACACACCCAGCCTGGCCTCCTGCGTGGGAGAACTTCATTATCACCCCAGGTTGTAGGATAAAGCTGTGCAGCAGGGAATGATAGGTTACGATTTTCATACACCTAAATCTATACATTACACGACCTAATCTTTTGTTCCCTATAACGAGTAGGACCAATTTACAGGTCTCAGGAAGTCTTATTTATTCATCCCTCAAGGCAACTTAAATCAGCATTTAAATGGGAAACCTGAATTGCAGGTGCAGCAGTTTTCTGACATTGCCTATTCTTAGGTAAATTATTGTTTTTGGTATGGATTGGGATATTTCCTAAGTAAAAGAACACTGGTGTAAGAATTGTTACCCACTATATAACCAGTGACGAGTACATGCTGCTACAGTTTGTTTTGAGAGGACATTTTGGATCACCATTAAAGGGAATGTGTCGCTAGAAATTATTTTTTTTTCCAGTTAAACAATTAGTATTTGAGTGATTACACATTGTTTTAATTTTTTCACAAGTCAGGAAATATTATAGATTAGATTCTAATTTATAACATTTCCATGTGCTGGTCACTAGAGGGAGCAGTTCCCAAATTTGCAGCATGGTCACTGTGGTAAACCAACCTCATTGCTTTATGCTGCAAATTTGGGGTGGACACACTCTCCTCTAGTGTCCTCACACAATCCCCCCTCCCTTCTTCTGGCTAGTGCCAGGAGAAGTTTAAAGGTCTTCAAACCTCCTACACTGTGTGCCACCATTTTCTGAGCGACTGCACAGTGTAGGAGGATTAGATACAGGGCTCAGCAGACCGTATCACACGAAGATACAGGAACATAATACACACATCACATACACGAACATAAATTACCTGCTCCTGCCGCCTCCACTGGTCTACGCTCCTTGCGCCTTCGCTTTGTTGAACATATGGCCGGAAGCCGCGGCCGGAAGTCATCATCTTACTGTCCGGCAGCGGCTTCCGGTCCACATGACAATGGCGCCAGATTTTGCTCTACAAACTAACTTTGTTTTGGTCTGTGTGGGAGCGCCGTTCCCACACAGACGGCATACGCTTCTGAGAATGGAACGGCTCCCGTTCGCATTCTCTATGGGGTTGTATGTGCCGTATTCCATCTCTGTATGTGTCATTAATCGACACATACAGAGATGAAAAAAAAATGGCAGCCCCCATAGAGAAGTAAAAGTAAGAACACAGTAAAAAGTTTAAAGTCACAACACTAATAAATACATTTTTTGTTTATATTTTATTAAAAGCAATATAATAATAAAAAAAATTTAATTACACCTTCCCTTTAAAGTAGTTTGACCCTCCGAGCCGCATACTCTGTTTCTGCCATTGGGCCAGTTGTATGAAGCAAGGTGAACTTTGCTTTTTTGATCTTGCTTATGGAGACAAAGTGTAAGAAACGAGCTGCAGCAGTATTGTCAAAAATATATCTAGTAAATCTAAGAAGGTTACGACTCTATTCTCTGATTATTTTCATGCATGTCCATAAGACCACTATACAAAAACTGCTCTATTATTCATAAAAGTTTGGGTTGAAGAGACTGTGTGGAGCAGGGTCACTATACCCTAGTCCATGTGTCCTAGTGGCGTACACGTCATAGAGGGCCATCTCCTGCTTAGACCACCCTCCATTAGCCAGAGTGGGTAGGAGAGGGCATCTCCCGGCTCTGGCATACACAACCCAGCTATGTATTACATTGTTGATCGTTCATCTGAATATTCTATTTCCCCTGTAGTGGGCGCTGCAGGAGAAATGTGTGGCCGGGCGCAACTTCCCACGGCTTCATCAGCTGATCAGTGGGGTTTTTAAAAGCTGGACCTGGGACAGTGTCCCTTTGTTGAAGGGTTGCCACGTTGGGAGATCCCGGTTTATTGTTTCAGGGGCACCCATCAGTGTTATAGCTCCACTAGCCTGCCCCTTCCTATACTTGGAAATGTTTGAATATGACAATTTTGAGTTCTGTAAAGTATTGGAGAACACTCCTATGTGTTTGTACTTCTCCCATGATTCTCTTATGTCCATAAACACTTGTAGTAAATGCATTATGTATATATTTACATCAGTACAGACTATACTAGATATAGCCTAGTATTATAAAATCTCACATACAGAGGTTGACCTCTAAGAAAGGATTATCTGCAAGCTGCGTGTTGCCATGAATGTGTGCACAAAACTGTGTCTGACTTACCAGGAGTTATTTTAACCCATTTGTTAGGACTCAATAGGCTGTCAGGCCGGCTTTGTTAGGCTCCCGTTAGTGGCGTTCGTGATGGATGGGAGGGGCTGACTGCCCTTTGATTCAGTCGCTCTGACATGGTGTTTACAGTCTGTCACTGATGAAACATGTCAGGGGTATTATCATCTGGATGGAACGAAGACAAAAGAGTCTGAAAATTACCATTAACCTTATTCTTAAAGGACTCTATGGTATAGTTTCTCTTTGATCTTCATGACCCTCATCACATCTGAAAGGGTTTCTTGAAGTTTATAAATCGGACCCAACATTCTTTATGGGAAGTGGTTATGAGTATTTAAGCGCTTAGTGCGAGTTAACCATTTTTATTCACTTTATTTTTAGGCGGAAAGCAGCCGCTAGTAACTACTCAATCCCATTCAGAGTCTGAACACCTTATCTTATAGCTACTTATGTTGTCTCTACAGGCAGCATCACATTTTCAAATATAATTTTTATATGTACATTTTAGCTTTAGATTTTACATTAATCCTTGTCTGGGGGACCATTGATGAATTTACACACGCTCATCCGTATAACAAACCTGCCAACGATCCAACCATATCATTGCTGTATATTAAATCCGATGTTATAAGTACATTTTTCTCTCATTTTGCAGTTGCCTGGCCTAAACTCCTATGACAGCTACTGCAGTAATCAGGTGGCAGCCAAAGCCCTCCTGGACCACAAGAAGCAGGACCATCGGGTGCAGGACTTTCTCCAACGCTGTCTAGAGTCGCCCTTTAGCCGCAAATTAGACTTATGGAATTTCTTAGATATTCCCAGGAGTCGGCTGGTGAAATATCACTTGCTACTGAAGGAAATACTCCGACATACTCCAAATGATCACCCGGACCAGCAGCATCTGGAGGAAGCTGTAAGTTTTTTGTTTTTTTGGGGGGTAGATTTCCTACAACATTTCGGAGAATACGTCAGTGTACAGAGGTCCAATTTCTGTACTAATAATGTTATCTGATTGTACAATTCTGTACAGCGTTTATGAGAATAAGCAAAAGGCTATGCTTCTCTAGCATAAAAAGCTTATCGCTGCAGGTCCAGCTGTTGAAACGGTTTGAGGCTTCTTTTAGCTTTGGCGCCCGCTGCGGGGGTCATGTAGCATTAATTAGCTCTGATTAATCCTGAGTGGGACTCCTCTATGACATTCAAATTCCCTAATATGGCATATGGTAAGGGGGTTGTCCAATCAGGACAACCCCTTTAAGTTACAGAAATACCAAGAAAATGAAACTTTTTGTATTTTGTTTTTCCTATTAAGAACTGTCAGCTGTAAATATTATATCACTGTGTAAAAAAAAGATGAATATAAAATATAAATGTATTTATATATAAATATAAATGAAAGATCATACCAGCTCTCATTGAACGCCCTTCCCGTGAAAGCACTGCATGGTATCACAAGACTGACATGTCTCTGCACAATCTGCTAAGATAAATATACTGCTAAGTTCTATCTGGACAGAAGTTTATTAAACACTCTGGGAGTATTTATACCTGGAATCTTTTCCAAGTATGTCACCATCAGTGGTATTATATGTGTGTTTAATAAAAAAAAAAAAAAAAAGCTGAAGTCAGCCAGAAAGGCCTCACATGCCTATTTCTGCATTCCCCATGCTGTCAGGATTGTTGATAGCTTATCTTGCCGACTGTCATGGAAAGTTGAATATAGTACAGAGAAAATAAATGAGCGCTTAAATAATTTAGCAACTTTGGGCTTGTTCTTTTCTATTTTTGGAATATTTCAATGCCTCACACTGAGAAGACATCACTGTAATTGCTCCTTCTTTTTCTATGAATTTTATGTGTGCAGAATCTAGATGAATGGAGCCAATCCTAATGCTTTATCTTATTTTCTGGCAGATTAATATAGTTCAAGGGATTGTAGCGGAAATTAACATTAAAACGGGAGAGTCTGAATGTCACTATTACAAGGAGAGGCTGATTTATCTTGAAGATTGCCAGAGGGATCCACTGATTGATAACTCTCGGGCTCTGAGCTGTCATGGTGAGCTGAAGAATAACAGAGGAGCAGTAAGTAAAAGTCATTAATCTTTTCAGTACACAATGCAACAAAACCGGAACCTATAATATGCTGCTTAATACCTGACACTGCTTTTTTTTTTTTTTCTTTTTAAACTTTCATTTTTATTTGCCTTTTTCCAATTTTACATAATAACATTTCAATACAACATTGAACTTTGAATAACAATTGAAAAACAATTGAACATTTGCCAAAATGTATCGACATCGTTACCTTCACAAAATATTACACAGTAGAACGTCCATACAAGTAAGAATTTAGAGTTTACAATTAATTCCAACACACAACCAACCATCCCATTCCACCTCCAGTATTCCGTCCCACCAAAAAGACCTGTGCAAGTAGTCTAACAATACCTGGTATTGTCCTTATATCTTTCTCCCTGATACCTCTAGGATATCTCCAATGCTCCCAAAGAACCACTAAGGTGTTCTCTTGCGTACCACACTGTCTGTCTAAACGAGGTCATCAATTCTCTGATCTCCTGATCATCGAATTGAGTAACAATGAATCTTTTCCACTTGGTGAAAAAGTGTGCCGTTTCCTTTTCTTTATGTCGTTCTGTTTCTAGACGCTCTATATTCAAAAGCTTCTTCAGCTGTATAATCACCTACGATAGAGTTGGGGTTTCCGTAAGCAACCGGTTCTGCAATAGACATCTTTTTGCTACCATGAGGACAGTATGTATTATTGAGGGCACCCGTCCAGATATCGCCGGATCCTCCTCCTCAGGTGTTCTCATCTGATGGAACAACATGCATTGTGGAGACATTGGTATGGGTGTTGCCCAGAATGTTGTTGCAAACCTGCACATTTCCCCCCATAAGTCTTGTGTAGCTTGACAGCTCCAAATCCCGTGGTGTATATCAGATTTGGCCAATTGACATTTAGGACAAGCAATTATCCTATCAGGATTGGAGGCAGAAGCTGGGATGTTGAAACCATAAATAGCATTATGCATAATTTTGAAATACGACTCCCTCCATCTCTCATTTATAATTTTCTTTCTAACTGTCTTCCACCCTTTCAGTATAACTTCAGCTATATCTGGATCCCCCGTCTCTCTCTCCCACATTTTATAGCAATCCTTAGGATTCTGCTTAATGACTCTATTTCTAATGATGTGTTATAATGAGGATATCGAAGCTTTTTCCAATCTTGGGCCTATAATTTCATCAAAAGTGTGTACTAGCGCTTCCTCGTGCAGCGACTGCAACCTCTCTCTGCAAAACGCCACAATCTGCATTATGGGAAAATTATGTTTATCAGCCAAATTATATCTGTCTTTGATTTCCCTCATCGTAAGCCACCTTGGATGTTCAGAGTGCATTAGGTGTTGTGCCAACATAATATTTTTTTTCCCTCCACTCTCTAAAGAGAATATTTGTTTTTTTTAAATGATAACTTATTTTTTAGGTTTTCGTCAGTGTTTTCTGTATTTATGAAAACAAGAATAGTGCGGTCCGCAGTGCTATTCTTGCCATCAAAATACTGAATCTCAAAAAAGGCTGCAACAATGAGTCAGTGGGGTACGTCAGGATTTGTCGGTACTCGTTTGAAAACAGATCTGACATAGCTAATGGAGCCATAAGAGCAATGCTTTTCCGTTTGCAAACATATACTGGCAAATCCTCAAGGACCCAATTGGCGTAAAATCTGTTGCATCAGGGTTCTGTTATTTTTTTACATCAAATAAAGTGTTAGTCTTGTCATCAATCTTAACCCCAAACGCAAGTGTGAACAGAGCCTAAGCACTGCCACCACGGGTCCAAATGTTACTAGAACCAAAATTTGTATACCTATAGAGTGGGTTGAAGATGCTTGAAAATGCCCTCAATGTGAGGGTGAAAAGTTGCACCTAGATGTGGTGGTAAATAAACCTCTTTGATATTTTTGGAGTGCTGCTTCCTCGTCGATTTTTGTATATAGTGGGTTAGATTTAAGGACTCCTGCACAAGACCGTGCATTTGCGGCTATAAACTATCTGCAATTCCGGAGCAGCAATTGCGAATAGTATTTAACACATGCTAACCTATGGGCCAATGCACACAGCCGGTCCGCAATTGTGGTCCAGGCTCCTTGAAATCAATGCAAGTTTTGTGTGTGCACGGTCGGTGACTTGATCATGATTACAGTACGGGGCAGTTGTCCTGCAGCGAGGCAGGGACTCCTAGCGTCGTACATCACTATGATGCTAGGAGCCCGGCCCCCTGCAGTGTGTTCGGTCCGGGTCTTCCGGCCGAAATACGTTCCGTACATTACGGACGTAACATGGTCGTGTGAACCCAGCCTTAGACTTTACCTAAAATATTTTTCATAAGTCTTGATAAAATTATTTTTTCTAATGCTTTTCATGGAAGGACGACAGTATTGTTTATATGCAAGCCTGTTTTTTTGTTTTTTTTTGCACGAGTAAAAAGTTCCTAAATTATTTGATCTTGTGATGGTTTATGATCTAATTATATGATGTAGGACGTTCACAGTGAATTCACTACAATTTCATTATTGACAGATGAAGGTCATTGGTCTCTTTTTAACTCTTCAACACTTTTATGCGACACCCTCAGATCAAGTTGTGTAAAGTCAAATCCTCTCTATTCTTACATGGCGCTCATTAAGCCTCCCATGACCCCCCCCCCCCCCCACCCGTCACCTCCCCACTGCCTTTCAACAACAGTGAAGGATTTGACATCAGCCAGAACTGAAGCACTTTGATCTTTGTAGCTGCTGCTCTTCAGATGTGATCATTTTGTTATTTGTACTGATTACATGATTATTGAAGTTCTTACATCTCGTATTTCACTCCAGCTGCCATTGTTTTATGTAACCTTTCCATTATATTCAGCGCCATGTGTCACTCAGATGAAAGAGCACTTTGCATCTTGTAGGGTCCAGTTTCATTCATAATAATGTATACTGGGTTTTGAAAGGATCTCCTGCTGCAGACAAACTTCTGCTGAATCTCTAGAAAACTGACAATATTTTTAATAATTGCAGACTATTCGCAAAATATACTCCCTGTTCAAACTGTTTACACAAACTAGTGTATTGTGGGCTGATCAGATGATTCTAATAAAGGTGGCTATAAACTTATGATTGGGATCGGCAAATTTGCAGCCAATGGATTGTATGATCGTTTGTATGAATGACCAACATGCTAGACTAAACTGGTGGCAGATCAGCGACGTAGTTAAAAAATAATGTTCAAAAAAGGAATGCAGTTGCGCAAAGTGAACGAAAAAATCCAACATGACCGATCACTTTTTCAGCAGACATAGATCATCGTGAACAGTCAACGACGATCGGCCAAAGTTGTCCAATTCGGGCGACTTTACGCTTATGTGCATGGTCATCGTAAGAATTTACCAGGAACTAGTGGAATCACCGCCCCATAAGGAATTTTTTTTCCCTCCTGCTTTATTGACATCACTAGTTTCTAGTAAAGGTGTGTTTGTCACTAGCCACAGTAAATCAGTTACTGTGCAATTTTTATCATTATCTTACTTCTATAATATCTACTATGGTAATATTTGGTTAATATTTTACTGGCAAATAAAAAAAAATTATCTGTTATTTATCAGTTGACCTTTCTCTTCCAGAAATTTCATGTGTTCCTCTTTCAAGAAGTCCTGGTAATTACAAGAACTATAACACAAAATGACAAAGTTTACTATCAGCTCTACCGACAACCAATCCCTGTAAAGGAACTCGTAGTGGAAGACTTGCAAGATGGGGAGGTCCGTGTGGCCGGATCATTACGTGGTGCCTTTACCAACAATGAGAGAAGTGAGTCTAACTTTGCAAACATTGACATAAAGTTCCAGTGGGGGTTAAAAAAAAATTACATTTTGCAGTTGAGCTTTTGTTTGCAGGTTGTTGCTATAAAATATATGGTCAGTAGTTACATGTTCTAAATGCTATGAAACATATTTTGTGAATAGGTTGTTTTAACTGGCCAAGGTTGTGTGGCTGATTCTGCAGAGTTTAAAAGGTAACTAAACTTTTTAAAAACTTTTGACATGTCACAGTGACATGTCAGAAGCTTTGATTGGTGGGGGTGGGTTTGACCACTAACACTTGGGATATGCTTTTGTCATCAATCTTTTGTACAGAACCCCATTAACTAGAGCTAGAATTGCTCTAGAGAGGGATTCCGTGCAGTACTAGATCTGTGACTTCTTGGTTTGTACCAATGTGTCATAAATATGCATGACTATAAATGCAGAATAGTAAAAACTGTATGTTCATCGTTTTCTCTATATGTTTCTATTTGCAGTTAAGAACTTTTTCAGAGTAGGCTACAAGAATAATTCCCATGCCCTGGCTCATTCTTTTCAAGCAAATGACACTTTTAACAAGCAACAGTGGCTGAATTGTATCCGGCAGGCAAAAGAGTCAGTCCTGTGTTCTGGACGAGACAACGTGTTGCCTTCAGAAGGACATTTGTTAATACCTGCAGAGGGAAGCAGTGATCCTCCGCAGGCCACAAGGTTTGAACAAATGGACCACTCAGATAGTATCTCAGACTGCAGTATGGACACAAGTGAGGTCAGCATGGACTGTGAACAAATGGAACAGACAGACTGTAGCAAACACAGCAAGCAGGTTGAGAGCGATGTTTGACAAAACCTGGAATTTACCTGCTCGTTACCTGTACAGTATTTGCATTCCATGTATGGGGCAGTTGGAGAAGCACTTTTATAACATTCTTGCAGAGGCGTCATCAGGACTTGTAGTATTCATGGACAAGAGTACTGTAGCAACCAGCTTAAACTGCGAGCTGGACCTGCACCTACCCCGATCTTCTGAATCAGCTGTGCATTAGGATAGATTACATCTATCCAGAAAGTTTCACTGGCACACGGTCAAGAAGAGTCTCTTAAACTACTGTCTATATGTGTATCATGTACAAAAAATATGTTTACTGTAAAAAGAAAAAAAAATATTATTTTCTACAGATCAACATTGTGTTTTCATACAAATGCCTCATTTTGTGTTTCAAATAAGGAAAATTTTGATAGGACATTAAGAAAGTATGAAATTCAGCAGGTGAGTTAAAGGATACTGCTAGGATATGCCATCACTTGTTGATAGGTGGGGATCCGACCGCCAGGGCCCCCACCGATTCTCACAATGAGAACTCCTTTACAGTCTTTCCCTGCAGTGGGTGGACAGAGTTGAAGGGGCTTCCACCCCTTTGTTTTTGATATTGGCCAGAGATCGGACGCCCAGCAATCATTATCTTATGGCATAGTGATATGCCATAACTTTATAGGTTTACCCTTTTAATTTATGCATCTGCAAAATGTCGCAGTATCTGGACAGTTTTTAGAAACAGTTGGTTTTTGCAATCCTGGCTAGCAGTTGAGATGCAGTGCTTCAAACGGTGGGGGTCTGAGCACTGAGACCCCCACCGATCGCTGAGACGAAGTGGCAGAAGAGCTTGGGTGAGCACTGTGCCGCTTCGTTTTTGATTGGCTTTCCTCTAAAAACCAGAGCAAGTGGTGTACGGGCTTAATAGAAAGTCTGTTGAGCCTGTACACTAATTGCTCAACTTTCCGAGAAAAGCCTAACAGAAACGATTACCCGAGCACTTTTGCCGCTTTGTTTTAGCGATCAGTTTCATTGCTCGAACTCCCACCGATCAAAACTTCTGACATGTCACTGTGACATGTCAGAAGTTTTTTGAAAGTTTAGTTACCCTTTAATTAAAGCAGAGTAAAGGGGGTTTTACACAGCTCGATTATCGGGCAGACGAGCGTTCATATAATGCTCGTTGACGATAATTGCCCTGTGTAAACAGAGGAACAATCAGCAGATGACCGAGCAAACTGCTCGATCATCTGCTGGTCGCATCGTTTTAAAAAACTAAAATATTATCGTTGTTGGCAGCACATCTCCCTGTGTAAACAGGGAGACGCGCTGCCGACATGCTGACAATGGATGGGGACGAGCGATCGGAGTAACAAGGGGGCACTTCCTCCGTCTGGAAAAAGAAAGGTTCAAGCTGCAGAGGCGACAAGCCTTCTTTACTGTGAGAACGGTGAATTTATGGAATAGTCACCGCAGGAGCCGTCACAGCAGGGACAGTAGATGGCTTTAAAAAAGGCTTAGATAATTTCCTAGAACAAAAAAATATTAGCTCCTATGTGTAGAAATTTTTTACTTCCCCTTTCCCATCCCTTGGTTGAACTTGATGGACATGTGTCTTTTTTCAACCGTACAAAACTATGTAACTATGTATATATGTCTCGTTGATTGGCGCTCGTTACACCGGCCGCTTATCGGCCGGTGTAAAAGGGTCTAAAATGTAAGTTTACTAGGTTAAAAAGATAATCCATGAATATGTCAACAGTACATGTTTATTAGCTCATCACTGGGATTAGTATAAATACCCTCATACTTGATAATGCAGTTATTTCAGGGTAAATTAATGTTTGTTACTCAAGATGACGTTTTCCAAATAATTTAATCAAAACTATAGAGAATGCCAACATTCTCTGGTGCCAACATTTAGTTTGTCGGAATATTCAGAGTTCACGTTTTCGGAATTGCCTTTAGTTATTATTTCACGTCATTGCGCCATAATTGTAAGTGGTTCACATGATCGTTACTTTAAATATCATACAGATAACCCGGTATGTGCTGATCAGCCATAGAGATCACCTTTACATTACACACATTCTCAAAAATAAGCTAATAAAATACAAATATCTTATATCATGGTGAAGAGGAATAGTCTACATAGTGCCACCTTATTACACAGCACAGTAAAGCAAAGGAGCATTTTTGTTGTCCCAGTCACATTACTGTAGTTGAGGGTGCTCTGTATGAATAACTCTTTCACACAGATATAAGATGGTCATACAGCAAAATGTTTCACCATGGGTCATAAAGTCTATTTACTTGTTGCAGTCAAATAATGTTCCTTTTGCTTAAATTTTTTCGAAAATTTTGGCAAAAAAAACCGCAACCTGGCCAAAAGGTGTAAAGTTCTAACCTTTTGCCAATAGTTGAAAAACACAAAGCTGTGTTACTTTTTTAATTTTGTACACATATTCCTATCGTTGCTCTCTGTTTTCCCAGCTTTCTATTATGTGACACCTGTCTTGTGCTGTACACAATGACTGTTGGTGTCCGTGGCTATTGCTCCTGTTAGTGTACGTGGCCAGCAATAAATGAAAATTATTAATAGAATAGGAAAAAAGTGGAGTAAGGTAAAGGGGTTTTTCAGAGAGAAAAAATGTATGGCCTAATGGCTGTAATACTGTGAACCGCCACTACAAGTGCGTTGGCGTTTCACAGTACGAAGCATTGTAGGAATAAGGGGGAGAAAAATACAAATAGTTTATTGCGGAAGTGACAAGAGTTTAATTCCCACCGATCAGTAATTGATGGCCTATACTAAGGACAGGCCATCAATTTTTCTCTCTCTGGAAACCCCTTTAAATTATACTTGAAGAATTTCTTTATCAACCATGATCTGCCCATAAATCAAAGCGCAAAAAGCTGTTGAAGTGGTTTGTGTTTTTGCACAGCACAAGAGGCCACGAGGTGGTGTTTTTAAACTACTTGATAAATACCTGTTGGGTGTTTTTTAATATTTACATGCCATTTGAGATGGTTTCTTTTGATAAATTATGTAAAGGTCATGGTAATGAGAAGATACAAGAAGGTAGCTCTTTTACTTGGCTGATGTATTGATTACTGGCAGCTGACATAGGAACTCCAAGCAAGAAAATAGTCTTCACAAAACGATTAGCGCTGAAACACCAGCTACTCACTAATCTGCCGCTATCCATACCATGAACTTGTCTGTTTAAAAAAAACACAAAATGTTATTTTCTGCAGGTTACTGCAAACACACATGTCAATCAGTAATATTTTACATATTATTTTTTACTTCTATTTATAGTATAAATATGGTGAATGGTTTGTGGTTTACTGAGCATCACAAGACGTGTATATAAAATGTGTTCAAAAACACAGAATAACCAATGTCTTCTGACGTGTTGAGAAGATCTGGCCAGTACAGCGACTTGTATATTTTTCTAAAATTATATATACATATATAAATATTGCATAATGGCCTCAAGTTATTCTGGAAGCGAAAATAAATCACATTCAACTTGTAAATCATCTCTTGTGGTTTTACAGAATAGTACCAAATAGCCAGAGATCTACTCATAGCTTAGAGGACCTATTACTTTTTGGGAAACCTCATAAAGTAATAGAGGGCCAAAATATAAAGCATCTCTAAGGCTATGTTCACACGGGGTATTTTGCCGAGTTTTTTGACGCGGAAACCGCGTCGTAAAACTCGGCAGAAACGGCCCGAGAACGCCTCCCATTGATTTCAATGGGAGGCGTCGGCGTCTTTTTCCCGCGAGCAGTAAAACTGCCTCGCGGGAAAAAGAAGCGACATGCCCTATCTTCGGGCGCTTCCGCCTCCGACCTCCCATTGACGTCAATGGGAGGCAGGAGAAAGCGTATATCTCGCTGTTTTATGCCCGCGGCGCTCAATGGCCGCGGGCGAAAAACGGCGCGATAATTGCTGTTCACACGGAGTATTTTGGGGGAGGAATATCTGCCTCAAAATTCCGTTTGGAACTTTGAGGCAGATATTCCTCCCCCAAAATACTCCGTGTGAACATAGCCTTAAACATATATTGTTTAGAAAAATAAAAAGTTTTCTCTAATTTCGTGATAAAAGAACTGGCCCTTTAAGAGCTGAGACGTCTTCACATGTAGTAGTTAGCAGTCCAAGTCTCATGAAATTTCGACTGCTCTGTTCGGCTAGGGCTACACCTAGACCTTTTGTAGAGCTACTGATTGATTTTAACTATTGAGAGATACAGCTGCAGTCCAAATTAATACATTGAGTTGAATCTTGTGGACTGAAGCGTTAGGGTATGTTCACACGTAGTCAACAAAAACGTCTGAAAATCCAGAGCTGTTTTCAAGGGAAAACAGACCCTGCTTTTCAGACGTTTTTTTACCAACTCGCATTTTTCGCGGCGTTTTCACGCCGTTTTTTACGTCCGTTTTTGGAGCTGTTTTCATTGGAGTCTATGAGAAAACAGCTCCAAAAACGTCCAAAGAAGTGTCCTGCACTTCTTTTTACGAGGCGTAATTTTACGCGTCGTAATTGCCGTATGACGCGTAAAATTACGCGTCGTGTGGACAATACAGCGTTCTACCCATAGAAAGTAATGGGCAGATGTTTGACGACGTATTTGAGACGTATTTCCAGACGTAAAACGAGGCAAAATACGCCTCGTATACGTCTGAAATTTGGCCGTGTGAACATACCCTAAGGGTATGTGCACACGTAGTGACCAAAAACGTCTGAAAATCCAGAGCTGTTTTCAAGGGAAAACAGACCCTGCTTTTCAGACGTTTTTTGACCAACTCGCATTTTTCGCGCCGTTTTTGTGGCGTTTTTTACGTCCGTTTTTGGAGCTGTTTTCATTGGAGTCTATGAGAAAACAGCTCCAAAAACGTCCAAAGAAGTGTCCTGCACTTCTTTTGACGAGGCTGTATTTTTACGCGTCGTCGTTTGACAGCTGTCAAACGACGACGCGTAAATAACAGGTCGTCTGCACAGTACGTCGGCAAACCCATTCAAATGAATGGGCAGATGTTTGCCGACGTATTGTAGCCCTATTTTCAGACGTAAAACGAGGCATAATACGCCTCGTTTACGTCTGAAAATAGGTCGTGTGAACCCAGCCTTAAAATCAATCAGTAGCCATTTAAAAAGTCTAGGTGTAGCCCTGGCCTTAGAATTCTTGCTTCTGATCTGGGAGAGTCCACTGTGAGGAAGCGTACAGTTAGGGTATGTTCACACGCAAACTCAAAAAAGTCTGAAAATACATTTCTATAGCGTCAAGGAAAAACGTCTCCAAAAATGTCCCAAGAAGTGACCTGCACTTTTTCACGCCCATTTTGTTACGCGGCCGTTTTTCAAAACAGCCGCGTAAAAAAACGGCCCACGGAACAGAATGCCATTTTCCCATTGCAATCAATGGGCAGATGTTTGGAGGCGTTCTGCTCCTGAAAAACAGCCGAAAATAGGCTGTGTGAACATACCCTTAAGGTCCTATTAGACAGGCAGATATTCTTTCATAAACGAGCTCTGAGTGATGACTTAGCGAGTCGTTTGCGTTCAAAAGACGGTCTATTACAAGTAACAATAATTGCTGGACTTTCGCTGTTCAGATGTTACTGCGATCGTTGCGCATTCTCCCACGCCTTATCTCTGAAGTGGTAATTACTGGAAGATTTCTAGTTAGATGAGGGGATGTGGCGGCGAGGAACGATAACCTTTCATTCAGGTAGATGTGGCCGATAAACGGAAATCCAGCGATTTATCTTTCGTTGTTCAATTGTTGCAGGCTATTACATGTGGCAATTATCCCTTGCATTCAAACAATTATACAATAATTCATACGGTAATTACTCTGTCTAATAGGGCCTTTAGTGTACACAGTGAAAATCTCTTACTTC
The DNA here is from genome assembly GCF_050947455.1 of Rhinoderma darwinii. NCBI lineage: Eukaryota > Metazoa > Chordata > Amphibia > Anura > Rhinodermatidae > Rhinoderma > Rhinoderma darwinii. Next base: position 121,679,615 of record NC_134693.1, on the reverse strand, counting down.
TTGCTGGATATACTTATATTAACAGCAATGGAAGATGACCACTATGTATTTGGCCCCATTCGGCCACGTTTTTTCCCCCTCTATGTTTAGAGTGATGTTGGAAAAGCTCCCAAAAGTATACGTTTAATGGATGCCATAATAGCCTATGGGTAACGGATGCCACTGCATGGTATCCATCACAGGCCTCCGTTAAATGTATACGTCGGAAAGCTCCAGTGTAGTCAATGTCTATATATGGAAAGTTCAATGGAGCTAACACAGGTTGAAATAAAAAGCAGGGGGCCTGGAGCAGACAGCGCTGATATTCATAGGGGCGTGGGCAACGTGTGTGTGTGTATGTATATATGTATATATGTATATATATATATATATATATATATATATATATATATATATGAGATGAGTTGCCCAGGTAGCCCCCGGAGACTGGCTCTGTACACACTGCAGATCCAGTAGCCAAGCAGGATGCTACATCCCGTCTCCCATCATCCTGCAGCAGCTGTAGACACGACAAAACCCCTAACCTGGTGACACGATTCTGTGCTTCGGTGACATGTTGCCTGTCAGGATAGGAAATTATGGTTGCCAGGAGTGAAGTTTCTGTGCCGCGACGGTAGGGATAACGATGGGGAAACCAGATGAAGAGCCAGCAGGAGGAAGAGAGGTGAGGATGCAGGTTGGACAGAGGTAGAACAATGAACTGATAGTGACATGGAGGGGGAGGATAACATGGAGAGAAGACAGTGTAAATGACATTTTCCACTGTATGCCTACACAGTGGGATACGTCACAGCTTTCTGTCGGAAATGGAGAGAGTCCTCCCGACGTATACCTCCAACGGAAGGCAACAACGTGATGTGAACAAAACCTTATGGAGAAGCAGGAGGAGGTTGCTGGATAATCTGAAGAGTCTCTCACTAAAAGCGACAGCAGAGACACAAGGAAGGTAGATCCTGTCATTCAAAGTTTATATCCTGCTTTCTCCTCAGTGTGTGGCTGCTATTGACTCTTGTGTGTAGTCAGAGACTCAGATTAAGCCTTTAAAGGGGTTTCCACGACCGGACAACTGATGACCAATCCCCAGGATAGGTCATCAGTATATGATCGGTGCAGGTCTGACACCCGGATCCCACACCGATCTGCCACTCCGGCTGCCGAATGTTGCGAACGGTATGCAGTAGTTGGAGTCCGGAAGCAGATGGCTCCAACAACTGCATAGTGGCCGATCTGCAGAACAGCTTCTATGCGGTAGTCTTATCATTTTATCTATGACCACTGAAGTTTTCTCACAATTTAGAAGTCTTAGGCTGGGTTATTTTCAGACGTATTGGAGGCGTTTTTCACGCCTCGAAATACGTCTGAAAACAAGCCTTGAATACGTCGGCAAACATCTGCCCATTCATTTCAATGGGTTTGCCGATGTACTGTGCCGACGACCTGTAATTTTACGCGTCGCTGTCAAAAGACGGCGCGTAAAATAACAGCCTCGTCAAAGAAGTGCAGGACACTTCTTGGGACGTAATTGGAGCCGTTTTTCATTGAATCCAATGAAGAACAGCTCCAAATTACGTCCGTAATTGACGTGTTAGGGATCTGCCAGGTACTACGTCTAGGTATACTCCTGGGATTAATCAATCCACACCTGAGGCCAGACCTGTTCGACTGACACCATCTCCCACCAACCAGGGTGGCAGGCTCAGGAGTGGGAGAGCCTATCGCGGCCTGGTCAATCGGAGTTAGCTCCGCCCCCTGTCCTTTATTACCTGCCTTGTTCTCCTCCTCAGTGCTTGTAATTCTTCTGGATTCCTGGCCTCTCTGCTGCTTGCTCCAGCCTGCTTCTGCCGTGCTTCTGCCTTGCTGCAGTTCCGCTTAACCTGCTTTGCCTCTGGCTTGCTTCCTCCTCCGTGCTCACTTGGGTATACTCCACTTCATCCTGGTCCGGACTACTCATTCACCGCTCCGTTTCCTCGCGGCGTTCCGTGGGCTACTGCCCCTTCCCTTGCATGTTCCCTGTTTTTTCTCCCGTGCACTTAGACAGCGTAGGGACCGCCGCCCAGTTGTACCCCGTCGCCTAGGGCGGGTCGTTGCAAGTAGGCAGGGACAGGGCGGTGGGTAGATTAGGGCTCACTTTCCCTTCACCTCCTTCCTGCCATTACATAATTACAAGCCCATACCTAGTCTACCATTTCTCCTACGCTGACGCTATCATGGACCCCCTTGAGACCCTGACCCAGCAGATGCAGGGCCTCTCCCTACAGGTCCAGGCCCTGGCCCAGAGGGTCAACCAGGGTGACGCTGCCTTAGTAGTTCCCCTCACCTCACCTCTAGAACCCGACCTCAAGTTACCTGACCGGTTCTCAGGGGACCGTAAGACGTTTCTCTCCTTCCGGGAGAGTTGCAGACTGTATTTCCGCCTAAAACCCCACTCCTCAGGTTCCGAGAACCAGCGGGTGGGTATCATCATATCCCGACTCCAGGAAGGGCCCCAAGAGTGGGCCTTCTCCTTGGCTCCTGACGCCCCTGAACTTTCCTCTGTTGATCGTTTTTTCTCTGCCCTCGGACTCATTTACGACGAGACTGACAGGACTGCTTTAGCCGAGAGTCAGCTGGTGACCTAGGAGACCGGTGGAGGAATACTGTTCTGATTTTAGAAAGTGGTGCGTAGCTTCTCGGTGGAACGATCCGGCCCTAAGGTGCCAGTTTAGGTTAGGATTATCTGACGCCCTGAAGGATCTGCTGGTTAGCTACCCCTCTTCTGACTCCCTTGACCAGGTTATGGCCCTAGCAGTACGACTTGACCGACGTCTCAGGGAACGTCAGCTGGAATGCTTCAATGTGCTCCCCTCTGACTTTTCTGCGATCCCCCCCGAGGTCCCGTCTCCTCGCCCCTCCACGGAGGACTCGGAGGTACCTATGCAACTCGGGGCCTCCATGTCCCCTCGACAACGTAGGGAGTTTCGCAGAATGAATGGTCTCTGCTTCTACTGTGGGGACGACAAGCATCTTCTGAACACCTGTCCCAGGCGCAAGAATAAAAAGCCGGAAAACTTCCGCGCCTAAGTGATCATCGGGGAGGTCACTTGGGCGCACAGGTATTTCCCGTTAATGTGAAACGCAATAAAATTTTGCTTCCCTTTCAGGTCTCGTTTGCTGGCCGGTCTGCCACGGGCAGTGCTTTCGTGGATTCTGGCTCATCTGCTAATATCATGTCTGTGGAATTTGCTATGTCTCTAAAGATGCCATTTATTGATTTACCTTATCCTATCCCTGTAGTAGGTATCGACTCAACTCCCCTTGCTAATGGTTATTTTACTCAGCATACTCCTGTTTTTGAACTCCTGGTTGGCTCCATGCATTTGGAGCAGTGCTCTGTACTGGTGATGCAGGGATTATCGTCTGATCTGGTATTAGGTCTTCCCTGGTTGCAGTTGCATAATCCCACGTTTGATTGGAATACTGGGGATCTCACCAAATGGGGTAGTGAATGTCTTATGTCATGTCTTTCTGTTAACTCTATTTCTCCCCGGGAGGAGGTAAACACGCTTCCTGAGTTTGTTCAGGACTTCGCCGATGTGTTTTCTAAGGAGGCCTCCGAGGTGTTGCCCCCCCATAGAGATTACGATTGCGCCATCGATTTGGTGCCTGGTGCCAAGCTTCCTAAGGGTAGGATATTTAATCTTTCATGTCCTGAACGTGAAGCTATGAGGGTGTATATCCAAGAATGCTTGGCCAAGGGTTTCATTCGCCCCTCGACTTCTCCTGTAGGTGCTGGCTTCTTCTTCGTGGGGAAGAACGATGGTGGTCTTAGGCCGTGCATTGATTATCGTAACCTGAATAAGGTCACCGTAAGGAACCAGTACCCACTTCCTTTGATTCCGGATCTTTTTAATCAGGTTCAGGGAGCCCAATGGTTTTTTAAGTTCGATCTACGGGGGGCATATAACCTTATCCGCATCAAAGAGGGGGATGAGCGGAAAACTGCGTTCAACACACCCGAGGGTCATTTCGAATACCTGGTCATGCCCTTTGGGTTGTGTAATGCCCCTGCTGTCTTCCAGAATTTTATTAATGAAATCCTGAGAAATTACCTGGGTAATTTTCTTGTTGTGTACCTTTTTTTTTTTTTTTAAATATCCTTTTTATTGTCAGTTTTCACATTTTCTTACAAACATTTCACGTAAGAGTTACATCATGAGTGCGCAGCACTCAACTGTCATGGGATTAACTTTTAAATTAAATTCAACATAACATATAAACACACCAACATAGAAACATGGCATAATTGTCGATCTTCAGATGGAACAAACAAACATGACTCCCCCCAACTCCAACACCACCTAGATCATCAATGAGTTTCCACTCATCCTTTCTCCCCCAGCTGGTTCACAGTTGCATCCTCCCTAAAACGTCTGCCAAGAGCTGCGTGCAGTACCACTTTGTGTACTGGAAAGGCCTAACAATTTCCGCTATTTCGGCTGTTGTACATTGCGTTTCTATAAATACTTGCCACTTATCAAATAGCTTCTTGGTTCCCGTTTCCTTCAGCCTTTCCACCTCCACCCTCTCAAGAACCAATAACTGTTTCAGCCGTGACACAATCAATTCTAACCCCGGCGTGTCTGCCTCTAACCAGTGACTCAGGAGGCATCTCAAAGCTACCAGTAAAATCGTGTGCACCAACACGGGAGGTGATCTTACTCCTCGAGCACCCTCTTCCTCTGGCGGCCGCGCCTGATGGAATAGTAGCGCTTGAGGCGTCATTGGGAGATTCGTTTTCCAATGGTCCTTAATATATTTCTGTACCATCCCCCAAAATCGTTTCGTATGTACACCCCCCCACACTCCATGCCACAAATTCGTCAGTGGTGTATTGCACTTGGGACAACTTGTAATGCGATCAGGGAAAGATTGTGAGGGCAAGATATTAAAGCCATATATAGCTGTATGCATCAACTTGAAATAGGTTTCCCTCCAGCTCTCATTTATCACACTCTTCCGTACCGTCTCCCAACCCCCCAGTATGGTCTCTCCTATATCTGGATCCTGAGTCCACCGTTCCCAGCTTTTAAAACTAATCCTTAATTGCGGACGAACAAAACCCTCTCTCAATGCTCTATACATTCCTGAAATGGTCGCCCGCCCTGTTGTTGGACCTATGACCTCATCCAGAGTGTGCGTAGTAGCTTCCTTACTCAAATCCCTGAGCCTGGAGGTACAAAATGTTCGTACCTGAAGTACTTGCAAAAAATTGACTCTATCTACTATGGGTCTGAGTTTAGCGGTGATTTCCTCCCCAGTTAACCACCTCTTTTCCTCTGTATGCATAAGATCCCCTGCGCTACCAATGCCTACCCTCCCCCATGAGGCAATTCCGTCCCCCTTGTCCATTCCCGGTAAAAACTCCGGATGACCGCTCAACGGCATATACTTCGATACCAGGTGGGGTAACCCAAACTGCTTACGTACCACTTTCCAAGCTAGAACTGTATCTCTCAATACAATGGAGGTTTTGAGACGGCACGGAAGAGAAGCGATTCTACAATGTAACAAAGCTTTCAGGTTCCAAGGTGAAGCATACTCCCCTTCCAGATCTAAATTGGAATAATTACTTGTTTCATGAAGCCAATCTACTACATGACGCATAAGACAGACCACGTTATAACCCCTGACATTCGGAAAGTTCACACCCCCTTCTTGTTTACCCATCATGAACTTGGTGAGTGCTATGCGCGGCCTTTTTCCTGCCCATATAAATTTAGTGAATGAAGCCGTCAATTTCGAGACATCCACATGCTTCAATAAGATGTAGCGTTTGAAAGGGGTATAGCAATCTAGGAAAACTAACCATCTTGATCAGATGACATCTTCCCAAGAGGGACAACGGCAATTGGCCCCATCTAGTGAGTTCCGCTTGTATTTTTTTAATTAACGGGGGATAATTTAGGCCATACAGAGTGTCTGGTACCCTCCCTATTTTGATACCCAGATAGGTAATGCAGTGTTCCACCGGTGATATCCCGCAACCCAAGGATTGCCAAAAGGTCTTTGGCAATGGCCTGCCCAACTCCAGCAGTTCGCTCTTAGCTATATTGACTTTGTATCCCGAGCATTGCCCAAATTCCTGCAAAAATTGAAAAACCTTCCCTAAATGCTCCTGAGGGTTTGACATAAAAAGTATGACATCATCAGCGAACAGGGCTAATTTCACTGCACAAGATCCCACTTGAATGCCTCTGAACATATCCGATTCCTCCAAGAATCTGGCCATAGGTTCCAGTGCTAGATTGAATAGCAGGGGCGACAAGGGGCAACCCTGTCATGTTCCTTTATGTAATTGGAAGGGATCTGATAGGAACCCCGAGGAGTGAACACGTGCTTGCGGGCTATTGTAGACTCCCTTCAGGAAGACACGGAAATCTCCCTGAATGTTAATTTTGTCTAGCACCATCCCCAGCCATTCCCATTGTATGTTATCAAAGGCTTTCTCTGCGTCTAGCGCTAAAAGTGCCGGCCTGGTACCTGGCTGGGGATCGTGCCTGACTGTTTCTAGCACCGTCAATACCTTGCGTATATTTGTCACTGCAGCCCTGCCCTTTACAAAGCCTACCTGAGATTTTCCCACCAGTATGGGTAGATACATAGCCAGTCGATTGGCCAAAATTTTTGTGAGCAATTTCTGATCTTGATTTATCAGCGAGATGGGGCGGTACGACCCCGGGTCAAGAGGATTCTTCCCCTTCTTGGGTAACACCTTTATATGCGCTACCTTGGCCTCTGCTGGTAAAGCTCCCGTTCCTAGTAAAGTATTATAATATGCCACCAAGGTAGGGCTGATTTCTTCTCTCAGAGATTTGAAAAACTCCCCTGTGAATGCATCCGGACCCGGGGCCTTTCCGTTAGATAATGTTTTAATGGCGCTCCAAACTTCCTCTAGTGTAATCTCCGCGCTCAAATGACCATTCTGCTCCTGGGTGAGCCCTGGCAACTTCACCTTCTCCAAAAATTCCCTCCCTTTTTGGAGATCTATGGGTGTTTCTGAGTAAAGGGCTTGGTAATATTTACTTAATATGGTATTGATTTTTTTTGGGTCCGAGGTAGGAGTTCCGTTTGATTCTTTAAGTGTTGAAATATGTGCCGGTGCATACCTCCCCTTTGCTAACCGCGCTAATAATTTGCCCGCCTTATTGCCGAAACGCATTAAATCAGCATCAAATTGGGACCGGTAAATACTCTCTCTTTTGTCTAACCATTGATCAAACTGTCGCTTGGCTTCCTTCCATTCCTCCCCCAATAGCATTGATGGTGAATGTAGGAATGCTGTGTACGCACGCCGTAATCTGTCGCTCGCTGCCTTGTATCCTTCGGTCGTCTTACGTTTAAGATTAGACATATACTGCATGATTTTCCCTCTTATTACCGCCTTGGCTGTACGCCAATACAATGACGGTTCCGAGCGATGCGCTACATTATCCCCATCGAATTCCATGCACCACCCCTTAAGCTTCTGTGTAAAGCCCTCATCCTTTGCCAGAAAAGCGGGAAACCTCCAGATAAAATCCGTTCCTCTAGCTACTGTGTCAGCCAATGTAATGGTCCGAAATAACTAAATCTTCAATTGCCGCTTCACGTAAACGTTGCGCCATTGCGTCACTAACTAACAAATAATCAATACGCGACCATGACTGATGAACATGAGAGAAATGTGTATATTCCCGCGCATCTGGGTGTAAACTCCTCCACGCATCTATTAGGGCCGTGTGTCTTAAAAAGTCGGGCAAGATCTTATCTCTATTTCTCTGCGAACTAGTCCCTGCGCTCCTATCCTCCTTTGAAGACCTTACAGTGTTAAGGTCTCCCCCTAAAATCAAAAACCTAGTGCGATCCTGCTGGAGTTGGGTTTCCAAGTGACCAAAAAAACCAGTGTTAACCGTATTTGGGCCATACACATTATGAATACTGATGGTTTCCCCTGCATGCTCCATCACTAGATGGATCCAACGGCCCTCGTCATCCCGCTCCTGGGACACCAGCGTAAACGCAAAGTTTTTATGTACCAGAATTATAACTCCCGCCTTACCCTCCCTTGCCGACGAGCCAAAAACCTGACCCACCCAGAACTTTTGCAAATACTTAAACTCCGGCTCGGTAAGGTGAGTTTCCTGCAATAGGGCCACATCAGGATGCAATCGTTTCATGTGCCTTAAAAGTTTGGTCCGTTTCTGTGGGGATCTCAGCCCTTTAACGTTCCGAGAAACTATTTTCATGTTATTGGACCGTGTTTAAGATGAGCTAAAATGCCTAAAAGTCGTGTGGAGTCCAGGGAGTCAGATCCGTCTTTTCCCAAGAGACATGTACAAACATTAACATTAACATCATAACCAAACCCTGGCTTGTAAGCCAGAACCAACAAGGCCAACCATCCCTTACCTAACAAAATCATAAAATCACCTGCGGCAAGGGTTAGCAGTCCCTTAATACCCACTGGTGTATGTGACTTCACTTTTTTCTGTTATGCCAGAACGCGCCCCTCCCTCCCCCTCCCCCCCCAGCCTGCCTATATGGCTCCTTCCATGAGGAAGTAACACCTGCCTTTGCCCCCTCAGTACCTCTTTGTCACCTGCGCACCCTTATGTACATTCCCTTATCATTACTTTAACAGCCTAGAGTCCGTTAGGATTGCATCCTCACATTTCCCTATGAACCTTGCTTCGCTTCAAGGTTTCCCTACCTCCATGTCCCCTATCTCCTACCACAATTTCCCTCAGTCTGCCATTGTAACAGATAACACTAATCCCTTGCGTGGGGGAGGCATTGTATCACTCCCGTTCAATCCCGCCCACCAGGGACAATCTCAGATCCTGATCTAACTCCCTCACAAATATCTTGCAGTGAAAAAGCAGGGAAATATCAGAATGCATATAATTCAACCTTGATAACATTGTAGCATTATAACAATAGGTCAACTATTGACCGATACATAGTGCTGTATAAGACTGCAAAATATCCCCCTCAATAACTTTCAGATTATCTGTAAACTTATCTGTATCTGGTCGGAATCTGCAATTGGTCTACAGCGTCCACAAAATCATCATCACAACAGCTTAAATAAAATGCGCCAAAAAAGGACTTCGTCCGTCAATCAGGAGACGTGGATCGGGTGCGGTCCCGTGTTCGCCTCTGCGGCTTCGGAGAGTCCCCTCTATTTCCGGCTCGACCCCCCCGGGATCTTCCAGGTGTGGGCATTAAGGCTTCTGCCCAGGTACGCTCCATATTTAGCAGGTTCCTTTTGTCTTCTCTTGACTTGCGCTGCGGACTATGTACTGGACTGTGATGCTCCTCTTGCTGTGATCTGTTCCCACAAAGCTCCGCAAGTGTGTCCTCCGCTTCCTGTGGAGTGGTGAAAACCTTGTTCCGCCCGTTCTCTTGAAACACCCGCAGGATGGCTGGGTACTGCAGGCTAAAGCGTATTCTCACTTGGAACAGCGCGGTGCAGATCTTGCTGAAAGCCCGCCTTCGTTTTGCAACCTCCGCCGAGAAATCCTCAAATAGTAGCACTTTCATGCCCATTATTTCCAAAGGACGCGATCTGCTGCGGAAAGCTTTCATGAGTGCCACCTTGTCATTGTAATCCAACAGTTTGAAGATCACTTGTCTGGGACGATGTGAATTGTGGTCAGCTGTTGCTGGGAGGTTTCTGGGGTCCGGCCCCACTCTATGCGCCCTCTCCACCCGGCATGGACGGGGGAGACCTAAGGCTTCCGGCAATGTCCTCTCACACACTCGTTGCAAATCAGCAGATATCACCGCTTCTTTCAGCCCCACCAGTCGCAGGTTGCTCCTCCTGGAGCGGTTTTCCAGATCCTCCACCTTGTCCCCCAACTGCGCAGTATCAGACAGCACCCCTTTGAGTTTGGATTGCAGGCGTTCATTTTCATCCTCCAGCAGCGTCATACGCTGTTCTAACTCATCAGCTCTGATAGTGACTTGTGCCAGCTCCGCATGCACGCGGTTTAGAGAATCTTGCACCGTTTTTTCCAGCGCCTTTTGCAGGTCTGGCGCTATCTGTTTGGCTACTTCACGGGCCAGGGTTACATAGTCAATGGCTACTGGAAGAGCGGACAGTACATGCTCTGCCGGGCTTGAAAGCTGGGACTGATGGTGCTGCAGCTCATCTTCCTGTGTGTATAGCAGGGTCGCAGTGGCGGGAAGCGCCGCCATCTTACCTCTCTTTACCACGGCCGCGGCTGATTCCTCCATGGCTGGCTTCTGCGCGCTTCTGAGGAGGTACCTGTCCATACAGGCACCACCGATGATGTTGCCGTGTGCAAGGCTGGTGACTTCCCCGCTGATTATCGTCGCCGTAGCGACTATTGCGAGCTTACAGGCTGGACGGGAGCGGGAGCTCAGTCACTCGCGTCCTGCATCCCCAGCGCCGGAACCGGAAGTCGTTGTGTACCTTGATGACATACTGGTGTTTTCCAAGGACTGGTCCTCCCACGTGGAGCATGTCAGGAAGGTGCTCCAGGTCCTTCGGGAGAATAATCTGTTTGCTAAGATTGAAAAATGTGTCTTTGGGGTACAGGAGATACCATTTTTAGGGCAAATCCTCACTCCTCATGAATTCCGCATGGACCCTGCCAAGGTTCAGGCTGTGGCGGAATGGGTCCAACCTGCCTCCCTTAAGGCGTTACAGTGTTTTTTAGGGTTCGCCAACTATTACAGGAGATTTGCCAACTTCTCGGTCGTCGCTAAGCCTCTTACGGACCTTACTCGCAAGGGTGCTGATGTCCTCCATTGGCCCCCTGAGGCCGTCCAGGCCTTTGAGACCCTCAAGAAGTGCTTTATCTCGGCCCCCGTGCTGATTCAGCCCAACCAAGAGGAGCCATTTATTGTGGAGGTTGACGCATCCGAGGTGGGAGTGGGGGCTGTCTTGTCCCAGGGTACCAGCTCCCTCACCCATCTCCGTCCCTGTGCTTACTTCTCTAGGAAGTTTTCGCCCACGGAGAGTAACTATGATATTGGCAACCGCGAAGTTCTAGCTTTTGAAGAATGGCGGCACTTCCTGGAGGGGGCCAGACACCAGGTAACGGTCCTTACGGATCACAAGAATCTGGTGTTCCTAGAATCGGCCCAGAGGCTTAATCCTAGACAAGCTCGGTGGGCACTATTCTTTACCAGATTTAATTTCTTGGTTACCTATAGGGCTGGGTCCAAGAATATTAAGGCTGATGCCCTGTCACGTAGTTTCATGGCCAATCCTCCTTCCAAGAAGGATCCTGCTTGTATTTTACCCCCTGGTATAATCGTTTCTGCCACGGATTCTGATTTAGCTTCTGATATCGCGGCTGATCAGGGTGCAGCTCCCGGGAACGTCCCTGGGGACAAACTGTTTGTTCCCCTGCAATACCGGCTAAGGGTACTCAGGGAAAACCATGACTCCGCTCTATCTGGTCATCCTGGCATCTTGGGCACCAAACACCTCATCACCAGAAACTATTGGTGGCCTGGGTTGCCTAAAGACGTTAGGGCTTATGTCGCCGCTTGTGAGGTTTGCGCTAGGTCCAAAACCCCTAGGTCCCGACCTGCAGGCCTACTACGTTCCTTGCCCATTCCCCAGAGACCTTGGACCCATATCTCCATGGATTTTATCACCGATTTGCCTCCATCTCAGGGCAAGTCGGTGGTGTGGGTGGTAGTAGACCGCTTCAGCAAGATGTGCCACTTTGTGCCCCTTAAGAAGCTGCCTAACGCCAAGACGTTAGCTTCTTTGTTTGTGAAACACATCCTGCGTCTCCATGGGGCCCCAGTCAATATCGTTTCTGACAGGGGGTACAATTTGTTTCCTTGTTTTGGAGAGCTTTTTGTAAAAAGTTGGAGATTGATCTGTCCTTCTCCTCCGCCTTCCATCCCGAAACTAATGGCCAAACGGAAAGGACTAACCAATCCCTGGAACAATATTTAAGGTGTTTCATCTCTGACTGTCAATTCGATTGGGTCTCATTCCTTCCCCTTGCTGAATTTTCCCTGAATAACCGGGTTAGTAACTCGTCAGGGGTCTCCCCGTTTTTCTGTAATTTCGGGTTTAACCCAAGGTTCTCCTCCGTTTCCCCTGGTTGTTCCAATAATCCTGAGGTAGAGGATGTTCATCGGGAACTGCGCACTGTCTGGGCCCAGGTTCAGAAGAACCTTGAGGCGTCCCAGAGCGCACAAAAGATTCAGGCGGATAGTAGACGTTCTGCTAACCCCCGGTTTGTCGTCGGGGATTTGGTCTGGTTGTCGTCCAGGAACTTGCGCCTTAAGGTCCCGTCCAGGAAGTTTGCTCCCCGATTTATTGGACCTTATAAGATCATTGAAGTCCTCAACCCTGTATCCTTCCGTCTGGAGCTGCCCCCATCCTTTCGCATACATGACGTCTTCCATGCCTCCTTCCTTAAACGCTGCTCCCCGTCCTGGTCCCCCTCGAGGAAACCTCCTGTTCCCGTTCTCACCCCTGAGGAGGTGGAATTCGAGGTGGCCAAGATTATGGACAGTAGGATGGTCCAGGGCTCCATCCAGTACCTGGTCCATTGGAGAGGATACGGGCCTGAGGAGAGGACTTGGGTACCTGCCCGTGATGTTCACGCGGGGGTATTGATCAGGAGGTTCCACCTTCTCTTCCCTACTAAACCGGGTCCTCTTAGTAAGGGTCCGGTGGCCCCTCATAAAAGGGGGAGTACTGTTAGGGATCTGCCAGGTACTACGTCTAGGTATACTCCTGGGATTAATCAATCCACACCTGAGGCCAGACCTGTTCGACTGACACCATCTCCCACCAACCAGGGTGGCAGGCTCAGGAGTGGGAGAGCCTATCGCGGCCTGGTCAGTCGGAGTTAGCTCCGCCCCCTGTCCTTTATTACCTGCCTTGTTCTCCTCCTCAGTGCTTGTAATTCTTCTGGATTCCTGGCCTCTCTGCTGCTGCTTGCTCCAGCCTGCTTCTGCCGTGCTTCTGCCTTGCTGCAGTTCCGCTTAACCTGCTTTGCTTTGCCTCTGGCTTGCTTCCTCCTCCGTGCTCACTTGGGTATACTCCACTTCATCCTGGTCCGGACTACTCATTCACCGCTCCGTTTCCTCGCGGCGCTCCGTGGGCTACTGCCCCTTCCCTTGCGTGTTCCCTGTTTGTTCTCCCGTGCACTTAGACAGCGTAGGGACCGCCGCCCAGTTGTACCCCGTCGCCTAGGGCGGGTCGTTGCAAGTAGGCAGGGACAGGGCGGTGGGTAGATTAGGGCTCACTTTCCCTTCACCTCCTTCCTGCCATTACATGACGCCTCGCAAAACGCGAGTACAAACAATTACGTCTGAAATGCAGGAGCTGTTTTCTCTTGAAAACAGCTCCGTAATTTCAGCCGTAATTGACGTTATCGTGTGCACATACCCTTAAGGTTGCATACTGAAAGGAAAGAAATGTAGCAAACAAATAAATGTATTTACCATCATTAGCACAGGAAATAAGTGATGCACAAAGCAACATATTAAAGGGATAGTCTTATCACAGGTATTAGTGACGTGTCTCTAGGATACGCCACCATGTCTGATCAGCAGGGGTTTCCGACTGCTGCAGCATTGATCGCTAGATCGTATTGGCAGTGACGCTAGGAAAGCATTGCATCATTTGGTATCCGATGAGCTGCTCTGGGTGGCATTATAATTAAAGAGGCTCTGACACAGTTTATAAGTGCCCTAAGTCCTACGTAATGTGATCGGCGCTGTAATCTAGATATTAGCGTTTTTTATTTTGAAAAACGATCATTTTTGAGCATGTTATAAACAATTTTAGATTTATGCTAATTAGTTCTTAATGACCATGTGGGCGTTTTTTTTAACTTTTTACCAAGTGGTCGTTGTACAGAGAAGTGTATGATGCTGACCAATCAGCGTCATACACTTCTCTTCATTCCAACTCACCTTGTTTCACTGCACAGCGTGATCTCGCGAGTTCACGCTGTGACGGTACTTCCTCCCACAGGTTCTACATCGGAGCCATGGAAGACTGAACAGACATCACCTCCAGCCACTGTGGATTCTGATAAACGTCCTGGCACGGCTGGAGGCGATGTCTGTTGACTCTTCCATCGCTCAGGTGAAGGACTTGTGGGAGGAAGTCCTGTCACAGCGTAATTTTGCGAGATCACGCTGTGCAGTGAAACAAGCTGGGCTGGAATGGAGAAGTGTATGACGCTGATTGGTCCGCATAATATACACTACCGTTCAAAAGTTTGGGGTCACCCAGACAATTTTGTGTTTTCCATGAAAACTCACACTTATATTTATCAAATGAGTTGCAAAATGACTAGAAAATATAGTCAAGACATTGACAAGGTTAGAAATAATGATTTTTATTTGAAATAATAATTTTCCCCTTCAAACTTTGCTTTCGTCAAAGAATGCTCCATTTGCAGCAATTACAGCATTGCAGACCTTTGGCATTCTAGCTGTTAATTTGCTGAGGTAATCGGGAGAAATTTCACCCCATGCTTCCAGAAGCCCGTCCCACAATTTGGATTGGCTTGCGTACCATACGGTCAAGCTGCTCCCACAACAGCTCTATGGGGTTGAGATCTGGTGACTGCGCTGGCCACTCCATTACAGATAGAATACCAGCTGCCTGCTTCTTCCCTAAATAGTTCTTGCATAATTTGGAGGTGTGCTTTGGGTCATTGTCCTGTTGTAGGATGAAATTGGCTCCAATCAAGCGCTGTCCACAGGGTATGGCATGGCGTTGTAAAATGGAGTGATAGCTTTCCTTATTCAAAATCCCTTTTACCTTGTACAAATCTCCCACTTTACCAGCACCAAAGCAACCCCAGACCATCACATTATCTCCACCATGCTTGATAGATGGCGTAAGGCACTCTTCCAGCATCATTTCAGTTTTTCTACATCTCACAAATGTTCTTCTGTGTGATCCAAACACCTCAAACTTCGATTCGTCTGTCCATAACACTTTTTTCAATCTTCCTCTGTCCAATGTCGGTGTGCTTTTGCCCATATTAATCTTTTCCTTTTATTAGCCAGTCTCAGACATGGCTTTTTCTTTGCCACTCTGCCCTGAAGGCCAGCATCCCGGAGTCGCCTCTTCACTGTAGACGTTGCCACTGGCGTTTTGCGGGTACTATTTAATGAAGCTGCCAGTTGAGGACCTGTGAGGCGTCTATTTCTCAAACTAGAGACGCTAATGTACTTGTCTTGTTGCTCAGTTGTGCAGCGGGGCCTCCCACTTCTCTTTCTACTCTGGTTAGAGCCTGTTTGTGCTGTCCTCTGAAGGGAGTAGTACACACCGTTGTAGGAAATCTTCCGTTTCTTGGCAATTTCTCGCATGGAATAGCCTTTATTTCTAAGAACAAGAATAGACTGTCCAGTTTCACATGAAAGCTCTCTTTTTCTAGCCAATTTGAGAGTTTAATCGAACCCACAAATGTAATGCTCCAGATTCTCAACTAGCTCAAAGCAAGGTCAGTTTTATAGCTCCTCTAAACAGCAAAACTGTTTACAGCGGTGCTAACATAATTGCACAAGGGTTTTCAAGTGTTTTCTAATCATCCATTAGCCTTCTAACACAGTTAGCAAACACAATGTACCATTAGAACACTGGAGTGATGGTTGCTGGAAATGGGCCTCTATACACCTATGTAGATATTGCATTAAAAACCAGACGTTTGCAGCTAGAATAGTCATTTAGCACATTAACAATGTATAGAGTGTATTTCTGATTAATTTAATGTTATCTTCATTGAAAAAAACTGTGCTTTTCTTTCAAAAATAAGGAAATTTCTAAGTGACCCTAAACTTTTGTACGGTAGTGTACTTCTTACAACGACCACTTGGTAAAAAGTTAAAAACGCCCCATGGTCATTAAGAACTAATTAGCATAAATCTAAAATTGTTCATAACTTGCTCAAAAATTGTCGTTTTTCAAAATAAAAACCACTGTTGTTCTCTACATTACAGCGCCTATCAGATTAGGTAGGAGATATGGCACTTATAAACTGATCACCGAAAAAGGCCATACTTACAAATGGACACAGCCAGGCCAGAAATGCTGATGAAAGGGCGAGCAGGTGCTTTAAATAATAATAGCCACTCCCACTAGTCTTGAGGGGAGTGGTGTGTGGTGCATGGGATGTGTAGTAAGAAATAATAAATGAATAGTGTGTGTGCAAGTGTAATACTATAAGTGAAATATAGGGGGCAGTAATAAATGAAGTGCCTCAATAGAAATAAATGGATAATGGGGTGCAAGTGAGTGAAACATGGAGGGATAGTGTGTACGTCATGAGGCACAACGTGTATAGCCAGGTAGAAGCCTATTTGTGACGCCTTGATAATTCATAGAGCGGGCTACCCTGCTTGCTATGCCAAACAACAACACACCATGCTCTCCCAGCATCAAAGACCCGGCTGTGTCCAAGAGAAGCGAATATACATAATAATGAAAAATACCTGGGGTATTGGTAATCATTTTGGCCAAAAGGACGCAAGCTCGCAATCCACGACAAGGATCCCCAGACTTGCGAGTCCCTAACTCCTAAACTGGAACAGAACGTTCCTGATACACAAACAGAACCGATAAAAACACAGGGACATATACAAAACCACCGAAAAAGGCCATACTTACAAATGGACACAGCCAGGCCAGAAATGCTGATGAAAGGGCGAGCAGGTGCTTTAAATAATAATAGCCACTCCCACTAGTCTTGAGGGGAGTGGTGTGTGGTGCATGGGATGTGTAGTAAGAAATAATAAATGAATAGTGTGTGTGCAAGTGTAATACTATAAGTGAAATATAGGGGGCAGTAATAAATGAAGTGCCTCAATAGAAATAAATGGATAATGGGGTGCAAGTGAGTGAAACATGGAGGGATAGTGTGTACGTCATGAGGCACAACGTGTATAGCCAGGTAGAAGCCTATTTGTGACGCCTTGATAATTCATAGAGTGGGCTACCCTGCTTGCTATGCCAAACAACAACACACCATGCTCTCCCAGCATCAAAGACCCGGCTGTGTCCAAGAGAAGCGAATATACATAATAATGAAAAATACCTGGGGTATTGGTAATCATTTTGGCCAAAAGGACGCAAGCTCGCAATCCACGACAAGGATCCCCAGACTTGCGAGTCCCTAACTCCTAAACTGGAACAGAACGTTCCTGATACACAAACAGAACCGATAAAAACACAGGGACATATACAAAACCACCGAAAAAGGCCATACTTACAAATGGACACAGCCAGGCCAGAAATGCTGATGAAAGGGCGAGCAGGTGCTTTAAATAATAATAGCCACTCCCACTAGTCTTGAGGGGAGTGGTGTGTGGTGCATGGGATGTGTAGTAAGAAATAATAAATGAATAGTGTGTGTGCAAGTGTAATACTATAAGTGAAATATAGGGGGCAGTAATAAATGAAGTGCCTCAATAGAAATAAATGGATAATGGGGTGCAAGTGAGTGAAACATGGAGGGATAGTGTGTACGTCATGAGGCACAACGTGTATAGCCAGGTAGAAGCCTATTTGTGACGCCTTGATAATTCATAGAGCGGGCTACCCTGCTTGCTATGCCAAACAACAACACACCATGCTCTCCCAGCATCAAAGACCCGGCTGTGTCCAAGAGAAGCGAATATACATAATAATGAAAAATACCTGGGGTATTGGTAATCATTTTGGCCAAAAGGACGCAAGCTCGCAATCCACGACAAGGATCCCCAGACTTGCGAGTCCCTAACTCCTAAACTGGAACAGAACGTTCCTGATACACAAACAGAACCGATAAAAACACAGGGACATATACAAAACCACCGAAAAAGGCCATACTTACAAATGGACACAGCCAGGCCAGAAATGCTGATGAAAGGGCGAGCAGGTGCTTTAAATAATAATAGCCACTCCCACTAGTCTTGAGGGGAGTGGTGTGTGGTGCATGGGATGTGTAGTAAGAAATAATAAATGAATAGTGTGTGTGCAAGTGTAATACTATAAGTGAAATATAGGGGGCAGTAATAAATGAAGTGCCTCAATAGAAATAAATGGATAATGGGGTGCAAGTGAGTGAAACATGGAGGGATAGTGTGTACGTCATGAGGCACAACGTGTATAGCCAGGTAGAAGCCTATTTGTGACGCCTTGATAATTCATAGAGCGGGCTACCCTGCTTGCTATGCCAAACAACAACACACCATGCTCTCCCAGCATCAAAGACCCGGCTGTGTCCAAGAGAAGCGAATATACATAATAATGAAAAATACCTGGGGTATTGGTAATCATTTTGGCCAAAAGGACGCAAGCTCGCAATCCACGACAAGGATCCCCAGACTTGCGAGTCCCTAACTCCTAAACTGGAACAGAACGTTCCTGATACACAAACAGAACCGATAAAAACACAGGGACATATACAAAACCACCGAAAAAGGCCATACTTACAAATGGACACAGCCAGGCCAGAAATGCTGATGAAAGGGCGAGCAGGTGCTTTAAATAATAATAGCCACTCCCACTAGTCTTGAGGGGAGTGGTGTGTGGTGCATGGGATGTGTAGTAAGAAATAATAAATGAATAGTGTGTGTGCAAGTGTAATACTATAAGTGAAATATAGGGGGCAGTAATAAATGAAGTGCCTCAATAGAAATAAATGGATAATGGGGTGCAAGTGAGTGAAACATGGAGGGATAGTGTGTACGTCATGAGGCACAACGTGTATAGCCAGGTAGAAGCCTATTTGTGACGCCTTGATAATTCATAGAGCGGGCTACCCTGCTTGCTATGCCAAACAACAACACACCATGCTCTCCCAGCATCAAAGACCCGGCTGTGTCCAAGAGAAGCGAATATACATAATAATGAAAAATACCTGGGGTATTGGTAATCATTTTGGCCAAAAGGACGCAAGCTCGCAATCCACGACAAGGATCCCCAGACTTGCGAGTCCCTAACTCCTAAACTGGAACAGAACGTTCCTGATACACAAACAGAACCGATAAAAACACAGGGACATATACAAAACCACCGAAAAAGGCCATACTTACAAATGGACACAGCCAGGCCAGAAATGCTGATGAAAGGGCGAGCAGGTGCTTTAAATAATAATAGCCACTCCCACTAGTCTTGAGGGGAGTGGTGTGTGGTGCATGGGATGTGTAGTAAGAAATAATAAATGAATAGTGTGTGTGCAAGTGTAATACTATAAGTGAAATATAGGGGGCAGTAATAAATGAAGTGCCTCAATAGAAATAAATGGATAATGGGGTGCAAGTGAGTGAAACATGGAGGGATAGTGTGTACGTCATGAGGCACAACGTGTATAGCCAGGTAGAAGCCTATTTGTGACGCCTTGATAATTCATAGAGCGGGCTACCCTGCTTGCTATGCCAAACAACAACACACCATGCTCTCCCAGCATCAAAGACCCGGCTGTGTCCAAGAGAAGCGAATATACATAATAATGAAAAATACCTGGGGTATTGGTAATCATTTTGGCCAAAAGGACGCAAGCTCGCAATCCACGACAAGGATCCCCAGACTTGCGAGTCCCTAACTCCTAAACTGGAACAGAACGTTCCTGATACACAAACAGAACCGATAAAAACACAGGGACATATACAAAACCACCGAAAAAGGCCATACTTACAAATGGACACAGCCAGGCCAGAAATGCTGATGAAAGGGCGAGCAGGTGCTTTAAATAATAATAGCCACTCCCACTAGTCTTGAGGGGAGTGGTGTGTGGTGCATGGGATGTGTAGTAAGAAATAATAAATGAATAGTGTGTGTGCAAGTGTAATACTATAAGTGAAATATAGGGGGCAGTAATAAATGAAGTGCCTCAATAGAAATAAATGGATAATGGGGTGCAAGTGAGTGAAACATGGAGGGATAGTGTGTACCTGCTCGCCCTTTCATCAGCATTTCTGGCCTGGCTGTGTCCATTTGTAAGTATGGCCTTTTTCGGTGGTTTTGTATATGTCCCTGTGTTTTTATCGGTTCTGTTTGTGTATCAGGAACGTTCTGTTCCAGTTTAGGAGTTAGGGACTCGCAAGTCTGGGGATCCTTGTCGTGGATTGCGAGCTTGCGTCCTTTTGGCCAAAATGATTACCAATACCCCAGGTATTTTTCATTATTATGTATATTCGCTTCTCTTGGACACAGCCGGGTCTTTGATGCTGGGAGAGCATGGTGTGTTGTTGTTTGGCATAGCAAGCAGGGTAGCCCGCTCTATGAATTATCAAGGCGTCACAAATAGGCTTCTACCTGGCTATACACGTTGTACCTCATGACGTACACACTATCCCTCCATGTTTCACTCACTTGCACCCCATTATCCATTTATTTCTATTGAGGCACTTCATTTATTACTGCCCCCTATATTTCACTTATAGTATTACACTTGCACACACACTATTCATTTATTATTTCTTACTACACATCCCATGCACCACACACCACTCCCCTCAAGACTAGTGGGAGTGGCTATTATTATTTAAAGCGCCTGCTCGCCCTTTCATCAGCATTTCTGGCCTGGCTGTGTCCATTTGTAAGTATGGCCTTTTTCGGTGGTTTTGTATATGTCCCTGTGTTTTTATCGGTTCTGTTTGTGTATCAGGAACGTTCTGTTCCAGTTTAGGAGTTAGGGACTCGCAAGTCTGGGGATCCTTGTCGTGGATTGCGAGCTTGCGTCCTTTTGGCCAAAATGATTACCAATACCCCAGGTATTTTTCATTATTATGTATATTCGCTTCTCTTGGACACAGCCGGGTCTTTGATGCTGGGAGAGCATGGTGTGTTGTTGTTTGGCATAGCAAGCAGGGTAGCCCGCTCTATGAATTATCAAGGCGTCACAAATAGGCTTCTACCTGGCTATACACGTTGTGCCTCATGACGTACACACTATCCCTCCATGTTTCACTCACTTGCACCCCATTATCCATTTATTTCTATTGAGGCACTTCATTTATTACTGCCCCCTATATTTCACTTATAGTATTACACTTGCACACACACTATTCATTTATTATTTCTTACTACACATCCCATGCACCACACACCACTCCCCTCAAGACTAGTGGGAGTGGCTATTATTATTTAAAGCACCTGCTCGCCCTTTCATCAGCATTTCTGGCCTGGCTGTGTCCATTTGTAAGTATGGCCTTTTTCGGTGGTTTTGTATATGTCCCTGTGTTTTTATCGGTTCTGTTTGTGTATCAGGAACGTTCTGTTCCAGTTTAGGAGTTAGGGACTCGCAAGTCTGGGGATCCTTGTCGTGGATTGCGAGCTTGCGTCCTTTTGGCCAAAATGATTACCAATACCCCAGGTATTTTTCATTATTATGTATATTCGCTTCTCTTGGACACAGCCGGGTCTTTGATGCTGGGAGAGCATGGTGTGTTGTTGTTTGGCATAGCAAGCAGGGTAGCCCGCTCTATGAATTATCAAGGCGTCACAAATAGGCTTCTACCTGGCTATACACGTTGTGCCTCATGACGTACACACTATCCCTCCATGTTTCACTCACTTGCACCCCATTATCCATTTATTTCTATTGAGGCACTTCATTTATTACTGCCCCCTATATTTCACTTATAGTATTACACTTGCACACACACTATTCATTTATTATTTCTTACTACACATCCCATGCACCACACACCACTCCCCTCAAGACTAGTGGGAGTGGCTATTATTATTTAAAGCACCTGCTCGCCCTTTCATCAGCATTTCTGGCCTGGCTGTGTCCATTTGTAAGTATGGCCTTTTTCGGTGGTTTTGTATATGTCCCTGTGTTTTTATCGGTTCTGTTTGTGTATCAGGAACGTTCTGTTCCAGTTTAGGAGTTAGGGACTCGCAAGTCTGGGGATCCTTGTCGTGGATTGCGAGCTTGCGTCCTTTTGGCCAAAATGATTACCAATACCCCAGGTATTTTTCATTATTATGTATATTCGCTTCTCTTGGACACAGCCGGGTCTTTGATGCTGGGAGAGCATGGTGTGTTGTTGTTTGGCATAGCAAGCAGGGTAGCCCGCTCTATGAATTATCAAGGCGTCACAAATAGGCTTCTACCTGGCTATACACGTTGTGCCTCATGACGTACACACTATCCCTCCATGTTTCACTCACTTGCACCCCATTATCCATTTATTTCTATTGAGGCACTTCATTTATTACTGCCCCCTATATTTCACTTATAGTATTACACTTGCACACACACTATTCATTTATTATTTCTTACTACACATCCCATGCACCACACACCACTCCCCTCAAGACTAGTGGGAGTGGCTATTATTATTTAAAGCACCTGCTCGCCCTTTCATCAGCATTTCTGGCCTGGCTGTGTCCATTTGTAAGTATGGCCTTTTTCGGTGGTTTTGTATATGTCCCTGTGTTTTTATCGGTTCTACTTATAAACTGATGACAGAGCCTCTTTAAAGGGAATGTGTCGCTAGAAAAAAAAATATATATTTTTTTGTTAAACTGTTAGTATATAAATGATTACACATTGTTCTAATTTTTTCACAAGTCAGGAAATATTATAAATTAGATTCTAATTTATAACATTTCCATGTGCTGGTCACTAGAGGGAGCAATTCCCAAAATTGCAGCATTGGCATGTGGTAAAGCAACCTCATTACTTTATGCTGCAAAATTGGAGAAGACACACTCGCTCTAGCATCCTCAAACAATCCCTCCTCCTTTATCCTGGCTAGTGACAGGAGAAAGGAGGGGGTTGAATGTTCAAACCTCCTACACTGTGTTCCGTAATTTTTTGAGCAAATGCACAGTGTAGGAGGATTAGATACAGTGGTAATCACACAGTATAACACGAACATACACAAACATAACTTACCTGCTCCTGCCGCTGCCTCCGCTCCGTCCGCTCCTAGTCCTTGCTTCTGAACATATGGACGGAAGCCGCGACCGGAAGTAGTCATCTTACTGTCCGGCCGCGGCTTCCGATCTACATGAAAATGGCGCCGGATGTTGCTTGGCCGAAGACCTTCCTTTTGGACTGTGTGGGAGCGGCGCATGCGCCGTTCCCACACAGACGGCGTACGCTATAGTGAATGGAACGGCTCCCGTTCGCATTTACTATGGGGATGTATGTGCCGTATTCCATCTCTGTATGTGTCGTTAATCGACACATACATAGATTAAAAAAATAAATGGCAGCCACCATAGAGAAGTAAAAGTTAGAAAAAAGTACAACACAAAAACACAAATAAATAACATTTATTTTAACAACATACTAAAAGCAAAAACATAAAAAAAATGTTTTCGTGACACCTGCCCTTGAAGCCAAGCAAAGCAGCCAGTAGACAAAGTAACATGCTGTTTTCTCGCCACTCGTTGCATTAGCCAATCATAGTGCTTTCCCCAGGCAACGCTTCAGTTACTCATTAGAGAGAACAAATCTTGTTCATGATTACATTACAGCTTGTACAGGGTTCTCTGGAGAGTACTAGGGTTAGAAACAGGTAGAGGAGCAGGCTCACCCTCACACGGGCTAATAAAAGCAACTTTTATAAAATGCCTCAGGTAAGTGCTGAAAAGCTAAATAAATGCACTCATATTGGCCATCTATATTTTAACATAAAGTAACATATTTAACCCCTTAATGACCGGGCCATTTTGCACGTTAATGACCAAGGATTATTTTTTGTTTTTTCACGGTCGCATTCCAAGAGTCGTAACTCTTTTTTTATTCCGTCGACATAGCCGTATAAGGGCTTGTTTTTTGCGGGACGAGTTGTATTTTGTAATTGTACCATTTTTAGATGCTTATAACATATTGATTAACTTTTATTAACTTTATTTTAGGAGAGAATTTAAAATAAGCAGCTATTCCAGCATTGATTTTCACGTTATAAGTTTACGCCGTTTATTATGCAGCGTAAATAACATGTTAACTTTATTCTGTGGGTCGGCACGATTACAGGGATACCAAATATGTAAAGGTTTTATATGTTTTTCCTACGTTTGCACAATAAAAACCCTTTTAGAAAAAAATTACTTGTTTTTGCATCGCCGCATTCCAAGAGCCGTAACGTTTTTATTTTTCAGTCGATGTGGCCGTATGTGGGCTTGATTTTTGCGGGCCAATGTGTAGTTTTTATTAGTACTATTTTGGGGTACATAGGACTTATAGATTAACTTTTATTTTATTTTTTATGGGGGGAATGGGAGAAAAGAGAGAATTTTGACGTTGTTTTTTGCGTTTTCTTTGGACGCCGTTCATCCGGCGGTTTAATTAATATGTTCATTTTATTGGTCAAGTTGTTACGAACGAGGGGATACCATATATGTGTATGTGTGATTTGTTTTGACCGTTTTACTAAATAAAACCACTTTTTGGGCCAAAAAAGTAGTTTTATTTGACTTTGACTGTAATTAATTTTATTTTTTTTTTCACAAACTTTATTTAACTGTTTTACATTTTTTTTTTAGTCCCACCAGGGGACTTCACTATGCGATGTGCCGATCGCATATATAATGCTTTGGTATACTTAGTATACCAAAGCATTATTGCCCGTCAGTGTAAAACTGACAGGCAACCTGTTAGGTCATGCCTCCGGCATCGCCTAACAGGCAGATGCTGAAGGCAGACCTGGGGGTCTTTGTTAGACCCCCGGCTGTCATGGAAACCCGACGGCGACCCGCGATTTGTTTGCGGGGGCGCCGATTGGGTGACAGAGGGAGCTCCCTCCCTCTGTCAAACACATTAAATGCCGCTGTCACTATTGACAGCGGCATTTAATGGGTTAAACTGCCGGAATCGGCGCGCGCTTCGATTCCGGCAGTTGCAGCAGGAGCCAGGCTGTGTATAACAGCCGTGCTCCTGCCGCTGATCGCGTGGGTACAGTCTCAGTACCCGCGCCATCACAGGACGGATATATCCGTCCTCCTGCGCGAACTAGCAGCTGCTGAGGACGGATATATCCGTCCTTCGGCGTTAAGGAGTTAATGCTTATATTTTATTTATGGCAAACCTACCGGACCTACTTTGTCCATATAAAAACATTTCATATACTTTTCTAGGACAATCCAATAAACCCATTGGGCAAGATCTGAGCAGGATTGTAGTATATTTTAGGGTATATTTATGCTCATTGTCTGCTGTAAATAAAGCCTTAGACACTACTAGCAGATCTTACAACTAAACCCTGACTGCAGGGTTGAACATAGTAGGTCTATATTTAAAAATAAGATTTTTGAAGAATAATATTCTTGAAGAATGTTAAAGAGGCTCTGTCACCACTATCTTCTACATAATGTGATCGGTGCTGTAATGTAGATTACAGCAGTGTTTTTTATTTAGAAAAACTATCAATTTTGACCAAGTTATGACCGATTTTCGATTTATGCTAATGACTTTCTTAATAGACAACTGGGCGTGTTTTTACATCGCTTCCAGCCAGGACGCGATGTCTATTCACAATCCCGACACTTCGGTAACATTTGTGTTGGATTTACAGCACAGCAAGCGTAATCTCGTGAGATCACGCTGTAAACTGTCATTTACAGCGTGATCTCGCGAGATTACGCTTGCTGTATTGTAAGTCCCACACAAACGTTACCGAAAAGTCGGGATTGTGAATAGACATCGCGTTCTGGCTGGAAGCGATGTCTATTCACTCTCAAGACACTTTAGTAACGTTAATGTGTGAGTATGTGACTGCACATCATGATCTAGCAAGATCTAGCAAGATCACTATGTGCTGAATAAATGAATGGAGAGAAGTGTATGACGCTGATTGCTCAGCGTCACACAATTCTCTCTACAACGCCCACTTGGTCAAAAAGTAAAAACACACCGAGAAAGTCATTAGCATAAATCTAAAATAGGTCATAACCATCAAAATTGATCGTTTTTCTAAATAAAAAACACTGCTGTGATCTACATGACAGCGCCGATCACATTATGTAGAAGATAGGCCACTTATAATGTGGTGACAGAGCCTCTTTAAAGAAACAAAGTTAGGGCTCATTTACACGAGCGTGTGCGTTTTGCGCACGCAAAAAATGCTGCGTTTTGCGAGCGCAAAAGGCATTTAACAGCTCTGTGTGTCAGCCCCGTATGATGCGCGGCTGCGTGATTTTCGCGCAGCCGCCATCATTATGACACTCTGGATGTTTGTAAACAGAAAAGCACGTGGTGCTTTTCTGTTTTCATTCATCCTTTTCACAGCTGTTGCGCGAATCACGCTTGTTCCACGGAAGTGCTTCCGTGTGGCATGCGTGATTTTCACGCACCCATTGACTTCAATGGGTGCGTGATGCGCAAACAACGCACAACTATAGGACATGTCGTGAGTTTTTCGCAGCGGACTCACGCTGCGTAAAAATCACGCAACTGTCTGCACGGCCCCATAGACTAATATAGATCTGTGCGACGCGCGTGAAAATCACGCGTGTTGCACGGACATATATCACGTTCGTGTAAACAAGCCCTTAGGCAAATTTACCAAGTGGTCTAAGATTTAGACATAATAAAGTCTGAAGATGATCCAAATTTATCACAGTCGCACACGCTGTATGATAAACTTGGCACATCTTGCTAGACACTTTTCCTTACACCAACTCTTCTTTGGCTTAGTTTTCATTTGGCGTGCTTTGACGTATTTTTTTGTCACGCCCCATCCCCACTACACCACGCCCCTTTTTCGAGACACTTTTTAAAAGTGTCCTAGTGAGACACAAACATCTGTCCCTAAATTAATCTAAAATGAAACATTTTTCGATACCTTCTAGACGCATACACAGTAGTAAATCTGCGCCAATGTTTGGTAGTCTTGAAAAAATACATATAATCAGAATACTATTCAAAACTCTGAATTTATTCACACAGCACACTATAAGGCCCTGTTCACACAGAGATTTTTGACGAGTTTTTTGGCGCGGAAACCGCTCTGCAAAACTCATCAAAAACCGCCCGAAAGTGCCTCCCATTGATTTCCACGTCGCGGTAAAAAGAAGCGACATGACCTATCCGCCTCCAAAACCCCATTTCAATCCGTCAGAAACTGGAAAAAAAAACGCCTCGACGAGTGTTTTGACGAGTTTTTGTCAAACCACTGTGCAAAAAAACGTCTGGAGCAGTTTTTGCAGGAGGAAAAAAGTCAGTGTGAACACAGCTTAATTCTGTTTTAGTTTTGGCTACAAAAATAAAATGATAATAAATACATCAAAAACTGCTCTGTGTGAACAAGTCCTTTCTTTACTTTTCAGGTGAATGCTGCATGCTGTCACGAACGGATGCTTTCAATAACATCTACTTTTGTGTGTTTATCTTTGTAGTGCATGTATGTTATGGTTTCTGTAGCTCTGGTCCTTTTTGTTTATTTAGTGATTTCTTTAGAATACTTGTAGAGTCTCTGGCACTAAGTGGATTTTGTCTGGAATAACTCATCTATATATTTAGATTTTTGGAGTACCACTAGTTATCAACAACACTAGTTACTGAGGAATTATGTTGGCTGTGGTCCACAAGCTTCAGCAGAACTGACAGGGTTACACTTTCAAATAATCAAAGATTAGAAAGCAAAATCTATTTCTCAAGGAAAAAAGTAAGGAAGGGCATTCCTAGTTGTTGGCGTAAGAATATAAACATTAATAGGAAAGGTAAGAACAGGCTGAACGAAATAGAATTTTGGTATCCATTTTAAGGCCCAGTTCAGACTACGTTTTTTATTCTCATTTTGATGTGAAAACCGCGTCTGAATCAGCGCCAAAAAAGCACCAAAATTTTCCTCCATTGATTTAAAGATGTTTTTTGACCAGTCACGGGGAAAAAAAAAAAAAAAGTCATGCCCTATCTTGGAGCGCTTTCCACCTCTAAACCTCCATTGAAATCTATGAGGCAGAAGAAAAATGCACGTATCATTTTGGAGTGTTTTTTTTTTTTACATTTGAAAAAATAAATAAATAAAATCGCTCGTGGTTTTTGCATTTGCTTGATTTAAAAAAAGCGTCTAAAATATCCTAAGGGTGTGTTCACACAGATTTTTGCAGGTAAAAAAATCTGCCTCAAATTTCCTTCAGGAATTTTGAGGCAGATTTTGACCTGCCTGCACATTCTTTGCAGCATTTTTCGGCAGTGGCCATTGAGCATAAAACGCCGCAAAAAACGCTTTCTTTGTCTCCCATTGATTACAATGGGAGGTCAGAGATGGAAACGGGGGAAGAAAGAGCATGTCGCTTCTTTTAACCGCAATCATTTTTTTCCACTCGCGGGGAAAAAATGCCTCCGACTCCCATTAAAATCAATGGGGGGCGACAAGCCGTTTTTTGGGCGTGGTTGCCGACGCAGTTTCTTTGTCAAAATCAGCGCCAAATAAATCTATGTGAACTGAGCCTGTAGGAATTCTGAGGCAGATTTTTTTCTGCTTAGTAAAGAGCACCGTGTACACATACTCTTAACCCCTTAGCGCACCAGGACGCACCGGTACGTCCTGTATTGAAGTGCTTTAAGGCACCAGGCCGTACCGGTGCGTCCTGGCTAAAAACTGTCACCCTGTCAAAGGACAAGGTGACAGAACTGTGCCATGAACTATTTATGACAGTTGATCGGCACAGTAAGACGACAGGGGACCATTCATAGCGGTCTCCTGCCGGCGATCGCTGTGATTGGTCAGTCAAAGCAGACTGACCAATCACAGCTCCATGACGTAGTGTATGTGATGGCGCTGGCTCAGCTTGAGCCAGCGCTATCACCGCCGGGTATCGGCTGTGCAACACCCCGCTGTAACGGCCGGGACCGGAGCTAGGCTCCGATCCAGCTGATTAACCCCTTCGATGCATCGATCAACGCGATCGATGCATCGAAGTGTCTTGTAGCCTATCGGCAACCACGATGGTTGCTACGGGCGTCAGCTGTTTGTCACAGCTGACATCGTGCCCAAACGGCCAGGACCGGAGCTAGGCTCCGATCCGACCGATTAACCCCTTAGATGCAGTTTTGGCTGCATCTAAGTGATTAGATCGTACCCTATGGTTGCTAATGACAACTAATGACCCGCGGGTGTTCCGATGGTTGCTATGGCAACCGTAGCCTAACAATCGCTTCCTAGTACGGAAGCCTATTAGGCCCCGCCGGGAGGCGAAGCCTAATAGGCTTGCTGTCAGTGAATAGCTGACAGCTCTAATACACTGCACTATGTAGGT
Organism: Rhinoderma darwinii; assembly: GCF_050947455.1. NCBI lineage: Eukaryota > Metazoa > Chordata > Amphibia > Anura > Rhinodermatidae > Rhinoderma > Rhinoderma darwinii. Next base: position 121,650,427 of record NC_134693.1, on the reverse strand, counting down.
AGTGCAGTGTATTAGAATAGCGATCAGGCCTTCATGACTTCAAGTTCCCTAGTGGGACAAAAAAAAAGTTAAAACAAGTTAATAAAAATGTTGTAAAAAAGTTAAAAAAAATACGTTTTATGTTAAAGAAAACACTATAACAGCCTTTTTTCCTATAATAAGACTTTTATTATAGGAAAAACCAAAAAAACATAAAAAAAGTACACATATGTGGTATCCCCGCGTCCGTAACGACCCAAACTATAAAAATATCACACTATTTTACCCATACGGTGAACACCGTAAAAAAATATGAAAAAAACTATTCCAGAATCGCTGTTTGTTAGTCACTACCCCTCGCAACACAGAATAAAAAAAAGGATCTAAAAGTTGCATGCACCCCAAAATTATACCATTAAAAACTGCAGCCTGTGCCGCAAAAAACAAGCCCTCCCACCGCTTTTTTGACGGAAAAATAAAAAAGTTATGGCTCTCAGAATATGGTGACACCAAAAATAAATTATTTGAAACAAAAGTGATTTTATCGTGCAGACGCTGCAAAGCATAAGAGAATCTATATACATATGGTATCGCCGTAATCGTACCGACCCGCAGAATAAATTAAAATTGTCATTAATAGCGCATGGCGAACGCCGTAAAAAAATAATAATAAAAAACATCAGAATTACAGGTTTTTGGTCACTTTGCTTGCCAAAAAAATGAAATACAAAGTGATCAAAAAATCGCATGTACCCCAAAATGGTACCAATGAAATCTACAGATTGTCCCGCAACAAATAAGCCCTCACGCAGCTCCGGTGGAGAAAAAATAAAGAAGTTCTGGCTCCCAGAATATGGCGATGCAAAATGTGCAGAGTGTCCAAAAGCAGATAAGATTGGGCACCATTTATCAGTGCGACATCGGGCACACATCTGTGGATAATTATTATACCCTCTTATTATACCCTGATGTTCTCCGCACAGATTACATGTACCCCCACATCATAAACTGAAATACCAGTAATACCCCAAACAGAACAACTAGCAAGCAAAACCAACGCTCCAAAAGCCAAATGGCGCTCCCTCCCTTCTGAGCCCTGCAGCGTGCCCAAGCAGCAGTGTACGTCCACATATATTGCATCGCCATACACGGGAGAACCCGCTTAACAGTTTGAGGTATTTGTCTTCAGTGGCACGAACTGGGCACAAAATATTGTGCACTGGAATGGCACATACCTATGGAAATTTGCAATTTTCACTTTGCACCATCCACTGAGCATTCATTTCTAATAGTAAAAAAAAACAAAAAAACCTGTGTGGTCAAAATGCCTTCAGGGGTGCAGTTTCCAAAATGGGGGTCACTACTTGGGGGTTTGTTTTACTATTTGACCCCAGAGCTCTGCCATTGAGGGCTAATGCTGTGAAAATCACCAAAATAGGCCTCACATGCGCCTTTCACTCCTAAGCCCTGTCATATGTCCAGGCAAAAGATAAATGCCTTGAGGGGTGCAGTTTACAAAATGGGGTCACTTCTCAGGGTTTTACACTCTACTCTGGTACCTAAGAGCGCTCTGCAAATGCGACATGGCGCCCCTACACCAGTCCAGCAAAATCTGTGCTCGAACAGCTACATGGCATTCCTTCCATTTTGAGATCTGCCATGTGCCCAAACAGCAGTTTAGGGCCACACATGGGGTATTGCCGTACTCAGGAGAAATTGGGTAACAAATTATGTGTTGTTTTTTCTCCTATTACCCCTTGTGGGAAAAAAAAATGGGTGCAAAACTACATATTTTTGGGAAAAAAAATAATTTTTCATATTCACTGCCTCATTCTAATACAATCTATGAAACACCTGTGGGATCAAAATGCTCAGTACACCCCTAGATGATTACCCTGAGGGGTAAAGTTTCCAAAATGGAGTCACTTCTCAGGGGTTTCTACTATACGGGTACTTCAGGGGCTCTGCAAATGCGACATTGCGCCCAAAAAACAACAACCAAAATCTACAAGCCAAGTAGCACTCCTGCCATTCTGAGCCCTGTGGTGTATCCAAGCAGCAGTTTATGACCACATTTGGAGTATTGCCGGACTCGGGAGAAATTGCTTTACAATTGTTGGGGTGCTTTTTCTCCTTTATTCCTTGTGAAAATGAAAACAATTCAACATTTTAGGGGAAAGAATGTAGATTTTCATTTTCACTGCATAATCCCAATAATTCAGCAAAAAAACTGTGGGGTCAAAATGCTCACTATACCACTAGATAAATTCCCCGAGGGGTATAGTTTCCCAAATGGGGTCACTTTTGCCGGTTTTGCACTATTTTCACCCCTCAGTGGCTTTGCAAATGTGACATGGGGCCGCAAACCATTCCAGCAAAACTTGAGCTCCAAAAGTCAAATGGCGCTCCGTCCTTTCTAACTTCCGCCATGTGTGCAAACAGCAGTTTATTACCACATATGGGTTATTGCTGTGCTCAGAAGAGTTTGCTTTACAAATATTGGGGTGTTTTTACTCCTTTATCTGTTGTAAAAATGAAAAAATCGTAGCTAAAACTACATTTTATTAGAAAAAATTTTGATTTTCAATTTCACGGCATAATTCCCATAAATTCTGCAAAACCCGTGTAGGGTCAAAATGCTAACTATACCTCTAGAAAAATTCCTTGAGGGGTGTAGTTTCCAAAATGGGGTCACTTTTGGGGAGTTTCCACTGTTATGGTCCCTCCAGGGCTTTGCAAACACGACATGGCACCGAAAACCATTCCAGCAAAATCTGCGCTCCAAAATCCAAATGGCCCTTGTTCCCTTCTGAGCCCTGCCGTGAGTCCAAACAGCAGTTTATTACCACATATGGGGACTTGCCGTAATCGGGAGAAATTGCTTTACAAATGTTGGGGTGCTTTTTCTCCTTTATTCCTTGTAAAAATGAAAACATCGTATGTTTTTTCAGAAAAAAAGTAGATTTTCATTTTCACAGACCAGTTCCAATAAATTTAGCAAAAAACCTGTGGGCTAAAAATGCTAACTATACCTCTTGAAAAATTCCTTGAGGGTGTAGTTTCCAAAATGGGATCACTTTTGGGGGGTTTCCACTGTTTTGGCACCACAAGACCTCTTCAAACCTGACATGGTGCCTAAAATATATTCTACTAAAATAGAGGCCCCAAAATCCACTAGTTGCTCCTTTGCTTCTGAGGCCAGTGTTTCAGTCCATTAGGACACTAGAGCCACATGTGGGATATTTCTAAAAACTGCAGAATCTGGGCAATAAATATTGAGTTGCGTTTCTCTGGTAAAACCTTCTGTGTTACATAAAAAACAGTATTACAAATGAATTTCGTAAAAAAAAATTGAAATTTGTAAATTTCCCCTCTACTTTGCTTTATTTCCTGTGAAATGCCTAAAGGGTTAAAATAATTTCTGAATGCTGTTTAATACTTTGAGGTGTGCAGTTTTTAAAATGGGGTGTTTTATAGGGGGTTTCTAATATATAAGGCCCTCAAAGCCACTTCACAACTGAACTGGTCCCTGAAAAAATAGCTGTAATGACAGGGTAGGGAGACAGCCCTAATCTACCCGCCACTCAGTCCCTGCCTACTTGCAACGACCCGTCCTAAGCGACGGGGTACAACTGGGCGACGGTCCCTACGCTCAGCAAGTGCAAGACAGACAAACCGACAGGGGTACACAGAAGCAGGGAAACGGGGCAGCTGCCCACGAAGACACCGTGAGGAACAAGAGTGGTGAACGAGCTGAGTCAAACCAGGAGAGAGCGAGGTACAAAACGCTGAGCATAAGAGTGGTCAGAAAGCCAAGGTCAATAACAAGCAGAGGATCAGTAGTACAAGCAGCAGCAAGCCAGGAAACAATCATAGAAGAAGCACAGGCAAAGGAGGAACAGGAAAGGCAGGTATAAATAGACAGTGGGCGGGAACTAGCTCCGTCTGGCCAGGCTGTGATAGGCTCTCCCACTCCTAAGCCTGCCATCCTGAGTGGTGGAAGATGGAGTCAGTCTCACAGACATAGGAGCAGGTGCAGACTGATTGCCCACTCGTGTCGACACAAAACCTGTGTCTGGCAAATCCTTTACAGTACCCCCCCTTTTATGAGGGGCCACCGGACCCTTTCTAGGTGGACCTGGTTTATTGGGGAAACGAAGGTGGAACCTCCTGAGCAATAACCCAGCGTGAACATCCCGGGCGGGTACCCAAGTCCTCTCCTCAGGCCCGTATCCTCTCCAATGGACCAGGTACTGGAGGGAGCCTTGGACCATCCTGCTGTCCACAATCTTGGCCACCTCGAATTCTACCCCCTCAGGGGTGAGAACAGGGACCGGAGGTTTCCTCGAGGGAGCCAAGGACGGGGAGCAGCGTTTAATGAGGGAGGCATGAAAGACATCGTGCACTCGAAAAGACGGGGGCAACTCCAGTCGGAAGGAGACAGGGTTAAGGACTTCAATTACCTTGTACGGCCCTATAAACCGGGGAGCAAATTTCTTAGACGGGACTTTAAGGCGCAAATTTTTAGAAGATAGCCACACCAGATCCCCGACCACAAACAAGGGGTTAGCAGAACGTCTTCTATCTGCCTGAGTCTTTTGTATGCTCTGGGACGCCTCTAGGTTCTTCTGAACCTGGGCCCAGACTGTGCATAGTTCCTGATGAACGACATCTACCACGGGATTGTTGGGACTACCAGGTGAAACGGAGGAGAACCGTGGATTAAACCCAAAATTACAGAAAAAGGGGGAGACCCCTGACGAGTTACTGACCCGGTTATTAAGGGAAAATTCGGCGAGGGGAATGAATGAGACACAATCATGTTGACAGTCAGAGATAAAACACCTTAAATATTGTTCTAGAGACTGATTAGTCCTCTCCGTTTGGCCATTAGTTTCAGGATGGAAAGCCGAGGAGAAGGACAGGTCAATCTCCAACTTTTCACAGAAGGCTCTCCAAAACAATGAAACAAATTGTACCCCTCTGTCAGAAACAATATTGACAGGAACCCCATGGAGACGCAGGATGTGTTTGATAAACAAGGTAGCTAACGTCTTAGCATTGGGTAGTTTCTTGAGGGGCACAAAGTGGCACATCTTACTGAAACGGTCTACTACAACCCACACCACCGACTTGCCTTGAGATGGAGGCAAATCGGTGATAAAATCCATTGAGTTATGGGTCCAAGGTCTCTAGGGAATGGGCAAAGAACATAGTAAGCCCGCTGGTCGGGACCTGGGAGTCTTGGACCTAGCACAAACCTCACAAGCGGCCACGTAGGCCTTAACGTCTTTAAGCAACCCAGGCCACCAGTAGTTTCTGGCAATGAGGTGCTTGGTACCCAGGATGGCTGGATGGCCAGATAGTGCAGAGTCATGATTTTCCCTAAGTACCCTTAGCCGGAGTTGCAGGGGAACAAACAGCTTGTTCTCAGGAAGGTTCCCAGGATCTGAACCTTGATCAGCCGCAATTTCGGAGACTAAATCAGAATCAATAGAGGAAATGATTATACCTGGAGGCAAAACACAAGCAGGATCCTCCTCCGAAGGAGGGCTGGCCATGAAGCTACGCGACAGTGCGTCAGCCTTAATATTTTTAGACCCAGCCCTATAGGTGACCAAAAAGTTGAATCTGGTAAAAAATAACGCCCATCGAGCTTGTCTCGGGTTTAGCCTCCGGGCAGATTCTAAGAAAACCAGATTCTTGTGGTCGGTAAGGACCGTTACCTGGTGCCTAGCCCCCTCCAGGAAGTGGCGCCACTCATCAAATGCCCATTTAATGGCTAAGAGTTTGCGGTTGCCAATATCATAGTTACTCTCAGTGGGCGAAAACTTCCTGGAGAAGTAGGCACAGGGACGGAGATGGGTGAGGGACTTGGTATCCTGGGACAAGACAGCACCCACTCCCACCTCGGAGGCGTCAACCTCCACGATGAATGGCTCCATTTGGTTGGGCTGAACCAGCACTGGGGCTGAGATAAAGCAGTTCTTAAGGACCTCAAAAGCCTGGACAGCCTCAGGAGGCCAGTGGAGGAGATCAGCACCGTTGCGAGTGAGATCCGTAAGAGGCTTAGCGATGACCGAGGAGTTAGCAATAAATCTCCCGTAATAATTAGCGAATCCCAGGAAGCACTGTAACGCCTTCAGGGAGGCAGGTTGGACCCATTCCGCCACAGCCTGGACTTTGGCGGGCTCCATGCGGAGTTCATGAGGAGTGAGGATTTGACCCAAAAATGGTATCTCTTGCAGCCCAAACACACATTTTTCGGTCTTAGCAAACAGTTTGTTTTCCCAAAGGACCTGGAGCACCTTTCTGACATGCTCAATGTGGGAGGACCAGTCCTTGGAAAACACAAGTATGTCATCAAGGTACACTACAAGAAATACCCCCAGATAGTCTCTTAAAATCTCATTTATGAAATTCTGGAAGACTGCGGGAGCATTACACAACCCAAAGGGCATGACGAGGTATTCGAAATGACCTTCGGGCGTGTTAAACGCAGTCTTCCACTTATCCCCCTCTTTGATGCGGATAAGGTTATAAGCCCCCCGTAGATCAAACTTAGAGAACCATTGGGCTCCCTGAACCTGATTAAAGAGATCAGGAATCAAAGGAAGGGGGTACTGGTTCCTTACAGTGACCTTATTCAAGTTCCGGTAGTCGATGCACGGCCTAAGACCACCATCCTTCTTCCCTATGAAGAAGAAGCCAGCACCTACCGGAGAAGTAGAGGGGCGAATGTAACCCTTGGCCAGGCATTCCTGGATATACTCTCTCATGGCTTCACGTTCGGGACAAGAGAGATTGAATATCCTACCCTTAGGGAGCTTAGCTCCTGGTACCAAATCGATTGCGCAATCGTATTCTCTATGAGGAGGTAACACTTTGGAGGCCTCTTTAGAGAAAACATCAGCGAAGTCCTGAACAAACTCAGGTAGAGTGTTCACCTCCTCAGGGAGAGAAATAGAATTAACAGAAAAACATGACGTCAAGCATTCATTACCCCATTTGGTAAGCTCCCCAGTATTCCAGTCAAACGTGGGATTATGCAACTGCAACCAGGGAAGGCCTAAAACCAAATCGGACGATAATCCCTGCATCAACAGTACAGAGCACTGCTCCAAATGCATGGAGCCAACAAGGAGTTCAAAAACAGGGGTATGCTGTGTAAAATAACCATTAGCAAGAGGAGTGGAGTCGATACCCACTACCAGGACAGGTTTAGGCAAATCAATCAATGGCATAGCTAGAGACATAGCAAATTCCACAGACATAATATTAGCAGAAGACCCTGAATCCATGAAGGCACTGCCGGTAGCAGACCTACCACCAAAAGAGACCTGAAAGGGAAGCAAGATTTTATTAGGTTTCATCTTTAGGGGAAATACCTGTGCGCCCAAGTGACCTCCCCGATGATCACTTAGGCGCGGAAGTTCTTCCGGCTGCTTATTCTTACGCCCAGGACAGTTGTTCACTTGATGCTTGTCATCCCCACAGTAGAAGCAGAGACCATTCTTCCTGCGGAACTCTCTACGTTGTTGGGGGGACACGGAGGCCCCGAGTTGCATAGGTTCATCCGAGTTTTCCGTGGAAGAATGAAGCAACGGAACCTCCAGAGCCATCATGGGGGAGTCAGAGGAGAAGGCACAAAAACGTTCAAGTCATCGTTCCCTGAGACATCGGTCAAGTCGTACCGCTAAAGCCATAACCTGATCTAGGGAGTCAGCAGAGGGATAGCTAACTAGCAGGTCTCTCAGGGCGTTCGACAGACCCAATCTAAATTGGCACCTCAAGGCAGGGTCATTCCACCGAGAAGCTACACAACACTTCCTAAAGTCAGAACAATACTCCTCTACAGGTCTCTTACCCTGACGTAAGGTCACCAGCTGACTCTCGGCAAAGGCAATTTTGTCAGTCTTGTCATAAATGAGCCCGAGAGCAGAAAAGAAAAGATCAACGGAGGAAAGTTCAGGGGCGTCAGGAGCTAAGGAGAAGGCCCATTCTTGGGGCCCGTCCTGGAGCCGGGACATAATTATACCCACTCGCTGGCTGTCAGAACCTGAGGAGTGTGTCTTTAAGCGAAAATAGAGTCTACAACTCTCCCGAAAGGAGAAAAAAGTCTTCCGGTCCCCTGAGAACCGGTCAGGCAACTTGAGGTGGGGTGGGGGGCACTACCAGGGAAGCATGACGCAGATTGTCCCTCTGAGCCAGGGCCTGTAGGGACAGGCCCTGCATCTGCTGAGCCAGGGTCTCAAGGGGGTCCATAGATGTGTCAGGGACCAGGGTAGACTAGGTATATGGGCCTGTGATTATGTAATGACAGGGTAGGGAGACAGACAGGTGAGCCCTAATCTACCCGCCACTCAGTCCCTGCCTACTTGCAACGACCCGTCCTAAGCGATGGAGTACAACTGGGCGACGGTCCCTACGCTCAGTAAGTGCAAGACAGACAAAACAGACAGGGGTACACAGAAGCAGGGAAACGGGGCAGCTTCCCACGGAGACACCGTTAGCAACAAGAGTGGTGAACGAGCCGAGTCAAACCAGGAGAGAGTGAGGTACAAAACGCTGAGCAGGAGAGTGGTCAGAAAGCCAAGGTCAATAACAAGCAGAGGATCAGTAGTACAAGCAGCAGCAAGCCAGGAAACAAGCATAGAAGAATCACAGGCAAAGGAGGAACAGGAAAGGCAGGTATAAATAGACAGTGAGCGGGAACTAAATCCGTCTGGCCAGGCTGTGATAGGCTCTCCCACTCCTAAGCCTGCCATCCTGAGTGGTGGAAGATGGAGTCAGTCTCACAGACATAGGAGCAGGTGCAGACTGATTGCCCACGGGCGTCGACACATAACCTGTGTCTGGCAAATCCTTTACAATAGCCTTTTGAAATTTTCTTGAAAATGCGAGAAATTGCAGCTAAAGTTCTAAGCCTTGTAACGTCCTAGACAAATAAAAGCGAAAAAAACGATGCAAACATAAAGTAGACATATAGGAAATGTTAAGTAGTAAATATTTTGTGTGGTATTACGATCTGTTTTACAAGCAGATACATTACAATTTAGAAAAATGCCGATTTTTTTTCAAATTTTCTCTAAATTTTGGTGTTTTTTACAAATAAATATTGAATTTAACGACTACATTTTTTCAGTATCATAAAGTACAACATGTCACGAGAAAACAATCTCAGAATCGCTTGGATAGGCAAAAGCACTCTGGAGTTATTACCACATAAAGTGACACGTCAGATTTGCAAAAATCGGCTGTGTCCACAAGGCCAAAATAGGCTGTGTCCTTAAGGGGTTAATTCTATGAAAAAATAAATGAGATGATAAATTTGGGTCACAATTTGGAACTTATAGTGGGAAATATATGATCACTAATATGAGGAATTCTGACCCTAATTAATTAGCACCCTACAATTTACACTTACGCAAGGGAATCACCAGGGGATTTTTTTTTTTAAAGTCACTGTTAATAATAAACTATAACGTGTGTTTACCAGTAGGTACAATGCACAACAAAGTGTGGAATAAAAAGTTAGAAGTGTCCTACAATAAAAGTTTAACAAGAAACAGATATACAAGTAAAATACAGATTTTCACAGATCCTTGGACTTTGGCCAAAAGTTTAAGTGAGGGAGCAAAGTGTGAGAGGGGTGTGTGTGAAGGTGAGGCTGGGAGTGAGAATGCCCTTTTTTTAGGTCTTATGTTAGTGGTCTTTTATGAAGGATGCAGTAGACTGCTGGCCATAGTTATTAAGCAGAAAGTGGCCAAAAGTTGGAGGCTGCTGTCACCACATACATACACAGATTGTCAGATACAGCAGGAATCGTGACAGAAAAATAAAACACTTTGTCCCTGAGTTACTTTTTTATACACCAGTCTTAAAGAGGATCTGTCACCACATTATAAGTGGGCTATATTGCACATGATGTGATCGGCGCTGTAATGTAGATTACAGCAGTGTTTATTATTTAGAAAAATTATCATTTTTGACGAATGGAGAGAAGTGTATGATGCTGATTGGTCAGCGTCATACACTCCTCTGTACAACGCCCACTTGGCCAAAAAGTAAAACCCGCCCAGTTGTTCATAAAGAAACTCATTAGCATAAAGCTAATATTGGTCATAACTCCGTCAAAAATGATCGTTTTTCGAAATAAAAAAACACTGCTGTGATCTACATTACAGCGCCGATCACATCATGTACAAAATGGGCCACTTATAATGTGGTGACAGAGCCTCTTTAAGCCCCATGCACATGTCCGTAATTTCAACCAGCAATTACAGGCACGGCCGGCGACAGTCGTCCGCATTTACGCCGTGCTCCCATTATAAAGTATGGGAGCACGGTCCGTTAAAAGTAAAAGATAGGACGATTTTACAGTCGTGTGCATGGGGCCTCAGTCCGAAGCACGTGGGAGTATGATGAAAGTAATTTATAAAGCGCACACCTCTTATTAAAATAGTTGCTGTCCATCCGCCTGGAAAATAAAACTTTGGCAGCTCCGACGTGCCAGTTCCTGTTGGAACCCCCGGCTACAGCGGTGCCGACACTCTGGTCGGGGATTCCACACCAGGAGAAACCCCGGACCTCACTATTCATATATGGACAGTGACATCAGGGGCAACTTTCTGATGCAAAATCCCAGGCCAGAGGGATTCTGCTCCTACAAGGAGCTGCAGTGGCGCCATCCACAAGGGGGCTGTGTGGCACTACCTACACCGCATTCCAAATCATTATGCAAATGTTCTTTTTTCGCTGATTTTCCTAAATAGTCTATGCAAATGGCAGTCAGTATAATCTTCAAGCCATCAACTGTTGGAGTATAATGTGAATTTTATTTAACAAATCTCCTAATCATAACAGATTTTTTTTTAGAAGTAAAAAACTCAAAATGCACGATTTCAAATTATTATGCGCAACAGAGATCAAAACATTTTAAAGGTTGTAAAGAGAACTAAAATGGTAATTTGTTGAATTTGCAGCATCAGGAGGTCATATTTACAGAAATCAAAAGCTCTTTCAATCAAAAAAACCTTAACAGGCCAAGTTACATGTTAACATAGGATCCCTTCTTTGATATCACCTTCACAATTCTTGCATCCATTGAATTTGTGAGTATTTGGACAGTTTCTGCTTGAATATCTTTGCAAGATGTCAGAATAACCTCCCAGAGCTTCTGTTTTGATGTGAACTGCCTCCCAACCTCATAGATATTTTGCTTGAGGATGCTCCAAAGGTTCTCAATAGGGTTGAGGTCAGGGGAACATGGGGGCCACACCATGAGTTTCTCTCCTTTTATGCCCATAGCAGCCAATGACACAGAGGTATTCTTTGCAGCATGAGATGGTGCATTGTCATGCATGAAGATAATTTTGCTACGGAAGGCACGGTTCTTCTTTTTGTACCACCGAAGAAAGTGGTATGTCATAAACTTTACGTACTTTGCAGAGGTCATTTTCATACTGTCAGGGACCCTAAAGGGGCCTACCAGCTCTCTCCCCATGATTCCAGCCCAAAACATGACTCTGCCACCTCCTTGCTGACGTCGCAGCCTTGTTGGGAGATGGTGGCCATTCACCAACCATACACTACTCCATCCATCTGGACCATCCAGGGTTGCATGGCACTCATCAGTAAACAACAGGGTTTGAAAATTAGTCTTCATGTATTTCTGAGCCCACTACAACCGTTTCTGCTTGTGAGCATTGTTATGGGGTGGCCGAATAATAGCTTTATGCACACTTGCAAACCTCTGGAGGATCCTACATCTTGAGATTCGCGGGACTCCAGAGGCACCAGCGGCTTCAAATACCTGTTTGCTGCTTTGCATTGGCATTTTAGCAGCTGCTCTCCTAATCCTATGAATTTGTCTGGCAGAAACCTTCCTCATTATGCCTTTATCTGAACAAACCCGTCTGTGCTCTAAATCAGCCCCAAATCTTTTCACAGTACGATGATCACGCTTAAGTTTTCTTGAAATATCCAATGTTTTCATACCTTGTCCAAGGTATTGCACTATTTCACGCTTTTCGGCAGCAGAGAGATCCTTTTTCTTTCCCATATTGCTTGAAACCTGTGGCCTGCTTAAAAATTTGGAACGTCCTTCTTAAGTAGTTTTCCTTTGATTGGGCACACCTGCAAACTAATTATCAAAGGTGTCTAAGATTGATTACAATGATCCAAAGAGCCCTAAGACACAATACCATCCATGAGTTTAATTGAAAAACTAATAATTAAATGTTTATGACACTTAAATCCAATGTGCATAATAATTTGGAACACGGTGTACAAGGGGCACTGTGGCACTATTTACAAGGGGGCTGTGTGGACCTATCTACTGGGGGACTATCTGCAGGGGGCATCAACATCAGCGGTTGTTGTCCAAATTGCCGAGAAATCAGCCAAAGCTGCAGTATCAGAAGCTGAGGTATCAGACAAAGCTCTCTATACTCTGAAAGCAAGAGAAAATGGTGACTGGATGATCATGTGACTTTCCTGTGGGTGCTTTTAGTGGGTTGGGACCTAAAAAAAATTGACAAATAAAATTCATCCATTTTTAAAACGGACAGTGAAAAAATCGGCTGTTACAAACGGAAACACGGCTCGGAACAAATGCAAAACGGCCAAGAAAAATAGACCAAAACAGCAGTTTTTATCGGCCGACACCCAGACCCTATCGTGTGAATACAGCCTTTGAACAAACTACAACCTCAATAGCTATGGGAAAAGTCAACTAAATTTTTTTTTAAGTATTATTGGTGAATTACTGCCATCTAGTGGAAAATAATTAGAGAACAAAAAAAAAAAAAAGGGTACAATGTAATATTATAAAGTTTAAGATGTGCACTGGATTTCCCATAAACCACAAATTTACAGTGTATGCATAATATAAAACAAACTGCACGTCAGAGACTAAAGTAACCCAAAAAATTATTTGCAATAGACCGATTATATGGCCTGTTGAAGTTGTGCTTTTTGTCAGTAGGCAGGTGCTTCTGCAAGTTCATCTTGCAGAAATTTGCCAAAGGGGTCTTTTACACCTTGGTCTGCTGTATGTTTTGGCTGATGTGCTGGAAACGTGGTTTTGTCGACTACGCTACTGTTTCCGTTAAAAAAAAAGTGAAATTCTTACGGAACGGAAACCAATTGCAACGGAAGCATTACCATTGAAATAAAATGGAAATGCAAACGGAAGCTATGGTTTCCGTTTGGCTTTCCGTTCATCGGTTCCTGCGACGGAAAGGTTGAACGGAACCTGACGCTGATGTGAACATGGTCTTATTACCTTTACTTTCTTCCATTTTCTTGGAAAGCAAAACTGAGACAAGCGATTACAGCTGCTTTTCTTTTAAAAGGTGTCATTCTGCATGTGTTGTTACGACTTTATGTTCGTATGGATACACAGGAACTTTCATTCCAGAATTATTATAATTATACCCCGAAGAAGGCGTGGAAAAAAATACATCACTTCCTTTGGATCATCCATTTAATATTGATAAACTTCGTATATTATTAAGATAATCAGATAATTCTTTCAGAAAACGTTATTATTTGTGTTTGGGGATCTGGCGCATGATTATTTATCCAAACATCGTCACATAATATATAATGTAATGTATATAATATGCATTACCTTATTTCGTTTTGCTTGGTGTTAATTGCAATGATGACAGTAGTGTGAAGTTTCTACTACCCACGAGGCAGAAGGCACATTACAGTATTTGGAATCAGTGTGATACACATCCTGAATACAGTGACAATGCATACCTATGAACGTACGCATACAGCCATATCTTCATACTGTAGTATATAGTATTTTTTAAGACTGCGGTTTCAAACTGCCATAATACGGAAGCATTTTAGCATCCATATTACGACCATAATACCTGACCCAGTGTTGAACCAAACTTAGATCACCAGAGTAAGGCCAGATGTGGCGGATATTTTCTGCTGTGTATTTTGCTGAGGATCCATGGCAATTTCTTATTAAAAGTCGAATGTCTTACAAGTGGATTTCACACTATGCACTGTGAAATCCACAAGTCTGCAATAGAGTTGACATGCTGCAGATTTGAAAGTATGCAGAATGCCCTCATTTTCATGCTGATTTTTTTCACTGCATAGGGATTACCCTTAGGGTTCCATCATGATGTTTTATTATATGATCCATTATGTTCGGTTCGGTAGAACAGGAAGAAATCCAAGTTTTGGTTTCATGAAACTGACCTTAGGGCCTGTTCACATATGTGTCGGAGGCTCTGTTAGGGGCCTCCGTCACAGATCTGGCTGAAAATACGTAAATAATAACGCTATTCTTTCCGGTAAAACCATGGATAGCATGACGGCAACCCGACAGACAGGGGCGGTTTTAGACAAAGTGTGGCCCTGGGCAAAGTTAAAAGTGGGGCCCTAAATGCTGAATTGGGGCCTGTTCACATCTGCGTCGGGGTTCCGTTGATGGCTTTTGCCAGGGGAACCCATGGACGGAAACCAAAGCTTTCCGTTTGCATTACCGTTGATTTCAATGGTAATGTTTCTGCTGCAAATTGTTTCAGTATGTCTCCGTTCTGTAAGGTTCCCATTATTGATTCCGCCCAAAAAAAATGAACGTTCCAATGTTCCTTTAAAAATATTTAGGCCCCTACGGTTAACGTGTACTTCGGGAAAGCTCCTGACGTACACGTTAAAAGGGTCCATTTTTGGGAGGATGGAATAGCATAGTAGACTACGCTTTACCATCCCGCAAAAAAACATATAGTGCATGGAATAAGCGTTCTTTTTTAAACATGGGGACCTATAGGTAACGGATGACACTGCATGGCATCCGTCATAAGCCTCCATTAAACGTATGCATAGGGAAGCTCCAGTGACGCTCGAACTTCTGAACTTAGTAGAGGCTGATCTGCCCGCCCGGATGGTGGCCCCATCCCCTGAAAGACCGTTACAGTCGGAGACCCCAGCTGCTATCTCTGTCTGGAGAAACTACGTTACTGGAGCTTCAGCAGCTTTAAAAAGGCTCTGTCGCCACATTATAAGTGCCCCATCTCTTACATAATGTGATCGGCGCTGTAATGTAGATAACAGCAGTGTTTTTTATTTAGAAAAACGATAAATTTTGACCAAATTATGACCTATTTTAGATTTATGCAAATTACTTTCTTAATAGACAACTGGGCGTGTTTTTACTTTTTGACCAAGTGGGCGTTGTGGAGAGTAGTGTATCGCGCTGACCAATCAGCGTCATACACTTCTCTCCATTCATGTACTCAGACATTGTGATCTTGCGAGATCACGATGTGTAGTCACATGCTCACACATTAACTTTACTGAAGTGTCTTGAGAGTGAATAGACATCGCTTCCAGCCAGGACAGGATGTCTATTCACAATCCGAAGCTTCGGTAACATTTGTGTGGGACTTACAGCACAGCACATCGAGATCACGCTGAGCTGTCATTTACAGCGTGATCATGCTATGTTGTGTGAGTAAATCACACACAAACGTTACCGAAGCATCGGGATTGTGAATAGACATCGCGTCCTGGCTGGAAGTGATGTCTATTCACTCTCAAGACACTTCAGTGAAGTTAATGTGTGAGTAAGTGACAGCACATCGTGATCTCGTAAGATCACAATGTCTGAGTACATGAATGGAGAGAAGTGGATGACGCTGATTGGTCAGCGTCATACACTTTTCTTTACAATGCCCACTTGGTCAAAAAAGTAAAAACACGCCCAGTTGTCTATTAAGAAATTCATTAACATAAATCTAAAATAGGTCATAACTTGGTCAAAATTAATTGTTTTTCTAAATAAAAAACACTTCTTTTATCTGCAGTACGGCGCCGATCACATTATGTAGGAGATAGGGCACTTATAATGTGGTGACAGAGCCTCTTTAACCCCTTCCGGCATTTTCACGTACAGTTAGGTGATGGGAACTGGTGTTTTCACGCAATTCCACGTAACTGTACGTGAAGGAGATGGAGCTGGCTCAGGAGCTGAGCCAGCGACATAACCGCCGGGTGACAGCTGTATGTTACAGCTGGCACCCTAAGGTATCGGCCAAGACCGGAGCTAGCCTCCGATCCGACCGATTAACCCCTCACATGCTGCGTTCAATAGAGATCGCAGCATGTGAGGAGTTTATAGCCACCGGCACCCCAGCAACGTGATTGCTCGGTTGCCAGTGGCTGCAAAGACGATTTGAGGCCTAATACTTACCTCCCGGTCTGCTAGCAACGAAATCCTCCTATGCCCCATCGTCGGCGAGGCGCAAAAGGCTTCCGGTACCATCGGCAAGATGGCGCCGGCTCAGAAGCTGAGCCGGTGTCATCAGCAGTGGGTGTCCGCTGTATGTTACAGCGGACATCCCACTGTAAAGGCAGGAACCGGAGCTAGCTCCGATTCTTGCCATTAACCCCTTCAATGCAGCGATCCAATGCGATCGCTGCATAAAAGTGGTTTGTATCAAATCAAATCGGCAGCCTGCCATGCGATGGCAAGGCTGGCGACTGCAACTATGGCAACAGGAGGCCTAACAATGCCTTCCTATCTGCCATTACGGAAGCCGATTAGGCCCCGACCGGAGGCGGAGCCTGATCGATTTACTGTCAGTGAACAACTGACAGTTATAATACATTGCACTACATAGGTAGTGCAATGTATTAAAACATCAAACAGTTGGACCTTCAAGTCCCCTAGTGGGACTAAAGAAAAGTGTAAAAAAAGTAAAAAATACAATAAAAGTTTCAAGTAATAACATAAAACACAATCACCATTTTTCCCTTATCAAGTCATTTATTATTGAAAAAAATAATAAAGCCATACATATTTGGTATCACTGCGACCGTAACGACCTGAACTATAACAAGCTGGGCACTACATATTTGCCACTGAAATAGCATATCTAGGGAAAAATTTCAATTTTTACTTTGCACCTTCCACAGCGCAATCATTCATGGAAAAGGCCTGTGGGGTGAAAATGTTCACTACACCCCTTAATAAATGCCTTGAGGGGTGCAGTTTCCAAAATAGGGTCACTTCTCAGCAGTTTATTTTATTATTTCAGATCAGAGCCTCTGCAATTGTGATCCAATACTTTGTAAATTGCCAAATTAGGCCTTAATTTTATATGGTACGGTTTCACTCCTGAGCATGGTCGAATGTCGAGGCAAAAGATTAGGGCTACATGTAGGGTGTTTCTAAAACTGGGAAACACAGCATAATAATTAGAGAGCTGTCTTGTTATGGTGGCACAAGCTGGGCACCACATATCTATGGAAAAAAATCCCATTTTCACTCTGCGACATCGAGTGCACACCAATTTCTGCCAATCACCTGCGTGGTTAATATGCTCACTACACCCCTTAGGTGAATACCTTGAGGGGTGTAGTTTCCAAAATGGGGTCACTTCTGGGGGGTGATCCACTGTTTTGGTCCCACAGGGACTTTGCAAGTGCTACATAGCGCCCAGAAACCAATCCAGCAAAATCTGTACTCCAAAAGCAAATGGCTCTCCCCTGAATTTCTGCAAAAAAAAAAAGAAATTTGAACATTTCACATCTACGTTGCCTTAATTCCTGTGAAACGTCTAAAGGGTTAAGAAACTTTCTAAATGCTGTTTTGAATACTTTGAGGGGTGAAGTTTTTAAAATGGGGTGACTTTTTGGGGGTTTCTAATATATAAGGCCTTATCCGAATAAATCATTTTTTTGCATATTCACCGAAGGAGTGCTAGAGTTTATCTTCTAAACTGTGGGGGTGATGTCTGGAGTCCCTGGTCATATTGCTTCCGATGCTTTTGCCGCGGACTCCGGCATTACTGTCCATACATGGACAGTGACGTTTGAGGCTTCTCCAGGGCCAGTATCCCTGACTACAGCGCTTCCGACGCTCTAGCCAGGGACTCAGTCGTTGTAAGCGCACGAGCTTCACTGGGCACAGCAATTCAGGTAGCGTTCTGCAGGGGGGGGGGGGTGTTCGGCTGACGTATCCCACTGTCTGCCAGGTGCATTGCAGCCTTCCGTTAGAGGTAGATGTTGGGAGTACCAATGTTGAGCTCCGCCGGAAGAAAAATGTAGCAGTCATAGTAATACCTGTGCTTGGTATTTATTTCAAGATATCTATAGGAGCTAGCAGTGTTATGCGGAGATTACAGGTGCACACACTTTTGGTATATTTTAGTATTACACTCTTGCTTCGGTTTTAAAATCTTTACTTTTATCTTTCGGATTTCAATGTTTCTATTTTTACCTCTACCCTATTATCTTCAACAACACATGATGTAATTTCTAGTAAGTCTACAGTAGATTGCATCATTAGTCTGCTTGGTTTGCCAACAGCTGTCCAAGTCCCATTTATTGCTACAATTCGTGCATTGCTGAGCAAGAGTAACAAAAAACACCCAATGTAGTTGCACATAACAGCGATATCATCGTTTATTGCCGATTGAGCGTCACGTCACGCTCATAAAAACCGCTATTCTTTGTTAAATGTGTCTTTGTATTATTCCTATAGAAGTACAGCACAATTGTGTGCATTGTGGATCATTTGTCAGTGATTGTTCAAAAGAGTTATGTACAAATGCAGCTCTAGGAAGTCAGATTTTCTTTGCTCTTCTGGATGTATTAACCCCTTGGCGCTGCAGCTATTTTTCGGTTGTTAATTTTCATTTTTTTCCTCTTCGCCTTCGAAGTCGTAACTTATTTTTCTGTCCACACAGGGCTTGTTTTTTGCGGAACGAGTGTCGTTTTCTATGGCACAATGTAATGTACCATATAATGTACTGGGAAACTGTAAAAAAAAAAAAGAAAAAGTTTGTGGAGTGGAATGATCAAAAAAATAAAACCTCTATTGCTTTTTGGGGTTCTTTACAGCGATCACCGTGTGGTAAAAACGACATTTTAACTTTATTCTGTGGGTCAATACGATTATGACGATACCAAATATACATATATACGTTTTTGTCTTTTTAACAATGCACTGTTTTTACAAAGAAAAATAACTATTTGTTAAAAAATAAATTTGTTGTGTCGCCATATTCTGAGAGGCCAAACTTTTATTTTTCCATCGATGGCGCGGTGTGAAGGCTTGTTTTTTTGCAGGGCAAGCGGTCGTTTTTATTGGTATCACTTTTGGACATTTTCTTTTAGTGCCCCTAGGGGATTTAAACAAACACTATGTATTGAAGTGTTTTATTTTTACTGGCTCCTATTAAGTCCTGCCTCTGAAGAACAAATATGGCAGACCAGTGGACCTTCAGGAGGTCCCCCAGGCGGTCCTGAAAACCATCTGCATATCACGGGAAAGAGGGGTAGAGATAGAGGGGGCCCCCCCCCTCTTTCTAACTTAGATGCTGCATTTGCTATTGATCACGGAATCTAAATGATTAAACGTCCGGGAATCCCTGCCGTTACAGTAAGGTGTTGGCAATGACATATAGCCGACACCCGCTAAGTATAGAGCGGGCACAACCCATGAGCCGCTTCATACTTCTTCCCGTCCAGTTATCAAATTTTGGGATAGGGTTAATTTCCTTTCCCAACACATCAGTGGGTGGTGCACACAACTAAGCCCCTTCCAGGTTGTGGAAAATTTAAAACGATGCGTAATAGGCCACACTAACATAAAACGTGAGGTATCCCTACATCACAACATTTCTGGAGCCACATCATCCCTAGTGTCCAATTATTATCATGCAGGGAGTAGCCATCATTGTAAAATTAGGTGATTCAGTTTGGGTATATTTCCTATACGAACCCCCAAGCGGTGTAGGACAGCACTGATCTTTTGTTATGTCAGCACAGGCTTCAGCTGCAGTCTAGAGGGGGAGACTGGGGGATCTCTATAACAGCTCAAATGAAACGTCGGGGGCTTGAACAGCTCCATTAATGTCGCTAGTTTTAGCTTTTGCCTGGAGAGTAACCGTAGTGTGCGATTGTCAGGTCCGTATTTCACACCGAATAACCACCTCTGTAAATTGAAAGCTGAAGGCATGCCTGGAGAGAAGTACACCACACAAATGTCTGAGGTACAGCTTCAATGTCAGCCAGGAGGAACTGAACTTTATTCAGAACAAAGAAACACACACAAAGAAGACACATGCCCCTCCCTATAGATGTGGGACTTGCTTGAATCCCATTGGCTCTTCTGCTGTAAGTCTTCCTATACATTCTTCTGCACACTCCTCTTTGCATTCCAGGGGGCGGTGTCTTCCATAGGTGTGTCCGACATGAACAAAGAACTTGTTATATATATCAGTATATTATACAAAGAACTGAAATGTATATACATATGTGTGAGGATAATATTTTTCAGACAATATACATAGTAATGATCCCTGACACGATCATTCGAGTATTCCCTAGTTGGTCATTGATCGACTCTTTTACGATGGCATAAAAATGATCGTTTGTCTCCCTGCATATATAAGCATCCGCTAGCAGTCCGCAGAGGAAACCGGAGCAAAGACAAGCGATCGAAGTGATGAAAAACATACGACGGCGGTTACATAAAAATATTGTCGATCGGCGCTAGTTTTTACAGATTCATCCCCCAGCAGGAGACGCATTCTCCTGTACTCATACTCGTGATATTTTATTAAAAGCCGAAGACGTGTCTATGGTGAGATTTTTGGATTGTTTATGGTGCGAGCTTTAGCCGCTGAAGCACGGGTTTATTGCACTGGCCTGATACCTTCCTTATGAACATCATTTTTAGGAATCCCAATGTTTCGGGGATGCTTTGATTAGATCAATGCTTCATGGTTCTGTTGCGTTTCGCCAGAAGTAAAAAAAAAATAAAAAAAATACAATTGCAGTTCCGAGATGCAGCTTTCCGTAATATTTATCATACTTTCCAAAACATTTTGCATTGTTTTTGCTGTACAACTTCTTACAGTACCGCTACATGTGACCGCGAACCTGCGCTCAGGATGTAAATGCGACAGAATGTCCACACTTTTTATTCACACACGCATAATAAATTTTGCGCAACTTGAACGTTGGACACTTTTCATGCCACTTTATGCCAATATTTTCTCACATTACCTACTAGTTTGGCGCATTTTAGAACTCCTCTTAGCCACGCCCTTTCTCTGAAGGTGTAAAAACATCGAAGTTTAACTGCATCGCTCCATACGTTTTTTTTCTCCATTTTGCAACATCTCCATTGTATGGATCGAGTTTCATGGTTTATTTTACAGTTACCTAAGAGTTAATCTAATGACCTAAGCAGCACACCATTTTGCTTATCCCCTCCCCTAATCCTATAGTGCGTTTCCACATTGAATCAAACATGCAAAAAATGCACAAAACCAAAATGGAGATTAGTAATGCGCCGTGGACTTTGCTAATCCGTTGTTTATCTATATGTCGTCATGTGAAAAAATTTCTACATACGGAAGGCATAACCGAGACGCAACTCGGGCAAAATACACTAAACCGAGTACTGAACTAAATTTAGCACGGACGCGGCTTTCACAGACGACTATGCAAAACCCGAAACACTTATCTGCTGCGCAGCTCGTCTCGGAGAAAAAAAACAACAGGCTTTAAAATGGCGGCTGGTTTCTGACAGGATTCTTCTTCTAGGCTTTCATTGGTCAGTGCCGTCGAATTTCGTTCCACCATTGGTCAGCTATCTGGTGCGCCCGCCCTCTTCGTGACGTTGCCGGACTGTGTGAAGAAGGGAGGAGAAGTGAAATGAGAGAACTTAGTACACGCGGGGAGAGCAGTGAGATGGCGTCCTGAGAAGAGACTGAGGAGAATGCGGCGACTTTACACTAAGCTTTTATAGCGGGTTCGCGCGTCTAAGATTTCTGACGGAGCCGAGAACCAAGAC
Source organism: Rhinoderma darwinii (assembly GCF_050947455.1). Lineage (NCBI taxonomy): Eukaryota > Metazoa > Chordata > Amphibia > Anura > Rhinodermatidae > Rhinoderma > Rhinoderma darwinii. The sequence goes on along the minus strand of NC_134693.1, from coordinate 121,628,604 downwards.
GAATACATAACCGCCCCGTGTGTAATGTTCAGCGGCGTCAGAGAGAAAGAAGACACTGAAGCGATGGAGGAAGAGAAGCCTAGTACGGTTATGGACGTCAACGTGGGAGGTGGAAGACTTGCAGCAACTGAAGAGACTAGATTAGGTGGCTCCCAAAATGGCGAAACTGAAGAAGCGGCGGCCGCGGGAAGAACTGGTTGCAAGAGGAGAAACAGCAGTTTTACTAGCGAACCGTCCAACATGGAGAACAGCGGCTTGAGAGGGGGCAACACCCCCACAGAAGAGCCCCCCAGAAAACGGTTTCAGATTCCAAAGAAGAGCAGAGAAAAGAAAGGTTGTCGTCATCTCCTGTCTAGCTAGAATACGTTATATGAATGGTGTCGTGTTGCATGCCTATGAAGTAAATATCACGTCGGCGCTATCCTAGAGGGCCACAGTAGACATCGTGGTAGGGCCAATGTAGAGGGTGATGGCGTCAGAGTTTACTTCCAGTACGATGGCTTATCTCTGTAGGAGGAGGGGCTTGGCGCTCACGATCCGCGATAAAGGTTTTCTGTGAGGCAGTTGGCACAGAAAGGGCGTCGGGCTGGAGGGTTCCGCCCCCGCGTCATTAGACCCCGCCCACGCGTTATACAGGGAGCCTGAGAACGTACACCGTGTATTTATTTTTTATCACATTTTTGAAGTGTCCTTTACAGTACAAATATGCAAGCTTTTGCTTTTTTTTTTTTTAAAGAAAATCTTAATTGGAACCTTTTACAGGTATGGGATTCTATTATATGCCCTGAGCACACTGATTTAGAGGGCAACGGTTTACCCATTAAATGCTGTCTTTAACCTTTAGTATTAGATCTAGAGTAACTCATGATAAATGAGGGACAGGTGTAACTATATCTCTTACCTCTGTGAGCCCTCTAGACCTGTCCCTACAGCCAAAATGGGCACAAGGTGCTTTTCTTAAAAATGATGCATGTGGTGAAGCGCTGTTATTACAGTAACTTGACTGATTCTTTTTTTGGGGGATGGTGGAAACATTTTATGAGCTGCAGTTTGTAGTTCAGTTTTAATAGGGCATTATACAGATGTCCTTATGTAGGGGATATTCTTCTTGTGACCGGTTTCTTTTAAATAATTAGATATTATATATGCCAAAATTAAAATGGCGTGGGGCATAGTTCATGTCTACGGTATACTTGGCATAGCAATTCTTCATTGTCGGCAAGCTTTAGTTTGGGTCACAAATTTAATCTTTGGCACCATTATAGGTGCTGGATTATCTGACCGTCAAAACGCATACTCTACTCGTAAGGGTTTCCTTGGAGAAAAATTCTAAATAAAATGTTTACATAAAATCGAATAATTTTGTTTTTGGCCAAGTTTTTAATTCGTTGTCTGCTCGGTCTAGTGAAATTGTATTTTCCGTTTAGTTTCTTTGACAGATTATTTAACTTTCTGAATCATCCGATTAAAGGGATTTCGATGTATTTTAAATGGAAAAAAGCCCACCAATTTATATAGCATCACTTTTATTTATGACCTTAGAAAAACCTGATACGACCTTTATGGTACTTTTAATTATTGTGCGTGGATGTTGGCCTTTTGAAGGCTTACAATTATTTACAAGTGGGTTTGTCCCAGCAGGACACTGTTCTTGTAATTTCAAGTAATTAGTGTCTTTGTGTGGTATTGCCTTATGTCATTAACCGTAAATAAAAGAAATCTAAGCTCAATGGCGTAACTTGATATTTTTGCAAAGAACCCTTGGGTATGCTAATCTTCCATGGGAATACTTCCTGTACAAGAGTGCCATCCAGCATGGTTTACATGTTTGCTCTTCGACTTTAATAGGAAGAAGTAAACATTTTTATTTATTTCATTTGGAATTCTAAAGAGGTGACACTAGTTTGATAGTTCCTCCCATGAGGTTTCATAAAATGAAATCTTGTAGAACATTTTTCAACAGATAAAATTAAAAAATGCCTAATCTACATTTCCTGTGGTATGGCATATATATCCGCCATTGGGATGCAGTTCATCTATAGCAATCCGCTGACTTGATGAAAAACCAGGTTTTTTTTCACCGTTCTATAGTAGTAACACACCATGACGTACTAATACCAACTACATTTTCAGCCAGTATTATAGCAGTACTGAGGTTTTATATTCCACATGCCCTGTTATTTTTCATAAATGTTCTGCTCGTTTCAGACTAATTATTTTGCTTCTTGATGGTCATGCGCAGAAATTAACGTATATCGGATTATCGAAATGCATAAGGTGAAACCCAATGACAAAAGCTGGCCATACACATAAGATAAGTTGGACGATTATAGTCTTCAAATGTTATCTGAAAGGTCATTCGCAATGGCAGATTTCTGTCTGCTGAAAATTTGATCTGTCGGGTTAGACATTTTAGGGCATTGTCGGGTGAAAGTAGATGTGCATGGCATGATTGGCCGATAATTAGCTGCTTTTCCCAAGCGCGTTGTAATGTTGGACTATAAAAATGTGCTTAATCTAACCGCTTCGTCCAGCATGTTGCTGGTGTGATCATTCGTACCAACGATCCAACCTACGATCGATCGGCCACATTCTGGCTGATCATAATTTTATGTGCATGGCCAGCTAAAGAAAGACAAGTTTCTTTATTTCCTCAGTGTTCACAAATTTTCTGCCGACCTATGTAGCGTAGAGTCAGGCTTGTCTACTGTTGGATTATCCATCTTAGCCTCAGATGGCTCTCTATAGAAAAACTATAAAACTGTTATTCACTTTTTCATGTACGTGTTTCTAACAAAAGTATATGGAATTGGCTAGCGGCTGTGGAATTACCCCCAGGAAGCACACTTTTCACGTTGGAAGTTACTTAGTTGAATTGGTTGTCTACTTTTGGACAAGATCATTATGAACGTTGTGGCACTTTGCTCTGAGCCAACTTCATTGCTATGTTTTATCTTTCTCTTTTTTTTGTTTTATGCAATGTTTTTCTTTCAAGTAAACCTTAAATTACTTCTCCCCTACTCTTGTGAATGTTTCAAGTGATTTTCAAGATGTCATGTACAACTATATTTAAAGTAAAGCATAATAAAGTCTTTGTACCACTGGTTTTGTATATGCGTTTCTGTTCAGTTATTTGACAAATTCACAGTAATGACTTTCAACTTAAAAAGTTACGCTACATATCTTGGAAGTAACTTAAATTTTATTTTTTTTGTTCGTCTCTTAGCTCTACAGCCAATTAATTCTGGCTCGCGGGATTTTGAGGAGATATTGAAAATTCTACATTCGTCATACTTGGATGCAAACTCTAAGTTACATTTCACATACCAATCTGCTCGAATGGTTCATAATGAATTCTTGGAGAAAGAGGTCAGTGAGAAAATTGGTCCTCTCCCCTATTGATCACCTGTGCTCTGTAGAACTATTCTTTCCTGGAAATGTACCTTTAAAAAAACCACCAAAAACCTAGGATCAAAACTTGTATATGCGAAGTACAACCCCAAAAGTGACCAATATTTTTTTTAAGACAAACAAAATTGTATGCTATGTTGCACACAATGCTGTTTGACACAAGTTTAACTTAGTTTGGTGCTTCATATTATTTAAGATGAAGAAAGTCTGGAAAGTGTTTTTTAAATCCTTTCCCAAATTCCATATTTTTTTTTTCCTTAGTTCACTGAAAAAAGAAGACAATTGAAATGTGACGGTCGATCAGAAAAAGAACTTGTCGAATCTTATGCTTTTCTTTTGGTTGATGAAGATCAGGTAAGACAATGCAGTTGCTAACTTTGTCCGTGAGGACCTCCTGTTTTTAGCAACTATTCTAAAGAAAAACTTTTGACAGTATGGAGACTTGTCTTCAATCCTTTATTTAGGAATCTTCTGTTAGATGTTCCAAATATTTTCACTTCCTAAATATTCTAAATGGATGTATTTGTGGAGCCTTCGTCTTGAGCTAAAATGTGCAATTTAGGGAATCCCCCTCCCTCCTAGGCATGTAAATTAGTATTTTTTCACATGATGGCCCCCTGTGTTTGGAGAAGAGACGGATTGGCCTGATGAATTATGACCTATACCCAGTGAAAATAACTACAACATCAAAGCATGGGAAGATACTCATTATTTATTATCTTTGGCTGATATGAATGTGTCTGGCCATAAATTACTGGATTGCATGCGTTTTTTTTTTGTCAACCAGCAACTCTTTAGTAATTGTTCTTTATGCATTTATTAAAATAATCTGGCGAAATACGCTCAAATTGCTGTATTGACCAAAAAGGAATAACTACATGGAGAGTATTACCATCCGATAAATATTTAAATTGGACCTTCTCTCACCAACATTAATGCAAACCAAACCGGAAATCTGCATCCAAGGACTGTGGGGGAAAAAAAAGGCGTTTAGATGTTGAAAGATATACAACTAACTGGATTTCTCTGAAATAAGTGAACAGATGTCACAAAATGAAAATTTACATCAGTTTTTTTTTTTTTTAATTATATGAGAAATATTCTTCTTACAGGCTTTACACCTTTTTTTTGTTTTAGAGAATTCAAATTGGTGTCTCTTGGTTAGTCCGCATTGGACGATCCCTACTTTCCCAGTGTTTCTTGACCATAACATAGAAAACAAATACTACTCTAGGACATATTCAGAACATGTCAAAGTAGAAAATATATATTTATTTATAGATTAATTGGTGAGAAATAAGTGAAAAAAACATTCCAAAAGACAGTTTAAAATACTACCTGGCCAGGTATATAGTACAAATCGAATATCAACATATATTTCACAGGAACATATCGCATAGAATCATATATACATGCCAATAAAACAAATGGAAAGGAAGAGTCTCCACATAGTACTCTGGATAAGAGCTTGGCTGTAAAAGTAGTGACAAACTGAGCTCCATGACCAAACAAAAAATCCTATCAGTCTCCTTGTGTGTATCTCTCTAGCAATGGACTAATGCCAAACGAGATTCAAGGAAAGTCCTTATAACAGAACAATGGACTCCATTATTTAGAGAAAAAAATATATGCACGAAAACGAAAATGAGCAAGAAAAAAAAAATGTCTCGCCTGTACTCTGTTGATGGCTTCCTTTATATTTCTGTCGTTCCATGTCCGGACATAGTGTGGTTGATGCCTTCTGTTTTTATAGACAGGCCATTGGAGACATTCCTCCATTGAATTAATCAGATGCTTAATAGCCAGATAATTTTTTCTGTTCAAGCAGTGGCAAAGCTTTTTCCAGAACGAAATGTATAATTATCGACTCTGGTTTAAGCGGAGTAAGACAGGATTTGTGGAGGCCAGAGTGGCAAGTACAGCATCGTGGTGTGGCATAAAACCACACTGGAAGCATACAACATGATATCACTCCCAGCCGTGCAATAGGCTAACTCGTCTCATCCCCATTGGGACTTCCTCGGAGCCACTGGATCATGTTCCCAGCATCAATGTAGTTTATAGCGTTATATTTAAATCTGTTGGCGTTCCCATTGGATCATTTTTTGTTCTTCTATTTCCCGATTAAGTTGATCACAAAGTGTCCTCCTGCTGAAAACACCAGTGATCAGCTGTTATCTGTGGGGAAACCTGGTAGTAAATGTTCAGTTCCTCTGCGGCAGCACCACAGGAGAAATTACTCTTTACACAGTTCTCATTAAAATCAATTTTGTTGTCTGTGTAATACAGGACAGGCCCTCTAGAGTGGGAGATGCTCTTTGTAACTGCTTTCCACTCTGACCAAGAGATTATGACCCTAAACGGGACCCCCCACCCACCGTTTATTAACTCAGATTTTCCTAATTGGGTTTATGAAAGTAGTTTTCTAAACCGGTCAATCCCTTTTAATGGGAATTGCGACTTTTTGACAGGGTCAAAAGAATATGCAAACTTAGAAGCCCTTACTAACCTAGGCGAGACTTGCACCTCTTACAAAACAAATTCTGTTCTTTTCTAGCATTATGCACCTTTTTTAGGTTTTTGTTTATTTAATTTTTTTTAGTTGTCTAGTATGATCAAGTAGTTGGTTATGTACAAAGTAACGTTAAAACCAAGCACACCATTGTTTTTCTTGTGAAATTCTCGATAAGTTTGATGTGTCACATGACCCTCTTCCCATTGAAAAAACTAAAGTTGGATACAAAATGGCCGACTTCAAAATGGCCACCATGGTCAACACCCAGCTTGAAAAGTTTCCCCCCTCCCATATACTAATGTGCCACAAACAGAAAGTTAATATCACCAACCATTCCCATTTTATTTAGGTGTATCCATATAAATGGCCCACCCTGTATAATACAAACCAAAATCTGCGGCCCTTTGGGGATGATAATCTGAATGAAGGAAAAAACAAATGTAAAAGCATTTTATGCCTGCATTACTGATAAGTATATCTCCAATCTGGAGTTTCGTGATGGACCAGAGTTTGAAGCTTCTGGAAGAAATATAAATCTTATTACATTTTACAGTGTGTGCTTTAATGTTTGTGTGACCTGGACAGCCTTTCCAAACTGCATTGCACACATTGCTGAAGACATTGAGAATACATTGATTATGGATTATTAAAAAAAGAACATTCATTATCAAATAAGTGGCCAAATATTTTAGATTTATGCTAATGACTTTCTTAATGCCCAACTGGGCGTGTTTTTACTTTTTGACCAACTGGGCATTGTGAAGAGAAGTGTATGACGCTGACTAATCAGCGTCATACACTTCTCTCCAGTCATTTACTCAGCACATAGTGATCTTGCTAGATCATGATGTGCGGTCACATATTCACTCATTTAACGTTACTGAAGTGTCTTGAGAGTGAATAGACACCGCTTCCAGTTAGGACGCGATGTCTATTCACAATCCTGACACTTCGGTAACGTTTGCGTGGGACTTAATGACAGCAAGCGTGATCTCGCACTTATAATGTGGTGACAGAGCCTCTTTAAGCGTACTTGAAACTGGTTTTTTAAACCAGACCAATCCTTTAATGACCTATAAAGGATGCACTTGATTAAGATGAAGGTCTAACACCAGTCTGCTTTTACGTTGCAGTTTCAATGTGTTATCTCTCTGACTGACATGCCTTTAATTCTAGGTGAACAGTATAAGTGAGAGAGGGTTACATGTGGGAAACGCCAAACTAACAACACTTGGCAAGCCCTCAATGGGTAAGTGTTTCTTGTCTTTTCAGTGAACCAAAAACAACAATTTTACTTTTAAATCTAAATGTAACTTCTTTTTTTTCTTCTTGATGATTTTTTAGTTTTTTTTTCATTGCTTGCTATGTGGGTGTATATTGGCATATATTTCCAGCGGAATGTTAAGCTCCTCCCTGTAGAAGGGAATTTTTCAAGCACAACTTCCAGCTTGATCAATCACCCTGCACGACTTGGGTTTATTTTGCATAAGTACCAAATGCTTATGTAGAAATTCTTCTACATCACACAGCGTTTGTCCTCCGTTATACTAAAGAAACGATTTCACCCAAATTAGTGTCTGCCTAGCCTTGTTTAACCGTATTCCTAAATTTAAAGATTACAAAAATACCTTTATATTGACTAACAAGAAAAAAATAGTATTGCAAGCGTTCAGAGCACCAAAGCCCCTTAAACAATTGAGAAGGAAGCACAACATTTACAGATGGTACACACACAGTACATCTAGTAGGAGGTCTTTAAAGGGGTTGTCCTGTTGGAGCAAATTGTCAATGTGCAGGTCCTCTAGTCATAACTTGATAGCAGGGTGTTGCTGCCAGAATCCCTTCATTCCCCCACTGCTCTTTCCTCAAAATGCTGATGGGGCAAATGTGGTTGTCAATATTGGACCACCTCGTCCTAAGATCAACTATATCTATTAGGTTACCCTTGCCATGGCAGGTAAGGTAATTGCCATCTTTGAGGCGTTTGAGATTGAAACTATTCCCTGTGATGACCTGGGGCTTCTTTTGAGCCAGAATGTGGCTGTATTCTAGGCAGCAGTGGCCAGTGTGAGAAGAGGGGAGTGCTATGACTATGTCCGCTTTACAATTTTCTTTCAGTAGTAATATACGCATTAAGCAAAGCTGCTGTTCACTAATGAAAACAGGGCACGTTATCAATGGTTGCAACTAATGGCCTTTTATGGTGGGGCGTGGCGAATTGGTGGAAAAAGGTGAGATGATAAAACTAATGACCAAATTGGTAAGAAAAGGGTAAAACAATATGGATGTGTTGTAAAAAGGGGCTGTAAAGGAAGAATGGGCTCAACAATCCTTCTGACATCCTTCTGGGGTTCTAAGGTGGACAGCCAAGTGCAACTAGGTAAGCAGTTCATAGTTGAGAACAAAATGAACTTGGGCAGGGATTATCTTTTAAAGGGTTTTTCCCACGAGGGACATTTATGACCTGTCCGTAGGATATGTCATTGCTCCTAAACCCCGGGGGTGTGTGTTGATTTCCGACCATGAAGGTGAAAACCACGTAGCTCCATAGAACTGAATGGTAGTTCCGGAAACCGCGTAGCTCGCATACTACGCTGCTTCCGTAACTGCTATTCACTACTATGAGAGTTACGGAAAGCACGTAGCTCGGTGAGCTACGCTGTTTTCGTGACTCCCGACCATAAAGTCAAGAAGTAGCCGGGGGTCAGCGATGGCAAACAAAACTAGTGTGGTTTAGGGGGCCCGTTCTAGAGATAGGTACGGGTCCTAGAGGTGGGGAACGGAGCTGGCACGGAGACCCCTGCTTTTCCCTTCGTTGCGGGCATACGTTGTCCACTCTACTGCACCATTGTCCACCTTCCAAAGACTACGGCGACAAGAGCTTAATCTCATTTATCGCCCGCCGGCGCAAGGTCTGTGGATTCCTGGCAGTGATGCGGACCTGGTAAAATGAGGGGGGGGGGGATTAGTATGGTGGATTCCCTGATTCCTCCATGCTGCCCGCCACTGCTTCACTCTGCTCACTTGTGGTTATGTATGCTTACTTGTGGCCTACCATTCCATAGCTGTCTGAGGTCCGCACAGGAGCGTGCACTGGCAAACTCTCCTTCATTGCGGCACCATCTTGGCCTATGAGCTGGTAAGCCTTCCCTGCTTTTTGGCTGCTGCAGCCCTACCACCCTCAGCGTTGCCGACTCATAGTGGTGTAGGGACTGAACTGAAGTTGACACGTTCCCTTTCCGGGGCTGTGGGTGACCTTACTTCCCTTCGCAAGTTCCTGTCTCGTCGGGATCTGTCTTGAAAAGATCTTCTCAGAAGCCACTTGTGCAAAGAGCATTCATCTACCTCAGACCGAAGTTTGTCGTACCACTTCTTCTAAGGGTCCTAGTTTTCTGCATTTTCGCCAATCATCCAATCCTTTGTCCTCCAGACAGCCATACCATCCAGGCTTCCAAGAACAAGCCGTCCTTCCTGGTGTCCTTTCCCTTAGGCTACTGAGGCGGGTAAAAGCCTGAAGGCCCTTAAAGGGAATGTGTTAGCAAAAAATTTTTTTTTTTTTTTAGTTAAACAATTAGTGTGTAGGTGAATAAACATTGTTCTAATTTTTTTTTTTTTTTTCACGAGTCAGGAAATATTATAAATTTAGATTCTAATTTATAATATTTCCCAGCACTGGTCACTAAATGGAGCAATTCCCAAAATTGTAGCATTGCATGTGGTAAAGCAACCACATTGCTTTATGCTGCAAAATTGGGAAAAAATCCCTCGCTCTAGTGAGCTCTCAGAATCCCCCCCTCCTTTATCCTGGCTAGTGCCGGGAGAAACGAGGGGATTGAACGGTCTAACCTCCTACACTGTGTGTCGCCATTTTTTGAGCTAACACACAGTGTAGAAGGTTAACATACAGTAGTAAACACACTGAAACACGAACATACATAGAAATCACTTACCTGCTCCTGTCGCCGCCGCTCCCTCTGGCCCGTCCGCTCCGTCTGCTGCCGCTGCTCCAAGTGCACAAGTCCGGAAGCCGCGACCGGAAGTAGTAATCTTACTGTCCGGCCGCGACTTCCGGTCTACAGGAAAATGGCGCCGGACGGCGCTCAGTTCAACTTGGACTGTGTGGGAGCGGCGCATGCGCCGTTCCCACACAGACGGCGTACACCATAGTGGATGGAACGGGCCCCGTTCGCATTCACTATGGGACTGGGGCTGCCGTACTCCATGTCTGTATGTGTCGTTAATCGACACATACAGAAATGGAGTAAAATATGGCAGCCCCCATAGGGAAGAAAAAGTGAAAAAATAAAAAAAAGTAACACACAAACACACAAATAAATACAAAAGTTTTTTTTATAAAACACTAACCTCAAACTGATATAATTTTTATTTTGGGCGACACTATTCCTTTAAGCGCCTTCTAGGGCATCTGCCTTTTTTCAGGCAATAGATTCTACTTCAATGAATAATCATCTCCGTGCCCCCAGATCAATGATTCCACGATTTTTATTCCAAAAGAAATCGAGATGGGTCGGGTTCGTCCCATCTTGAGCTGAACGCTTATATCAAGGTCTGCTATTTCTGCATGGGGTCTCTCCTGTTCAGTGATTGCCTCCAGTCAATACCAGGGGGAGTTTCTTTGCTCTGTGAACATGTATGATGCGTACCTACTCATTCCTAATTGTCAATCCCATCAATACTTCCTACCTGCTACTGTCCCCCCTCCAAAATGTGTTATTTTTTAGCGCTCCTGTTCGGCCACCATTGTGTCTGTGGTCATGGCACTTTGTGTCAGGGTAGTATATTATTCCTTACCTGGATGACATTCTGAAAGTCTTCTTTCAGGGAGGACAGCATAGCCTCTCTCACCTTATCTAACCTTGGATACCTTGAGCCGTTTCAGTTGGATTATCAACCACTCCAAGTCTTACCTATCCTCCTCCAAGACACTTGCCCTCTTGGCACGACCTTCGACACTGTCGGCAATAGTGTTCCTTCTTCAGGAGAGGTTCTCTGTGCTTTAGCACACGCCCTGCAGAAAGGCACCCCCACCACTCTGTCTCTGCATGAAAGTACTTGGTACCACTGTGGCCTCTATAGAGGTCATCCCTTTTACCCAGTTTCACACTCCTCCCCGTCAAAGGGGGCGATCTTCTCCCGGTGGAACCGCTCTCTGGACTGCTTGGACCAAAAAATTATATATCCCTTGTCTATTTGTCACTTCGTTTGCTGGGGGCTCTCCTCCAACCATCCCTCACGACTGCTCCTTCCTTCCGCTGAAGTGGCAGGTTCTCTCTACAGATGTGAGTCTCCGTGGCTGGGGAGGAACATTCCAGAACATCATGACAGTCTGTGGTCCCAGCAAAAATCCTCTCTCCCCATCAACCGCCTGCAATTGTGGGTGATCTTCCTTTGCCTTCAGCATTGGACAATACTCCTGGCATTCCGGTGCGAGTCCAAACGGAAAAAGTTGTGACTTATTTAAAGAGGCTCTGTCACCAGATTATACGTGCCCCATCTCCTACATAATCTGATTGGCGCTGTAATTTAGATAACAGCCGTTTTTATTTTGAAAAACGATCATTTTTGAGCAAGTTATGAGCTAGTTTAGATTTATGCTAATTAGTTTCTCAATGGACAACTGGGCGTGTTTTTACTTTTTACCAACTGGGTGTTGTACAGAGGAGTGTATGAGGCTGACCAATCAGTGACTAATCAGTGTCCTACACTTCTCATTGTTCCAGCCCAGCTTGTTTCACTGCACAATCACACTCTGCTGTGGATCATGCTGGGCTGGAACAATAAGAAGGACACTGATTAGTCACTGATTGGTCAGCCTCATACACTCCTCTGTACAACACCCAGTTGGTAAAAAGTAAAAACACGCCCAGTTGTCCATTGAGAAACTCATTAGCATAAATCTAAAGCAGCTCATAACTTTCTCAAAAATGATCGTTTTTCAAAATAAAAACCACTGTTATCTACATTACAGCGCCAATCAGATTCTGTAGAAGATAGAGCATTTATAGTCTGGTGACAGAGCCTCTTTAAATAATCAAAGATGGACTTGGAGTCACCAGTGATGGCGGAAATCACGAGGTTCCTCCTATGGGCAGAGTGCCACGTCTCCGCTCTCTTGGCAGTTCACATCCCATGGTTGTGGATAACCTCTTGGTTCACATCCCTGGATTGTGGATAACCTCAGTCAAGAACGGTTCAACCTAGGAGAGTCGTCTTACCATCAAAAGGTTTTCAAACAAATTTGCTCCTGGTGGGCCAGACTGGACATTCACTTGATGGCATCACAAGGTCTGCTTCATTTTCCGCGATTGAAAAGTGAGGCCTATGTGGTCGACGTCCTAGCCGTTGAGTCAGTTCAGTCTCATTTACCTCCTGCCCTGCCTGAGAAGCCTGGATAAGCAGGATCAAGGCCGAAGGAATTCCAACCATCCTCGTGGGCCCGGACTAGCCACATCGCTGTTAGTATGTAAAGGTGGTGGCTCTTCTGGCTAATTCTCTATGGCCCTTGCCCCTCCCGTTATGACTTGCTCTCTCAGTGACCTCTCCCACCAGTATAAAGGTTGCTTCGTTTAACGGTGTGGTTGTTGAATCGGCTGTTCTGAAGGCACACTGTTTATTAGAGTGTTATCCTCACCATGCTCCAAGCTAGAAAGCCTTCTAAAGGCCATTGTTATCACTGCACCTGAAAGAGCTACTTAAATTGGTGTGAGGATTGAAACGTCCAATCCTTGCATTTTTTGCCCAGTCCGAGTTATTTCCTTCTTCCAAGGTGGTCTGGCTCTTGGTCCTGCCCTTTAGTTCCTTTTTAATTTGCAGGTGTCTGCTCTTCTAATCCTTTTCAACTCCCCACTGGCATCTAATTTTGATCTAACTTTTCTGCAAGAGGTTGCTTATGCTGCGCTCCCTTATTGGTCCCGTTCTGATTTTTTTTGACTCTTCATCAGGATAGGATGGTGCTCTGTACGGTTCCTTATTTCTAGCCTAAGGTAGTCTCTCTTCGCCTGAATGAGGACCTCATACAGCCATTGTCCACCTCCTGTTCACCCTCCTATTCATTCGAGAGAGCATTTTTTTTCTTCACATCCTGGATCTTGTCTGTGCCGTGCGGATTTACACATGCGAAGATAGGATTCATGGTTTGTTGTCCAAAAGGGTCCACTGAATGGTCTGGCAGCCTTTAAGCCTATTATCACCAGCTAAATTCAGTTGGCTATTCAAGGCTAGTGATCCACTTACTAGGGCAATTGGAGTTTCCTGGGCTGTGCACCATTAGACTTGTACTTTTCAGGTGTGCAAGGTGGCTACCAGGTCTTCTCTGCTGACATTTTGCCAAGTTTTACCGGGTGCATACTTTGGTTTCTGCAGATGCTTTACATGATTGCAAGGTATTACAGGCATTTCTGGAGTAGATGCCAACGTTCTTGCTCTGTTTCCCAACCTGGGGACTGCTTTGGACGTCCCACGGTCTGCATCCCCCAATGTTATAAACTATAGGTGGATCTTTTGAGTACGCACCATAAAATCTTTCTCTTGTCCAGTTTGTTGGGGGATGCTAATTTACATTGTTTTTTTGCTTGCTGGCTTCTTCCGGTTCTGATTAACTTTGTTTTCTAGTCCTACTGCTTGCTTACATACTGAATTGGCTCAGTGTCTGTAGGTGGGGTATATCCTGTATGAAGGGCTAGCAGTTTTTTTTTAACTCTTAGTGTCAAGCCTCCTAGTGGCAACTGCATATACCCAGTCTGTGTCCCCCAATGAACTGGGTGAGAAAAAGATTTTATGGAGAGTACTCAAAAAATCAACTTTTATCAAATATGCCTTATTTATGTATGCTTTATATTTTTAATGTTGCTTTTGGTTGCCTTCTCTTTTGTAAATTTAAGGTAGACCTATGCTCTTAACGTATTCTGACCAAGAGGCTCGCTATTCTGTAGTTTCATGACTTAAAGGAATCTAAGGCTTCATTCACATCTGCATAAGGGCTCCGCTCTACAGTGGACACTGTGGTACTATGTGGGCGTTATCTACAGTGGGCACTGTGGCATTATCTAGAGTGACATTGCAGCACTATCTACGTAGGCACTGTGTTGTTTTCAGGGGGTTGGGACAAAAAAAAAACTTCGCAAATGAAATCCATCCATCCCTTTTTATTTTTTTATTTTTATGGCCATGAAAAACTGATGACAAACAGCCATTAAAAGCGAACAGACGGACTGAAAATGGATGAAAATTTAGAGACACACACTGATGCAAAACGGCCACGATAAACTGACAGTTGATCTGTTTTTAACGGCCATTTTTTTCACTGTTGTGTGATTGTAGCCTTAGGCCCATTGTAGATGGTGCTACATTGTCCACATAGTACCACCGTGACCATTGTAGATAGTGCCACAGTGTCCATGTAGACAGCACGCCCCCCCTGAAGATGGCACCGCCCCTTGTAAATACTACCCCCTCCCCTGTAGATAGCGCCACTGTAGGAGCGGAATCCCTCATAGACGGAGCTCCTGATGGCTCTGTCCATATATAGACTGTGACGTCAGGAGAGCGGAATCCCCTGCAAGAGCGGACCGGGGATTCTGCTCTAGGAATAACACCTTGATGTCACTGTCCTTATATGGATGGTGACGCCGGGGGCTTCTGGAGCTGAACCATCCGGCCAGAGCGGGGGTTGGCCGTCGAAGATTCTGCTCATACAGGGAGCTACAGTGGCGCGCTATCTACATGGAGCGGTGCTAGCTACAAGACTGAAGTCCCCGGGCCAAGAGATCTTTCGATGCTCTGGCCTGGGATTCAATTGTTGAAAGCCTGACATCACTGTCCTTCTATGGACAGTAATGTCAATGGCTTCCCTGTGCTCAGCGCTCAAAATAGCGATGTGTGCGGAAGATCCTCGGCCAGGATCCATTTCTACCCGCAGTTAGAAGGATTATTTCCTAAAACACGGCCGGTAAAAACGGATTCATTCTGTTCTATGGGAGCTGCATGGCTGTGAAAATGGCAAAAAATAGGACATGTCCTATTATTTGATGGCCAATATTCACGGGCCGTTAAAAAAACGGCCATGTGAATATACCCATAGAACTTCATTGTTCTGAAAACTGACGTTTTTTCACTGTGTGAATGTAGCCTTAGCGTAAAACCAGGCTGGCAGATTTTCTGTTCTGACAAATCAAAATACTGCAAGATCTACTATCCCTGGAGGCCAAGGTACCTATGAATCCAGTTTTATTAGCGCGTATGTTAGAGACCTTACACTGTGCTGAGACGTCAATAGCTTGAATTGAAGATGTGAAGTGCAGTTCAAAACAGACTTGCATTCTGGATTCTAAACTTTTTTTTCTTCTATTTTCCTATAGGTGTTTACTTGTCTAAGTTTGCTGATTTATTGCAAGTCAATCCTTTAGAAGTAGGAACAACTGGGTGTATTCTCATATTTAAAGTAATAAAGGTAAACTTAATAAATTAAATTAACCTTATTTATTCATATTTATATGCGGTCTTTAAAGGCTATGTGCACATTTTTTTTTTTTTTTAAACCTATGTGTGTGTGTGTGTGTGTGTGTGTATGTATGTGTGTGTGTATGTATGTGTGTGTATATATATATTTCATAACGTTTTCCAACTTTAGGCCCTGTTCACCCAGTTTTTTGACACGTTGTTTGCCGCGGCAAAAAAAACGCCTGTGGTTCAAAACCACTTTTAAAAAAAACGGAGCTGATTTTTACAGGCAGAATTTTCTGCCTGCAAAAAACTCTGTGTTAATGTCACCTATAATCTGTACAATTGTATTGAAAGACCAACTGAAATCTTTTAGGTTGGAAAAATAAAAATAAAGAACAGAAATAAAGTGGTTGCATAAACATGCACACCCGTAAACTAATATTTTATTGAATCACCCTTTCATTTTATGACCGTATTCAGTCTTTTTGGGTAGAAGTCTATCAGCATGGCACATCTTGACTCCGCAATTGTTGCCCACTCTTCCTTGCAAAAGCTTCAAATCTGTCAGACTGCCAGGGCATCTCCTGTGTACAGCCCTCTTCAGGTCACCCCACAGATTTTCAATGGGATTCAGGTCTGGGCTCTGGCTGGGCCATTCCAAAACATTGATCTTCTGGTGAAGCCGTTCTTTTATTGATTTGGGTCGTTGTGCTGAAAGGTGATATTCATCTTCAGATTTTTAGCAGTGGCCCGCAGGTTTTGTTCCAATATTGACTGATATTTGTAACTGTTCATAATTCCCTCCACCTTGACTAAAGCTCCAGCTGCAGAAATACAGCCCCAAAGCATAATGCTGCCTCCCCCATGCTTCACTGTGGGTATGGTGTACTTTTGGTGATGTGCAGTGTTGGCTTTGCTCCAAAAATACCTTTTGGAATTCTGGCCAAAAAGTTCAACCTTGGTCTCATCAGACCATAACATGTTTTCCCACATGCTTTTGGCAGACTTGATGGGTTTTTTTCAAAACATAGCTGGGCTTGGATGATTTTCTTTGTTAGAAAAGGCATCCTTCCGTCTTGCTACCTTGAGAGAGAGAATTCGTTTTAGAGCTTCCATCTGCTGACAAGCTTTATGGAGCTGCTGATTTAATTTTCCAGGCTTTTTCACCAACTACATTTCACATCCCGTATTATATAGGAGTTGGGTAAAATATGTCTATCGCAGTCTTTAAGGGGTTAAATAGGATATATAGGAATTCCTGGCATTCTGGTTTATCGGATCCCATTTTCTGCAAAGAGGACCATTTCCATTAATGACCTATCCGGGAATAGCTTTTTATGGTGAAAAGTGAATCTTCTTAGCTGGTTTTATATTGCATTGTTTGCTTTTTTAGGGAAAAATGAAACCAGTTTATGATAACTTTAGGAATAATCAGGAGTCTTTTCCTGGCAATGTTATTCTGGATCCAGCACCTAAACATGAGTGTCACGCGTTAAAGAACATGAATGCAGTTACATCATTGCTGTCCTACAGGGCATTCGAACGAACTCAGGTACTGTTAATCTTCCTTTTAATATGTCAAATATTATTTGTGTGGGAAATTTCAAACCGTTAATCCTGTTCATCCAGTGAAATTTTGGTGTGGGATACTGAAGGAAAAACTTGTTCTACTGCTTTTGCATACAGTACATGTTCTGGCAATAGAAAACCCTTTTAAAAACTGCACCAAACCTGTGTGAATGCTTAGGAGTAGCTTAGCCAACATTGTACACAGTCCTTGCTTTGTCAATTTCAGCATTTGACTTAGGCTCTATCCACACGACAGGGTCCGAGTGTCGGCTGATAAAAACGTTGTCTGTTTTTCTCGGCTGTTTTGCGTCCCCCCGTAGATAATGCCGTACAGCCCCCTCTAGGTAGTGCCGCACAGCCCCCTGTAGGTAGTTCTACTCAGCACTCCGCCCATAGATGGCACCCCCCCCTACCTTTCTGTGGATAGTGCCACCGGTCTAGGAAAAGTCCCTGACTTCGATATCCACATATGGACAGTGAAGTCAGGGACTTCTCCTGGCGCAGAAACACCAGCCACAGCGCCGGCGATCCCGCTTCAGAAGTCCCTGACGTCACGGTGTCCATATATGGACTGTGAAATCAGGCACTTCTGGAGCGGAATCCCCAATCCCCGGCCACAGCGTTGCCGAAGCTGTGGCTAAGGATTGGGGATTCCGCTCCTACAGGGAGCAAAAAAATACCCCCCTCCTACTCACATGCACTTCGCACTGTGAGGAGGAGAGAGCGAGCGACGGAAGACACGGCTGTGACTCTGAACACATTCGAGTGTTGGCCGTTTATTACCCGGCCCCATAGACTTCTATGGGGGCCGGGAGAACGGCCAAAAATAGGGCATGTCCCATTTTTTTGACGGCCTGGTTTTCCGGGCCGTCAAAAAATCGGTCGTGTGAATAGCCCCATTTGGGGTCTATTGTTCCTACTGCGGCCGTGTGACGGTCGTTTTTTGAACGGCCGGGTAACCCTGTCGTGTGAATAGAGCCTTAGAACCAATATTTCTACATATAATAAAACTGTAAACTTTGCGTGTCTGTACATTGAAAATATTTGTGAGAATAAATAATTGGGGGGGATGAAGGATAAGTGATGGAATGCATTAAGATCATTTTTGAAATTTTAGTCTTTGTTTGTGCGCGCACCACGTAAAAACTACTGACCCAATTCAGATGGGTTTTTAGAAAAAACATAGGGGTCAACTTGAAGTAACATTTTTTTATTTCATCGCAATCGGTTCACTCAATCAGAATATATGCGAATTTAATGTTTTCAAAAAATCATTTACATTGCATTAGCACAACAAACACATGGAAACCATGGCAACCAATCACATTTTTACTTTAATTTTGTATTGTCTTGGGAAAATAGACCCCAGTAGGTTGCTATGGGCAACTGCTCCAAATTTTTATCTATACTGATTGATTGCAATCTCTCCCTTATATAACAATCAGATTGCTGCAAGTTTTTCAAGCTGCCTCAGACAAATTACAGCTGTGATCTGATGGGTTGCGAAGGATAACAACTCCAACTTTCATCTGTATTGGGTTTTTTTTATGCACCGGAGGCACATATAACTACCAATCCGGTTTCTGCTTTCATTGTCCAAGCTGCCTCAGAAAAAAAGAACTGTAATCTAATTGGTTGTTATGGACAACCGCTCCAACGTTTGTCTACATTGATTTTTACACATAGTAAGGAGATTTATTAACCAATCAGATCGCTACTATTATTCACCTGCTGCCCCACAAGAATGTAAACTACAATCCGATTAGTTGCTATGGACAAAAGTTGCAACATTTGTTTATTTTGGTTCTTACACATAGAAGGGAGATAAAATAAAAGCGCAGGGCCAAACGCTTTGCGTTGCAGGCGTAGACCTCTGTGTCTGCTGGTTTGCGCATGACCAGCTCTATGTGGCTCTCTCCCGTGTTAGCAACTCCACCAATCTTTAGGCACACATCCCTGGTGGTTCTACTGCTAACATTGTTTACAGGGAAGCGTTGTCGTAGTAAACCTGACTACTGAAGGAAAACTATTTTTTAATTGAAGTTTGTTTATTGTCTTTGTTTTTTTTTTTTCCTCTTTGCTTTAAGTATGGTCCAAGGCTAGGAGTATACTTCTAAAAAAAACTAATCGGTTCATTTTTCAGTGGCCTGCGGGTACGAAGTCGCAGGCACAGCTAGTTGAATATATAGTTATATTATCAATATAGGCTTAAAGTGCAGAATCTCCGCTTTAATTTGAGGATATTCACATCCTAATTTGAGGAAGGGTTTAGGAACTACAGCTCTTTAATATGTAGCTGCCTCTTTTTCAAGGGACCAAAGGTAATTGGACAATTATCTCAAAAGCTATTTTAATGGGCTGCATGTTCTATTCCCTCGTTATTCCATCATCAATTAAGCAGGTAAAAAGTCTGGAGTTGATTCTAGGTGTGGCCGTTGGAAGCTGTTGCTGTGAACCCGCAACATGAGGTCAAAGGAGCTCTCAATGCAAGTGAAACAGACCATCGTTAAAAAATGAAGAAATCCATCAGAGAGATAGCACAAATCTTGAGAGAGGCAAAATCAACAGTTTGGTACATTCTTGAAAAAAGAGTGCACTGGTGATCTCGTGAACTCCAAAAGGCCTGGATGTCCACGGAAGACAACAGTGGTGGATGATCGCAGAATACTTTTCATGGTGAAGAAAAACCCCTTCACAACATCTACCCAAGTGAAGAACACTCTCCTGGAAGTAGGTCTATCAGTATCTAAGTCTACCATAAAGAGAAGACTTCATAAGAGCAAATACAGAGGGTTCACCACAAGGTGCAACCAATTAATCAGCCTCAAAAATAGAAAGGCCAGATTAGACTTTGCCAAACCACATCTAAGGAAGCCGCTCAGTCCTGGAACAGCATGAAACTTAAGATCAACCTGTACCAGAATGATGGGAGAAAGAAAGTATGGAGAAGGCTTGGAACGGCTCATGATCCAAAGCCATCACATCCTCTGTAAAACATGGTGGGGGCAGTGTGATGGCATGGTGGGGGGCAGTGTGATGACATGGTGGGGGGCAGTGTGATGACATGGGCATGCATGGCTGCCAAAGGCACTGGGTCACTAGTGTTTATTGATGATGTGACTGAAGACAGAAGCAGCCGGATGAATTCTGAAGTGTTCAGGGATTTACTTTCTGCTCAGATTCAACCAAATGCAGCAAGGTTGATTGGACGTCGCTTCACAGGACAGATGGACAATGACCCAAAACATACTGCGAAAGCAACCCAGGAGTTTTTTTTTTTTAAGGCAAATAAGTGGAATATTATGCAATGTCCAAGTCAATCACCAGATCTCAACCCAATCGAGCTGCATTTCACTTGCTTAAGACAAAACTTAGGGCAGAAAGACCCACAAACAAGCAACAACTGAGGACAGCTGCAGTAAAGGCCGGGCAAAGGAGGAAACCCAGCGTTTGGTGATGTCCATGGGTTCCAGACTTCAGGCAGTCATTGCCTGCAAAGGATTCTCTACAAAGTATTATAAAAACATTTTATTTCTGGTAATGTTTATTTGTCCAATTTACTTTTGAGCCCCTGAAATGAGGAGGCGGTGTAGAAAAATTTTTGCAATTCCTAAACTTTTCACAGGATATTTATGTTCAATCCCTTGAAGATAATCTGAAAGTCTACACTTCAATTGTATCTCAGTTGTTTCATTTAAAATCCAATGTGGTGGCAGCAGAGCCCAAATCATGAAGATTGTGTCACTGTCCACATAAGTCTGGACCTAACTAGCACTCCGGTATGGTAAATAAAGGTGATTTATTTCAAACCGCAAAACCGGATGCAACGTTTCTGTCCAACCTTAGGACCTTTTTCAAGCATGTATCTCTGAGTGCTGCTTTTTTTCTATTACATATATTTCATTTTTTTTCTATTTGTTTTCCTGTCACTTTTTTTAGTATTATTTTTACGAGTATGGATTTGATGAGATTCTCAAGAAACCTCGACATGTGTGTCCGTATGCTGCTGTGTCATTTGGGTGCAAGAACGAGCAGAAACCTAGAAGACCATCTTCACCTCTGTCAGGGTCAGTAGTGTGTTTCCGTGTTGTTTTCAAACATATGTTATATTTGTAAGCAAAAAAATTATTGATCATTAAGTTTTTCATGCAATGTAATTGACTACATCCATTTATCTAAAAAAGAAGGGGACTTTATGCATTGATCATGTACGTCCTGTCCTGACCTGACAGGGAGCCAGGTGAAATTGCTGATACCTCCTTTAACATCTGTGCAGGGTTGCAGGAGCTGGCCATGAAAGCTGAAAGAGAGCATAGCCTTGTAGTCACCCCATGGGTGTGATACATGAACTTTTGGTCATGTTTATTTAGAGTCTTCCCCACTGGGGACAGTGAGTTATGACAAATTCTTTGTCACTATGTAAGTAACATAAATGTATCACAAATCCTAACCATTCAGAGGGCATATTTGTGTCTGTCACATAGATTATTTTTTTGTACTAATAAAGAGAAAATTAGCGGGTGCTCATCTAACTAAAGGCCTTACGCTTATCAACTTTGATTTGGATATTTACTGTCATGTGGACTAAAGTCGCACCAAGCACTCACACCATGCCATAAATACGATTCAATAAAGTTTGTACACTGTACAGTATCTTTATGCAAGTCCATATCTTATCTTCAGTGTGAACCGCTATGACTACTCCTCTATGGATACAAGTTCTATGCTACAGTGGTAATGATTGTGGCTAAAAGTCTAATACATTTTTGACTGATAGACAGATTTCCATTAGTATGTAAAAAAATCTTTCTGACGGTCGTCATGAATTATTGTTTCCAACTAGATCCACAGAGCAAGCTGTGTGCATCAACCCCTTTCCCTTCTAATGACGTACCTTTTAGGTCATAGGAACTATTCTGTTCCCACAAATGTTTTTTTGTATGGTACTGTGATGGCGTAGGAGCTGATTGTATTATACATCCCCCCCCCCCCCGGCTTTAACGGTCAGGATTGGAGGCCTCGGCATCAAAGTGGTTAGACGTAGTGAGGGGGCTATGAGCCCGTACTCCGTAGCTACATCGGCTTTCCGGAAAAAGGCAAACAGAAACTGAGCAGCTGAGTGCTCACACAAACGCTTCTGCCGCTTCGTTTTATCGATTGGTGGGGGTCTCAGTTCTGAAAAATGGCTCAAGACATGCACTTGTTTTTTACGTGCCGTTTTTAAAGTATGTGTAAAAAAAACTTGTGGGAACTAAACGCAGTTTTTCCCGTTTGAAATCAATGGGCAGATATTTGGTTTAATTCAGCCCCTGTATTTTCAGCCATTTTTCAAGGCGTTTACGGCTCGAAAAACTGCTGAAAATAGGCCGTGTGAACATACCCTTAGGGTTCGATAAGTTCACAGAAACTGCTGTCAGCCGAGCAGTCAATCTAACTCGCTGACTGATTCGACTGACAGCGGCGTTCTGCAGCTTCTATGTAAAGTGGATACATAGAAGCTGCAGCGCTTAAAAAAGAAGGAACGTTTTTAATAACTATATTAAAAGTGCTTGTTATGACCAAATACATACATTACATTATTAAAAAAAAATCACCAGCGATTTCCATTGCCTTTTTAAGGTGTCGAAGTCAGACTTTTAATCATAAACATACATTTTTATTTAATAGGCAACAAGCTATTCATTTGTTTAATACAATATTATTAATATATAATATTTAACATTTTTATTTTGAAGCCAGTACATTTCTATATTCTAAAACTTCATCAAAAGCTGACCCTGACTCCACAGCCCTCGATCAAACATATGCAATATATTTGGATCGTTCTGCTCATTGGTGTTGGAAAAAAAAGTTGACAATGACGCAGTTATTTGCTTGACTTAAATCTGTTTTTTGTTTTGCTTTTAACAGGCCAGTGAGCGTCAGTGTTGATCATTATAATGGTACGTATCTTGAAAAATTTTCAATTTAGGATTTTTTTATATATATATATATATATATATATATATATATATATTTTTTTTTTCAGTAGCAGCATGTAGTGAACTCCAGCATTAAATGGTCACGAACTTCTCTCTCCACTTATCACGCTCCCCTATCTATTCACTTACTATGGACTTGCTGATTAAAATCGGCTCACTGAAGGGTCAGACAGCAAGGAGCAATGCATGGGGACGAGTGATCGTTACTACAATTGCTCATCCCCCTACGTTTCCATAATCCGCCTGTCTTCCATGTAAAAGATAGGCCATCAATTTGACTGTGCTGGATAACCCTTTTAAATGTTAATGTGTTTAATAATAATATACTGTATAATACTTTGATTCATTTACAATAATAATGTTAGGCATGAATACTTGTTTGTTTTATTTTAACAGACCGTAGCAGTTTTATATTATGGAGGGGGCAACTTTTAAATAAAGGAAAACTTCTATGCCTTGCTTCTCTGAAATCTACAAGTGGGCCATTTTTCCCATACAAACTGTGAGTGCCCACGTTTTTTTCTAGTCAAAACCAGAAAATGATTACTGAAAACTCGTAAGAATTGTTGATTCGACCTTTCTATATACTAAATGTAATGCGTTGCATTCCCTAGGCCTGATAAGATTGACTTGGACATTATCATGCGCCTAGAGCAAATAAAAAAAAGAATTCCACCGTTGCTGTTCTATAAGGAAACCCACAGCAAGTGTAAGGAAGGTAAGAGCACCAGGGCTAGTATTACTTTTAGAATGTGTTCTGAAAATGATTTTTTTTTTCTTTTCTACAAGGGCATGACCACACATGGCGGAATTCCTCCGCAACTGTCCGCATCAATGCCGCACAGAATCTGCGTTGCAGATTCTGCAGCGGATCTGCACAAAATGTGCAGAAAATTGATGCGGACTGGCCGCTGCGGACTGCAGGAAAAGTGCTTCTCTTCTCCCTATTCAGTGCAGGATAGAGAGAAGGGACAGCACTTTCCCTAGTGAAAGTCAAAGAATTTCATACTTACCGCCCGTTGTCTTGGTGACGCGTCCCTCTTTCGGCATCCGGCCCGACCTCCCTGGATGACGCTCCAGTCCATGTGACCGCTGCAGCCTGTGCTTGGCCTGTGATTGGCCTGTGATTCACTTACACTGAAACGTCATCCTGGGAGGCCGGACTGGAGACAGACGCAGGGAGTTCTCGGTAAGTATGAACTTATATTTTTTTTTACAGATAGATGTATATTGGGATCGGTAGTCACTGTCCCGGGTGCAGAAACAGTTACTGCTGATCGCGTAACTCTTTCAGCACCCTGGACAGTGACTATTTACAGACGTCTCCTAGCAACGCTCCCGTCATTACGGGAGCCCCATTGACTTCCTCAGTCTGGCTGTAGACCTAGAAATACATAGGTCCAGCCAGAATGAAGAAATGTCATGGTAGTAAAAACAATACGCTCCGCAGCACACATAAGATCTGCGGACTTCATTGCGGAATTTTGACTCTCCATTGAAGTCAATGGAGAAATTCCGCCATGAGTCCGCAACCAGTCCGCCACTGCTCCGGAACAGACAGAGCATGCTGCGGACACCAAATTCCGCTCCGCAGCCTATGCTCCGCAGCGGAATTGTACGCATCGTGTAAACGAACACTGCTAAATTAAAGTGAAAGTCAATGGAGAAACGGCTCCGCTGCGGATTAACGCTGCGGAGTGTCCGCAGCGGAATTTAAGTGAAATTCCGCTATGTGTGAACCCGCCCTAACTGTTTTTACTTTTCCATAGTGTTGAAAGGCGGAATATATAGCCGTCTCTATGAAGTGTGTAACAAGACCAAGACCGGAAAAGATTTGCAGGGTTTATTACAAAAATTGGAGAAAGAAAAACTGGTAAGGTTCATTTGTTTTGTGTTAAGTTACTGCATAGGTCATGCTGATTTTCTGATGTTTTTTTTTTTGTTTTTTTTAAAATAAAAATATCTGCAAATTTCTGTGGTTTCATGTTTTTGTCTGATTTTTTTTTTTGAGATTATTTGTTTGTTTTTAGTTTATACAAGAAAAAGCAACAAAGGCCGGCATTACTTCTTGGCGTAACAACAATCATTATTTTATTAGTATTCCTTTTGCCTACATGTTTTCAACCCACTCTTGGATCTTAATATTAAGGACAATGTGCTCTATAAATACTTCTTGAAGATTTCTATTAATTTAGGGTTTCTTTTCCCTGTAGGCTTTAGTTAAGCCACTGGCCGATGGAGGGTTCCTACTGTTTTATTACCCAACTCCACTGACCGCTTCCTATGGTTAGTATGTATAAATTTCTTTCAGAACATTAAGATACTTCTAGAAATACAGTCTAAAATAATGTTATAACATTTCAGGTGCTCAAAGTATGAAGTCGTACACCCTGCATGCACTCTTTATTTATACTGAGTCCAGAGAAGCCCTACAGCCTGGTGAGTGTGATCCTGATTAACCCCTTGAAGTCCAAGCCATTTTTTGTATTTTCATTTTTGTGTTTCACTCCCCGCCTTCCATGAGCCATACTTTTTCTTTTTTTTTTCCCCCCATCAATGGAGTGGTGTGAAGGCTTGTTTTTTTGCGGCAGGAGTTGTAGTTTCTAGTGGCATCATTTAAAGTACCATATAATGTACTGGGAAATTGAAAGAAAATTCTATGTGGGGTGGAATTGGAAAAAATTGATATTACTCCATTTTCTTTTGGGATTCATTTTAATGTCTTTCAATGTGCGGTTAAAATGACAAATTAACTTCTGCTGGTCATTATGATTACGGCAATACCAAATTGATATAGTTTTTTTTTGTTATTTTAATGTATTATTCCATTTACAAAGAAAAAACTGTTTCAAATAAAACTCAATTTGTGCTGCCATATTCAGAAAGCTATAACTTTTATTTTTATTTTTAAGTCAATTGAGCAGTGTGAGGGCTTATTTTTTTTTTTTTGCGGCACGAGTTGTGATTTTTATTTTGTACATTACTTTTGAGAGAAAATGGGAAAAGGTTTTTTGTTTTAAAATATTTTTTTACTACTAAAAACATTTGACTTATTTTTGCACTTTTTATTAGTCCCCCTAGGGGACTTAAGCCAGTGATCGCTGGTTCAATACACTGCAATACTTATGTATTGCAGTGTATGGAAATTTTTACAGGCTTCTGTTAAGGCCTGCCAGAGGCAGAGTTTAATAGCGGGAGAGAAGGCAGACCTGGGGGCCTTCATTAGGCCCCTGCCCTGCCATGACCACCATCGGCACCCCATGGTCGTGGGGGGGCAGTAGGCTGTATGAGGGGGACGCCCCCCCTCTTTCTAACTGTTTAAATGCTGCGGTCACTATTGACCTCGGCATTTAAGTGGTTAAATGGACAGGAACAGTGCGATCACTGTTCCTAGCTGTTAGTGCAGTGTGTCAGCTGTAATAAACAGCTGACACCTGCAGCGTATGGAGTGGGCCCAGCACGTGAGCTCGCGCCATACTTCTCCCCCTGAGACTGAAACCTTACGGAACGGAGACAAACAGAAACTATTTGCAACGGAAGCTTTACCATTGAAATCAATGGTAATGCAAACTAAAAGCTATGGTTTCCATTCATGGGTTCCCCTGACGTAAAGGTCTCACGGAACCTGTGAACGAGGCCTAGGGGTTCACTTTATTGTTTGAAGGTGTCCATATTTATATTTTCTTCTCATCACAAACATAACATTTATTTATTTTTTGGCTTGGCTAATAATATGCTCGTTTCAAAATGTTCTTTTTATTTTCTACAGCATCACATTTTAAAGCACCATCCTTTTCCATGCCAGACAGCCAAGAAATTATACCTGAACAACCAACTTTTATTTCTGCATTGCACTGTGCTCTTTTTAAGAGTCAGACCGACACCTCGGACAACTTCAACATTGTTGTGGAGAAGCATGTGCGCATATATTTGAAGCTACGTGCAGAAGGGTCTTATAAGCACAAAGATTACGTTATCAGAAATTATGATCAAAAGTTGGATTCTAAAAAAAGCCTTTATGTTGCGCCTAAAGATCGGACTCGGATACACCCTCCTGTAAATAGTTATATTCATGGGTCAGAAGCATATACTTTGTCTGTAGAAAGAGCAAAAGAACTTATTGTGGAAAATCGAAGGGTACAGCAGTTCAGTCCAGTATCGGATTATGAACCCGTTGAGGATGATCATGACATCTCAAAAAACACGAAGAGAGAAATTGTCCATGAAGAACCAGCTGATCATGCAAATTATGATCAGGACAGGTTAAAGGGCCTGATTAACTTAATTTACATGAAAAAGAATGCTTCCAATAATTCAGAAACCAACGTTGCTTCAAACACTGGACTGAAAACCAAAAACATTGAAACCAGCCCAGAAACCCAATGGAAACATACACCTGAAAACTTCCTTTGTAACCGTAAGTAATGGCTCTTTTCCTGTCAAAATATGATGTTTGTGTCTGTTACAGTCTGACTTGAGTAATTCCGTTGTTCTTCAGTGACCATAAGTTTTTGTCAACAGTAGATATTTAGCTATCGTCACTTGACTCGAGTCTTGTACTGGTGCTTCATATAGAGGGCAAGATTTCACATGTGCACACAGAAGCTATTAAAGTGCTGTACCAGGAGTACTTAATATTGGCAAGCATTGTTTATTTTGTGGGGTCCGACACCCGGAACCCCCTGCTGAACAGAAAATTGAAAAGGGTTAGCCACTTTTATAAAAAAAAAATCCTATTAACCCCTGAACTGTTTGATGTGGTACAATAAACTGTAGAGCTCATACTTTACCCCAGCTGCTCGTTAGAAGGCCCCTGGCTGCCAATCAAAGTGCAGATTCACGTTCCCCATGTTTATAGATAGTAAGATGGTGGAACTGATTTACCCACATGACCGCTTTCTCAACTGTCCTCAGCTTCTCCCTCATCTGCATGCGTTTAGCACCTGCGCAGAAAGTGGTCATGTGGGTCCGCCACCATTTTGCTTCATATGGACGCGCAGACAGTGGATCTACACTGTTTATAGCGTACATAGAGGCTGGGGGCCTAATGAAGGCCCACAGGTCTGCCATCTTGGTCCTCTTATTAAGGGCTTAATAGGTGGATGCAAAATGTACAATACACTGCTATACTTAAAGAGGCTCTGTCACCAGATTTTGCAGCCCCTATCTGCTATTGCAGCAGATTGGCGCTGCAATGTAGATTACAGTAACGTTTTTATTTTTAAAAAACAAGCATTTTTGGCCAAGTTATGACCATTTTTGTAGTTCTGCAAATGAGGCTTGCAAAAGTCCAAGTGGGTGTGTTTAAAAGTAAAAGTACAAGTGGGCGTGTATTATGTGCGTACATCGGGGCGTTTTTAATACTTTTACTAGCTGGCCGTTCTGATGAGAAGTATCATCCACTTCTCTTCAGAACGCCCAGCTTCTGCCAGTGCAGACACAGCCGTGTTCTCGAGAGATCACGCTGTGACGTCACTCACAGGTACTGCATCGTGTCAGACGAGCGGGGACACATCGGCACCAGAGGCTACAGATGATTCTGCAGCAGCATCGGCGTTTGCAGGTAAGTAGCTACATCGACTTACCTGCTAACGCCGATGCTGCTGCAGAATCAACTGAAGCCTCTGGTGCCGATGTGTCCGACACGATGCAGGACCTGTGAGTGACGTCACAGATCTGCACTGCCAGAAGCTGGGCGTTCTGAAGAGAAGTGGATGATACTTCTCATCAGAACGCCCAGCTAGTAAAAGTATTAAAAACGCCCCGATGTACGCACATAATACACGCCCACTTGGACTTTTACTTTTAAACACACCCACTTGGACTTTTGCAAGCCTCATTTGCATAACTACAAAAATGGTCATAACTTGGCCAAAAATGCTCGTTTTTTTAAAATAAAAACGTTACTGTTATCTACATTGCAGCGCCTATCTGCTGCAATAGCAGATAGGGGCTGCAAAATCTGGTGACAGAGCCTCTTTAAGTATAGAACTGTATTATACAAGGAATCCAAGGATCCCTAGTGGGGCTAAAGAAAAACAAAATTAGTTTAATAAAATTTTCAAGAAAATATACATATTCGCCGCGTCCTTAACAATACAAACTATTACAAAATAACGTTTTCTCGTTCGTTTCGTTGGGGGACACAGATCGTGGGTATATGCTGTTACCACTAGGAGGTGTGACATTAAGAAAAAAAGGTGTTCGCTCCTCTTAAAGGATATATCCCTTCTACAGGCACTGAGCTGGTAAGTCTTAGCTTACTGTCCGTAGGAGGCAGACACCCCTGCTGTCTTTACTATTTATTTTTTTTCCCTCTTTTTCTTTCTTCTACCTGGGAAACTGGGACAGTTTTTCCCTTCTAATGGCGGGCGATTGGTGTTGACCTCACTGCCGTTGTTCCCCGGCCAATGAAGACAAGAAGGTCACGAGCACAAGCTCCTATCGCCCACCAGCCTAAAGGTCGCCCCTCTTACTGCCCACCAGTATCCCACCAACTGCAAATGGCACATGGAATGGGCGTCCCTGCTTGTCCCCTGCCCTTTTGGTATTTATAGGGAATGTGTCGCTAGAAATTATTTATTATTTTTTTTTAGTTAAACAATTATTATTTAAGTGATTACACATTGTTTTAATTTTTTCACAAGTCAGGAAATATTATAAATTAGATTCTAATTTATAACCTTTCCATGTGCTGGTCACTAGTGGGAGCAGTTCCCAAAATTGCAGCATGGTCAATGTGGTAAAGCAACCTCGTTGCTTTATGCTGCAAATTTGGCGTAGACACACTCGGTCTAGTGTCCTCACACAATCCCCCCCCCTCCCTTATTCTGGCTAGTGCCAGGGGAAGGAGGGGGTTGAATCTTCAAACCTCCTACACTGTGTGCCGCCATTTTCTGAGCGAATGCACAGTGTAGGAGGATTAGATACAGTGCTAATCAGACAGTATTACACGAACATAATACACACATCACATACACAAACATAACTTACCTGCTGCCGCCTCCGCTCCTATTCCTTGCGTCTTCTCTTCCTTGAACATATGGCCGGAAGCCGCGACCGGAAGTCGTCATCTGACTGTCCGGCAGCAGCTTCTGGTCCACATGAAAATGGCGCAGGATTTTGCTCTTTTAACGAGCTTAGTTTTGGTCTGTGTGGGAGCGGTGCATGCAGTGAATGGAACGGCTCCCGTTAGCATTCTCTATGGGGATGTATGTGCCGTATTCCATCTCTGTATGTGTCGTTAATCGACACATAGAGATTAAAAAAAAATGGCGGCCCCCATAGAAAAGTAAAAGTAAGAAAAAAAATAAATAAGTAGAACACAAAATTTATTTTAATATCATACTAAAAGCAATATTATAAAAAATAAAAATAAATTCATGACACCTTCCCTTTAAGCTGGCTGAATCTACAAGGGGGTAAGTATTGCAAGATTCCCTTTTTGCTGCCTTGCCTTATTCCAGTATCTGAGTGGACTCCTTGTCACCAGTTTTTCCCCAGTTTTTATAGTGTGATGTGGTAACCCCTCTTCTGCCATATCAGACACCAGGGGAGAATCCTCCCAACAGGCAACCATTGTAACTCGTTAGGCTTGCTCCACATATGGGCAAAAGTTTTCTTGTGGTCATCCTACTGATCTCAGCGATGCAGGTCGCCTCTAAACCCAGCATTGCCCATGCTTTGTGTTGAATGTGCCAAACCGGAATGGGCCCGTTCACTTAACCGGGCTGTTGGTAACCTCACTAATATCACCCAGTCCATGATGGGCATCCTGGTCTGCCTTTCCGACCAGCACGCTTTGGATTTTCCATACACATCATCTTCACGTGGCAGACCCCAAAAAAGGGGTTAGATCTGCTTGTTTTCATCCGCTAACTGTATATCCTGTCTTGTCAGCCCCACGCCACTTCTTCTGTTGGCGGATTTACCTTTAGGGAGAAATTCTAGATTCCGACTCTGGAGGACTGCTCCTTATTCAGTTCAAACTGTCATCTGCAGTGCACAATCTTATCAAAGCAGTCCGAGACACCTTACAGATCACTGACACAGAACAGTCTCCCTTTTCTGAGACTTGTCACCCAGATGGTCTCATAAGTTCTTTCCCACTCCATCAAAATATTGAAAAGGTTGTCTCTACCCTGACCAGAAGTTTTCCCATACCGCTGCGTTGGATCTAATCTATCTTTTTTCTGGAAGACCTCTCTTCCACATGGGTTAAATCGCCAGCGGTGGACCCTCTTGTCTCTCGCCTGTCCAAAACCATTACTATTCCTGTGACGCATGGAGACTCGTTCAACTATCTTCTGGACTGCTGCATATAGTCCTTCTCTAGGTCTTTCTTTGAAGCTACTGGCTCGGCCTTGAGACCTATTTTCGCTACTGCCTGGTTTAGCAGAGCCTCCAGTAAATGGGTTCGCCCTTCTCTCTGGGGCACCCACTGAAGAATTAGCACAACTAAATATCTGTGCAAAGCCTCTCTGGATGCTCTCCAGCCTGTCTGGCTTAAATGCTGGCTGGCCAACACTTCTTCAAAGCAGTCCTTGACAGGTTCCTGACTTTTTTGGACTGCCTGGATGAGATAATTTCAAAAGCCACATGTATAGAGTTCCCACCTGCCTCTGACTGAAGTCCCTCATGCCAAGAACCTCTAGGAAACGGGAACCTCGTTTTTGTCCCTTTTGCAAATTTCTCAGTCCGCGAGCATGCAAGCAACGTCCCCCCCAGGACTCCAAGATCAAGCCATCCTTCAAACCCCATCCCTCTTGGTGCCACTGTGCTAAGGCTGCAAAACCTGGAGTGGGTAAAACTTACTTGGCCAGAAGGAGCGCTCCTACTTTAGTGGGGGGGATGGCTTCAATTCAAGAATATCTTGCTCTCTCACATGTTAATGTCTGGGAGAGGAAAGCCGTATCCTCTGGATACTAACTCGAGTTTGTAAGGCTGGGTTCACACGAGCACATTAACGTCCGTAATGAACGGACGTATTTCGGCCGGAAGCCCCGGACCGAACTCAGTGCAGGGAGCCGGGCTCCTAGCATCGTAGTTATGTACGACGCTAGGAGTCCCTGCCTCTCCGTGGAACTACTGTCCCGTACTGAAAACATAATTGCAGTACGGGACAGTTGTCCGGCAGAGAGGCAGAGACTCCTAGCATCGTACATAACTATGATGCTAGGAGCCCGGCTCCCTGCACTGAGTTCGGTCCGGGACTTCCGGCCGAAATACGTCCGTCCATTACGGACGTTAATGTGCTCGTGTGAACCCAGCCTAAGACTACCACCCGAAAATTCTCTTTCATTGCCTGCCAGGCCAGCCAACTTTTTTTTAGGCAATAAACTCACCCTGTCCCTTTTTATTAGGAAAACCATGGTTTTTACTCCAATCTCTGTTGTTCTCAAAACAGACGGGTCGGTCTTCCACATCCTGGACCTTTAAAGGGAATGTGTCGCTAGAAA
Source organism: Rhinoderma darwinii (assembly GCF_050947455.1). Lineage (NCBI taxonomy): Eukaryota > Metazoa > Chordata > Amphibia > Anura > Rhinodermatidae > Rhinoderma > Rhinoderma darwinii. Next base: position 121,596,208 of record NC_134693.1, on the reverse strand, counting down.
AAATTTTTTTTTTTTTTTTTTTAGTTAAACAGTTCGTGTATAAATGATTAAACATTGTTCTAATTTTTTCACGAGTCAGGAAATATTATAAATTAGATTCTAATTTATAACATTTCCCAGTGCTGGTCACTAGATGGAGCAATGCCCAAAATTGCAGCATTGGCATGTGGTAAAGCAACCACATTGCTTTATGCTGCAAAATTTGAGAAAACACACTCGCTCTAGTGAGCTCTCAGAATCCCCCCTCCCTTATCCTGGCTAGTGCCAGGAGAAAGGAGGAGATTGAACGGTCAAACCTCCTACACTGTGTGTTGCCATTTTTTGAGCGAATGCACAGTGTAGTAGGCTTACATACAGTAGTAATCACACACTAAAACACGTACATACACAGAAATAACTTACCTGCTCCTGCTGCCGCCGCCGGTCCGTCCGCTCTGTCTGCTCCCTCCGCTCCAAGTGCTCTCATTAGAACACAAGTCCGGAAGCCGCGACCGGAAGTAGTAATCTTACTATCCGGCCGCGGCTTCCGGTCTACAAGAAAATGGCGCCGGACGTCGCTCGGCCGAAGACCTTCCATTTGGACTGTGTGGGAGCGGCGCATGCGCCGTTCCCACACAGATGGCGTACAGCATGGTGAATGGAACGGGTCCCGTTCGCATTCTCTATGGGGCTGTATGTGCCGTATTCCATGTCTGTATGTGTCGTTAATCGACACATACAGAGATGAAAAAAAAAATGGCAGCCCCCATAGACCAGAAAAAGTGCAAAAATAAAAAAAAGTAAAACACAAACATAAATAAAACATTTTTTAATAAAACACTAAAAGCAAATTGATATAAAATGTATTTTTTCCGCGACACCCTTCCTTTAAGCGTTTTAATGCCTACGTCAAGGTCCATCATTTTCGCATTGAGTCCCTTTGCTCGGTCATGGATCGCGGGGATTTTCTCATTTCTGTGGACATACTGGACCTGTACCTCCACATCCCCTTTTTCGTGTCCCGTCTGCGCTTTGCAGTTCCTCCTCAGTTTGTGGCACTCCCATTTGTCCTAGCAACATTCCCGTGGGTTTTCACTAAACTCTGTGGTAATGGTGCTTCTTGGCTCCAAGGGGCTTCCGTTTTTCCCTACCTGGACGATCTCCTGATCAAGTCTCCTTCCGGGGAGGACAACCTAGCCAGTCTCGAGATCATTCTGGACACCCAATTCATTTGCATAGTCTAGTCTACCACTCCAATTCCTGCCTGACTCTTTTACAATATAAGTGAATAGGACAGCTCTCAGGCATGCGGAGTAGCCTGAGAGCTGTCCAATTCAGCTCTCAGCCCAGCCTCCCCATCCTCTCCCTATTCGCTTCTATTGCAGGGGTCGGGAACGGCTTACCGGCATGTGAAATAGCCGGAGAGCTGTCCTATTCAGCTGTTCACGGCACATTGCTACTGAGACTGTTACAGCAGAGCACTTATCATGGCTTTCACACTTGTGCTTGCTCTGAAGCTCTTTTATCTCTATATGCAAATATAGAGATATCAGAATGGACTTTGGAGCAAACAAAATGTTTGGACATGTTTAGGAGACCAGAACACTCAACTGGAGAAAGAGGGGAGAGGACATTGTACTTTTACACAGAGAATGATGACAAGGGAGGAACGAGTAAACCTCCCGTTAGAAGTTATTTTGGCACTATGTTGTAATCCTAATGCTGCATGTAATACAATACATAGCAGCATCGGGAGCGTGCATTCTGATGCAAGTGGTGCTGTGATATTTTCACCCCGCCATCTGCCGGTTATGTGAATGGAAAGAGCTGTGTATCGCCCATTCAAGCAGAAATTATAGGGAACGAGGTGTGGGACCATGCAGTCCTGTAGTGTGATTTATGGGGTAAGATCAAACAATGGAGGGGTGTAATATATTTATTTTTGATAAATAAAAAGAATTGGGGAATACAAAAAATAAAGAGGGAAGATGGGAATAACCCTTTAAAGGGAAATGTGTCGGTAGAAAATTTTTTTTTTTTTACTTAAGCAATTCGTATTTGAGTGATTACTCATTGTTTTTAATTTTTTTAATTTTTTCACAAGTCAGGAAATATTATAAATTAGATTCTAATTTACAACATTTCAATGTGCTGGTCACTAGAGGGAGCAGTTCCTGAAATTGCAGCATGGTCAATGTGGTAAAGCAACCTCATTGCTTTATGCTGCAAATTTGGGGTAGACACACTCGCTCTAGTGTCATCACACAATTCCCCCCTCCCTTATTCTGGCTAGTGCCAGTAGAAGGAGGGGGTTGAATCTTCAAACCTCCTACACTGTGTGCCGCCATTTTCTGAGCGAATACACTGTGTAGGAGGATTAGATACAGTGCTAAGCAGACAGTATAACACGAACATAATACACACATCACATACACAAACATAACCTACCTGCTCCTGCTGCCGACTCCGCTTCTATTCCTTAAACCTTCGCTTCCTTGAACATATGGCCGGAAGTCGGGGCCGGAAGTTGTCATCTGACTGTCCGACAGCAGCTTCCGGTCCACATGAAAATTGCGCCGGATTTCGTTCTGCTAACGAGCTTCGTTTTGGTCTGTGTGGGAGCGGCGCATGCCATAACTCCTAAGCAGCACGCCCCCTGTCTCGGGGTTATTTTTTACTCAGATCTTTCCTTTACTCCTCACATTCAATCACTTTCACACTCCTGTCATTTTCACCTCAAAAACATCTCTGATTCACTCTGGTCTTGACTACTGTAACTCCTTACTAGTCGATCTTCCCCTTCACTAAACTCTCCCCTCTCAAATCTATCCTTAATTCAGCAGCCAGGCTCCTCTTTATGACCAAGCGCTACACAAACGCCTCTACCCTGTGCCAGTCACTGCACTGGTTGCCCATCCCCTTCAGAATAAAATTCAAACCTCACCCACAAAGCTCTCCACAGTGCTGCACCTCCTTACATCTCCTCCCTCATCTCTGTCTACCACCCTACTCACGCTCTACGTTATGCCAAGGACCTTATATTAAAATTCTCCATAATCCGAACCTCCCACTCCCGTCTCCAAGATTTCTCTCGTGCTGCACCCGTCCTCTGGAATGCACTTCCCCAGACAATCGGATTAATTCCCAATATCCACAGTTTTAAACGTGCCCTGAAAACACATCTTTTTAGACAGGCCTATAACATTCCCTAATCTGATTCCTTTCTATGGCCCCTCATTTAGATTAGTCATCAAAATAAGATTCCCTCACACTCCTTCACTTCATGTCCATCATACATGGATACTGACATGCAGCTTTTGGGTATGTTCACACGTAGTGTTTTCAGCCGTTTTTCGGGCCGTAAACGTCACCGGATCAGTCACCATTGAAATCAATGGTGATGGAAACGTAAACCTTTGGTTTCAGTTTGTCAGTCAGGGCTCCGTTCTGACGGAAAGCTCAGACAGAAAGTCGGAACGGAGCCCTGACACAGATGTGAATGAAGCCTTACATGTTAACTGGCTATGCAGATCTGAAATATACCAAGACTAAACAGTGTTTTATTTTTTTAAAGGAGAAGATGCAGTGGAATCGGCACGTTCTGTTTCCTCTTTAATATCTGCACTTGGCGGGCAAGATACAGATCTAAGACAGGAGAACACGGAAATGGAACCAGACGATGCAGATCCTGATCGTTATAATGAACTATTGGAAAAATCTTTTGAAGCTAGTATAATAGAATCTATTAACAAACTGTTTCCTGATAAAAAACAAACTACTCCTGAAGAGATTGATAAAATGGAGTTTTCATCGGCATCAGACGCTGTTGCTAATAATTCTGCACATTATGAGCAAAGCACTTATGTACAAGAGCAAACCATGGATCATATGACCTCAGTAACTGCTCCACCTGTAGATGACGGCTTTGCTGAAAAAGAGGTTATTAATGATGAACTGTTGATAACCGAGGAAATTATCCAGGTAATTCTTTTTTTTCTTTATTTATTTTTTAAATCAAGTAATTTTTTTATTTTCAACAAAAACACAACAGTTGCGACACATTGACGCAACACAGATATAACACCCAGGTAATGATTCTTATTAAATAAAGTTCTATTACTAGCTTTAAGTTGTATTTACATATCTATGGATCTCATGTCCTAAATCAATTATTCTTATTGTCTTTATTTTTTCCAATTATATTTTAGGGTCCATATTCAGGTTATGCCAGTCCTTGTCCCAGCACACCTACAGAACAATTGTACCCACTGCAGGATTCTAGTTCAAGCAATATAGAGTCTGAAATGCACTGGAAATTGATCCCAATTACAGGTAGTGTAATTATTTTTCAGGTTTTTATGTTTATAATATGTGTGAGGGAAGTGTAGAGATCTAAATCTGTGGACTGGAATGCCTACAGCTGTTCATCTATTTTAAAGGAACAGTGTCATCACAAATAATTTTTTTATATGTTAAAGATGTTAGTGCCTTAATATAAACGTTTATTTTCATTTGTGTGTTTGTGTTTTACTGTTTCTTATTTTTACACTTTTTCTTCCCTATGGGGGCTGCCATTGTTTGTTCCATTTCTGTGTGTGTCGATTAACGACACACACAGACATGGAATACGGCAGCCACAGTCCCATAGGGACTGTGAACGGCTCCCGTCCCATTGACTGCCGTGTACGGCGTCTGTGTGGGAACTGCGCATGCGCCGCTCCCACACAGTCCTATTCGAAATTGGCGCCGTCCGGCGCCATTTTCCTGTGGACCGGAAGTCGCGGCCGGACAGTAATATTACTACTTCCGGTCGCGGCTTCCGGACTCGTGCACATGGAACAGCGGCAGCAAAGGGAGCGGACGGGCCGGAGGGAGCCGCGGCGGCAGGAGCAGGTAAGAGATTTCAATGTATGTTAGTGTTTGTGTGTGTTTACTACTGTATGTAAACCTACTACACTGTGGGTTACCTCAAAAAATGGCGACACACAGTGTACGAGGTTAAACCTTTCAAACCCCTCGTTTATCCCGGCACTAGCCAGGATAAAGGAGGGGGGGATGCTGAGAGCTCACTAGAGCGAGGGCTTTTAACCCAACGTTGCAATGCTGCAATTTTGGGAACAGCTCCATCTAGTGACCAAAAATGGGTAGTATTATAAATTAGAAATAATTTATAATATTTCCTGGACTCGTGCAAAAAAATAAAAAAAATTTGAACAATGTTTAATCACCCACACACTAAATGTTTAATTTTTTTTAAAAAAACATGTTTTTCTGGCAACACATTCCCTTTAAGTAAAAGGAATTTAGAGAGAAAAAATTACAAGTTAATGAGATTCACTAAGGGTACTGTACACATTGTGGTAGTTTTCATAAGCGCGCACAGTTTTATAGTGAATTTATACTGGTTTTGGCCGCGCAACTTGTACACTACCACTTTTGTGTACAGGCAGCCTAAGCCATACACACGCTGATTTATACTCAACGGGGATTGCATTTCAGTACAAAAAATATTACATGAGTAAGTGATCAGGCCATCTGAGGCTGGGTTCACATATCGTGGTTAAAATGTGTTTTATTGCCAATCGCTGGAAAAAATGTAGCATTGTGTTGTGACTTTGGGAAAGTTTTGATCGAGACACTAAAAAATGCACCATTTTGTTAAGATTGCGGACATATTTTGGCTGCGACATCTGAACCTTGCCTGAGGACCATTGATTTATTGCTAAAAATGTGGGCCAATATTAATCAGGGGAAAGCAGCAAAAACCTTTGTAGTTTTGGGTTTACAAAGGGCATCTTTTGATTTATTTACTTTTTGTGAGTTTGTTTTTAGCCAAAGTCAGAAATACTAAAAGTAGGAAAAGTTTTTTTTGCTAAAAAAAAAAATGCATAAAAACAGCAGTTTTTTTTTTCAAGTTATAGAGCTATATGAACCACCAATAGGATTAAGACTACTTGCTGGTTTGCCTGCATCTGCTTTAGTGTTTTTATTGAGTTACCAATGTTAGTTTTTCTAAAAAAAAATATTTATAGAAAAAACTTGAGTTTTCAAATATACCTGTATCTAAAATTCTTCTCACATAACCTTTCTTAAAAACAGTGGGTGTAGCCCACAGATTAAACATGGTGTGCATAATGTGACCCACTAACCGCAGGTTATGTGACCCCTGATATTCCATTCACCCTGTCCAGGCCTCTAACCAGTGAAAAGTATTTTTTGAGTAGCAGATTCCATTATTTCTACCATCAGCAGTGTCTCAGCGTCATGTGTGTCTGTTTCTGTGTAGAAGTAGCTTTTACCTCCTCTCTTTCTCCTCCATGTGGATGTGTGTGTTTTACAGCTAACTTTATAAACAACACGACATCACCTAGAGACAGGCATCAATGTTGTACATCATCTAGGGACAGGCAGTAATGTCATACAAATAAATACAGATAGAGAAGTTGTTGCAAAACCATAATAATTTATCATTATTTCACCATTAGGCTGGGTTCACACGACCTATTTTCAGGCGTAATGGAGGCGTTTTACGCCTCGAATTACGCCTGAAAAGACTGCTCCAATACGTCGGCAAACATCTGCCCATTACTTTCAATGGGTTTGCCGATGTACTGCGCCGACGACCTGTCATTTTACGCGTCGCTGTCAAAAGTCGACGCGTAAAATTACAGCCTCGTCAAAAGAAGTGCAGGACACTTCTTGGGACGTTTTTGGAGCAGTTTTCTCATAGACTCTATTGAAAACAGCTCCAAAAACGTCCGGTAAAATGTGAGTTGCTCAAAAAACGTCTGAAAATCAGGTGCGGTTTTCCCTTGAAAACAGCTCCGTATTTTCAGACTTTTTTGGCTCAGCGTGTGAACATACCCTTAGTCTTATTCAGTTAACCCATGCATGTCATGTAACCCTATTGCTAACTCAATGCAAGTGGTCTCATGATAATGATTATGGTGGGGGGGTCTGTATATGTATGGATCACGTGACTGACACCATGTAAAGTCCTATTCAGTTAGCCCATGAATGCATTTCACTGGACTAATCTGTGGGTTATACGATTCTGCTGTGCAGGGGTCTTTCGTGGTGTATAACAAAGGTATGCAAGCAGAATTTTAAATCCATGTATATTGGAAAACAAGATGATATCCTATTCTATAAATGTGGTCACCACTGTTGCCTTAGGCTGGATTCACACGAGCACATTGCGTCCGTAATGGACGGAACGTATTTCGGCCGCAGGTCCCGGACCGAACACAGTGCAGGGAGCCGGGCTCCTAGCATCATAGTTGTGTACGATGGTAGGAGCCCCTGCCTCGCTGCCGGACAACTGTCCCGTACTGAAAATATGATTAAAGTACGGGACAGTTGTCCGTCAGGGACTCCTAGCGTCGTACAGAACTATGATGCTAGGAGTCCGGCTCCCTGCAGTGTGTTCGGTCCGGGACTTGCGGCCGAAATACGTTCCGTCCATTACGGACGTAATGTGCTCGTGTGAATCCAGCCTTACAGTGCTGGTGTCCTGGGTTTGAATCTGACCAAAGGAGTTTGCCTCTTCTCACTGTGTTTGCGTGGGTTTCTTTGGGTACGCCGGCTTCCTCCCACGCTCTAAAACATACAAATAGGGAATTTAGTTTGTAAGCCCAACTGGGGACAGTGCGTTCTTTACAGAGCTGCAGCATATGCTGGCTCTTTATAAGCAACCGAAATAAATGAAAAAATGACAACTGGAAAATTTAAAGGGGTATTTCCAGAATCAATATGTACCACCTATCCAGCTGTACTTTGCTATCTCTCTGTCCCGTAGAGGATTGATAGTCCTCCTCTTTATTCAAACGCCTCCTCACCGTTGGGGGTGCAGTGAGGAAGAACGGGGTACACAAGACCCCTGTTCTCGTAGTCAGTCGAGGTTTTAAGCGATGGGGCCCCCAGCAATCAGACCGTGATTGTGGAAATACCCCTTTAAAGCTCAATTAGAATTTTGCAAGGACTGTTGCGAATTACATCACTGACTTGCTTTGTCACTACCCGCACCTTTTGTTTAAATCGTATTTTCTCGTTAATATAATAGGGGTGCACCGCATCATGGGTATAAGCCCTGCCACTAGGAGGCTGACCCTAGGTATAAAAAAAAAAGCTTTGCTCCTATGCAAGCTATACCCCTATCAATGGGCACCAGTTTTTGTGGTGTTTTCTGCCAGTGCTGGTCAGCCAGTCTCCTCCATCCCAGGTTATCTGGTAACTCCACATTCAATAAGAGCTTTACTGAAGGGATGACAGGGGACCTGAAAATGATGATTTGGTAAGTATATACACCTTCCCTGGTCATCCATTTTTTTTTTTTTTTTTTTTTTTCTTTCTTCTTCTTCTTTGCCTGTTCTTTACTGTACGGCCCTGATTTTTTGTAAAATTTTTTTTTATATGTCTTGGCAGTTTTCCTAACATCTATTCGTTGCCCTGTCCTTCTCCCTGGACAAGCTGAGTGGGAGGAGCTCTTGGCCTCTGTATTGCTGCTTCTAGGGGACAATTTTTTATTAGTTTTTTTTCTTTTTTCTTCTGGAGTATGCTTAGCGAAGCGTGGATGGCTAGTCTATTTCTCTTATGACACTGCTCCCAGCTGTCTCACATCACATCACTGCAGACTTCTGTATATCTCCTGTTCCAGGTTCTCCTTTTTTCCACCGAACCGCACCCTTTTCCACACATCACTACTGTCTGGTAGGACAAGCCCTGCGAGCTAAACCTCCCTTGTTCCCTAGTCCTCTCCAGTACACCCCCATACAGGTAGTACTTTGGATTAGTTTCTCCCTCCTAGTTAGTTCCTTTCCTTAGGTGCCAGCTCTAGTACTCTTCTTCCTTTTCCTTATTTCTATAATATGTCCTCGTCCAGGGAGGATCCCTTCAGATAACCAGTCTCTTCGGTGATCGTTACACATTTTTACTTTGCCCGTTTGTAAGACCATGTTCCCATGCCACCAACCGTGTTTCCTCTGCACATGGTGTCTTTGTCCTAGGTGTCTTCTGACGCTGTCAGCCGTGATGCGTGGTATGGTCCCTAACCCAGGCCATATATATTTTCAGAATCTTGCGTTGCATGGTTGCTGCCTCAGCAGACCATCCAGGCTGAGCCCACCAGAGTTACTTTAAAGGAGGACTCAGGAGTTCATCGGAAAGCGAATCAGGAGTTCATTGGATAAGTCTCCCTTCTAGGTGTCCACTGAGACCTCTCCAGCTAGAAGAGTAGATCGCCAGGATCCATCCACCACCTCTCTGGAGTACTCTGATTCCGAGTGAGATTCAAAACTGGCTTCTGCAATGAAGGATCAGGGCCAGATGCCATATTTCCTTACCTGGATGACCCTTTGGTGAAGGCTCCCTCTAGGCAGGACAAACCATTCCAGCCTCAGGATTATTCTGGACACTCTGCAGAGCTTCGGTTGGATTGTCAACCAACAAAAATCCTCTTTTCAAGCACAAAGAATTCCTGGGGATGATCTTCAAAAGCAGGACAGTCAGGGTCCTTCCAAGATCAAGTCCATCCAGTCAGGAATATTGCTCCTCCGTAGAAACTCCTCCTGTGCCAGCCACTTTTGCATGAGGTTTTTGGGTTTAATGGTCTGGAATATCCCCCCTGCTCGATTTCTCAGGGCCAGTCCTTCCTGCTACTCAGCTGACTGGTCCTCTATGGATGCCAGCCTCTCCTGCGAGGGCCAGTGCTCAGTCTTCACACCGCTCATGGCCTGTGGTCGAAGGAGGAGGTTTTCTTGCAGATCTTAAACATTCATCTTAAGCTTGAACACTTAAACTTAGGGCCATCTTCCTTGCCCCCTTTCTCTGGACCTCCCTTCTGCAGTGCTATCCTGTCCGGATCCAGACCAACGCTTTAAGGGCGGTTGCCTATCTGAATCTTAGTCACGCGGCAATACAGGTGTTCTCCTGGATTCTGCAATTGCCCGAGGAACACAGTCCAGTTTGTCTGGTCTGCATGCTGTGGGTGGACAAGGTACATGCCTGTCTTGTGCATTCTGTTCCAGCAGCCTTTGGCTTTTTGGTCTCAAGTGAAGGGTGTTTTCTGCAGAGTGTTGCTCCCTGGGATCTTTGTCATGGCTGCTCCCCAGGTCTTCCATCTGTGACCCGTATGTGAGGCACCTTCTAGGGCCTTCCCCATGTCTATTTTCTTCATTGGGAAGGTCTCTGAGCTGGCAGCCTTTTTCTTGAAGTCTTCCTTCCTAATTCTACACCAGGACAAAGTGGTCATGCGACCTGTTCCTTCCTCCCAAAGGTTGTCTCTTCCATCTACATAAATTATGACATTGTTCTCCTCTATTTATGTCCTTCTCCCATTCGTGGGTGCATCAGCTTAAGGGCCCAATCACACGAACGTGAATCTCGTCCGTGTGCTGTGCGTTGAAACAACGCACATCACACTGCCCCATTGATTTCAATGGGGCTACTCACATATGTCTGAGTTTATATGCAGAGAGAGAGTCCGTTGCGTGAAACTTACTGCATGTCCTATACTGGTGCATTTTCACGCACATAGTCAATGGGTGCGTGAAAACCATGGACAGCACACAGATGCACAGCCATATGATGTCCTGTGTTTTATGCATCAATTACATGAGAAAAAAAAAGTGCTTGCGAGTGCGTGAAAAACGCACGCCACACGCATAGCACACTAAATCTGCCACGCTCGTGTAAATGTAGCCCAACAGACTTGGTTTTGTCGGGCCGTGCACATCTACCCGCCCATGACCAAATCCTTTAAGCGGTCGGACTGCATCTTTGTGATTTCAGAGGCCCTGCAGTCCTCGCCATTGCTTTCTTATTTTGTTCTGCTATCACATAAGCTTATCGGTTGATAGCCAAGGATTCTGCCTTTCAGGTCACTGTCCACTCCACACAGGCTGTCGTGGCATCCTGGGCGGTCCAGCATCAAGCTTTAGCCTCTCAGGTAATCAAGGCTCCTACCTGGTCTTAAGTGCATATCTTCACCAGGTTAATACAATGGGCCTCCTCAGAAGCCAGTCTGGGCAGCAAGATACTTTAGGCCACTGTGCATTAGGTGGGTTGCATGGTAGCTTACTCTTTTTTTCTTTTCGTTCCTACCCTCTGGGACTGTTTTATGACGTCCCATGGTGCTGTGTCCCCCAATGATACGAACGAGTAAATTGTATTTTTGTACTCACTGGAAGACCCTTCTCTCATTAGATTCATTGTGAGACAGTTCTTGCCCTTTTTTTTTAAAATTCTGTCATGAGAAAACAAAACTAAAATAACCACAGTGACCGAGGTCCAGAGACCAGGACGTGGTTATTGTTTTCTAAGTTGCTTTTCCATGTGGACCTCTCCTGCTATTGCTTTTGCAAAAACGGATTCGCCAGGTGCCTGTGGGAGGGGTTTTGCATGCTTAGGAGAAGCCCATTTTTTTAAAAAAATATTTAGTGTCTGCCTACTAGTAGCAGGGTCGTACACCCATGGCACTATAAATCCAATGAGAAAGGGTTTTTACTGTACGAATATCCAATGATTTCACATTCATATATTGCGTCTAATCGATCAGACTCATCCATCCATTGACTTATAAATGATTGATCGGTCAGGTTTGTGTTCTTTTTCTACTGAATAGAATCGTGCAGCATGACCGTCCAAAAAACAAATGCAACTTCATGCAGCGCCTCACTAGCAGTTTTTCTTGGTTTTTTGATATGTATGTTTTTTATGGAACATTTATTATGTAAATATTTTCAATGTCGTTACATGTCCTTACAAATGTTAATTCTGTAGGACTTTAGTTAACAATAAAGAACTTGTTTAACTCTTGCCATTTCCGGCTAGTATCAACCTAGTTAATAGATATTTTCAAGAACACTTTTTATTTTGAGGCTTCATGCTTACTGCAGAGTTGTGTTCATGGATCCTGTGCAGGAGCGTTCGTAGTCCCTACATCTCTGTGCTAGAGGTATTCTGTGTAATCGCGCCATAATACAGCATCCGATGGAGCATGGCAATATTTTGTTATGTCAGATTCCGTATGAATCCGAGCCAGAAACTCTGTATGATTTTAATTTGAAAGCTGAGGCATAGAGATGTACGGTATGAGTGCCATATTAAGGCTTAGTACAATAAAACTGTAAAGAACCGTAATGCGGCATATACATCAGACCTAAAACTGCTAAGCATCAGTTGTCTACTTTTTTTTTTTGTGGGATTGAATATTTTAATTTTGTACATGGTTACATTTTCAGTTCTTTGTTAAATGCTATGATGGTTGAGAAAAAGAACTGAGAAACTAGTTTTCTGATTCATGGTAAAAATTTCCTACAATTTGAAAGAGGTTGTCCACTACTGGACAACTGATGACCTATCCGCCGGATAGATCAACAGTATATGATCTGTGGGAGTAGGACACCCGGACCCTGCACCGATCAGCTGCTCCGGTGGCCTCTGGGAATCGGACGTCCATGCCGGAAGCAGTTGTCTCCGGTCACTGAATAGCAGCTCTGCAATGTGCGGGGCCAACTGCTTCCAGCTTCGTACATTGCATACTGTGCAATAACATCCGGTTCCTTCAGGCCGGTCCCCACAGATCATATGCTGATGACCTATCTGGTGGCTTGGTCATCAGTTGTCCGGTAGTGGTCAACCCCTTTAAGACTACCATCGGGGCGTACATGGCAATATGTTACACATATAAAATCATTTTTTTTTTATATGTGTATGTATGCAAACTTATACCAGAATTTGCCATGCGTTCGCTTCGGAAAAATGTATACATCTACGTATGACAAAGTATTACGGAGGGATTCTCCATAATCTTCCATGATATTGTATGCCTTCGTATAAATATTGGAGGTATAATGAGGTACAATATGGCCTAAGAGTGCTCTGGGTGCCATATTGCAGCTCTATACAACTTGGGTTTTACAGAACCATAATATACCTGCGTGCGTAAACCCCCAAAGCCATACACTATTGCCTGTGCTCGAAAAAAAGGGTATGACCTGTTGCACAAAAATGTATAGCAAAATGACACACTTTGGCATATGTTTGGCCCATAAGATACTGGAGTATAAATTCATTCCAAAATGTATTTATTTTTTGTTGCTTAAAAAGAGACTGGAAAAAAATTGTGTGAAAAGCGCTTGATTGTATTTTTATTGAAGCATATCTACAGGGTATGTATACATAAGGAGCATGACTACTAAAATGAGAATCCTGTCGTCTAATAGACTGCTGACAAAATACATATACAAGAATTTGAATTTCATCTGCAGAAGTGCATGTTTTCTGATCGCTCCCTCAAATAAAGGGAGCAATAGACATAATGTCATATTAGCAGATTGCTGTTTGAGCTATTTGGAATAAAATATTAGCAAGTTGCCAATGTGTTGTAATGCATCAAGCAACGTTTTGGGGGGGGGGGGGGGGGTGTGCCTGTATTTTTATCATATCACCATCAACCAGTCTACCACCTGCATTGCAGAACTCCTGTTTTTCACTTATTGGATTCTATAGAATAGACCCTAGATAAGAATCCATGATTTCTAACTACTGGTTTCCCCCAGGAGAGGAAGGAAGAATACCAGAGGATCATATTGGAAATCTTAGAGATGAAAAACAACAAGGTGAGGAGGGTAATGCATTTGATCCGAGTTAAAGTTATATGCTAAGCATTGTTTTAATTGTAGCATATATGGGAGCACTTTTTGTACTTGGCACTTCTGTGCTTCTTGAGGTTCAAGCAGTCTGGTATAGCAGAACCTTTACTGGAGTAAAATGTTGGTTATGGTACGATTTAGAGTTCACTTCAGCAAATATAGGCTAATAAGACTACAGTGATTGTAGTAACATACTTTTGTATAGTTAAAAAATAGTTATACCCTAGATTTTGAGGCCAGGGGTTACAGTTCAGATCAAACCATAGTACATCTTATCTGGACACTTAGTTGTTTTCATATTGGATATTTAAATATATTAGGACATACTAGATCATGTAGTGTTCAATATGTAAAGCTGATTTAAAGAGAACCTTTCACCTCCCCATACATGTGCAGCATGTAATGGGGAGGGCTGCACAAACCCTGGGGCATTTTATATATTTTTTCTACCTCCAACCGTTATTTAGATATCGGTGCTGTTATATTTCCGGTGGGAGAGGTGGCCGCAATCCTCATTGTTGGTGCACTTTAAGCAGCAACAACAAAAAAAACACCTTTTAAAGGTTAACTAAACTTTTAAAAACTTTTGACATGTGATAGACATGTCAGACGTTTTGATCAGTGGGGGCCTGTGCACTGGGACCCCCATCGATCGCTTTATGAGGAAAGAATATCAGAAACGAAGCACTGCGCCACTTCGCTTCTGATCGGCTTTCCTCGAAATGCCGACCAAGGGGTGTACGGACTCCTAGACTATCAAAAATAAAGCGGCACCAAGTGCTTCTGCCGCTTTGTTTTAGTGACCAGTGTGGGTCTCCGTGCTTGGACCCCCACCGATCAGAACTGCTGACATGTCACATTTTTTTTAAAAAGTTTTTAGTTACACTTTAAAACCTAAAGCTCTTTATAACTAAAGGTCATTTCATCTGCATGTACATTGTTCACCTCTTTCATTTTTTTTTTTGGGTGTGTGTGTCCTTTCTTGTTACTTACAGCCTATATAAATTTGGTTACTTAAAGAGAACCTTTCACTGCCCATACATGAGCAGCTGAGTGCAGCATGTAATGGTCAGGGCTTCACAAACCCTGTCTCACTTGAAATAATTTTTCTAACTTCCTCCATTATTTACATATCAGTGCCGTTATATTTGGTGCCCGTTATGTAAATAAGCCCATGAACTGTCAATGGGGCGTTTCTATCTAACTAAATGGCAAGGAAGCGTGATGTCTTCGCTATGACTGTCCAATCCACTACGGACAGTGTCAGGACGGCTTGAGCTGTGTTACCTCCCACGAGAACACAGACTGGTGATTCTGCAGAGAGCTCTCTGTGTGTTCTCGTGGGAGGGAACTCAGCGCAAGCCGCCCTGATACTGTCCGTAGCTGATTGGACAGTGTCTGAGCAAAGACATCACGCCCCTTTGCCATATAGTTAGATAGAAATGCCCTATTGACGGTTCAGGGGCTTATTTACATATCGGGTGCCAAATGTAACGGCATTGTATGTAAATAACAGAGGAATATAGGATTTTTTTTTAAAGTGAGACAGTGTTTGAAGCCCTGTCTATTACATGCTGCACATGTATGGGCAGGTGAAAGGTTCTCTTTAAATCTTGTTTTCAGTGACAATATCCGCACCGTTGCAAGTAAAATGTAGTATTACATGCCGCTATTCATATGAATGTAATACTTGGACGACTCAAGTCAACCAGAGTGAGAGCTATTCTTTGAGAGATGCTCTAGCTCATAGCTGTTTTTTGTGGATGGCACCTCCGTCATTGTGCTCTAGTACGGCATATGGACAGACTTGGTCTTTGATACAACCTATTTAAAGAACATCTAGTGGACGCTCCTGATTAGTATCCTTTTTTAAAATAAAAAGTTGATATATATAGATATATATAATATATATATTTTTTTATTCTTTTTCTCTGAAGGCCCCATGCAAGAACAGTATATGGGCCCTTGCTCTGCAATATCTCCTCATAGAACACCCCTATGTCTATCTAACAATCCATCAGTAATTCTTAGCCATAAAATATATAACGTTAAGGCATTTACATGCAATCGATTAGAAAAGAAGGCTGCTTTAAGGTGACAGTGGCCCTCCTTACCTACTGAGGCCTTGTGCAACTGCACAGGTTGCTGCAATGGTATATCTGCCCCTGACATTCCCTAAAATTATGAGCCTTCTCTTGTGAAATGCTATTTTAAAATGCAATATTGAAACAACTTTGATAATATTAAAAGAAAAATATTTCTATTAAAAGTAAATTGTAACTTTTAGGAACTACAACAGACGAGCACAGAACTCTGCTGTTTCTGTCAGCCCAATAAACTTTTAATGGAGCAGCACCACACATGCCCAGCCTCTTCTCCATTCAAACTCCTCCTAACCATGTCTTGCGGGTGGGAGATCCCACGTTCTTTAGTGGGTGTATCAGCAGTCGGAACCCCACTAATCCTCATTTAATACCTATCCAGTGGATAGGTGGACAATGCTGTAGGCTGGAATACCCCTTTGAGAGAACGCAGGTTTTGTTTTTTTGTTCCCCCCTCAGTCTGTCAAATTTTGTGCGTTTTAGGCTTCGTTCACATCTGCGTCAGGACTCATTGATTTCAATGGTGACGGATCCGGTGCCAACGGTTTCCGTTTGTCTCCATTGTGCAAGGATTTCGTAGTTTTGACCGATTCTATGCTAGTCATTCCGTCAAATTGACGGAACCCTTGCACAACGGAGACAAATGGAAACCATTGGCACCGGATCAGTCACTATTGAAATCAATGGTGATGGAAACCGAAAACCTATGCTTTCCGTTTGTGTCTGTCAGAGCTTCATTCTGACGGAAAGCTCCAACGGAACGTCAGAATTGAGACCTGACGCAGATGTGAACGAAGCCTTAATAATACATCTTTAGAGGGGTTTGAGAGCTCCAATTTTTCTGCTTCTCTTCACACTGCCATAGTTAAAGCATACATGTTACAAAGAAAGAAATCAAAACCACTCTAGGTACTAGGAGCTGTAGAATAGTATTATATGTATGTGGCCAAAAATGTAGTCTAACAGTCGTATTTTTCCTTCCTTCCATCTGCTGGTGGTTGTTAATGTAAATTTTCTCCATGATTGTTGGGCAGGCTCTTTCTGTTGTGATGTAAGAGGTAATGCCGTGTGAGCTGACCAACCATAGGTCTTTCTCTACTGCTTCACTTTTCTTCTCTCAGCATGAGGTCTCGCAAAGACCGTGAGAAACTGCAGCTGCACCCCTTCCTCTCTGTGTTCTAGTTACTATTTATACTAGACAGATTCTTTTGGCGACGTAGGATGTTCCTGAACATGTTCTGAAAAATATGTACTGTAGCTGTTTAATTGATACAACTCTGGCAGCCTACTTTCTGAAGACCAATCCTTTGCTGTAACAATTCATCTTTACCATTGATGCAGTCGTTAAACTCTATGGCCGTGTAAAGGGATTTTGGAGATTTGGAGCTCTATAGCTGAAAAAACTATCTTGAACCGCAATCAAGATATATTGTGAAATCTATCGGCACAGAATGTTGAATGATGTTTTATAGGTATACCTTCGCAACTAAATAATTTTTTATTCTCCCAATGCATCTAAAATAAAGCAACTTTACAATAGTTCTTGATTTAAAAATGTGCAAATGTATTTGTTTATACAGCTCCTATGCAGACCTATCCGTTTTTATGTTAAAGAGGCTCTGTCACCAGATTCTCCAATCCCTATCTCCTATTGCATGTGATCGTCGCTGCAATGTAGATAACAGTAACGTTTTTTTTTTTGTTTTTTTTAAAAAACGTTCATTTTTGGCCAAGTTATTAGCTATTTTATATATATATATATATATATATATATATATATATATATATATATATATATATATGTAAATGAGCTTTGAAATGGACAACTGGGCGTTTTTTTTTTTCGTTCTGTCCAACTGGGCGTGTATTGTGTTTTTAACTGGGCGTGTTTACGTGTATGACGCTGACCAATCAGTGACCAGTCAGCGTCATACACTCCTCTCCATTCATTTACACAGCAGCGATGTGCAGCCACATACACAGAGATTAACGTTACTGCAGTGTCCTGATAATGAATACACATGAAATCCAGCCTGGACGTCATGTGTACCGTATTTTCCGGACTATAAGGCGCACCGGATTATAAGGCGCACTTTCTATGAGCGCCTTGTAAGCAATCATGTTTCATATATAAGGCGCACTGGATTATAAGGCGCAGCACATTACCGTTAAATAAACCATTGCTCAGACTGCAAGTCAAAATTTATTACACTTTTTAACAATAACTTGCAACTGGTTCAGCTGTAATTGCAAATCAAAACGTTAAGGGTATGTGCACACACACTAATTACGTCCGTAATTGACGGACGTATTTCGGCCGCAAGTCCCGGACCGAACAGTGCAAGGAGCCGGGCTCCTAGCATCATACTTATGTACGACGCTAGGAGTCCCTGCCTCGCTGCAGGACAACTGTCCCGTACTGTAAACATGATTATACTACGGGACAGTTGTCCTGCAGCAAGGCAGGGACTCCTAGCGTCGTACATAAGTATGATGCTAGGAGCCCGGCTCCTTGCACTGTGTTCGGTCCGGGACTTGCGGCCGAAATACGTCCGTCAATTACGGACGTAATTAGTGTGTGTGCACATACCCTTACCGTACTTTTTCAGTTCATTCCTCCACCAGAAATCCATCAAATCCGTCATCTTCAGTGTCGGAGTTGAACAGTTGGGCGATTTCGGCATCAAGCATGGGGTCCTCCTCTTCATTATCCGAGTCGGTTTCGTTGCTGCTGCTAGGCTCTTCAGTGGTGATTCCAGCCTTCCTGAAAGCTCGGATGACACTGGAGACTGATACATTCTTCCAGGCATCCACGATCCACTGGCACATAGTGGCATAACTCGCACGGCGTTGCCTCCCTGTTTTGGTGAATGTGTGGTCACCTTCTGTCATCCAATGCTCCCATGCAGCTCGCAATTTAACTTTAAATGACCTGTTGATGCTGATATCTAGCGGCTGGAGCTCTTTGGTTAATCCACCAGGGATGACAGCAAGCTCCGAATTAGTTTTCTTCACTTGGGCTTTGACAGTATCGGTCAAGTGGGCGCGCATCGAGTCACAGACCAATAGGGATGGGGATTTGTGAAAAAAGCCACCCGGTCTCTTGACGTAGACCTCCCTCAGCCACTCACTCATCTTCTCCTCATCCATCCAGCCCTTTGGGTTAGCCTTAATGATGACACCAGCAGGAAAATTTTCTTTAGGCAAAGTCTTCCTCTTGAAAATTACCATGGGTGGTAGTTTCTGGCCATTAGCCTGACAAGCGAGAACTACAGTGAAAGATGACTTCTCATTTCCTGTGGTACGTATAGATATCGTACTGGTCCCTGTTTTCTCAACAGTACGGTTTACGGGGATATCGAAAGTGAGGGGAACCTCATCCATGTTAATAATGTGTTCTGGCTGGATATTCTTTTCATTTATCTTGGTTATGCAGTAGGTGCGGAAAATGGCCAGCTTCTCTTCATAATCCTTTGGTAATTGCTGGCACACAGTAGTTCTGGTGCGAATGGAGAGATGACGCCTTTGCATGAAACGAAAGCACCATGAAGGACCTCCTCGAAAGTCCTTGATCTCCATGTCACGTGCTAAAGCAGTGGCTTTGAGTCTAATAGAGACAGTGGAGACGCTTCTACATGCGTTTCTCTGTTCCATAACCCACTGTTCTATTTTGTCCTCCAACTGTGGCCACCTTGCTTTGTTTCCTCGGAAACTCAGTTTGGTCTTCTTTACTTGGCGGAGGTCATCTTCTTGTTTTCTCCACTTACGCACCATGGATTCATTAATGTTGAATTCTCTTGCAGCTGCCCTATTTCCATGCTCTACTGCATAACTTATAGCTTTAAGCTTGAAACCTGCATCATAAGCATGTCTCTTAACAGGAGGCATTTTTTGGGGTAGTGGGTATAGTTAACGCTAAAGCAAAGATATATTGCAAGGATCCTACAGAGCTGTAAGTATCACTCAGTGTGGCTCCTGATTACGGTGGCCGTAATGCTCAATCCATTTATGGATACTGTAAAAACCCAAGTGAAGAATAAATTCATAGGCGCACGGGGGGGAGGAGCATGGTGTGTGCTGTGGTATGCCGCCGCCGACCCCTGCCGCCCACGATAGAGGTAAAGGATCCTGTATGAACCCCTCTCTTTACTGTCGGGTTCATATATAAGGCGCACCGGATTATAAGGCGCACTTTCTATTTCTGAGAAATTCTCAACATTTTATGTGCGCCTTATAGTCCGGAAAATACGGTATTCAGAATCCTGACACTTCTGACTCTTTTCTTTGAGATTTCCAGCAAGGGAAACGAAATCTCGTTTACCTCCGTAATCTCGCGAGATTACGCGTGGCTTGCTGGAATCTCACAGAAAAGAGTCAGAAGTGTCAGGATTCTGGTCAGGATACATTTTGCTGCACTGACAAAATTTCTGGCTGCCCTGGCAGTTTTTTTTCACTGATTTAAAGCTAACCACCATGACGGCTTCTAAATGAGCTTAATTTAAAACGGAAACATATTCTGCCTGTGGAGAAGGGAACTAAAGGAGAATCCCAGTTTTTAACAACTTGTTACTTTCCTGGCATTAGAAAAAAAATTGTGCTTCAATTTACATTGTTAGATATCTTATACTTGCAAGTTTTATTGATTTATATGATTATCTGATATACGGTAATGATCATACTTGTGTGCATGTATAATTAATATTTGATTTCTTCCCCTTGCCCATTCCCCATTTTCAGGCTTAAATCTGATTGAAGACCAGTCTGTGTACTCTTCACCAAATGAAGATTACCTTCCAAATGACCCAAGAGTTAACCACACGAGGCGATGCAAAGGGTCTGGTTATTCACCACTGGAAGAGTACAGGAAAGGAAGAAGACATTCGTCTAGAAGTGATAGAGGACCTAACAGAGATCACGTGAAAAAGGGACATTTCAAAAGCAAACACTGTCAGAATGGATTGATTGAGAACACTGTGGTTGAAGTGTACAACAAATTTTCAGAACAGCTTCAGGAGATTCTAAGCGAAAAGGATATTTCGTTCACTGCTGCTTCAACACCCCTACTATCTTCGGAAGACAGGGTAGTCAAGCTTTCAGACTGGCTGTCTCCCCAAGCCTCCGAGATACCTGTGCAGCAATATGTTGATGAGCTACGTGTAAAGCTGGACATTGTTGTAAATTCACGTACAAAACCTACATATGTTAACAATCCTTTTGATGGCTCCTATGAAACTAAGGGAACTATTGGTGCCTTAGAGCATGGGCAGCAAGGGTGCAGTACAGCGGGTTATACACACTTTAAAACGGGCATTTCACAGACCGTGGAGACTTTACCATGTTCTGAATTGGGTCATAATGGTTGTATAGAGCAGGCGGCTTCTTCAAAAAGTGCACAGGATACTCCACCACATAGAAGTCCAATTCCTCATATGGATGCATTGCCTCCGGTCTCGCAGGATAACGTACTTAAAAATCCAGAGAAAACAACACCTGTCTTGCCAGATATTTCAACATCTCATACGGCTCTTACGGATTTAATAAACCAAATGAATCCGGAAGTATTCAACAACTTGGTGAAGATTTTCTCTCAAGTAAACAAAAACATAGTAAAATTCTATATTCACGCAGAACAAGAAGGAAGCGCAACATGCGGCGAAATCAAGGTAATGTGATCTTGACATAGATCTGTTTCACTTTTCAGAATCCTTCGCACGGTGTAAGATGTCATATGTATAATAACGAACTATCGCTCTATGTATGTTACTAAAACCAATGGGGATTTTGTCTTTAATAATCTCTCTCCACACAGCTTTTAGTTCTAGGTTCTCTGTAAGATGTATTAAAAAAATAGCTTTTAGGTACTTCTGATCTGCAGAGCAATGGGGCTGAAAGATTGTACCCTCCTTTGATAGACTTTAGGAGCCACCACAGGAGCCCCTGTGCAGATCAAAATAAAACATTCCTGTTCTCTACAATGGAGCATGCACACTATAACAAATGTCCCCAACCTATATGTAAGTCACAAGCCACTTACAAATACAACAGATGGTGTTGAGACGCACTAGATATTAAAAAGCCTTTTACACTTTTTTTACCCATTGACACAGCTTTAGCCCCGGTGTTAAAGGGAATGTGTCGCTAGAAAAATATATATATTTTCTTTCATTAAACTGTTAGTCAATAAATGATTACACATTGTTCTAATTTTTTAAATTTTTTCACAAGTCAGGAAATATTATAAATTAGATTCTAATTTATAACATTTCCATGTGCTGGTCACTAGAGGGAGCAGTTCCCAAAATTGCAGCTTTGCAATGTGGTAAAGCAATCTCATTGCTTTATGCTGCAAATTTGGTGTAGACACACACGCTCTAGTGTCCTCACACAATGCCCCCTCCTTTATCCTGGCTAGTGCCAGGAGAAAGGAGGGGGTTGAATGTTCAAACCTCCTACACTATGTGCTGCCATTTTTCGAACGAATGCACAGTGTAGGAGGATTAGATACAGTGTAATCACACAGTATAACACAAACGTAACTTACCTGCCGCTGCCTCCGCTCCTAGTCCTTGCGTCTGAATATATGACCGGAAGCCGCAACCGGAAGTAGTCATCTTACTGTCCGGCCGCGGCTTCCGGTCCACATGAAAATGGCGCCGGATGTCGCTCGGCCGAAGACCCTCCTTTTGGACTGTGTTGGAGCGGCGCATGCGCCGTTCCCACACAGACGGCGTACGCTATAGTGAATGGAACGGCTCCCTTTCGCATTCACTATGAGGATGTATGTGCCGTATTCCATCTCTGTATGTGTCGTTAATCGACACATACAGAGATGAAAAAAAAAAATGGCAGCCCCCATATAGAAGTAAAAGAAAGAAAAAAGTAAAACACAAATAAATCAAATTTATTTTAATAAGGTACTAAAAGCAAAAACATATAAAAAAAAAAATTTACGCGACACCCGTCCTTTAAGGGGGTTTTCCCATCTTAGACATTGATGGCATATCCACAGGATATGCCATCAATGTCTGATAGATGGAGGTCACAGCTGTGACCCGTATTTATCGAGGAAACGTTCCCCTGTATATTTGTGCTATAATTTCCGCCAATTTCTGGAGTAAATTATAGTATGTTTGTCGGACTACTGGTGGCCCTGCCACTAAAACCTGGCAATTTTTAATTATAAAAAAAAAAAAGGTTCTGCGTGGCGTAAATACCATAAGCCGCCATTTTTTGCAACTTTTGTGCCATTTATGAAAATTGCCATAGATTTCTATTGGTCGAAACTAATAGTTTTCAGTGCCATATAGCAAACGAGTTTTCGAAACCATTGTTAAATGGTTGGGACCGTTAACAATAATTGTTAGATCTATGGCCGGCATTTTATGTATGTTTTTGTCTGTACACAATCTCACGGATGGCTGGAAATTTTCTGTTTTGCATCTACTTTGTTTTCATAACTTCAGGCTTTATCATGTGGAAGTAATATTTTCTCCTAATTTGTTTCTAGGATTACTTGATAAAACTTGGCAATGTACAGTGTTACCCAGACCAGTATGTGCACAATAATGCAGTCTCTGATAAACTACTAATTATTATTCAGAATGAAGATATTGCCCAGAGTATTCATACGGTGAGTTATATTCATTATCTCCGTGTTTTAAAATGGAATTGTTGACAATCCTTTGCAATTTATTTTCTTCAGTGGATTTCCAGGCCTCTCCCTCATCTTGTTGTGTAAACCATTGCAATAGAAATGCATTGATTCATAGTTTTCTTTGTCTTTCCTTTTAATAGATCCCTTCCTTGACAGAATTGAAAAAGCGAACCTGTGTCAGTTTTGCTGGTGTGGACAGTTTAGATGATTTGAAAAATCACACATATAATGAACTTTTTGTATCTGGAGGATTTTTTGTATCTGATGATACTGTGCTAAATCCAGATTCTGCCAAAGCTGGTAAGATTTCTCTTTTATAGCGCCCCTTGTAACCTTCGCTGAAATTTAACTATGCCACTGGCCCGTCTTGTCTTTGTAAGGCCCAATTAATAGCGATTTCAATGCTATATCACTGTTTATGCCTACAAAAGCTCCCGACGTATATGTTGAAGATGGGCTGTGACATGCCTAACAGTAGCATCCGTGACCCATAGACTAAAATGGTATCTCTTTAATGTATACGTCATGAACTCTCATGACCCTTTTGATGACGTATCTGATAAACAGGAAGCTTTGTAGCCTATGGGTGATGAATTCCACTGTTAAGCATTAGTCACCCATAGGCTATTATGGTATCTGTTTAACAATAAAAGACTTGAGTTCAAAAGGACACTACTTTTGGCGTCCTTCAGGCACATGGAGACCTATGGACATGTCTATCACGTGTGTTGTGAGCTTACCCGATATACATGCTAGATGTAGAGAAAAAAGTGAACAGGGCCTAAGTGGCATAACATAGTAAAAGTCAATGGTCTCTAGAAGAAAGGCCGCCAGCATTGTAAGATCACATTACATTCTACAGCGCTGGTGGCCGTTCTGGATACGGGATCCATGGAGACCGAGCAGGACGCAGAGTTATGAGCAGCCGGCAGCACAGACTACAGACAGTCCGTGCTGTATTAAGAAGCAGAAACTGCAATACAAGTTGTTTAGAATTACGATCATTGTGCACACTCCTGCACTATAATTGTTTTTCGATATGATTTCAGTATAACTGGAGGTACTCTAAATCGTATGCGAGTCGCATTTAAAGAGGCTCTGTCACCAGATTTTGCAACCCCTATCTCCTATTGCAGCAGATCGGCGCTGCAATGGAGATAAGAGTAACGTTTTTATTTAAAAAAAAACTAGCATTTTTGGCCAAGTTATGACCATTTTTATATTTATGTAAATGAGGCTTTCTAAAGTACAACTGGGCGTGTTTACAGTAAAAGTACAACTGGGCGCGTATTGTGTGCGTACATCGGGGCGTTTTTACTTCTTTTACTAGCTGGGCGTTGTGTATAGAAGTATCATCCACTTCTCTTCAGAACGCCCAGCTTCTGGCAGTGCAGACACAGCGTGTTCTCGAGAGATCACGCTGTGACGTCACTCACTTCCTGCCCCAGGTCCTGCATCGTGTCGGACGAGTGAGGACACATCGGCACCAGAGGCTACAGTTGATTCTGCAGCAGCATCAGCGTTTGCAGGTAAGTCGATGTAGCTACTTACCTGCAAACGCTGATGCTGCTGCAGAATCAACAGTAACCTCTGGTGCCGATGTGGCCGACACGATGCAGGACCTGGGGCAGGAAGTGAGTGACGTCACAGCGTGATCTCTCGAACACGCTGTGTGTCTGCACTGCCAGAAGCTGGGCGTTGTTTAGAGAAGTGGGTGATACTTCTATACACAACGCCCAGCTAGTAAAAGAAGTAAAAACGCCCCGATGTACGCACATAATACACGCCCAGTTGTACTTTTACTGTAAACACGCCCAGTTGTACTTTAGAAAGCCTCATTTACATAAATATAAAAATGGTCATAACTTGGCCAAAAATGCTCGTTTAAAAAAAACAAAAAACGTTACTCTTCTCTCCATTGCAGCGCCGATCTGCTGCAATAGGAGATAGGGGTTGCAAAATCTGGTGACAGAGCCTCTTTAAGTGAGTCACTTTTTTAAACCTATTGGTGCAATGCAAACAAAGTTGCAATGGTGGACATACCCTTTAATGATAGTGTTGTGTTCATTTGTATACTGACGTTCCATATTATCTTGTAGGTGAACTGAGAAAATTTCTCCTGTTCCTTGAGCAAATCAGTAGTCCTGAAAGAAAGTGGCAATGGAAAATTCATTGCAAATTTCAGAAAAAACTGAAGGAGCTTGGAAGGTGAGTCCTTTGTTCTAAGAAGCTAGAGTGAACTAGAGGCATGCCACACATGATAGAATTGGCGGGACTAGAAATTCTAATTGGTTATACTGAGCACAGGAACCACGAATACTACGAGTACTTAGATATTGTCAGTGTATATGCATACGTGCATGTTTTAGTGTTAGATGCTTGAACAAGGTACTTGTCACTGAGAAAAGTGGTTGCCGCAACTGGATTACCCCTTAAAAGTGCGCCATGATCAACAATGGGTCTGGCTATTAAAACTCCTCGTGATCAGCTGATGTCGCTAGTTGAAGCGGTTTGTGGCCGCTGCAGGGCAAATGTAGTATTACACAGCGCTCACAGGACAACACTAACATCGATCACATCTAAGTTCATAATCGCCTAAACCATTAATTCAATAATATATATATATTAAAAAAAATGCTTGCAAAATTGTACATAGCCTTTTAAGCTTTATTTTGCTAAAATCAGAAAACCCCTCTAACAGTGGGCCAAATCAATGCCCTTTCGTAATGGGTATCTTGCATCTGTCATTCTGCCCATTCCTTTATTATAAATTGATCAAGTAAAAAAAAAAACACAATGATTTTCTTTCATTTACCCGTGTGTTCCCCTTTTAGGACGAAACCAAATGCACTGAATATTTTGGCTCTCCTCAACACATACCAGAAGAAGCATCTAGTTGAGATTCTTTCTTATCATAACTGTGATTCTCAGAGCCGACAAGCTCCGGAACTAGAATGTTTGATCAAGCTTCAGGTTCAGAACATACAGCAGCGACACCTCATATTTCTGACAGGTAACAACTGTACACCGCAAAACACAAATAATAAAAAGCATGCAATGTAAGTGTGACCGTCAAACTAAGGCCTCGTTCA
The DNA here is from genome assembly GCF_050947455.1 of Rhinoderma darwinii. Classification (NCBI taxonomy): domain Eukaryota; kingdom Metazoa; phylum Chordata; class Amphibia; order Anura; family Rhinodermatidae; genus Rhinoderma; species Rhinoderma darwinii. The sequence goes on along the minus strand of NC_134693.1, from coordinate 121,569,729 downwards.
CATCTGTGTCAGAGGCTCCGTTAGGGGCCTTCGTCGCAGATCCAACAGAGATTACTGGAGACCGTAGCGCAGCATGGCATGCTGCACTATTGTCTCCGGTAAAGTCATGGACACCCCGACAGAACCCATTAAAGTCAATGGTTGCTTCCGTTATTCCCTTATTCTGCTCCTCTGACTAAGCAGAAATACAGAACACACCGACGCAGATGTGAACAAAGCCTTTAAAATTATATTCATATTCTGTTCCAGAAAAGAATGCATCTTTGTTTCCTAATTATGGTGAAAACGGGATTGTGGTAACAAGAATGGACGAGTTCATGCAGAATTTTACCAACCTGGTTGGTCCCCAAAGTTCCAGCAGTGAAGGAATTTATCTGCCCAGTCTGGCCAGTGAAGAAAAGCAGACAGGTATTTAATGTGTTTTCTGTCCAGACTCTGTACCCCCTAGATGTCCATGAATAACTACAGTTTACATTTACTAGTTATTGGGAATGTTGGCCTAAACATTTAAACTTGTAGTAAACTTAAAATTGTGTTCAGTCAGGAGTCATCTTAGTTACAGTATGAATTGACAGATGCAGACAGTAGAAGGATTACTGCAGTAGTTAAGCTGAAAATGTCCACAAAATTTCAAACTTTTAAGTAACTGGATGTGTGGACTTTATGTAAATCTGTGCCATTTAATTTTATTGGTAAATATAGGTAAAATAACTTGGCACATGCAGTGCCCTAATATACATTGCATCAAAACAGATCTATTGACAATCCATTTCGATATTCTCTATGGACAAGATATATATCATAAATTTGTATTCGAGCGAATGCACGTGGCAGTATGGCAACACACGGAGTCCGTACAGCGCTGTACTAGTGAGCATTGGGCGCTGTGCGTGTGTTGCTGTACGGTGCCTCTGTACAGCACCAAATTGCCATACAGATGTCGTAATACGGCGTCCAATTGAAGATGCCTAAAAAATTCAATCTGTATAGAATCAGAGGCATAAGAAGGTACAGCATGGCCCCATAGACTTCTATGGTTGCTGTTTTACAGCGCCTTACAAAACAGAGACTGTATAGAGCTGTAATTCTTCCCCCTGCATGAGGCCTAAATAAATGAAAGCACTTCATGTATTCTGGTTTTACCGTTATTTGCAATAATCTAAAAGGAGGTGAAATTGTGCATTTTTTTCCAACAAATTTAATTTTAAACACAACAAATAAATTAGTAGTGGGGGAGAAAGACAGGGTGAGCAATTTGTGCAATCTGCTGAGACCCATGTTCAAGCCAGCAATAAGTCCTGTATGCAAGTTCTGGGGGTGGGATTTGTAGTAAGAGTCCGTAATAGTTCTGGTCAAGTAGCGGGTATACTCCAGATGAGGTGTTTCAAGATGAGAATCAGAGGTTTAGGCTCAGAGGGGAAGGGCAGCAGTCAATAATGAGCGGGAGTGGCATGCACATCGCAATATGCAGAGAGTATTTCTGGTTTCCCCCAGTCTGATTCTTTTGGTTTCATAACTGGGAGGGGAGGGTGTAGGAAAGCTGAGGACTTTCAAGCTAGGGCCACCGCAAGGGGTAAAAAAAGGATCATCAGTCGGTCTATATAGAAACGCATGCGCAGGGTACAGCAGTTGAAGAGTGTTTATATGAGATTTCCACCTGCTACGGATTCCTCCAGATACCAAGTAGTGGAACCAAAGCATTCACATAGCCTTAATTTAATGTGGGTGGGAAGAAGTTAGATAATAGGTCGCCATGTTTCAAATAATTTCCAGACTTGGGATTCTTTTTCCAAAGAGGCATCCCACTAGTCCATTCTCAGTCAAAAAGTTCGCTATTATAAGAATAGACGTAGAGAGGGATTGTCCGGGCCCAGCCAGATTTGTAGAATAGTTTTAGATGCCGCAGTGAAGATGCAAAAGAGGAGTCTCTTTTTTTTAATTGAGATATGGGGGTGTCATTTACTGATAGATGACCAAAGAGAGCCCAACCTGGGGTTAAGGGTATGTGCTGAGTAGTATTTCCTGTTCCAATATGATCAGATATTGGGGCAACTCAACAAACCGTGGTACATATCTGCAGTTTCTTTCCCACATCTGAGACAGGCCGGGGTTGAGATATTTCCCATATGGAAGTTTCGTAAGGCAGAGATGTAACCTCTATGGTCTGTTTTCAAAAGCATCTCCCAGTAGAGGAGGACTGGGTTGTATTTTAGTGCCTTAAAGAAGGTCTGGAAGATTAAACTTGGTGTGAGGGCCACATAATCTTTCCCAAGCTTGTCGGGTCGTAATTTGTGATTATAGAAAGGAGTAGAAAGCTAAAACCAGACCACTTGGCTCTGTTAGGGTGTTTAGCCGGGGGCTGAAGGGGTCATTCCAGTCCCCCTCCCACGATATGCAGCATACCCGAGACAGCTTTGGGCTTGTAGATCGTGGAAAAAGAAGGGGTATAGAAAATCTCACATGGCACAGGCTTGGAAGACAGAGATCTGTTTGCTTGGCGCAGTCAATTAAGTCCTTAACCTTTTGATACGCCCTCCAATGCCCATCTGTAGAAGATTGGGTGCATTTTACCTACCTGAAAAGCAAGGGTGTGGCAGAAAGAGAGAGAGAGACCTGTGGGCAGAGGCCATGAGTGCTATATGGAGAGGAACAAAGTATTTTCCTTAAAGGAGTTTTCCTATCTTTGACCTTTTATGGCATATCCTGTGGATATGCCATAAATGTCCAAGATGGGAAAACCCCTTTAACAGTGGAGGTTAGGGAGCTGTATGGCAAATTTAATAAACAGATAAGAGCCGAGGGAGAGCATAGTGAGCGCTCAATTGCTGTAAGCGTGTTGTAGAACATGTAGCCTGATTCTCCTTTTCGCCCGTTGGATAAATATGCAAATTAGGCCAATAATTGTGCATTTCTTTGGGGCACATGTGTATGGGTAGGGAGTGGAATAGGTACCAGTGCTTTTGGGAAACTAATTTTGAGGTGATTCTCCTTTCCTAAGAGTGTGAAATCCCCACACGCTGCTTATGTCTGCCTGTAGTCCGGTATAAAACGTGTTTGGATTAGTAGAGTACAGTTTAGAGGGGTTGCGTGTGATTTGTACCCCCAGATAAGTTAGTGAATGGTTTGCCATTTTAAAGGCAATGTGCAGGGCCAGGTGGGTTGAGGAGAGGCAGTTAGGAGGAGTCTCCGATTTGACATTGATGGAGAAGCACACAAGGGCTCCCTTTGTCTCTATTTTACGTCTCAGGGTATCCTGAGGGCGGGATCCTAACATTTCGGGTAATTGCACACGGAGCGGAAAAATCGACTGCCGATTTTCACCACTAATCCACAACAAAATCTTCACCTTACACATGCAGATTTTGTTGCCAACTTCACCCTTCTAATTGAGTGAAATCTTCAGGAAAAATCCGCAACATAAATTGACATGCTGTGGATTTTAAAATTCGTACCACATTTCACTTTTACGTGTGGTGAATTTACACAGTGTGTAGATGAGATTTGTTAAAATCCCATCTAGTTTGCTGATACTGTTTTACGCTGCGACTCTTCAGTCAGTAAATATCCACGCAGAAAAGCTGCCCCGTGTGAAAGGTACCCCTAATCTGAAGGTACATTGCTGTGCCACCTATGACAGAAGATGAAATTGCCAGAGAATGCTTCCAGAATAAGTAATGTCTCTTTTTATGTGGCCAAATATTTAGGAAAGTTCTCTTTGTAAAACAGCTCTCCGCAAAGCTGATGTTAAAGAAGAGGAGGAGGATATGTCTCTGGACTCGGGGGATGAAGCTCCAGAGATTGAAGTATGCACCAATTCTGCAAACCCTAAACCGGAGGGAAGTGAGTCTGCAAGCCAATCAGAAGCTGAGGATACTCAAACTGAGTGTTTGAAGCCCAGCTCTCCCATTGTAGATTCTGACTACATGCAGCCAGTAACGCCCGTCTCCACAGCTGGTTCAACAACAGGTGACAATAGCAGTGCTACAGGAGATGACATCAACAATTTCCGAGACTACAGTAGCAGGCAATTAGGTATTTCTCATTTCAACCTTCTCACGCATCAGACTTTTCTTGGATCAAGTGTATGCCCTGTGCTGGGTAACCAAATACCAGGGGAAAACGATTACACAAATTCATACAGTCAGTCAACAGAACAACATTCTGAGTGGGATCAGAAGTAGAATGTAAAATAGATTTTTTATTTTTTTTTCTTCTCTACTTGCAATATAATTGAATATATATATATATATATATGACTTTTTGTAAGATTTTGTTTTTTGTTTCTTATACAAAGTAAAATAACCTTTTTATTATATATTGAGGGGAGAATCCCCCTTTCTCTGCCTCCTTTTTGGAATGTTTGTCATGTACATTACACACCAAGTAAATAAATTTTTTATGTAAATGAATTGAAAGAATTGTATTTTAACTTAAGTGTTGCTTCCTTTTCTCATCCGCTTTTAAAAAAAATTTTAAATTTTTATTTTTTGCTTTATTGCGAAAGTAAAATACATTTATGAAAAAATAAACTGAAATAAAATGGAAGGCTCCAACCATGAATGTACGTATTATAGTTATAAAACATCAGGGGAGATTTATAAATTGTATCATAGGATACATCAATTTGAAACTGAAAATTTTATCGAAATGGCAACACATGGGCGTCCCATGGGTATGTCTCTTTTTCTAGACAGTTTGCCAATTATGGCACCTACCTCAATAATCTTTAAAACCCATAATCAATTTCCCGCAGCCATATAATTTCCGTGCTATTTTTGATGATCTAACCTTATTTACATTGTTAACTTCATGTCCCTATAAAGCATGGAACCCCATTTATATAGATATACACAGATATCGATCAGCCATAACATTAAAGCCACCTGCCTAATAATAGGTCCCCCTTGTGCCACTAAAACCGCTCTGACCCATAGAGGCATGGACTCCGCAAGACTTCTGATGGTGTCCTGTGGTGTTTATCTCAAGAGATCAGCAGCACAACCAATTTTGTTTCACAGAGGAGAAAAATAGGCAAATTCCCAAAGCGGCGAGGTGCACGCAGCAAAAACGTCCCATGTCCACAGAGACAACTTGTAACCAGTATAAATAGAAGGAAATGTAGCACTCAGGATTTCCAAAAGTGAAAGTGTTTTTTTTTATTCACCAAGCTTAAAAACTTGCAACGTTTCAATCCATGTTGGGTCTTTATCAAGCATAATTACGTTGATTCAATGCACACTTTATATAGCGCATAATCAGTGACATCACTCCCGATATGAATTTACACATATATTGAACACAAATATGTTCAATATATTTTCACATGTATAAGTAGAAAATACACAATAAAACCGATCAATATCCCACATAATTTCTATACAATACAGAGTGTTCAAATATGTAAGGATCGCCATGGAATACAGTTACAAAGCAGCAAAAAACAACCTCTACGATCTATAGCGCTAAGAGCTCCTCACTGCGCGTGCCGGGCCCTATTCAATCCTGCACATCCGGCGTCTCATTTCCCAGGGCAGCAGATCGCAGTATACAGGAAGCTGCGCATGCGCGTCTAAAATTACATTGCGCGTGCGTTCCCTATTCAGGGTAGTGGATCACTATATAACCTCTTACTCTCGCCCACAACTATGAGACCACTAGCATATCTTCAATAGTGTGAAATAGTCGTTACCCAAACAACTCCTACATATTCGATAAGCTAAAAATAGCATTATAAAATTTTGACCTCATAAGAACACTACCTCATCTAAAATACTGAGGCTGATCTAACCTATTCTATTTATACTGGTCCTGTGGTATTTGCCACCAAGCCTTTAGCAGCATATCCGTTTTAACCTCTTAAGCTGGCCATACACCTTAGAAGTCTGACAGCTGAACCCGGCAATATGGGGGCGGGACCGGCCACCCATCTAATGTGTATGGCGGCGTCCTGACTGTACTTTCTGACATCTGCAGACTGTTGAATTTCAACATGCCCGATCCTTTTATTTAACAGATAAGCCACTGCCAGAGTAGTCTGTTTGGCAGCATCTTTCTCCCTTCTTATTGAAAACACAAGCACATTTGGCCAAGTGATCACTCTGTCAACATCTATCTAAAGTGTATGGCCAGCTTCAGCGACATCTGCTGTTCATGTACAGCGGATGTGCGCTACCCAAATATGACTCAAGAGCTGAGCCCACGACTGGTACTGGCTGTTTCAAAAAGCTGACACCCGCCTGCAAAGGCTGGGATCAGAGAACTTGTTTTACCCCTCAGACTCAGCGTTCCGTGGCATCTGATCGGTAAGACAGAGAGAGAGAGAGAGAGAGAGAGAGAGAGGGGGCTTCCACTTTGTCCCCCCAATGCAATCCCCCTCTCACGACAAAATTACAGAATGCCGATTTGGCCTCCATTGCTGCTGTAGGACTATTGAAAGCCTCCAGGTGTGCCATCAGTGCTCTATTAAGCCTTGCCCGAGACTTGGCTTATTAGTAGAGCACAGACAAAGGCAATACATATGTATCGCATGTTAAAGTCCCCTGTACTAAAAATTTCAAAAATGTTTAAGAAAAATTTTCAAATATAAAAAAAACGTTATTACGTATTACGTTACTTTAATCGGTTGGGTGAATGCCTTAGAAAAAAAAAATCACTGCCAGAATGATCGAAAAATCGTATGTACCTCTAAATAGTAATAACTACAAATCGCCCTGAAAAAAATCAAGCCCTCTCAATTGAAGAAAAAAATAAATGTAAGCGTCTCAGAATATGGCGAGACAAAACAAATAAAAAATTTTTTTGTAACCAAGTGTTCAACAACTACACCCAGAAGAGAAGGTGAACCAGCGAGGTCCAGGAGAACCAGACATGCTGTTTTTCCCATATGGGATTGTGTAAGTACTAACTCTCTTTATCGGGCAAATTGTATAAACTACTACACAATCAGGCGCTGGTCTTTCCCCCTTTTTTTGTGTTAAACAATACAACTGGTCCTGCAAAAAACAAGCCCTCATATGGCTTTGCCGACGGAAAAATAAGTTATGACCCTTGAAATGCAACGATGGAAAAAGTAAGAATCAGAAAGTACTCTTACAGAACAAATAGACTCCTGGTGCTGACTTGCTTGTTCAGGTAGGCAACCACTACAAAATTGTTAGCCTTGATCCTGACTGCGTGATCCTGAAAGAGTCCAATGGGAGTGCCAGGAAGATCGCCTTCAATTCCAGAAGGTTGTCGACAGAGGAGTCCTCCTTACAGAACAAAGTGCCCTGGACAGTGCAGACCTTGGTGGAGAGCCAGAAGGTGTGGCAAATTGGAAATGTCGAGGACCTATTGCGAAATGAAGGGAGTGCCGATGGGACCTTGAGAGAGCAATCAAGAGGTATGAATCGGGTATTTCCATGGACAAGAGGATCTTTGCTTTTACTGACGATGCGACCACCAACTGAAGAGGTTCCGTGCCAAACCTCGGAGCGCGAACAAAGCGGTTCAACTTTAGGTCTGCGATTTGGACAGACTGATCCGTTTTTTGTTTTTTTTGGGGTACTGGAAAGAGATACGAGCAGAAACCCTGAAAATGTTCTGACTGAGGAACTGGGACGATAAACTTCTACAGGAGAAAGGAACAAGAATCCTAGGAAATAAAAAATACAGAAGCAGCTGCTTGAGGTGGAGTTGGCAGACGAGGAAAACACTATCTTGTAACCTGTAGACACCAACTCCAGAAGCAAAGCGTCATACACATAAGCGGGACATGTCTCCCTGAAGGAAGTAGTCATCACCCTGCTCAGTCACCAGTGGGGAGACCTTCAGGCCGAAGATGACTTGGCCTTGGCACGCTGTTGCCAATAAGGGCTGGGCTTGAATGATGGACCTCTGCCTTTGTTTGGGCGATCAGTACTCTTGTCCGGTCTCTGGAAAAAGAACAACCTCTTTGAGGAGGAGTGAAACCTCTAAGAATGGAGAGAAGAAAGGCTAAGGATTTAGGCCAAAAAGAACGCAAGATGGCAGTCAATGCATGGGTATTGAAGCAGGCTGATTTCAAGGGAAGCCTCAAATAGAAAGTTTGAAGCGTGAATCACCTGAAATGCGAGAACGTTTTCTGGGATAGTGCAGTGCAACTGTTACTCCAAACTGAACAACTCTGCCAGAAGGATGCAAATTCCAGAACCTGCTGCCACGAATGAAGACTTGGTCTAGAAATCCAACTTCTTTTCAAGAGGGTCACTGAGTGATACCGCATCAGACAGTGGAATGGTGGTGCTCTTACAGAGCCATCAGATAGCCAAAAGATGAAATAGCAGGAGAAATATACAATTTAGAGATCAAGTAGTTCTGAAAATGAGTATTGATGGGCTTTGAAGCAGCTAAACGCCGGTCAGGATGCTTTTTGTTTTTTTGCATAAAATCTCTTTAAACTCCCTGTTTGGAAAGCATAGCCTTTGGCCCCAGGGGTGCTGTAAAGGTGTGCCTTCCTAGGAAGGGATGATGATAACCTTTTATATGAAAGATGTCCCTGACAGCATGTACCAATGTCTGTATGGCAGCTGTCTCACGAATACTGCTCTGATTCTGAATTTGAATCGGAAGATACATTGGAGGAGGGCGACTGATCCTGATTGGAAGCAGAGTTATCAACAGAATGAACAGGGGACCCCTGGAGAGAACCTGAAGAGGAGCCGGACTTGTCTCCGGTCCTGCTGCGCCTATTAAGTGATCTACCATGAAACGTAGACTGTGTATTAGCATGGAGTATGGCCGCTATCTGGGAAGGCAAGCGCTCCGAAGACTCAAACTTGATTTGGGGGAGTCTTGGAATGTCCCCCAAGGTCTAAGCAAAGGACTTCGCCCATTCATGTGTCATATACTGGAGTGCCCCCTCCATCCTGGGGGGGGTCCTGGATTGCAGTCACTGGGCAGAATGCGGTAAGCTGGCCGCATGAAAATATATTAGAGAGAACTCATCACAGGAGCCCACACTAAAGAAGACTGCCCTCCGGATCCGCCCCCTCAGCCGCTAGCACAAGTGGTCGAGAAACAAGGTGGGCGAGGAAACTGGGTAGTGTTTGCGGCCTATTCCTCCGGGGGCTAAACTAGTGAGGCCTCGTCGCTAGAACATGGAGGGCTGCAGCGTTCACCTCCCAAGCGAAAAAAAGACCAGGAGGAACCGGAGTAGCAGCACCGCTGACTGCCCTGAGCACTGCTTCCTACCAGGACCATGTATTCTACCCCCCAGGGAAGCTAGTAGGCTCCTTAGGATAGGTGTCGGGAGTGGGCGGCCTACTTGTCTAAATTTAGTCCAGTCTTTTCCAGAGAGGTCTCACCAGCGGAGTGCAGTAGACGGCTACCAGCAACAGAATGGGGTATCGAGTAGCCTGGGCCAGGAAAAGAAAAGCCTTGCCTGGCAGGGGAATACTCATCTGCCCCAGAATAGTAGGCCGGGGGGGGGGGGGGGGGGGAATTCATCATACTTCACCCGCTTGCATCTTCAGGGGGTGCGCGGGGTCACCTCTTCAGTAATCTCGCACAAATAGTATGGTTACTGGCATTCTCGTCTGGATGCAAAGATTTAGGATAGGTGACCAGTGGTGAGAAATTCAGTGCAGAGAACTGCCTGATTTTCCAACACCTGTAGGGGGGCTGGAGATGAGGCTAACAAACCAACTGCAGATAGTGAGAGAAAAGAAAACACACGAAAATAAAAAATACCAGACCTAGTTATAAGGTCATGTCTGCCTCCTACAGACACTAGGCTAAAACTGGTTTAGCCAGTGTCTGTGGGAAGGGTATGGCCTGTCTCTACGGGGCCAAGACTTTTCCTACCTAGTGTCAGCCTCCTAGTGGCAAGGACCTATACCCATGGTGCTGGGTCTCCCAATAATATAAACGAGAAAGTGGGGGTTCCTCTGTTCAGATCCTCATTTCTTGGCCAGGGTGTAGCGGTCACAAAGAGCACTTCTCGCTCTGGAGAACCTGACCTGTCCTGCATTACACAGACAACCCATTGATTTGAATGGGCACTGTGTAATATTTAACCCCTTAGTGACCACTAATACGTGTTTTAACGTGATTCACTACTGGGCTTTAGGCTAGGCTGACGCCTTTTCACGTCAGCCTAGTCTAAGTCCTGCACGGGTCTCCCGTGCAGGCAGGAGACGGGGCTCTGCTGTCTGATGACAGCTGAGCTCCTGCTCCAACGCCCGCGATCGAAGTTTACTTCGATCGCGGCCGTTTAACCCGTTAAATGCCGCCGTCAATAGCGACCGCGGCATTTAACTTTGTTTACAGAGGGAGTGCGCTCCCTCTGTCACCCATCGGCGGCCCGCGAATGAAATCGCGGGTCTCCGATGGGGTGTCATGGCAGCCGGGGGACTGATAAAAGCCCCCAGGTCTGCCCTGGACATATGCCTGTTAGGACGCGCCGGAGGCACGTCCTAACAGATTGCCTGTCAGATTTACACTGACAGGCAATAATGCTCTGGTATACGAAGTATACCAGAGCATTATAGCAGCGATCGGAACATCGCACAGTAAAGTCCCCTAGTGGGACTAATAAAATCAGTCATCAAAGTGAAATAAAGATTATTAATAAAAAGTACAGTAAAAAAATAAATCCATTTTTTTCCATAAAAAGTGGTTTTATTTAGTAAAAGTATAAAAAAAAAAAAAAAGTACACATATGTGGTATCGCCGTGACCGTAATGACTCCATTAATAAAGTTAATATGTAATTTAAACCGCAAAGTGAACACCGTAAAAAAAAAGCCAAAAACTATGGCGAAATTGCAATTTTTTTCCATTGCCCCCCAAAAAAGTCATAATAAAAATGAATCAATAAGTCCCATGTACCCCAAAACAGTACCATTCAAAACTACGTCTTGTCCCGCAGAAAACAAGCCCAAAAAATCACTACATTGATGGAAAAATAAAAAAATTACGGCTCTTGGAAAGCGACGATGCAAAAACAAATAATTTTAGTTCAAAAGTGTTTTTATTGTGCAAAAGTCGTAAAACATAAAAAAACCTCCACATATGTGGTATCGCCGTAATCGTACCGACCCATAGAATAAAGGTCACATGTTAATTACGTCGCACAGTGAACGGCGTCAATTTAAAAACGCATAGAACAATGGCCGAATTTCAGTTTTTTTTTATAATCCCCCCCAAAAAGGTTAATAAAAGTTAATATAAAAATTATATGTACCCAAAAATGGTGCCATTTAAAAAGCACAACTAATCCCGCAAAAAACAAGTCCTCATACAGCTATGTAGACGAAAAAATAAAAACGTTATAGCTCTTTGAATGCGACTATAGAAAAACGAATAAAATAGCTTGGTCATTAAGGCCTAAAATGGGCTGGTCACTAAGGGGTTAATATACCCTGTGGTAGCGCTGCAGGGAAATTAAACACTTGTTGCCAGGTTTGCCAACCGATAACAAATAATCACGGGCCCAGCATAGGGGACAGTTTATTGTCTAAGGAAGATGTTGTCTGCTTTGGGCAACCCCTAATTGTTAACAGGTTCAAGTCCTGGAAGTTGTGAAGTTGGGCCTCCATGGATCGGACTTGTTTTTCTAGCACTTCCCACAGTGCACAATATGTTTTGAGATCTGAATAATTTGAAGGCCAAAACCTTGAATTCTGTCATGTTTCTCAAACTGTTCCTGAACAATTTCTACAGTGTGGCAGGGGAGCAGTATCATGCTGAAAGAGACAACTGCCATTAGACAATACCAGTTGCCGTGAAGGGTCTGTAATGATTAGTTAGGTGGTAACATTCACATAAATTCCAGGAAGAAGGTTTTTCAGTAGAACATCATTGCCTCCAACGGCTTGCCTTCTTCCCATAGTGCATCTTGATGCCATCTCTTCCACCCACAAATAAATCACAACTGGCTTTCCACATGATGTAAGTGAAAATGTGATTTATCAAACCAAGACCCCTTCTTTCATTGCTCTATAGTCAAGTACTAATGCTCACATTCCCATTGTAGGTGCTTTTGGTAATACATTGGTGTCAGAACCATGCTGACCCCTGTCCATCATAGCCAGTATTAACATTTTCAGAAATTTGTGCTACAATACTTCTTCTGTGGGGTCGGACCAGACCGGCTAGCCTTAAGAAAATGTTTTTCACTTTACCTTTCAGTGGTTTTAATACTATGGCTGGTGTGTGTGTATAGATTATTCTCATTCTTTCTCGCTCTCTTTAGAAAAAGGTTTTTTATTGTTTGTTTTTACAACTATGGAGCTGCTTGTCCTCCTCTGGGAATTTTGTGTTACTCTGGCTGGCAACACTATTTTGTGTCTTGCTCTAAATTTTAAAAGTTTGCATGCTTAGGGCTTACTGGCTGGCATTGCTATAGGGGGCACTAATATGGATACATACTGGGGATTCTGAAACTGAGTATTTTATGGGGGCATGGTAATATTGGCATTCTGTTTAGCACAATAGCTTCTACCTACTGTCATGACATGATTGCTGACCGTGCCCCTAGTGTCAGTTACACAATGGACTGTTTTGGGTTTTTTTTTTTCATTTATTTTTCGAATTTCTTTGACAATGTTCCAAAAATAAAAAAATTCTCATAAAAATTTGTCATTATTTTATGCTTTTTTATTTTTGCCAATAGGTCAGAAAGCATAGAGCATCTGGTAAGGACAGAAACGACCCCAAGTATATAACTATTCTCACTGGCAGCTATTTTGTTCAGCTTTTGAGATTTAAAGAAAAAAAAAAAATTATGTAAATCGAAAAATGTGAACATTTAGGCTTAGGGCTCCACAACGTCACTAAACGCCACATAATTGTTTTCTGATGGAGCGAAAGTCCCAATTCGATGTTCACATCGCAGAGAAACACAGGAGTCGCCGCATGGTCAGCCCGAAAGGTTACTACAAGACCGGGTGGGTAATGAACTCATTGTCCTTAAAGAGGCTCTGTCACCAGTTTATCACTTCCCTATCCCCTACCTAATCTAACGGGTCGTTTTAATGCTGATAACTCCTGTATGTTTTTGTAAATAAGTTTAAAAAAAAAAAGTTTGTTCTTTTTTTAGACTTGTGCTAATTTTGTTTTAATGGCCAAATGGGTGTTTTTATTTTCTTTTTAGCATGTGGGCATTGTATAGAAAACTATGACACTGATCAATCAGCGTCATACACTTCTCTTCTGCCCAGCGTGATTCACAGCCAGGGCCACCATCAGGAATTTCTGGGCCTCATACAGCCAAGGACACTGGGCCACCTCCATTACCGAGCGTTGGGCAACAGAAAGTGGTGTGCGCACGTTTGTACGTTATGCGTGTTAACTGATTTTCGTGCTGATGTCAATTACAGTGAATGAACCCAGGGGTCAGACAGTGACCATTTATTGCCCTGGGTTTTTTTCAGTTCAGCCAAAATGTATCCCACTGTATGGTATACATCGCCTGGGTAGAAACCTGAAGTCACTGTCCATAAATGGGGACTCCGTCACTGTTCCTGATGTCCATGTATGGACAGTAATGTCCGGAGCTTCCCCATGGCCAAAGTCCAAGGGCAGAGTGATTGCGATGCTCTGCCTGGGGACTCTGGTGTGGGGAAGCTCCTGACCTTGCTGTCCAAAAAGTGTTGTCAGGAGCGGTATATGTTTTTGCGGGATCTCTCAGGATGGAATATCACAGCCTACTACGCTATTACATCCTTCAAAAAAAGGTAAACCCCATTCACATGAGTTATATTGTACTTTGTAGTGAATTTTTAGTGCGCAATCCGCACTGAAAATATGTGAGGTTTAGCCATGTGCCAATTTAAAAGCAAAATGTTCTTCTATTACTCTTGCAACCTACATGTATTTGGTCTTGTTTTTTTTTTATTTTTTGGAATGTTATCTATCTCATATATTGATATATATTATAGTTTTAGGCTGGGACTTCACGGCGACTTCAGCTGCAACACAGGTCGCACGGCCAAAGATCACTATGTTCCGTAGCCTACATAGCAAGTAATGACAGTGAGTGTCGTCGCAGGCATTTTACTTGCAATATAGGCTACTAGACACAGTGATTTGTAGCCAAAGTCGTTGTGTAGCCCCAGCCTAGAACTATGAGATGGATGCGAGATGTGAGATAGACGGATGGATAGATAGATGAGCAGCTGCTGAGGAGGATGATGAGGATGATGATGATCACCGTCCTGGCGCGGCCGGAGGCGATGCCTGGTCTGTCTGCCGGCGCGCTGATGCAGGACCTGCGGGAGTAAGTGATGTCACAGCGTGATCTCTCGATTCTAGCTGTGAATCACGCTGGGCTGGACTGAAAAGAAGTATATGACGCTGATTGGTCAGTGTCATACAGTTTTCTATACCACGCCTACATGGTAAAAAGAAAACGCCCATTTGGCCATTAAGACAAAATTAGCATAAGTCTAAAAAAGAAAGTAACTTTGGAAATAACTTTTTTCTTAAAAAGCGACTATTCGATTAGGTAGGAGATAGGGAAGTGATAAACGGGTGACAGCCTCTTTAAGTTTGAGTGCTTTCTCCCTGAAAACAGTGTGGAATATAACATATCTGTGATGTTGTTGGAGGTTCAGTGCTTTATACTTTACCCAGATTTATAGACCACATTAGGATTTTTATAGCTTTCCTATAGATGGTAGGAACCAAAAATCGAGAACACATGAAAATGTAAGTATTCTTATAAATACATTTTGTTTCTTGGGGTGTGGGGTAATCTTTTAATACTGCTTTCTAATATGTATCATTGGGGGACACAGAAAACCATGAGGTATAGGCTGCTGCCACTACAAAACAATACACTAAGAAAAAAAAATATATATATTTTTTTTTATCTGCTTAGTCCGGAGCCAGAGACAGATCTGGTTCAACAGATCAGTTCTAATTAACTCCTTTCCGACCGCCCCCCATCTTTTGACATCAGGTGGTGCAGGTCCCCAGCCTACGACGTCTTTTGGCGTTGCTGTAGTTAAGGCTAATGAGCGCTCATCTTCTAAGCAGGAGCTGTAACTAACAGCTCCTGATCTCAGAGCAGCCTCCTGAACACAACTGGGGTCAGAAAAATTTCAACCCCAGCTGTTTAACCCTTTGATTGCCGCGGTCCGTGACCGCAGCATGATCCAAGGGAATTCCCCTCTTTCTTTTTTTCCATCTTTAAAAATGTTCAATAAAAATTTAAAGAAGAAATATACATCAATACAGAAGGACAACCGTAAACAAAAACAGTCGACCTCCAACATAGGAGGAAAACCAATAATCCGGAAAGGACAGGATTAGAAAGCAAGAAAAGGAGGGATGGGGAAAAAGATCCATAGAGACATCTCATACACATTAATCAATAAAGGTCTGAGTCAGGAGGCCTGTACAGTAGGATTCTTCGGAAGGGGAAGTAAAGTATTTATAGCGTAGGCCACCAAAACACTACAAAGAGAAGTGCTCCCAAATATATGTTGCTCAATTGAAGGCCAAGCTGAAGCTAAAGTGGGGGATAGCCAAGCTCCTCTACTACAGTGTACCATAAGAACAGAAGCTGCTATACTGGGTTTCTTACTTCCCCATATAAAGGACCGAAGTTGAGTTTGAAATTTTATAAGTAACTGAGAGGGAATAGGAACAGTTAGCATGCGAAGAAAATATAAGATGTTTATTCACCCGAAAATATTGTAACATACATTACGTCCCAGCCATGATGGTTCATGTTTGGAGATACCCTGAATCTTATAAGGGTTGACAGGAGGGGCAGAAGGTTAAGTTTAGGGAGCTTGGAGATAGGGAAAGGGAATTCGGTCTGTATGCTTCTCTTCAAAGCATACCCAACATTCAAACCCAATATCTGAGACTTCTAAATGCCTCTAAGAAACCTGACCAAAACTAGAAATAACAGTCACTTCTCTCAGGGATGACAAAGGGTCGGGAAGTGTCAATATAACATCATCAGCAAACAAACCCAGCTTATGTTGCTGAAACCCAACTGGAATACCTTTAATATGCATGTTTGACCTTCTAGATTCTGCAAGAGGTTCCATTACCAATGTAAACAACAGAGGTGAAAGTGGGCACCCCTGGCGAGTCCCATTAGAAATGGGGTAGAAAGAGTGCCATTCGTAAGAACCCTAGCTGAAGGACATGTATACAAAGCCTGTATAGCCTGTAGAATGTTTGCTGCAAACCCAAGTTTACTCAAAGTGGAAAAGGCAAATCCCCAATGAATCCTGTGGAACGCCTTCTCTGCATCCAGTGTAAGGAAGAGAGAAGGCGTCCCACCCTGTCCAAAAGATTGATAATCTGGGGCCTGTCTCACCTTGGTGAAACCAACCTGGCCAGAATGTACTATTGTAGGAAGAATATGTTTCAAACGGGAAGCCAAAAGTTTGGCGTATAATTTCGTGTCAGATCTATATAGTATTCATTGGAGAACCCGTCAGGACCTTTGGGCTTTATCGGATTTAGACAATCCAACAATTTTGGAGACTTCAAGTGGAGTAATATGGACATTCAAGATTTCCAATTGATCCGCAGAAAGAGATGGAAGATCTATGGATCCCAAAAAACTGTTTATATCATGTTTAAGGGGTGGGGAGTGGAATTGTCGTTGGTCAAATTATACAATTTAGAGTAAAAGGAGCTAAATTGATCCGCAATATCTTTAGGGTTAGTAAGTTTTGCCCCAGTATCCCGTGAAATTAATTGTGGTATTTTCGACTTCAGCTGGTGAAGCTTAATTCTGGATGCCATCAACCTACTCGCTTTATTATACGAAGTATACTAGGTCATACGTAGGGAAGTGATCTTCCTATCGTAATCATCCAGAAGACCCCTCAATTTACGCCTTAAGGACATGAGCTCCTCATGAATATGTGGCTACTTATCGTGTTGCAATTGCACTTCTAAAAACCGCAGTTGTGTGAGGAGAATCTAAATCTGTATGTTCCTGCTTTTTATAACTGGCCCCTTGTTGAATCATTAAGCCCCTAATAACCTCCTTATGTGCGTTCCATAGAGTAAAGGGGTCAATATCTGAGGAACTATTTAATATAAAGTATTCCTTCAAATGCTCAACTATAACATCTCTATATTTGGGGATACTCATGAGAAAAGTATTATTACACCACGAAAAGAATGAGGGAAGGAGCTTGGGATAGAGAGATGAAAAGGTAAATGAGGGCATGATCCGACCAGGTTGTTTGTCCAATCTCAGATGATGCGATACACTGAAGGGACCCCCTATCCACCAAAAATAAATCTATTCTAAGTAAGGTTCTGTGTCTAGTGGAATAAAAGGTATACTCTTTAGAAGATGAATTTAAGCATCTAAAAGAATCATACAAATTCTCCCTATGAATCCAAGAGGCGAGATTAAGCAGAGATCTCCGGGCCTGGTTAGTAGTGTCCCAAGCGGCGTTCGGAATAATGTTGAAATCACTGCACATAATAATGTTACCTTTAGCAATCTTGCGCATGGTTTTGTTCAGAAAACGAATTTGTGAGGTATTTGGAGCGACTGAGTAGTCCCACCAAGACAAGGAATCTCTCTCCCCCCCCCCCCCTGTTTTTTCTGTCTATCGCCATACGAGGGCTTGTTTTTTCCAGGACAAGTTGTAGTTTTTCATGGCACCATTTATTGTACTGCATAATGTACTGAGAAGCTGAAAAAAATTTGTGGGGTGAAATGGGCAAAAAACAGCGATTACGTCATTTTGGGGGGTTTTGTTTTTACGGCGTCCATCAGGCGGTAAAAACGACATTCACCTTATTCTACAGGTTGATACGCTTACAGCGATACCAAATTTATATGTTTTGTTTTATGTTTTACCACTTTTAAAAAAAAAAAAAACATTTGCTAAATAAAAAAAAAACTTGTGTCGCCGTATTCTGAGAGCCATAACTTTTTTATTTTTCCATCAATTTAGCGATGTGAGGGCTTACGTTTTGCGGGGCGAGCTGTAGTTTTGGGGTATATGCGACTTTTTGATAATTTTCTATTTCATTTTTTGGAGCGCGAAGGTGACCAAAAAACAGCAATTTGCATGTTATATATATTTTACAGCATTCACCGACCGGGTTAAACAGCGCTATATTGTGATAGTTCAGACTTTTACAGACGCGCCGATACCAGTTATGTTAACTTATTTTTTTTAACATTGATTTAGGGGAAAAATGTGAAAAGGGTTTTTCTTGGAACTTTTAATACATTGTTTTTTGAACATAACAAAAAATCTAACTTTTTTTAACTTTTTTTTTTAATTAGTCCCCCTAGTAGACTTGAAGCAGCGAACGGTGGATCGCTTGCATGATATACTGCAATACTAATGTATTGCAGTATATCGTGATTCTGACAGTCTCCTTTTGAAGCCCTGCCGGTGTCTTTTTAGCGGTTGGGGGCACTTGGGAAGGGAAATGCTGTCCCGGAATCACCCTGCTGGCCTCACTTGAAGTTGTAGCCCTGCCATCCCCACCCTGGTTTCCGAAAATTATTTTTTTTTATTACTTTTTCCTGGTAGTTCAGGTAAGGTCCGTTGTTGCCTGCCTTCCGAAAAATAATAAAATAATTATAAAGTTCCATTTTCACCAGATGTATTGCCAATTTCTTGTACCAGACCCTTGACTTCCTTACTGCGCTATAGGGCTGCAGCATTTGGTCGGCAAGGTTCACCCCTCCCATGTGCTTATTATGTTGCTGTATACAGAGGGGTTTAGAAATGGTGACATTCCTCCCACGCACAGGAACAGAGCTGCTTTCATCTGCATGAATTGATGTTAAGATAAAGACATCTTTTTTGTTTCGGTATTTAACCACCATTACATTTTCTTTACAAAGGATTTTCTTTTCACCACGTTTTAATTTTACATTTACCAGGGTCTTTGGAAGGCCTTTTTGGGGTCTGTCTAATTGTGCCACAGGCTACAGTTTTTCTGGCCAATAGACATTGGAACAAGGGCACACTCGTATAAAAATTATCTATAAACAAGTGGTGACCCTTGTCCAACAGCGGGTGAATTAGATCCCACACAATTCTGCCGCTTACATTGAGCATGGCTGGGCATTCTGGGGGGGTTGATCTGGGTGTCCTTTCCCTCGTATACCCTCAAACGATGGGTAAAACCAGTGCTGCTCTCACAAATTTTATATACCTTCATGGCATATTTGGCCCTCTTGGTGGGTATATACTGCCGAAATTTTAGCCTCAGGGGTATATGCCTCTGCAAATGTAAAATTGAAATGCTCTATAAGAGGCCTAATTTTAAATAGCCGATCATGGCTGGGGTCACTTGCTGGGGGGCATTGTGCATTGTCGTCGTAATGGATAAATCTCATTATGGCCTCAAAACGATTGCGCGTCATCACTGCACGATATAGGGGTGTATCGTACACGACATCCGTCAACCAGTACGATCTTATAGTCGGCTTTTTTTTACAAGGCCCATGTTCAATAGTAGTCCCTAATATTGAAGCGTTTTTGCTTTGTCAACTGGCTCCCAGTTGTTTTCCCTGGCATAAAATGAATCGGGGTGAGTTAAAATAAAATTGTTGGCATATAAATTTGTTTGAGTTAGTATTAGATTAATTAAATCTTCTGAAAAGAAGATTTTAAAAAAATCTCCATCGCTAAATCCTGTAGTGTTTGATGTTAATTCCTGTGGCAGGTATGAAATCAGGAATTTGGGGAATAAATGTGGCGGCGGACTGCCAATCGGGGTCACTAACACTCGGCTGACTTTCACTAGGCCTGCTCCGCTGTGCTTGGGGCTCATCACTGTCGCTACTAGATGATGAGGATGATAATAAAAACTGCTCCTCACTTTTCGCTTGCAGTGTCTATCAGAGCACATCATCGCATACGCCTCCTCTGCTATAAACATCCGGTGAGCCATTATTTTTAGATCAAAATATATATATATATATATATATATATATATATATATATATACACACATACATACATACACACACATACATACATACACACACACAACCGTTCAAAAGTTTGGGGTCACCCAGACAATTTTGTGTTTTCCATGAAAACTCACACTTCTATTTATCAAGTGAGTTGCAAAGTGATTAGAAAATATAGTCAAGACATTGACAAGGTTAGAAATAATGATTTTCTCCTTCAAACTTTGCTTTCGTCAAACAATGCTCCATTTGCAGCAATTCCAGCATTGCAGATCTTTGGCATTCTAGCTGTTAATTTGCTGAGGTAATCGGGAGAAATGTCACCCCATGCTTCCAGAAGCCCCTCCCACAAGTTGGATTGGCTTGATGGGCACTTCTTGCGTACCATACGGTCAAGCTGCTCCCACAACAGCTCTATGGGGTTTAGATCTGGTGACTGCGCTGGCCACTCCATTACAGATCGAATACCAGCTGCCTGCTTCTTCCCTAAATAGTTCTTGCATAATTTGGAGGTGTGCTTTGGGTCATTGTCCTGTTGTAGGATGAAATTGGCTCCAATCAAGCGCTGTCCACAGGGTATGGCGTTGTAAAATGGAGTGATAGCTTTCCTTATTCAAAATCCCTTTTACCTTGTACAAATCTCCCACTTTACCAGCACCAAAGCAACCCCAGACCATCACATTACCTCCAACATGCTTGACAGATGGCATCAGGCACTCTTCCAGCATCTTTTCAGTTGTTCTGCGTCTCACAAATGTTCTTCTGTGTAATCCAAACACCTCAAACTTCGATTTGTCTGTCCATAACACTTTTTTCCAATCTTCCTCTGTCCAATGTCTGTGTGCTTTTGCCCATATTAATCTTTTCCTTTTATTAGCCAGTCTCAGATATGGCTTTTTCTTTGCCACTCTGCCCTGAAGGCCAGCATCCCAGAGTCGCCTCTTCACTGTAGACGTTGACACTGGCGTTTGGCGGGTACTATTTAATGAAGCTGCCAGTTGAGGACCTGTGAGGCGTCTATTTCTCAAACTAGAGACTCTAATGTACTTGTCTTGTTGCTCAGTTGTGCAGCGGGGCCTCCCACTTCTCTTTCTACCCTGGTTAGAGCCTGTTTGTGCTGTTCTCTGAAGGGAGTAGTACACACCGTTGTAGGAAATCTTCAGTTTCTTGGCAATTTCTCGCATGGAATAGCCTTCATTTCTAAGAACAAGAATAGACTGTCCCGTTTCACATGAAAGCTCTCTTTTTCTAGCCAATTTGAGAGTTTAATCGAACCCACAAATGTAATGCTCCAGATTCTCAACTAGCTCAAAGGAAGGTCAGTTTTATAGCTCCTCTAAACAGCAAAACTGTTTACAGCGGTGCTAACATAATTGCACAAGGGTTTTAAAGTGTTTTCTAATCATCCATTAGCCTTCTAACACAGTTAGCAAACACAATGTACCATTAGAACACTGGAGTGATGGTTGCTGGAAATGGGCCTCTATACACCTATGTAGATATTGCATTAAAAACCAGACGTTTGCAGCTAGAATAGTCATTTACCACATTAACAATGTATAGAGTAAAAACTGTGCTTTTCTTTCAAAAATAAGGAAATTTCTAAGTGACCCTAAACTTTTGAACGGTAGTGTGTGTGTGTGTGTGTGTATATATATATATATAATTTATATTTAACACGCACTAGGTAATGTGTAACGATAAACTATGTACCTTACTAACCCTACACCTAACGCTAATTAACGCCCAATCCCTAACACTACCTATAACACGAAACATTTTTTCTTTATACAAGACCCTAAAACACACCTAATTAGCCCTACACCTAACGCAAATTAACGCCAAATCCCTAACGCTACCTATAACACTAAACAATTACAAAAAAAAATTAGTTTTTTTTTGTTTTTTCTTTATAACAAAAATAAAACTACGCTAACTAACGTCCTACACCTGGCGCTACCTAATGCTACCTGAACGATAAATTATATATCTTTTTACAATTTTTTTTTATAAAACAAAAAGGAAAAAATTTAACGGGTGGATAAGGGGAATGGTGGGGGTCACAGGGACATTGGGGAGGCTAAATTTCTGTTTTTTTAACTTTTGGACGATGACAGGAGGATCAAGCAGCGCAGCTCTGATCTCCTCAACACCACTGACAGGACTGAGGAGATCAGAGCCGAACACCGGCTTTTTCACCTACCCCACTACGTCTCGTACTAGGATTGGTCAGTAACTGACCAATCATAGCGATCGTGGCGCCAGGACGTCACAAACACAGAAAAATTTAGCTGGTTATTAAGGGGTTAAAGTGTTCTGTTTTTAGCCCTTTGTTTATCCAAACCTGCAAAAAAGAAAAATAGGGTGGGCCTGCCAGTCCCTCAGCACTCTGTGCGACTTCCCCCACAGCAAATCAAGAAGAGTCTCCCCTTGTTTGACAATGGTCGGTAGAATGGAACAGACCAGTCCAGCTGCTCTGTTGCCCATTTTAGGAGAGGACATTCTGCATTTGCACCTAAATGCTCGTCTCTCCGAGCGTAGCACACTACAGTGAGGTCACCGAGACCGGCTCCTAAAAGAATACCACAGGGAGTGAGAATATCTTTCTTTCCCCATTTGCCGTTCCCCACTTCATTTTTTTTTTCTCCTCAGACGACAAAAGTGGCTTCCTAGACGGTGGTCTGGGCCCTTAGATGACCAACCCCCTTTGCCCCCTCCGGCTGGCTTAAGGATACTGGGCAGAATGGTTGCTGCCATGAGTAGAATTTCCTCTCTCAGTTCTATTTTATGCCTCTTCTGCCAGCTATTCACTCTAGTGGAGCTGGTCCTCTCCCCCTCACTTTTCATTGCGACTCAGCACAGTTAGCCAATTTGTAGTGGTTTCACTCACCCCTGATCCTTCCGGGTTGTTCCTTCCTTTTAAGTTCACTGGCTCAGTCCATCCTTGGATGCCATCATTCTAGGCCAAGGAGGGGGGGATGAAATTTTTCTTTTTCTCCCGCACAAACTGTGGCGATTGGAAGCCCTTCTGCCCCCTAATGTTCTGGAACTCAAGTGATCTCATTCAGACGGACTATACTGTAGCCGTGGCATACGCTATACACCCGAACAGCACACGTGCCTAGACAGTCATGACTGCAGTGACTTAAATACTCCCCTGGGCAGAACTCTTTGCTTCAGGAATATGTGCTGTCCACTTTCCCTGCCTCAGTCTAGAACTGGAACCCAGGGTGCAGACTAGTTGAGCGTTCGAGTAACCGTGAGGTTGATATCCCAGGTGCCCCGTTTTTACACAAGGTTTGACTATAGTTTGTCGTCTGGACCCACGACCCTATGGCAGTCACGATGGGCACTCGTAACTCCATATGATGCATTTTCACTACCCTGATCCCCTCCCCCCCTAGGCAGAAGTCATTCCCGTCCTTTTAGTGGCCCAGCTGCTTCTAGCATATGGAAGTTCAACCTAGTGGTAGATGCTCCGTGGCTCATTTTCAGCTCTTCTTGAGCTGCTCTCTCTGCGTAAAGTTAGGTGGATGAGGGATCAGATGGTCTTCGGCCCATGTCAGTGATACCATGATCTAGATTATGTATCCGGCTTCTCGTAATTACTTTCTGTGACGGAAAGGCCTACGTCAATGATGCGGAGACAGCCTGATCTCCTCCATGGTCTTTCGCTACTTCCCTCCCTTTCTGCAGTCCGATTTAGATATGGGCATAGTCCTTGTCCACTAATGGGTGTGGTACTTTTTCTACACCGTTTCTAAGCCATCTATTTGGTGGGTGGTGGGTGGAGCAGTTTCACCATGCAGTTTGTGAGGTGAAGACATATATATAAAAAAAAAATCTGTTTTAAAGTAAATATTACAAAAATATTTTTTTATTAAAAACATTCTATAAAAATGCTAAACACTAAGAAGTTTGATAAATACACAAAACAGCAGCAAACACATTAATTCACATTGATCATGTTACAGTGCATCTAGTTAACAAAATAATGATAGTCACACACAGTCCTAGGTTCTATCACACAACTGGACAGAAGTCTGTTCTTTCATCTTAAACATCTGGAATCAACCCAGTCTCCAGTTCCCTTTGTTTCTGAAGCAAGCCCTAAAAGAAATGGACAACAATTAGACGGCAGCATAACCACGACTAAGCAATGGCTGCTAATATACTACATTATCTGATAATGACTACAGTGCACATTTTTTTAAATATATACATGTGTAGTCACATTGCTTTATTAGGTTCACGCTTTATCTGCATATGTTGGCCACAAAGTTACTGTATTTTAAGGACTATACAACCAGGTTTTGACAATAGACGATAAGGAAACTTCATACTATTTATAACTCCACTGGTAGGCTTTTATTCCCTAGTTGTTGAAGGTAAAAGGAAGGGTTCACTGAACTATTGGCTATGGAAATTCACGAGACTACAATTAACGATCTTCCATACAGACATCACAGACGTCCGCAAGTAACGCTGGCACCAAATGCCAGAATCACGCACGGTTTTTAGCTTCATTTTTCTAGCTAAACAGAATACAAAAGAGGTATCAGTCTTTCCTTTTATACTTTTTTTTTTTGATCCACTCCTAGCTTTGGCACCAAAACATGCATGTGCGATTCCAGCCCTGACATTATCTATCTGCCAATCATGTTTATCATTCATATACTTGTTTTCACAATGTTGCTTATATTGTAACTTTGAGGGCCACACTGGGCACAGTACAAGTTTTCAGGGAGCAGGTGCCTGGTGTTTTAATAACCTCCCCAGGCTCCAGCAATGTATCGTACCTGTCACAAAGCTGAACACAATGTACGCATCACTTTCAGCTTCCCTTCTTGCCCTGCACTTGCGACACCGTTCATTGTCTGACAGAGGACCACCACATAGTTCCTTATAGGGGTTTTCCTGAGACATTTATGACATCCACAGGATATGTCAGATAGGTGCGGGTCCCACATCTGCATAAGCGGCTGCAGCAGGTGAATTCCAACCATGTTTTTAAAAAGGTTAAATGGTTGGGATTGATGAAAACAGCGTAGCTCGCTGAGATATACACAGTTTCTGTAAGTCCCATAGAACTGAATGGTAGTTATGGAAACATCGTAGCTCGCATGCTACGCTGCTTCCCTAACTGCCATTCACTACTATGAGAGTTACGGAAACAGCGTAGATTAACAAACTACGCGGTTTACCCAACTCCCGACCATATAACCAGGAAGTGGCTGAGAAGCAGCGAGAGCAGGTACAGCTAGTACAGGGATTAGGGGGCCCCGTTCTAGAAATAGGTGCAGGTCCCAGAGGTGGGACCTGCATCTATCAGACAATTATGACAAATGTCATAAAGGTCTCTCATGGGAAAACCCCTTTAAGCTGTGCGCTCTGCCTGACCATTAAGGAAGCGATCAGGAGGTCTGATAAGATGCAGGGACTTTTTACCAATATTTTATCTTGCTCTAATGTACGTCTTATAGTCTGTAAAATACGCTAGGTCCTTCCCATATTCAACTCCGGAAGTTCTATTTGCTGCTCACACATTCTGGCATTACTTAAGGTTCAGTCCCTTATGGAGAAGCCACGTGAATTCCACGCATACCCAAATTGGTGGAGTTTACTCCAGAATGAAGACCATACAAACCTTCCGTAATTCTGATAATCCCCTCAGTATGGCTTGCTGTCGGTCCTTATTTCTGACAACATTAGGATTCAGTAAAGGGTCTTTTGCACGATCAGAGCTGAATATTTGTCGAGATTCTTGGTCGTTTCCTAAAGAGAAGGGTATTTTGTTCAGAATTGATAATCCCTGTTTCTGTAGCAATAAAGAGTACTTTTTTTTTAAGGAAAAAATAGATTGCCTCCAATTTCCAGTGGGATTGGCGAACTGCTAATCTCATGAACATGTATCACCTTCCAATGACCGATGTCAGGATGAAAGAAGTATTGCGAATGTTGTATTTAATCATGCCTAATCCTGTTTTAGTGGGAGATAAAAGTACTTTAATTGTGCCTGGAAAAAATCAGCTCTGTTTTTTTGTTTTTTTTTTAAGTGGTTTTGCACCACACGCGTTTTTTTGCCACGACTTTGAGGCTTTTTTTTTTTGCTATCTCTTCAACAGAGAAATGGAAAGACCGCAAGCGTTTTTTACCCGAAATACGCGTAAAATAAAAATGCCTCAATGGTTTTTGAGGCGGAAAACGCCTCAAGATAGGACATGTTGCTTCTTTTTCGCGGTAAAAATAGGAATTAGACATACCTGTAATTGTATTTCCAGGAATCCATCATGACAGCACCACAGGAGGTTGCCCTATTGACCTCTGTAGGAACAGGAAGACACAGAGGTTAAAAGGCCCCTCCCACCACCCACTTGCCAGTGTTTTTCAATTACTACACCAGGATGGATGCAACCCTATTTTATTTCTAGGGATAATAACTGACATGTTAATTGCACAAATCAGAATTCAATCAGGGAGGGATGTAATGGTGCTGTCATGATGGATTCCTGGAAATACAATTACCGGTAGGTCTAATTGCTATTTTCCAGTACATCCCTCATGACAGCACTACAGGAGCAATACCAAATTATAATTCTCAGGGCGGGACTACGGATTGGAGGACTTTCCGTCCAAAACTTAAATCTGTATCGGACAGAACATCGAGCCTATAATGTTTGTAAAACGTATGATGGCTTGACCAAGTGGCAGCTCTGCAGATTTGGTCCATAGAGGCTTCTCTTCTTTCTGCCCAGGATGCCAAAACTGCCCTCGTTGAATGGGCTCTGATGCCTTGTGGGGCACATAGTCCTTGGGACTTGTAGGCTTCTTGTATGGTAGTTTTTACCCATCTCGCTAGAGAGCCTTTTGAGGCTTTCTTTCCTCTATTCTTTCCCCCAAACAGGACAAATAGATTGTTATCTTATCTCCAGGAGGAGGTTCTATCCAGATACTGAAGAATTGTTTGCCTGACATCCAGACAATGGAATTTTTATTCTTGTTGGTTTTTTGGATCTGGATAAAAGGAAGGTAGAATTATTTCTTGTTCTCGATGGAAAGCAGTAGATCGCTTTGGAATAAAGGAAGGATCCAGCTTTAGAATGATCTTATCCTCTTGTACTTTTAGGTACGGTTCTATGACCGACAGAGATTGGATTTCTCCAATCCTTCTTGCTGAAGTAATAGCGACTAAGAATGCAGCTTTTAGAGTTAAAAAATGCATACTAATAGTGTCGAGCGGCTCAAAGGGGGAATCACAAAGAGTCGTTAACACTACATTCAAATCCCAGGTAGGAACTGATTTCTTTAGGGAAGGTTTCAGTTTAGAGACTGCTTGAGTGAATCTTCTGATCCACCGATGTTCAGCCAGGGGAGTGTTAAAATTTTTTCCTAAGGCCGAAAGCTGTACTTTTAAGGTACTAGGACTAAGCCCTTTTTTGAATCCAGACTGTAAAAAATCTAGGATTTTCGCGATGTTGGGAGAAAAGGGATCTGGTCCTGGGTCTCCATACCAGGAACAGAATTTCTTCCAAATTTTTTGATAGATTTTTTAGGTAACTTCTTTATGACTTTATAAGATAGTTGAAATTACCTCATCTGACAGACCGTGGTTTCTCAAGATCTGCCTTTCAGGATCCAGGCTGACAACTTCAGAGTTTCTATTCCCTGAAAGAATAAGGGACCCTGGGAGAGAAGATTCTCCTTGACTGGGAGCATGATACGGTCTTCCAACGCTAGGTATTTTACGATTGGAAACCAACTTCTTTTTGGCCAATAGGGAAGAATAATGATGAGCTTTGTCAAATCTTCCTGGATTTTTCTTAATACCATTGGTATTCGAGGAAACGGAGGAAAGGCATAGGCCAGATCCATGTCCCAGGGTTGGGACAATGCATCTACTCCCAATGGGTTGTCTCTGAGATTTAGGGAGAAGAATGTCTCTACTTGGGAGTTTTTCTTGGTGGCAAACAGGTCTATTTGTGGATAACCCCATCTTCGGGTTAAGGACAGAAAGACTTCCCCGTTTAGGGACCATTCTCCAGGGACTCCCTTGTCTATGTTGTTTGTGCAGAGCCACCACAGGAGGGATGATTTCACGGTCTCGGAAATTTGAATTCAGGGAGTTCTGTTTTCGATCCCACTGGGACAAGATCAGATTCTGTAAGGGTCTGGAGTGAAATTGACTCCATGGAATAGATTGGATGCAAGACGTCATCATTCCCAACATCCGCATACATTCCCTTATGGAACAGGCGTCTTTCCCCCAAAATTTCGTTACTTCTGCGAGTAGGAGTATTTGTTTCTCTCTTAGGAGGAAGGAATGTTGAAGGGAGGAGTCTAGCAGTACTCCTAAGAAGACCTTCTGTTTTTGGGGAGGAAGACTTGACTTCTGAAAGTTGATTATCCATCCCAATTCCTGTGGTAGGTAAAGAACCTGTGACCGATGACTGTCTAAGATAGACGGAGTATCTGCTGTCAACAAGAAGTCGTCGAGATAATGGGATAATTACTATGCCCTGACTTCTTACGAATACCATGACCTCTGCCATAATTTTTGTAAAAATGCCGAAAGGGAGGCAGACAAACTGGAAGTGGAGAATGGAAGGACCGTTCTGAATCGCGAATCTGAGGAATCTCTGGTAAGCGGGGTGGATAGGAACGTGATAATACGCATCCTTTAAAATCGATCGTACACATTGATGCCTCTTCCCTTATTAGAGAAATAGTCGATCTGATAGACTCCATCTTGAATTTTCGATATTTCACCCACTTGTTTAGGACCTTCAGGTTGATTATGGTCCTGTAGGAACCGTTTGGTTTTTTGACTAAGAAGATTTTTGAATAGTGGCCTTTGAATTTTTCGTTGTGGGGAACTGGAGTAATGGCTCTCAATTTGAGTCGTTTCTGGACGTCCCGGATAAGGATCTGATGAAGGTCTTTTGCTTGGTACTGGGTTATTAGAAATTTCTCTGGAGGAATGGAGGAAAATTCTATTTTGTACCCTTCTTCTATGATCTTTAGAACCCAGGGGTTCTGGGTTATTTCCGACCATTTGGGATAAAATTGTAAGAGTCTTCCCCCCCATGCTCTTGGCGTCATTGCTTTGAGGGCTGAAATGAATTATTGGGGTTAAGGAGATATCCTCGACCCCTTCTTCCTTTGGGGTAACTCCAGCGACCGGACTTCCCTTTCCCGCTGTAGTTCTGTAAGGTAGGTTCCCTCTGTTAGCGAAACCTCCCAAACTAAGGGTTTTTTTTTTTGGTTTCTCTTCAGGAAACCCCTTTTTCCTATCTGCTGCATTCTCCAGCATGTTATCCAGGAGAGGACCGAACATCAGAGACCCTGTAAACGGGATAGAACATAATTTGTTCTTGGACTTCGTATCTCCTGACCACATTTTGAGCCATAATGCTCTTCTAGCACCATTTGAGAGAGCCCCATTCCTGGCAGCAAATCTAATAGATTCCGCTGAAGCGTCTACCAAGAATCCGGTTGCCATCTTTAGTAAGGGTAGAGATTCTAATAGGTCTTGTCGTGATGTCTTCATCATCAAATGGGTCTCCAGCTGGTTTAACCATATAAACATTGCTCTTGCTACTGATGTGGCCGCGATATTAGTCGAGATCAAAGCAGAGGAAGATTCCCACGCTCTTTTCAGTAGCCGTCTGCCTTTCGGTCCATGGCGTCCTTCAACTGAGAGGAATCTTCAAATGGGATTGCGTTTTTTTTTAGCAACCCTGGCTACTGGGACATCTACTTTTGGGATCTCATCCCAAGGTTTAGTGTCTTCTGGATCAAAGAGAAGTCCGTTTTTAAAATCTCTTGAAATGAAGAGCCTTTTTTCTGAATCCTCCCATTCAGTTGTCACCATTCTTTTGAGATTTTCGTTTACCGGAAAAACCTTCGTTTTCTTTTCCGTTAGACCTCCAAACATCTCATCCTGGATCGTATGTGGTTGGTCTTCGGGAATATCCATGTTTCCCGTATTGCCTGAATTAAGGTATCAGACATCTCAGAAGAGAAGAAACTTTTTTTCTCTTGAGTGGATGAAGTTGAAGGCAAGAGTTCCTCTTTCTTCTTCTAACTCACCCTCCGATAGGTAATAACACTCCTGCTCCGAGTCAGACCCCTGAGGAGGACAATATTTTTGATCCACTTCAATCCGTGGTCTTTTTGCCCGGGAGTGTGAGGGAGTTTCTTGAGGAGGGGCGAGGGAGGCTACTGACTGACTCACTTCTTCACGAATCATAGCCCTAAGTTCAGACAAACGTTGGTTGTTCCTCTTTTAGTATTTTTGCAATACAATCCTGACACAATTGTTTCCTATGTGACTCTGGCAATTTTTTTGCACAAGTCGCACATTTTTTAACCTTCTTTTTATCAGTTTGTCTCTGAGATTAATCTTTATCCTAGAGAAAACAGAAGGTAGGTAAAGTATGGTGTGCATACATAAGGAGTCATAACCCTTACCCCAAGGGTGAGACTCACGTGACCCTGGGACATATCTGGAGTTCCGTCAGGACGAGGAAGTTCCATACCGCGACAGGTAACAGGCAATGCAATATGCAATCCACAAAATCAATCCAAGTTAGAGGTATCAGCTCTAACTACATACCTGTGCGTGTCCCTTTAAATGCGGGCGTTTTGAATTTCCCGCCTTCCAAAATGGCCGCGAACCGGAAGTAGCCCGACGTAATTTCCGGTCGGCTATTCGTTGAGGTGCAGCCGCTCATAGCGAGCGACTGAGGCTTGCTATGCGGCGCAGCGAGGATACCCTGCCGGTGCGTCCAAACCTATGGAGCTGCCGTCCCCGCCTGGTCACGCGGCCAGGCCGAAGGCTGCTTGGGAATCCCGAACCCCACACACTACCGGAACCCTGCCTAGGATTCCCCCGGTAGGTGTCTTAGGTTGGGAGCTAAGGGACCTCTCGTTAGAGGGGTGTTAGCCTAGGCTTTAGGGGGAAGAGAAGGGGGAGTGCACGGACCCCCCGATCTTGCCCCCTGCAGTAACACAGGAGCGACGTCTCTCTGCTCCTGACCCTGTAGGGACAGGAAGAACACTGGCAAGTGGGTGGTGGGAGGGGCCTTTTAACCTCTCTGTCTTCCTGTCCCTACAGAGGTCAATAGGGCAACCTCCTGTGGTGCTGTCATGAGGGATGTACTGGGAAAAACGCCTCCACCTCCCATTGAAATCAATGGGAGTCAATTTCAGCCGTTATTTGCCACGGTTTCCACAGCAAAAAACTGTGTGAACAGGGCCGAAGAGGTGTCTGGTAGTCTCTTACTATCCTCTCGTATTGCACACGGCTTCATTTTCATTGTGGCTACAACTCCTATGCAGATATGTCTTTCCAGGATTGCAGACTACAAAGAAACCACTTCAGTAGCCAAGGACGTATTGGATACATCCTTTCTACTACGATGGAACGTAGCTAGAGCTTAAAAAGCTAAGGCTTTATTTAGACAAAAGAGTGTAAACGGCACCCGTGCGGGACCCATTTTCACGGATCCCTCATAGACTTAAGTCTATGTTAGATGAGGTGTGAAAGTTGAGGCTTTTCTTAGAACAGGAGCTGTTAACAGCTTGTTCTTAGGCCTGATTTACACGCGCGTGTGCGTTTTGCGTGCGCAAAATGCACTTAACAGCTCCGTGTGTCATCAGTGTATGATGCGCGGCTGCGTGATTTCCACGCAGCCGCCATCATTATGACACTCCGTTTGGATGTTTGTAAACAGTAAAGCACGTGGTGCTTTTCTGTTTACATTCAGCGTTTGACAGCTGTTGCGCAAACCACGCAGTTCGCACGGAAGTGCTTCCGTGCGACCTGCGTGGTTTTCACGCACCCATTGACTTCAATGGGTGCGTGATGCGCGAAAAACGCTGAAATATAGAACATGTCGTGAGTTTTACGCAGCGCACTCACGCTGCGCAAAACCCACGGACTGTCTGCACTGCCCCATAGAGTAATATAGGCACGTCGCACGCGCTTATATTACGCTCGTGTAAATGATGCCTTAGAGAGCGCTCGCTGAAGCGCTCATCAGCCTTTTCTACCGCAACGCCAAAAGATGTCACTGTAGACAGAGGACCTGCACCGCCTGCCTCTAAAAGACAATGAGTGGTCGTTGCGTTAAAGATACACGCACAAAGAGTTTAGCTATGCCCAATATATAAGCATTTCGTTCGAGTCAGAAAACTGCTTAAAAAACATCCAAGTAGAGCCAGTGTACTAGTGGGCACTAGAAGTCCCTGCTCATTCAGCATGCTAAGCAGCTACAATATTCACCTCATTTTGGGGTTCAAGAGGAAAAGTTTTACTTCCTAGTTCTGTGTCTGAGTAAAGGTGGTTTTACACAGTAAGATTTCCAGGCGGTAACTAGCGCCAATCATGTGCCTCGATTAGTGCTCATTTAGGTCGGAATGTATGAAGACGAACGATGGTTAATACGATCATTTTTCCCGATACATTTTCACGTTCACACGCAAGTGTGCTGCCGACTAGCTACTGTTTTTTTGGCTTCATAGAAGACGCGGTCAGCCGGGGAACAATTTTTTTCTTGAATTTCAGCTGATCGCTGCCCCGTTTGCCCGATAATTCGCCCATGTAAAAGAGCTTTATGGGATGGGAGGAATTTGCAAGTGACAGCAGAAAAAATGATCACAGCTTGTTTTCGTAATCTCTCCTCCTGTACAGCTTCTAGTGACCCCAGGAGAACGAGACAAGAACATTTGTTCATACTATTAGCTCCTTACCAAGAGAGCACCATGTGTGCTCTGATGGTCACATTTGAAATGAGGGGGGCTCCCCCCTTACTTAACAGGTGATAAGATAAGCACTTGCACAGCTAATCCCCCCCCCCCCCTGCACATAAGCAGGTCAGAAGTTATGAGCTTTTTCATAAAATCTGTAAATCAGCCTTTAGACAACTGGGAGGCAACACCAGCGATTCTCCTGAGGTGGAGCTACCTCACCGCCTCTTGACGCCGTCCAATCAGCATGAAGCTGCTTCACACAGCATGAAAATAAAGCTGGAGAGAAGGGGGATCATTTCAAACAGCCATATCTCGTGCTGTGGACCACCTAGAACAGCGGTTGTGTCACAGCTAGAACTGCAGTCTCCTCTCTGGTTCTGGTGGAATATGAAAGATATCACCAGTTGAATACACAGTCGGGAATGGAAGCTGTATACTACGTGATCACACTGTGTTGCTGGGCAGGGAAGGGGGAGAAGCTGTATGATGATTGGACAGCGTCCTACAGAAAACATTACACCGCCCAGAGTGAAAAAGAAAGAGTCTCACCTCCTATTTGTCTATCTGAGCCACATTAGCATATTTAGAAAAATGCTCATAACTTTGCAAATAATAAATATTTCTTTAAAACAAAACCGCACTGTAGTGATCAGCAGCAGAGAGTCTATTAGATTAGTTAGGAGATAGAGAATTAATAAAGCGGTGACAAAGACACAAAACATGAATTTTTATATTATACACATTACACTCATAGCAAAGTAAAGTGCTGGGTAAAATTGTTACATTGTGCCAGGTCTCCATCTCCAGGGTAGATTTTAAAACACAAATTGTAATTCAGGTTTCATTTGTGTATGTCAAAAATTGCTCTAAAACCCCTGGCAGCTAAAAGGTTAGGGCTAGATGCTCCAGTTATTGCTATAGGTGTTAAAGAAAAGAAAATCATAATTTAGTATGTCGTTTCAGACCTGCCAAGCCAAATCAGGGTGCACAGTCCCTACCTCCAGGAGCCACTTTTTGACCTAAAACCGTACAAGACACAAAGCAAGTGGCAGCATTCAGCTTATTAATCCAGCAGGTCAGATGAGCAACGCTTCGACCTGCACAGGGGTCTTTTTCAAGCATGTTCAAAAAATAATTTCTGGGCGGGTCAAAACATTACTTATCTGACCTGCTGGAG
Source organism: Rhinoderma darwinii (assembly GCF_050947455.1). Classification (NCBI taxonomy): domain Eukaryota; kingdom Metazoa; phylum Chordata; class Amphibia; order Anura; family Rhinodermatidae; genus Rhinoderma; species Rhinoderma darwinii. Next base: position 121,535,906 of record NC_134693.1, on the reverse strand, counting down.
TAATAAAAGTCACTTGGACAATTTTGCACCAGGCTGGATACAGTCTCCTTCCCTGGTGTTGTCACCCAGCTTTCCCCAAAATCAGAACTGAAAATAATTTTACAGACAAGGACATCTCCAGGACATTTATTTAGTGGTGATTATTTTTTATTTTTATGGGGACATACTTTTCACTGTTTATCCAGCATCCAATAAGATGAAATAAATGACTAAATAATTTAAATAGGCTCTGTCACCAGATTATACGTGCCCCATGTCCTACATAGTCTGATCGGCGCTGTAATGTAGGGAACAGCAGTGGTTTTTATTTTGATAAACGATCATTTTTGAGCAAGTTATGAACAATTTTAGATTTATGCTAATGAGTTTCTTATGACCAATCAGCGTCATACACTTCTCTCCATTCCTGCCCAGCTTGTTTCACTACGAGATCACGCTGTGCAGTGAAACAAGCTGGGCTGGAATGAAGAGAAGTGTATGAGGCTGATTGGCCACTGATTGGTCAGCGTCATACACTTGCCTTTACAACGCCCACTTGGTAAAAAGTTAAACACCCAGTTGGTCATTAAGAACTAATTAGCATAAATCTAAAATTGTTCATAACTTGCTCAAAAATGAAAGTTTTTTCAAAATAAAAACCACTGCTGTTCCCTACATTACAGCGCCGATCAGACTACGTAGGAGATAGGGCACTTAGAGGCTCTGTCACCAGATTATGAGTAGGCCTAGACATTTACAAACAAGACACTCACAAATGATTAAAAACAGACCAAATTAGTGATTGGTGATTTGTATTGTATTTGGTTCTTACCTGTCGGATTGTGCTTTGGTTCATGTGTCGAAGGCCTGGACATCGGGGCATCAGGATCTAAATAATAAATTTCTTTTGTCCGAACATATGGAACAAATTGTGAAGATGGTGGCCGGCCAGATTCCAATTTCTCAAGGTCCGGGGTGACATGTCGTTGGATGGACACAGTGTTTCCATTGTAAAGTAAAGGAACAGGAGTAACAGTGGATCTCTTATGAGCTTGATGTAATCTGTTCTTCACAGCAGGAACTGGTGGAGAGTCTGATCTGCGACGACAACACACTAGTTATAACAAGGTAACATACAGATGTAGCCAAGTTTAACTTGACTGATAACTTATTGCACCATGATATCACACAACAAAAACCATAAAAAAAAAAATTCAAGTTAAAGTTTCTTGCCAATGTATTTAATGTGTTAAAAGTCCAGATGTAAAAAAAAAAAAAAAAAGTCAAGATAAACATGACTAATATATATATATTTATTTATTTTGCAGTAAGGAATTATTTCATTATGAGATTGTCCTTCCTCAGATCTGAGGGCGGCAGGATGGCTATATATATCTCTCGCCGTCCTGTAGCACTCAACCCAGATCTGAGAAGGAACAATCTTATAAGAAAATGTTTCCATATCGCAAGCAGTGTCCAAACCCAATGAGCAGACTGCACCAATCATGATGCGGAAATGATAAGTTACCATCACACATATGTTATCCAGGGAATTACTTGAGCATGCAGTACATCGATATCAGAGTATTGGAGAAATAAATGTGTTTAAGAAGAGAATAAAAAGGGAAGACATCTCTCTTACCTCTTAAAACTTGATTCAACTTTCTGCACTCTGTCTTCCTGCTAAAAATAACAAACAAAAACTTTAAAAATGAATTCCAAGACAACATTCCCCTGTCCATCTCACCAGTTGCATGGACTACATTTCCATACATGCCCAGTGCTGCAGAGTTTAAGCATGTGCAGGCCAGATACAGGAGAACAACCTTCAATCCACTTTAGGCCATCTGGAGGATATGTCTCCAAGTCAAATATCACAACCAGGAATAAACGAAAAATTCATAAATATGCAGCAAACTGTAAACTGACACTCATTGAAAGTTTGCGGCAACTGTAATAATATTATATATATATATGTCTATGAGCTCGTCTTCAGGCTAACAAGGGGTGCCTATCACAGCCAAAGCAGCATAGCATTCAGCGGACGTTGTTTTTGCAACGGTGGGGGTCTCAGCGCCTGGACACCCACCAATCCAACCTTCTGATATGCGGTCACTCTAAGCAGTAGATTTTAGGAGTATAGCTTCATGCAATGGTAACTCTGTAATTGTTTTACTTCCTAACTAGGTTTAAGTTCACACGATGCATTTTTCTGCTGCACTTTTGCAGTAAAAAAACAGGCCCTTTTCTGCACGCGGATTAGCCCCATTCAATGCCTCGTTCACACAGTTTTTTGCAGGAGGAAAATTCTGCCTCAAAATTTCGTTTGGGATTTTGAGGCAGATTTTGTCCTTCCTGCACGTCGTTTGCCACGATTTTCGCAGCGTTTTTCGCCCGCGGCCAATGAGTGCTATGGGCAAAAACTCATAGAAATATGGTTTCTCTGCCTCCCATTGATGTCAATGGGAGGTGAGAGGCGTAAACGCGCGAAGATAGGGCATGTCCCTTTCTCCCGCGAGGAGGTTTTACCGCTCGTGGGAGAATGCCGCCCACGCCTCCCATTGAAATCAATGGGAGGCATTTCCGGCCAGTTTTTGCGGAGCGGTTTCCGCTCCAAAAAGCTCGTCAAAATACTCCATGTGTACAGGGCCTTAGGAGCTGTTCAGCTATTTTTTATACACCCGCAGTGTTTTAGTGCTGTTCTATGTTTGCAGAATCCTAATATTTCTACCTTTTTGGCCTCCTGTATAGTTTTGATCTCTTCATGACGTGGAGAATTCTTGTCTTCTTCTCGAGGAATTGGAGACTTTTCTGGGGAATTCCCTTTTTTTAAATGCAAGTTATTAGATGAATTTTTTTCCACTAAATGCAGCAGCTCCATCTGTCTCCGCACTTTGCTCTCCTCCCTCTGCTTCTGAAGCCCTCTGGGGTACCGCTCTGAAGCTGGGATGTATTTCTTTTGAGGTCTGTTTTTATTCCAGTCTGGCTTGCGACCATGCTCTTTACCCGGCTTCTCCGTTCTGCAAAACGGATCGTAAACATCACTGCAGGTATTCGTGTTTTCTTTGCTGGAGTCATATCTGTCTCTTGGGACATGTGGTTTTTTTGCTTGTGCCTCAGCTTTGCGCTGTTGGTCCTTGAACTCTATGGGAATGTCAGGAGAGACATTGTGCTCATGTCTCCAGGTCGTCTCTTTGCAATATGATTTTGGATTTGGCTTCATTATAATATTCAAGTCATCTATAAAAAAGGTACAAAGAAAAATCTTAGAGAAAGACCCGACCACAAAGCATATAAAGAGGAAAAATTAAGATTTATTTTTTCTCCAGCCGTAATAGTGGATAGTTTTTGCAAAACCGCTGTCCTATACATAACTTGCAGGTGTCGGCTACATTATACAGCCGGCATCCTCCTCTAACAGCTGGGATCGGAGATTACTCCGATCCCGGCCATTTAACCCCTGGGATGCCGCAGTCAATAAGGAACTTTTATTATACAGAAACATTTTAAAGAGGCTCTGTTACCAGATTTTGCAAGCCCTATCTGCTATTGCAGCAGATCGGCGCTGCAATGTAGATTACAGTAACGTTTTTATTTTTAAAAAAACGAGCATTTTTGGCCAAGTTATGACCATTTTTGTATTTATGCAAATGAGGCTTGCAAAAGTACAACTGGGCGTGTTGAAAAGTAAAAGTACAACTGGGCGTGTATTATGTGCGTACATCGGGGCGTGTTTACTACTTTTACTAGCTGGGCGTTGTGTATAGAAGTATCATCCACTTCTCTTCACAACGCCCAGCTTCTGGCAGTGCAGACACACAGCGTGTTCTCGAGAGATCACGCTGTGACGTCACTCACAGGTCCTGCATCGTGTCGGCCACATCGGCACCAGAGGCTACAGTTGATTCTGCAGCAGCATCAGCGTTTGCAGGTAAGTAGCTACATCGACTTACCTGCAAACGCCGATGCTGCTGCAGAATCATCTGTAGCCTCTGGTGCCGATGTGTCCTCGCTCGTCTGACACGATGCAGGACCTGTGAGTGACGACACAGCGTGATCTCTCGAGAACACGGCTGTGTCTGCACTGCCAGAAGCTGGGCGTTCTGAAAAGAAGTGGATGATACTTCTATACACAACGCCCAGCTAGTAAAAGTAGTAAACACGCCCCGATGTACGCACATAATACACGCCCAGTTGTACTTTTGCAAGCCTCATTTGCATAAATACAAAAATGGTCATAACTTGGCCAAAAATGCTCGTTTTTAAAAAATAAAAACGTTACTGTAATCTACATTGCAGCGCCGATCTGCTGCAATAGCAGATAGGGGTTGCAAAATCTGGTGACAGAGCCTCTTTAAACAAACACATTTGGTATGGTGTTCTTGTACCAACCAGCAGGATAAAGATATTTATACCACATGTAAACTGCGTAATTCCAGTCCCGTCCCCCCAATGTTTTAAAAATAAACGTTTAACAATAAATTGTATGTAACCCAAAGCGTTGTCATGGAAAAATACAACTCGTCCTAAAAAAACAGAAACACAAGCCTCATACGGCTCCACAAAAATAGTTGCAAAAAGCCACATGTCTTCTGCACACAGACCCCGGCATAGAGAAAATGTTGTGATTTTAGCCAGTATGAAAGTTAATAGCAACAACATACGTCAATAAAGTAGCCTACTAGGCCAGGGAACACGAACACGAACACACACGAACACACACACACGAACACACACACACACACACACACACACACACACACACACACACACGTGGCAGTTTTTTTTTTTTAGCCACAGCCAGAAGTAAATGCAAAAAGAAGGAAATGCATTAAAACAAATATATTAAAAAAATGGACAGATGCATCGCTTTTCATTTGTTTTCATTTCTGTGTTCGGCTCAAGAAAAGGAGCCAAAAACTGCAGCAAAAGTGTGCGTGTACGATCATGGCCTTAATATATGCAGGTCAATATCTCTAAAAGGGGGCGGTTCATAGAGGTGGAACCCCCACCTATAGGAGGAACACGTTTCCCTCGACCCACCAGGCGAGGCGGCCAGCAACAGCCATATCCTGAACCGAGAGGTGGCTACGCATGTGCCGCAGCTCAGTACATTCAAGTCTATGAGAATTGTGGAAAGAGTCAGTTTACGGCATGTCTTGTGGATTTAATCTGGCCTATTTTTTTTTTTTTTTCTTTTAAAACAAACAAAAAAAAAAACACAAAACCAGACTTGCACATGTAAGATTTCGATATGTTCATAGTTGTCATTTTGCTGAGAGCTACAGGTTGGAAACGCCTGTTTTAGTAACTACGCCTAAACCAGGAGTCTCAAACTCGGCCGGTAAGTGGGCCACATATAGAAAATGTGAAGTTGAGGGGCCGCATTACTCTCAAATTTGATATAATACAAAATTATTGTTAATCAATCAGTTATTTGAACAACTATAATAATACTACACTACTATAATAATACCACTAGCTTAACACCTTCCCGACCGCCCACTGTCTTTTGACGTCAGGCGGTGCGGATGCTTAGTCTACAGAGACGTCTTTTGGCGTCGCTGCAGATCAGGCTGATGAGCGCTCATGTGAGTTCTCATCCTCTAAGCAGGAGCTGTTACTAACAGCTCCTGATCTTAGAGCAGCCTCCTGAACACAGCTGGGGTCGGCCAACATTCGGACCCCAGCTGTGTAACCCTTTGATTACCGCGGTCCGTGACCGCGGCATGATCAAAGGGAATTTCCCTCTTTGATCGCATCACCGGAATTCCAGTGATGCGATCAAACACCGGGGAATCCCTCTGCAGTCAGTCCTGGGGACCTACAAAGGACCCCAGGGCTGTCTGTTCCGTGTGCCTGCTGTTCGGGCACACTATGTGCTGCCCGATCAGCAGCCTGTGTCATAGTGACACAGTGTAATGTATTAGCGTACAGAAGTATGCTAATACATTACAAGTAAAAAATAAAGTTATCCCTTGATGGGATTAAAAAAAAAAAAAAAGTAACAAAACAAATAAATAAAAAAAGTGCCAAAAAGAGTCTTTATTTTCCATTAAATACATTTTATTGCCCCTACACTAAATAAAAACAAAAAACCTACGCATATTAGGTATCTACACGACCGTAATAACCTGAAGAATGAATCTAACGGGTTGTTTAGCGTGAAACGTGAACGGGATAAAAAACCCCAAAAACTATTCCGAGAATCGCTTTTTCCTATATTCACGCCGTAAAAAAATTTTTTTTTACCCCCAAACTGTGGGAAAAATAAAATACTATTTCTCTCGCATAAAACAAGGCCTCATACAGCCACGTCAATGAAAAAATAAAAAAAGTTATGGCTGCTTTTCAGGCCCGGTCATTAAGGGGTTAAACTTAACGGAAATTTGCGAGATTTCTCAATGTGCTTATTTCAGCAATCCAGTTTTCAAGCTTAAGTGTTGCTAAATGCAGTCCGGCGGCTCAGTTGGCAGACACACAAATGTCAAAATTGGGCAGCCCCTTTTTAGATACTGCCAGTGTGTCCTCTGTAGATGCCGCCACACGCCGCCAGTGTGTCCTCTGTAGATGCCGCCACACGCCGCCAGTGTGTCCTCTGTAGATGCCGCCACACGCCGCCAGTGTGTCCTCTGTAGATGCCGCCGCCAGTGCCCTCTGTAGATGCCGCCGCCAGTGCCCTCTGTAGATGCCGCCGCCAGTGCCCTCTGTAGATGCCGCCGCCAGTGCCCTCTGTAGATGCCGCCGCCAGTGCCCTCTGTAGATGCCGCCGCCAGTGCCCTCTGTAGATGCCGCCGCCAGTGCCCTCTGTAGATGCCGCCGCCAGTGCCCTCTGTAGATGCCGCCGCCAGTGCCCTCTGTAGATGCCGCCGCCAGTGCCCTCTGTAGATGCCGCCGCCAGTGCCCTCTGTAGATGCCGCCGCCACCAGTGCCCTCTGTAGATGCCGCCGCCACCAGTGCCCTCTGTAGATGCCGCCGCCACCAGTGCCCTCTGTAGATGCCGCCGCCACCAGTGCCCTCTGTAGATGCCGCCGCCACCAGTGCCCTCTGTAGATGCCGCCGCCACCAGTGCCCTCTGTAGATGCCACCAGTGCCCTCTGTAGATGCCACCAGTGTCCTCTGTAGATGCCGCCAGTGTCCTCTGTAGATGCCGCCACACGCCGCCAGTGTGTCCTCTGTAGATGCCGCCACACGCCGCCAGTGCCCTCTGTAGATGCCGCCGCCAGTGCCCTCTGTAGATGCCGCCGCCAGTGCCCTCTGTAGATGCCGCCGCCAGTGCCCTCTGTAGATGCCGCCGCCAGTGCCCTCTGTAGATGCCGCCGCCAGTGCCCTCTGTAGATGCCGCCGCCAGTGCCCTCTGTAGATGCCGCCGCCAGTGCCCTCTGTAGATGCCGCCGCCAGTGCCCTCTGTAGATGCCGCCGCCAGTGCCCTCTGTAGATGCCGCCGCCACAGTGCCCTCTGTAGATGCCGCCGCCACAGTGCCCTCTGTAGATGCCGCCGCCACAGTGCCCTCTGTAGATGCCGCCACAGTGCCCTCTGTAGATGCCGCCACAGTGCCCTCTGTAGATGCCGCCACAGTGCCCTCTGTAGATGCCGCCACAGTGCCCTCTGTAGATGCCGCCACAGTGCCCTCTGTAGATGCCGCCACAGTGCCCTCTGTAGATGCCGCCACACACACCCCTTGTAGATAGTGCCACACACCCCCCCCCCCCATTAGCGCTCCCTCTAGGAGTCGAATCCCCAGCCAGAGCGTAGTCGACATACACAGTGACGTCAGGGGATCCTCCTGGACCGGATTGTGATGTTAGGGGCAACCCCAGAGCAGAGCACTAGTAAAGGCTCTGCTCCGGAACTCTGGGGAAGCAACTGACATCAGTGTCCACATATGGACAGTGATGTCAGGGGGTTTCCCAGAGCTGGAGTCCTGGAGCAGAGACGCTTCTAGCACTCCTACTGGGACTCCAGCTGTGCTCCTGACATCACTGTCCAGCTCTGGGGAAGACCCTGACAACACTGTCCACATATGGACAGCGATGTCAGGGAATTCCAGTGTCCCGGAGCAGAGCCGATACTAGCGGCTGTGTCCCGCGGGCCGCAGATGACAGCCTCAGGGGCCGCATGCAGCCCGCGAGCCACGTGCTTGAGACCCCTGGGCTAAACTAACAAAGCACATCTACTGCTCGAGCTTCCCAACTTATACTAGGGGAGATTTACTAACATGCACTTTTTCTGGCCTAACTGCCTTAACAAATTCATTGCGAACACCGTAATAATTATGGCCCACCACAACTTACAATTCTAGTTTGGGTCAGTAAAAGGGAAATTCCACGTGCACCAAGAGTGTCTGGTTTATGAAAGTTCTCCTCTACTTACTGGAAAAAAGCAATGCTGGGAAATAATGGCGTGAGTGTTCAACATGTGTGCACCATTTAGGAGAATATGGCACATGCTGCACAGAAAATACAGATGGCATACTTGGGAGTGTGTTAGTCAATCCTCCCCACCTTATTAAAACATGACCATTTAGTTAATTATGTCTCACACAGATCAACGTACAGTAATTACCCTCCTTAAAAATGCCTCTTCTAATGAAAATGTATCACCCCAAATGGTCTTTGGTATTTAGAAATGGATGATAAAAGTAGATATATTTGAAGGAGATCTATTTGCCCCCACGGTTTGTTAGGGTATGTTCACACACACTAATTACGGACGTAATTCAGGCGTTTTTGCCCCGAATTACGTCCGAAAAATGCGCCTCGATAGTGTTGACAAACATCTGCCCATTGAAAGCAATGTCTGTTCACACGAGGCGTATATTTACCTGTCACTTCGTGGGGCGTAATTGGAGCCGTTATTCATGGACTCCAATGAAAAGCAGCGCCAATTATGTCCGTAATGGACGCGGCGTTCAAGCGCCTGCACATGCCGTTACGGCTGAAATTACGGGGATGTTTTCTCCTGAAAACATCCCCGTAATTTCAGCCGTTACGGACGCTGTCGTGTGAACATACCCTTAGACTACAGGAGTTTCTGCATGTTCCTGAAACATCTTGTAGAAATCCTGCAGAGAACACAAGGGGTTAGTTTCCTGCTAGGGAATGGCTGAGGGGCTGGGCTTAAACAAAGGGTGTGGCTTAACAATTTTTCCTGCTGCAGCCAGTTGTCTTACAGCCAGACACAGGGCAGTGAGGAGGAGGAGGAGGGACATGGCTGAGCTCCTGGGACACACAGAGATTACTTATATATTTCTCGGTTTAGATTGTAATATGAGACAAATTAGATCAAAGGAAAGTAGGAAGTGCTGGGATATATTTTTATATGCATTTTGAATGTTTATTGTTCCTTTAACCCTTTAATGACCGGCCTATTTTAAACCTTAAAAAGAGGCTCTGTCACCAGATTTTGCAACCCCTATCTCCTATTGCAGCAGATCGGCGCTGCAATGTAGATTACAGTAACGTTTTTATTTTTTAAAAACGAGCATTTTTGGCCAAGTTATGACCATTTTCGTATTCATGCAAATGAGGCTTGCAAAAGTACAACTGGGCGTGTTGAAAAGTAAAAGTACAACTGGGCGTGTATTATGTGCGTACATCGGGGCGTGTTTACTACTTTTACTAGCTGGGCGTTCTGATGAGAAGTATCATCCACTTCTCTTCACAACGCCCAGCTTCTGGCAGTGCAGATCTGACACGTCACTCACAGGTCCTGCATCGTGTCGGCACCAGAGGCTACAGTTGATTCTGCAGCAGCATCAGCATTTGCAGGTAAGTAGCTACATCGACTTACCTGCAAACGCCAATGCTGCTGCAGAATCATCTGTAGCCTCTGGTGCCGATGTGTCCTCGCTCGTCTGACACGATGCAGGACCTGTGAGTGACGACACAGCGTGATCTCTCGAGAACACACTGTGTGTCTGCACTGCCAGAAGCTGGGCGTTCTGAAGAGAAGTGGATGATACTTCTCGTCAGAACGCCCAGCTAGTAAAAGTAGTAAACACGCCCCGATGTACGCACATAATACACGCCCAGTTGGACTTTTGCAAGCCTCATTTGCATAAATACAAAAATGGCCATAACTTGGCCAAAAATGCTCGTTTTTAAAAAATAAAAACGTTACTGTAATCTACATTGCAGCGCCGATCTGCTGCAATAGCAGATAGGGGTTGCAAAATCTGGTGACAGAGCCTCTTTAATGACCAAGCTATTTTTTACGTTTTTCCATCGTCGCATTCCAAGAGCTATAACTTTTATTTTTGCGTCGACATAGCTGTAGAAGGTCTTGTTTTTGTGGGACAAGTTGTATTTTTTAAACATCACCATTTGGGGTACATATAATTTATTGATTAACTTTTTTTTTGCGGGGGAATAGAAAAAACACAGAAATTTCGCCACACTTTTTGTTGAAAACAATGGAAGGCAATCTCTGCCTTTTTTTTGCAGCGGTTTCCGCGGCAAAAACCGTGTAAAAAAACGGTGTGTGAACAGGGCCTTCGTGTCAAGCCTCCTAATGGCAACAGCATATACCAGCGGATTGTATCCCCCAATGAGATGAGCAAGAAATAATATTTCACAACACTGTATGTATACAATCTATAAAGCAGATGTATGGACAAGATGCAATCCGATGGTTGCTATGGATAACACAGACACTTTGTTAGAACAGATTTTATGCTATGCCATAATGTATCAAAATGAACAGAACTACTGACATTCAAATGCATGATCCAGCTCTACCCAATACCACTGAAAAACACTTTCCTGCTAACATCACTAAGTGAGAAACGATCAATTATATTACCTGTTTGAACTGCCGTGTCTTTCCTCGGTGAAGTAACGGTTAAAGTGCCTGGTTTCAGAACACGGTTGGTGACATTCTGATAATCATCTGATATGACATCAGTGGCGCGGCTTGCAGCCCTGCTGATCTCGGAGTGCACCGTGTCACCTGAAGATAATAAAAACGTCATTTAATGTACTAAGGTATTTACAGCACAACAAGCCTTTGACATAAAATATCAAATAAAGAAATAGAGGCTGAATAAACTAACCACAACCTGGATTGATCGTTATTCCAGGATTTCTAGATTAGAAATAAATAAAATATTTAAAGAAAAGTACATATTCTGCCAATCAGAATGCGATTTAAAAACAAAACAAACAAAAACACACATTTACCAAGTGATACTCGTGCTTAACCCCTCAATGACCAAGGATTATTTTTTGTTTTTTCACGGTCGCATTCCAAGAGTCGTAACTTTTTTTTTTTTTATTCCGTCGACATAGCCGTATAAGAGCTTGTCTTTTGCGGAACGAGTTGTATTTTGTAATTGCACCATTTTTAGATGCTTATAATATATCAATTAACTTTTATTAACTTTATTTTAGGAGAGAATTGAAAATAAGCAGCTATTCCAGCATTGATTTTCACGTTACAAATTTACGCCGTTTACTATGCAGCGTAAATAGCATGTTACCTTTATTCTATGGGTCGGCACGATTACGGGGATACCAAATATGTAAAGGTTTTAGATGTTTTCCTATGTTTGCACAATAAAAGCCCTTTTAGAAAAAAAATTACTTGTTTTTGCATTGCCGCATTCCAAGAGCCGTAACTTTTTGGTTTTTACGTCAATGTGGCCGTATGTGGGCTTGATTATTGCGGGCCAAGGTGTCGTTTTCATTAGTACTATTTTGGGGTACATAGGACTTGTAGATTAACTTTTATTTATATTTTTTTATGGGGGGGGGGGGATTGGAGAAGAGACAATTTTGCAGTTTTTTTGCTCCCTCCCTCTGTCAAACACATTAGATGTAGCGGCATCTAATGGGTTAAACAGACAGAATCGGAGCGCGCTTCAATTCCGGCAGGACCCAAGCTGTGTATAACAGCCGTGCTCTTGCCGCTGATTGCATGGGTACACTGGCAGTACCCGCGCGATCAGAGGACGGATATATCCGTCCTTTTGCGAGAACTAGCACCTGCACAGGAAGGATATATCCGTCCTTCGTCGTAAAGAGGTTAAATGGAATGGCCTTATTTTAACACTGTATTTTAGTTATATATATATCACAGAAAAAACAAAAATAGTCATGCCATTTTGCTAGGATATGCCAATACTTTATGATCAGTGGGTATCCAACCTCTGGGAAGGGAAAACTGCTTTCAAAGTTTTTATATTTTGCGTTATGCTTATTATTTTTATAGAATTCGCTGCTAATACACACAATTTCCCTGAATGCATATGGGAGAAATCCCAATTAGTCAGTAACTAGTTAAAATAAAACCATTTCAGTGGAAAATTATAGCCGTTCCACCTCAACAAACCTATGAAAAACAAATGGAATTTCCTTTGATAGTTTTGATAAATTGTCATTAAAAAAATCTTGATGCCCATAAAAGGTCATTCAGAGCTCCGCTTAATTGTTTTTTTTTTTTTTTTTTAAACTGCTCTAAAAAACATGAGCTACACTGCAATTGGTTGCTATGGGCAACATGGCCAGCTTTTCTATTACACATTTTTGATAAATGAGGCACCATAGTGTGGGAGATTTATAAAAACTAATGCAAAAGAAAAAAGTGGAGTAGTTGCTGATTGCAACCAATCAGACTTTAGCTCTTATGTCAGGCCCTTTAAAAATTAAAGTAGTTGTCTAATAAGAGACACCACCTTTCGGATTGAAGTGGCTCCCAGAGCACTCGACACATAGCGGCTTTTGTAGGGGCAAACCATTTATAGCCCTCCCGCCCATGATTGACCGCTTTCTCCCTATTCACTGTATGGGGAGAGAGCAGTCAATCAGCGGTGGCTGGGCAGGGCTAGTCGCAGCTTATAAACAGAGGAGTACAGAATGCACCGCGCTATGTAGTCCTTAACATTCATGTGCTGCAGCAGGCCTCAACCACCCGTCGCTGATTGTCAGCTTTCTCCCTATGCACAGTATGGGGAAAGCTGTCAATCATCAGTGGGAGGGCGGGGCTAGCCGCAGCTCATGAATATGGGCTGCAGGAGATAGTGAATCTTATAAAAACTACAGATTATTAAAAAGCAATATTGGGATGGAATTGGGGTCTTGGTCACTACTTTATACTGCCCTTAGATGGGGCAACAGACACCTGGTGACCGACTCCCTTTTAAGAGGTAGTTACTTCTGCAGATATGTAATATGGGTGTTGAAAGACTTTTTTTCTTACATAAAAGACGTGGTAATTCAAAATCTGTTACATCAGTTTCCCACTAAATTATACTTCCAACCTCAACAAATAAAACCATGAATAGTAATTTTCTAAACTGCCCGTGTTTACCAGCGACATTTTTCTGTAGATTAGATATATCATGTCCCTTCTGCAGTAAGTGACGCATCCGCTGCTCCTGCTTCAGCCGCTGCGCTTCCTCCTGTGCTCTCTGCATACTGTGGTACAATTCTCTTGTCTTCAGGTCAAGAACCTCCTATCAGTCCACAGGGAAAAGGAAGGTTAAAAAAAAGTAGATGTAAATCAGAAAGCATTAAATGTATTTTATCATTCAGACTTATTCACAGGATATGCCAAAACCGGCTTGTGGTGCCCGGCTCAGACAGGTGAGGCCTGGCTTTTTTACGTACCTCCCATACACTTAAATGGAGAGAGCCGCAGCCACCTCTAACGTCTATGGCCACGGTCTGTCGTTCGGTCGTTAACCTCGACGGCCGTGGCCATGGACATCTTACCTCGCTGCAGCGTCGTCCTCCTGTGAGGCAGCGGCACTCACTTCCGGACCTCGAGTGTCTCCGGCGGGCACGGCCTTAAAAGGGCCAGTGTGCGCATTTTTGCAGGAAGTCTGCAATCTAGCCCAGGATGCCCTTGGCTATAAATAGGGCTCTGTCCTCTTGCTCTTTGCCAGAGCGTTATTTGTTACCCTTCGTTTGTCGTGCTTATGGTCTCCCAGGGTCTTCCAGTTTCCCAGTGTACCTTGCTCCTGTATCCCGTATCCTGTTTCCGTGCTGCCTAGTGCTATTGCCGTGCTGTGCTACAGTCTACGCTTGATCGGCTACGCCTCACCTGACGACTTCCCGCCGCCTGGTCCTGGACGTGCCTGCCTCGCTACTGCCGATTGCCTCAGGTACCCTCGCTGAACTAATTGAACTCTGTACTTACCTGTTTGGCCAGCTGCCATCCCGCTACGCGGTACTGCCCAGTGGGTCCACACCCCGCATCGTGACAACCTCTCTATTCAATCTCTGTCTAAATGTGGCGACCACCTCACCTAGTGGAACCGAAGTCAAGGGGACCCTTTTTCTCTCACTATGTAAGGGTCTCTGATGTTGGACCCCCACCTGTCCTGTGGATATGCCATAGATGTCTATGTGGGGAAACCCCCTTTAAAAAGATGATTCATGAACATCCAGAAGAGTAAAAATGAATAGCACAGCCTGATATCACAGGTTGTAAGATTAATGATTGCTATAAATACATTGAAATAGACTCGTACTTCTTTTTTTTTCTGTTTAAATGAATCTTCCTCGTACTGTTGACGCATCTGTTCCCGCTCTTGCGACAATCGCCTCTCCTCCTCCTGTTCTTCCCTTTTTCTTTGTTCTTCTTCCAGTTGCTTTCTCCTACGCTTTTCTTCTACTTGAGCTGCTATGGCTTTCTGGCAAGTTAAAGAAAACACAAATTTGTGAAATTAAATGTAATGGAAATCACGATGGCATTTGCGGTACGTCCGGTTATGCAGAAACTTTAAGAAAACATTTCACCTCTACATAAATTGTTTAATTAACTCCTGCAAAAAAAATGTTCTTTGTACCGATTTTGAGTCATGTGATGTTTTCTGCTTCAGTCACATCCCAAGCTTATTTCAGTATCTTGCTAGTTTCCTGTCACTATAGAGCCGGGGTCCTTAACTGGACGACTGCAGACGCTAGTTGTCCAGACCTGTAGCGTCGCCGGGCGACTGCCACATTCGATTGTATCTGCATCCTAAGGATGCAGATACAATTGAATACTATGGCGGAGCCATTCACTAAACTACAGGCCAAACTAATTCAAAATCATTACAAAGTAACTAAAAACTGGCACATTTTTATTAATCTCCAAGTTTAATATTAACCTCCGCAATCCACATACTTCCTCCACTTAATTTTGTGAGTATACATGGGTGTTATTGGGAAGTATGTTTTTCCTGTTTTGCAATATATTATCCTCAATGAAACTCCGTAGCAGCTGATCGAACTATCACTATAACTAACTACTCACAGCTATGTCTCCAAGCATTTCAGTAGTGCATTTTTGTTCTTTTCTTGTGAAGAACAAAATTTTCCTTGTTTTTAGATGATTGGTTTCCCACATGAGGGATTTCATTTTAAATCTGTTGACTGCCAGAAAAGCCATGTTTTCATTCATAAATCAAAAAAGATCTAGCATGACACAATCACTGATGAGACAATGACTTATTTCAAGGATTTAACTGTTCTGGAGAGTAATCTTTAGAGACTGCAGTCTGGGATGTATCATTTAGTAAATCTTCTCCCGTTCCTTCAAAAAAAAAAAAACAAAAAAAAAAAACACACACATACATATATTTTTTTATATGGGATGTAGAATATACATAATATATTATTAGGGATGCACGATGCATCAAAATTTCGATACCATTTCGATGCTGTGCAGGGGAAAACTGTTCAATACCGTCAATTTATGTATTTCGATACTAAGCTGTGTGGCCGCACAGCTTAGTATTGAAATCAAGGAAGAGAACACTGCGTGTGCGCGGTGTAAAGCACTCGCGATGTTCACTTCTTACAGTGACCCTTTCCCACATTCTCAGTTTATCATTGGTGGCAGTAGAGAAAGGAAGGAGGAGCGTTCTTCCCGCCTACTGCGACGCCATGCTCGTCATTAGTAGCGGCCGCGTCACAGTAAGAGAGGAACGCTCCTCCTTCCTTTCTCTACTGCCACCAATGATAAACTGAGAATGCGAGACAGGGGCAGGGTGGGGACTGTCACGAGCGGCATGTTTCCTAATGATGTGCCTGTGTCGCCAGTGCAGTGACAGATCGGCCCCAGGCAGGTATTACAGCAGAGCACAAGCTTGAAATAAAGGCAGACAGCATTTGGCAACATTGGGGTTAATGGGACCCACATTAACCCCAATATTGCCATTATGTGAGGGAAATGATGAGCTCACTTATTAATGTGAGGCACATGGCTTTCCGAACTATGTTGGATCCAGGAAAAGCGGGTGACATACGGTCTGTATCTCATGCACCGAACACAGCCATGTGAATTAACCACATTATTTCCCTCACACATTAACCCAATGAGGCCCACTATAATCATTATAGTAAGTGATCCCATCAAGTACCTCGTTCACAGCTGTAGTGGGCAACATTGGGTTAATGTGAGGTACATGATGGGGTTAATTACTATTAATGTCAGGCACATGGAGGTTCAAAATTGAGAACACCATGTGTCTCACATCAGAAAATGGAAGGCCTTTATATTTGAGGTTTTTGATTTTTTTAGTTGGCAAAGTATCGTTTTGGTATCAAGTATCGCAATACTACTCTAAGTATTGGTATAGAAATCCAAATTCTGGTATTGTGACAACCCTATAATATAAACAAAGAATAACCCTAGCACTCAATAGAAGAGATGAAAGTAGAAGCAAATGTGGATTTTTTAAAGGCTTTATATTCAAGGTATAAATGGTTTCTTTGAAACAGGCAATTTTTTTTAGAAAGTCTCGGCATATCCCAGGCCTTTGTCACAATCGCTTTTGTCGTATAAAGAGAAAGAACACAATGGAAGTATTACATACATGTAAAGAGTAATCACTCGTGTAGGTATAGTACAGTGGTATTTTTCAGACGCTGACATAGCTATAGCGCGGGAGGATTTGCATAATGACAAAACATAATCGATGACAATCAGATTGAACATAAAGAGCGCACCTATCGGCTTTCTGTATAAGTGAGCGGATGCCGTCACAATTTTTGAGCATTAATTGGAGGCCAGAGGAGAAATGGCTCTGTTCACATCATGTGAAGGTAAAATTAAGGATCTGGCATTGTGTAGATGTATTGACGCAAAGTTTTGTACAACAGAGCCATTTCTCCTCTGGCCTCGAATTAATGCTCAAAAATCGTGACGACATCCGCTCATATATACAAGGAGCTGAAAGATCCGCGCTCTTTATGTTCAATCTGATTGTCATCGATTATGCTTTGTCATTATGCAAATCCTCCTACGCTATAGCTACGTCAGCGTCTGAAAAATACCACTGTACTATATCTACACGAGTGATTACTCTTTACATGTATGTAATACTTAGATTGTTTTCTCTCTCTTTATACTACAAAAGTGATTGTGACAAAGGCCTGGGATATGCCGAGACGTCTTAAAAAAAAAAAAACACCTGTTAGAAACCATTTATACCTTGAAAATAAAGCATTCCAAAAATCCACATTTGCTTGTACTTTCATCTCTTCTATTGAGTGCCAGGGTTATTCTTTGTTTATACAATGTGGGATATCCAACCCGAAACCTTACAGCACCTGAACACTTCTTCAAGGAGTGCAGCAATTCCATCTGGAATTTTAAAGGCAGATTTTCATCTGCCTGTACGCCGTTTGCCGCTTTTTCCGCCTGCGGCGATTGAGCGCCGCGGAAAACGCTCTCTCTGCCTCTCATTGATGTCAATGGGAGGTCAGAGACGTACACTCCGGAAGGAAGGGCACGTCGCTTTTTCCCGTGAGACGGTTTTACCGCTCGTGGGGAAAAACGCCTCCGCCTCTTATTGAAATCAATGGGATGCGTTTTCTGACAAGGTTTCCGCATAAAAAAAACTCAGTGTGAAGAGGGCCAAATAGTTATTAGGATCTCAGCATACATTTTCTCGAATTGAGGATTCTCGAGTCACCTACGAAGGTTAAATAGTAACGATTTATAAAAATATGAGCGGTCACTTTAAAATCTGGTGACAGATATATACAACTACAGAGAAGTTCCTATTCTCTGGTGCTGTCAAGACAATGCTTAATATATTTATTTCTGTCAATTTCAGCAATAGCGGGTGCGGATGCACCAAGGCCAAGCGGAATTAATAGTGCAGCCGACTACGCTCTCGTTTCTGTTCTAAAACCAAAACCTTACGTAAGGGAAACAAATTTGCAACGGAAGTATTACCATTGTAGTTAATGGTAATGGAAACGGAAGCTATGGTTTCCGTTTGACTTTCTGTTCATTGGTTCTTCCGACGGAAAGGTCAAACGGAACCCATGAACGGGAGCCCGACGAGGATGTAAACAGGCACTAATGGAAACAGAGCCTAAGGGGACCCCGATGCATTTAAAGGAGTTTTCCGAGATAAAATGACTATGTGTTAATGCTTGTAATTTATAAATGTAAATACATTTGTAATATACTTACATTTTCCAAAGTGGCCCCGTTTCCAGATGCTGCTGTGGGGTACTTGACGGGTGACGTCACTCTCTGCACTGGCTCTGGCCGCTGTGTTGATCTTCAATTATTTTCCGGGTATACAACACGTCACTTGTGACGTGCAGTGTATGTGCTGTTCTGCTGCACAGCCCGAAACGCGCATGCGCGGTCCCTGCTGTTCTCGAGAGAACAGCAGGAACCGCGAATGCGCGTTACAACAGAACAGCCCATACAGGGAACGTCACAAGTGACGAGGTGAATACCTGGAAAAGAATTGAAGATAAACAGCGGCCATGGAGTGACGTCACCCGTCAAGTACCCCACGGCAGGATCTGGAAACTGGAAAATGTAAGTATATTACAAATGAATTTACATTTATAAATTACAAGCATTAACACAGTCATTTTATCTCGGAAAACCCCTTTAATGTCGTGACAGGGTTAGGCCCTGTCTCCGTATTTAAATTAGAGCCCAGGAGCTTCAAACTACACCTCTGTCAAAGATCAATGTTCACATCCTTAATGGTTAAATGGGACATTGTGTGAATGTGAATGGTAATCCAAATCCATGTGTTGTCACTACAATATCAATACATATTATAGAAATCTGAACAAGAAATGTAGTTCTCAGATCACTACAACACAGATGCTGGAGGTTGTGGCTCTATCAATGCAAATAAATAAAAGTGTCTGCATATACCTGATGTTCCAGTTGCTTCAATCTTTTACGATCCCTTTCTTCAATCTGTACAGGATCTAATAGAGAGGTCATAGTACGCAGGAACCTAAAAACCAAGTCAAATCATAATCATGTAAGTAGGACTAAATGCAGATTTTTGACTGCAGAAAGAGAAAGCGACCCCATCCACCTCTTCTGGTGGCTATCATGTCAGGAGAAATCCCTGTATGGAAGTATTGGTGACTATGCGGTATGCACAGTTCTTGTGCTGATGTCACTTCCAGATGCAGTTTGGATCTCTGTAGTAGAGTAATACAACAGAGGATATGGTCTATGGAGATTACATGGCTGTGTGCTTGATTTTATGCACCGTTTGCAATGGGTGTGGCTGAAACACCTGAACTCAATAATTACGAGGGTATTCACATACTTTTGGCCATATAGTGTATCATTATTTTTCACCCTAGTAATCACCATGCCTACCCAGCTTTCTGGCCTTGAAAATGTTCTTCCTCAGTTGATTTCATAGTTTCTAACTGTTCCTGCGGGTGATGTGTAGCAGAAGGAGAAGGTGGACTTCCCAGTGGATCTGATGTTGCTTGAGGATTTTCTAACTGTTGAAAGGTTACTGTATTCTGAGAAATAGGATTTGGTTTCTTAAAAGAATCAAAATGCTTTGCCCAGTGATCCTGTTGAACACTCTAAAACAAAGAAGAAGTGACAATAACTACTCAGTAATGCAGTATACTGGAAACATCAAAAGGACATAATAGAAGCTATATTGTGCCGCCTCTGGCAATTGTAGAAGGCACTTTTAAAACTAGGAAATAAAAGCATATGCTAAACTGTGGGGACAAGGCTGCACCGGAGCAACAGGACCAGGGCACATAGCTATATACTGTAGGTCATGGGTATATCAGTATGGTTACAATAAGTAACAGCCGCACAAGGGTACAGGACGAAGAAAAAAAAAAATTTGTTTAAATGATCTCAATGTTTTATTAAGGCTTAACATGGCATCTTAAGCTGTGGATGACTGTACATTAGAACTGCAAAATACCTCTTGAAGCTTTTGCTTTTCTTCCATTTTTCGCAGGGCATCTCCCTCCCTTTGCTTATTCAGTTCCTCTAACCACCTCCTTTGCTGCTGACGTTTTACAGCACTAAAAGGATGGTCCATTGGAGCGGCTTCCTGTAATATTCAAATACCCTGTTCAACATGGGGGTTCAAAATAGAATATCTCCTTTAAATCAATTAAAAACGAGATGTCATCAAGTGAACATCTTGTGACAGAGGAAAATGATTTAAACAAATCTCAGAACAAATAATTAAAAAAAATCTTCACATTGCACATGCAGTCCAATATGCGTGCAGGAGAAGCGGAGCAGGTTTATATATAGCGGTGTGGAGAAAAATTCAGTATTACTTATATTTGATTTATATTCCCTATCACGCAGAGTTTAGGAGCCTAGTGGACAGGGATATCCTACCCTACATTACTGTGCATACAGAGACAGCTGTCAATCATTGAGTGAGACCGCCCCCTGGACTCATACGTTTAGAGAGAAAAAAAAAAAAAAGAGCATAAAATACAAGTTATACAGAATTTTCAGCACAAAATTACATAATTAAATTGCTCAGCTCCTCCTGTACGCAAATTGGACAGCATTTAACGTGAGAGTTTCCCTTTAAATTAGTTTAACGGCATTGTCTTACCCCTAACACAAATGCACTACGGATAGCAGCAGGAAGCTCAGGGGAGCTAAAACTCGAAGCCCTTCCAAGTGGTGATGATTCGCTGGTGTCTGTACCAGTGGAGGTCTTCAGCATGGGATCTTCTTGGACTGGGGTGCTGTAATCATTGCAAGATGTATTCTAGGAAGAGAAACCCCAATTACTGCAATGTTGTATATTAGTAAGCAGGTCCACAAGCAAACTATGGCAGATTTACACATATGCAGACACCACGGGTTAAAGCCAAAAGAGCTTTGTATTGGGAAAGTAATCCAACTATCCCTGGTTGGCAGACCATTATGGTAGGTACAGATAGGGAATGAAGACTATGAGCTCCACAGGGGACAGGGACTGATGTCATTTATTACAATCGGTGTACAGTACTACAGAATATGTTGGGGCTATAATAAAAATAAAAAACAACACAGATTATAGATAGAGCTCAATGTCGAGTGAACTTCAATTTTAAGGACATTTCTATATAGAAATTGCCACGGTGAGAAAGCCGCTTGTGTCTGCCGACGGATAAGCAGCGAAGCCATAGGGAGTTTTTCTGCAGCATCATATGCTTCAATCACACAGTGAAGAGGACGTATTACACGATTAAGATTATAATATGGAATTGCCGTTTAATTAATTCTCCCAACCATTCTTTAATGTCGACAGAATACAGAGCTTCACTGTAGAGCCTGTAAAATAGAAAGAAAACGGTTGCATTTCTTACTTTTGGCAGATCAGAAGAAATGGTCCTTTCCGAAACAGAAGAGTCTCTGCCATAAGCCTCCCGATGCCGGAGATTTATTCCATCTTTTTCAGCCTCCTTCAGCTTCTTCTTCAGAGCTACTTGTTCATCTATATTAGATACACACAGAATGTCTTTTAAATAATATATTTTGGCTGAATTGTGATCAAGTTTAACCCCTTCCCGTCCAATCACGTACAGTTACGTCATCAGCGCTAAATGTGTTAGCACCTTCTCACATAACTACGTGATGGAGCGGGCTCAGAGACTGAGCCCGCGCCATCACCATCGGGTTTCAGCTGTATGTTACAGCTGATATCCCGTTGTAACGGCCAGGACCGGAGCTAGGCTCCAATCCTGCCGATTAACCCCTTAGATGCAGCGATCGAGCGATCGCTGCATCTAGCTGGTTTCTAGCCTGTCGGCATCCCTGCACCGCTGTTCCCAGGATGCCGTTGCTTGCAACGGCAACCGGAGTCCTAACAATGGCCTCGGTATGCCAAGCACAGAAGTCTTTTCCGCGGATGTCAAGTGTTTGTAACAGCTGACATCCTGATGTAACGGCCAGGACCGGAGCTAGCCTCCGATCCGGCCGATTAACCCCTTAGATGAAGCAAACAAAAGCGATCGCTGCATCTAGGTGGTAAGATCACAACCGATGGTTGCTATGGCAACGATCGACACCCGTGTTGTTGCCGATGGTTGCTATAGCAACCAGAGGCCTAACAATGGCCTCCTGGTCTGCCTAGTACGGAAGCCTATTAGGCCCCGCCCGCAGGCGAAGACTACTAGGCTTGCTGTCAGTGAATAACTGACAGCTCTAATACACTGTACCATGTACGTAAAGCAGCGTATTAGAACAGCGATCAGGGCTTCACGCCTTCAAGTCCCACAGTGGGACCAAAAAAAAAAAAAAAGTTACGAAAAATAATTCAAGTTAAAAAAAAAAAAAAAACACTGCCTTTTTCCCCCATTGCATATCACATTGTTTCCCCGCACGGTGAACTCAGTTATAAAAAAATAAATAAAAAAATTTAATAAAAAAAACAACATTTCCAGAACCTGTTTTTTGGTCATTTATAGCGCATGGTGAACGGCATAATAAATAAAATAAAAAAGACAATTTATGGTTTTTGGTCACCTCGCATGTACCCCAAAATGGTACCAATGAAATCTACAGATTGTCCCGCAACAAGTAAGCCCTCACACAGCTCCGGTGGAGAAAAAAAAAAAAATACAAAATGTTCTGTCTCTCAGAATATGGCGACGCAAAATGTGCAGTGTTCCAAGAGCAGATAAGATTGGGTATTATTTATGAGTGCGACATCGGTCACACAACGGCGGATTATTATTTATTTACGCCATTATTATACCCTCATGTACTCCGCTCAGATTACATATGCCTCCACATTATAAACTGAAATACTAGCAAAACTTCAAACAGAACAACTACCAAGCTAAATCTGTGCTCCAAATACCATATGGCGCTCCCTCCCTTCGGAATCCTACAGCGTGCCCAAACAGCAGTTTACGTCCACATATGTGGCATCGCCATACCCAGAAGAACTCGCTTAACAGTTTGAGATATTTGTCTGCAGTGGCACAAACTGGGCACCACATATTGGGCACTAAAATGGCATATCAGTGGAAAATTGCAATTTTCACCATCCGCTGAGCGTTCATTTCCAATAAAAAAAACAAAAAACCTGTGGGGTCAAAATGTCGACTACACCCCTTAAATGCCTTGAGAGGTGCAGTTTCCAAAATAGAAGAAGCCACTACTTGGGGGTTTGTTTTACAATTTGACCTTGGAGCCCTGCAATAGTGGGCCAGTGCTGCGAAAATCTCCAAAATAGGCCTCAAATATGCATTGTGCTCTTTCACTCATGAGTTCTGTCATAAGTCCAGGCAAATGAGAAATGCCTTGAGGGGTGTACTTTCCAAAATGGGGTCACTTCTCTGGTGTTTCTACTGTACTCTGGTACCTCAGGGGCTCTGCAAACGCAACATAGGCCCCCATACGCCAATCTAGCAAAATCTGTGCTCTAGAAGCCACCTCTTTTTGAGCTCCTTTTATTTTGAGCTCTGCCATGTGCCGGTACAGCAGTTTAGGACCACACATGGGGTATTGCCGTACTCGGGAGAAATTGAGTAACAAATTGTGTGGTGTTTTTTCTACTACTACCCCTCGTGAAAATAAAAAATTGGGAGCTAAATCTACATATTTTTGGGATTTTTTGTTTCCCCATTTTCACTGCCTAATTGTTATAAAATTTATGAAACACCTGTGGGGTCAAAATGCTCACTACACCCCTAGATGAATGCCCTGAGAGGTGTAGTTTCCAAAATGGAGTCACTTCTCAGGGGTTTCTACTGTACTGGTACCTCAGGGGCTCTGCAAATGTGACATGGTGCCTAAAAACCAATCAAGCATGCCAAGTAGCGCTCTTGCCATTCCAAGCCGTGCCGTGTGTCCAAACAGAAGTTTATGACCACATATGAGGTACTGAAAACCATTCCAGCAAAATCTGTGCTCCAAAATACAAATGGCGCTCCTTCCCTTCTGAGCCCTGCTGTGGGTCTAAACATCAGTTTATTACTACATATGGGGTATAGCCGTAATCAGGAGGAAATGATTTACAAATGTTGGGGTGCTTATTCTCCTTTATTCCTTGTAAACATTCCAAAATTCTATTTTTTTTCTATTTCTCATTTTTACAGACTAATTCAAATAAATGTAGCAAAAAAACAGCAGGGTCAAAATACTAACTATAGCCCTAGATACATTCCATGATGGGTGTAATTTCCAAAATGGGGTCACTTTTGGGGGGTTTCCACTGTTTTGGCACCACAAGACCTCTTCAAACCGGACATCGTGCCTAAAATATATTCTAATAAAAATGAGGCCCTAAAAGCCACTAGGTGCTCCTTTGCTTCTGAGGCCGGTATTTCAGTCCATTACCACACTAGGGCCACATGTGGGATATTTCTAAAAACTGCAGAATCTTGGCAATAAACATTGAGTTGTATTTCTCTGGTAAAACTTTGTGTTACAGAAAAAAAAAAAAATGTATTACAATTGTATTTTAGCAAAAAAAAAAAAAAAAAAAAAAAAAAAAAAGGAGGTTTGTAAATTTCACCTCTACTATGGTTTCATTCCGGTGAAACGCCTGAAGGGCTAAAACACTTTCTTAATGCTGTTTTGAATACTTTGAGCGGTGAAGTTTTTAAAAATTGGGTGTTTAAGGTTTTCAAATATATGGACCCCTCAACGACACTTCAGAACTAAACTGGTCCCTGAAAAAAAGGCCTTGAAATCTTCCTGAAAATATGAGAAATTGCTGCTAAAGTTCTAAGCCTTGTAACGTCCTAGAAAAATAAAAGGATGTTCAAAAAACAATGCAAACAAAGTAGACGTATGGGAAATGTTAACTAGTAACTATTTTGGGTGGTATTACTATCTGTTTTACAAGCAGATACATTCAAATTTCGATAAATCATAATTTTTGCAAATTTTCTGTATATCTTGGCGTTTTTCCACAAATAAATACTGAATTTAAAGCGACCAATTTTTTTCACTAACAAAGTACAATATGTCACGAGAAAACAATCTCGGAATTGCTTGGATAGGTATAAGCATTCCAAAGTTATTACCACCTAAAGTGACATGTCAGATTTGAAAAAACGGGGCTGGTCCTGAAGGCCAAAATGAGCTTGGTCCTGAAGGGGTCAAGAAAATGCGATCACAGAACACTGCAAAAATGTGGCTAAGTAATTGTAGATTTAATAAGGAAGCCCCATGTGACTCGAGTAGAGGGTTAAGAGATCCACAAGCCTCACATGTAATTACAATATCCTAAATTCCCAGCAGTCGGTAGAAAGCTCCCTCCATTCAATGATCTATGGGAATAGGATTGAAGACTTCTTCATGTCAACAGCTGGAGGGGAAATGGATTCAGCATCAGAGCTTATGTACATAAAACTAAACGATGACTCTAGGGAGGGAACGTAGGAAATATGCACTGCCAGCCGAGAAAATCAGTCAGCAGAGAATTCCTGCTTGAAGCGAGTCTTGCTATTTACACAGCTCAATAAGGACGGCACAGCAAACCGTCAGTGCAGGGGAGACACGTACCCAGCTCTCTCCTCCACTGGGCTTTCTTTGCTTCCTGCAGATTCTTGTTTCTCTCCCGCTCTCCGAGTGCGCTGAACGAGCTGACTGTTTCCCTGAGATAATTGTAAGACACCATCATTATTTTACACAATGTAGGTCACAATGAAATATGAAGTTCAATATAACGTCAGTCTTTGTTTATCGAATCTAGCACAAACCGGACATGTAGCAATTCCTAAAGGGGTAATCCGGTTTCCACCTATGAAGCCTAGTCTTTGTAATAATGAACAGTTCTGCAACTTTCCAATATACTTTCTGTATCAGTTCCTCATGGTTTCAAGATCTCTGCTGGCGGACATTCAAAGGGAATACTTATGGTTTACTTGCAGAGTTTGAAAACTCGTCCTGGTCATGTGATATTCACACAGCTTTATTTGCTGAAACCGAAGTAGCAGTAGCCACTGACTTAGAGATTCAAAGCAACTTTGAGAAAAGAATTGCCAGTGCAAACAATTTCACCCATGGAGAATATAAATGATGAATCCAAATATCTTAGGCTTACATGACTCCACATGTATTTTTTTCTAGGACAATAGCGAACACTGTAATCGTAGTGTTTTACAATGTGTTCTGACCAATGGAGCGGATCTCAAACAGCTGGAAATATTTTCTTCTATGGATCATTAAAAGCCATGCAATAATTGGAATGATTAACCCCTTCCTGACGTTTGACATATATGTACGTCATCAGCGGGAAGTAATTCCCACAAAATGCCGTACATATATGTCACGATTATCAAGCCATCATTGCAGGAGCCCGGCAATGAGTGACAGCCGGGCTCCCGCTGCAATGGCTGGGATAGGAGATCAATCCAATCCCAGCCATTTAACCCCTTAGTTGTAGCAGTCTGCAGCATCTAAGGGCTTCCTTCCGACTCGATTGCGGGGTGCCGATGGGTTATTATGGTATCTGAGTATCAAATAATAGTCCCCAGGACTGCCATCTAAGTACACAGGGCCTAATAGGATGCAAGCTGACAGGCAATAATACTTCAGTATTGCAGTTTATTATACAAGTGCTCAAGAGATTGCATGTTAAATGCCCAAGTAGGACTTAAAAATACAAAACTTTGGGCCTGTTCACATCAGCATTGTCTTTCCGTTGAGGGGTTCCGTCTGAGCTTTTCATCAGGGGAACCCCTCAACGGAAAGGCAAACGGAAACCTTAGCTTCAGTTTGCATCACCAGTGATCTCAATGGTGACTGATACTTTGCTAACGTATTCCGTTTGTCACCGTTCTGAAAGGGTCAGTTTTTTTGACGGAATCAACAGCGTAGTCAACTGTGACAAACGGAAACCATTAGCAATGTTTCTGTCACCATTGAGATCAATGGGGATGCAAACGGAAGCTATGGTTTCCATTTGCCTTTCCGTTGAGGGGTTCCCCCGACGAAAAGCTCAGACGGAACCCCTCAACGGAAAGACAACGCTGATGTGAACAGGTGCCTAAAAAAAGAAAAAAAAAAAAAAAAAACGTTTACTGAAATGTTAAAAAGAAATATACCCAAAAAAATGATCTGTGTGTCCACGGCCATCTTTGAAAAAATATGAATGCAGTGGTAAAAACATAGACATACATATCATTGGTCTGGTCAGTGGTAGGAAGAGGACTGCTCTCTGCTAGTCCACTGTTGGCCCCCTCCTGAGTAGCTAGGTTTTCTGTAATGTTTTCCTCTCTGGTCTCCAAATCTAGAATAAAAAAAAAAGAGAAAAGAATAAAAATCAATATTTACACTGGTTAATAGTTTAGATGAAAACAGCATCAAGAAGACATTCTTTGACACGGAAACAGTTGCGGAATCAGCTGCGCTCAATGCCCGTGGACGAAAAACGCAGTGAAGTTCGCAGAAAGAAATTGCAGGCAAGTCAAAATCTGCTTCAAATTCCTGAAGGAAGTTTGAGGCAGATTTTTCTGACATTAATGGCCCATACTTTGATTATGAATTTAGCTTCGTGTTTGTTTTGTTTATGGGCAGGATTGAGAATAAAAGAAGGGATAAGAATGGCTACTACAGACAACATGGATACTTTCTCATAACAGTTTTTATGAATGAGGACTATTTTCTTTGCGCCTGGCCTAGATATCGGAAGCATGGATTTATATAGACAGTTCACTTAAATTAATCATACACTGTTCAGCCATAACATTAAAACCAGCTGCCTAATATTGCGTAGGACGACTTCGTGGCACCAAAACAGCTCTGACCCGCCGAGGCTTGGACTCCACAAGACCTCTAAAAAGGTCCTGTGGTATCTGGTGTTAGCAGCAAATTCTTTAACCCCTTCGCGCTCAGGTCAGTACTATTACGTCACGCTAAGTACATCGTTCGCGCTCAGGTCAGTAATAGTACTGACCTGAGTAAACACGGCGCCATTTAATCCCGGCGCGTGTTTGAGCTGTGATACCTGCTGTTTCCGACAGCAGGCTATCACAGCTTAGTGTGCAGGGACCGATCGCGGTGGTCCCCGCCGATTAACCCCTTAGAAGCCGCGTTCAATAGCGATCGCGGCTTCTTAGGGGTTAAGCTGCCATCGCCGGCCTGCTACACGATAGCGGGCCGTGATGGCTACTATGGCAACCAGAATCCTAACAATGGACTCTGGCTACGCCATCGACGGAAGCCTAGTGGGTCCCGACAAAATCAGGACCCACTATGCTTGCTGTCAGCGAACAGCTGACAGCTCTAATACACTGCACTACGTATGTAGTGCAGTGTATTAGAATAGCGATCAGAGCCTCCTGCCCTCATGTCCCCTAGTGGGACAAAGTAAAAAAAGTGTAAAAAAGTAAAAAAAAAAAGTTGTGCAAAAATAAGAAAATAAAAGATTTAAAAGTAATAAAAGTAAAAGTCCCCCTTTTTCCCTGATTAGTTCTTTATTATTAATAAAAATATATAAATAAACAAATAAACTATACATAATTGGTATCGCCGCGTCCGTAACAGCCTGAACTACAAAACGATGTCATTATTTATCCCGCGCGGTGAACGCCGTAAGAGAAAATAATAATAAACCGTACCACAATCACAATTGTTTGGTCACTTCACCTCCCAAAAAATGGAATAAAAAGAGATCAAAAAGTCGCATGTACCTAAAAATGGTACTGATGGAAACTACAGTTCGTTACGCAAAAAATAAGTCCTCGCACGACTTTCCTGATGGAAAAATAAAACAGTTCTGGCTCTTAGAATAAGGTAACACAAAAAATAAATTATATTTTACAAAATGTATTTTATTGTGCAAACGCCATAAGACATAAAATAAAACTATAAACATCTGGTATCGCCGTAATCGTATCGCCCCGCAGAATAAAGTGAATATGTCATTTATAGCGCACGGTGAACGCTGTAAAAAAAAAATGAATAAAAAACAATAGTAAAATTGCTGTTTTTTTAGTCACCACGCCACCTAAAATTAGAATAAAAACTGATCAAAAAGTCGCATGCACCCCAAGAAAACTACAATGGATTCCTCAAGGGGTCTAGTTTCCAAAAAGGGGTCACTTTTGGGGGGTTTCCACTGTTTTAGCACCACAAGACCTCTTCAAACCGGACATGGTGCCTAATAAATTAAATTAATTAAATGTCACCTCTACTTTGCTCTAAATTCCTGTGAAACACCTAAAGGGTTAATAAACTTTCTAAATGCTGTTGTGAATACTTTGAGGGGTCTAGTTTCTGAAATGGGGTGTTTGATGGGGGTGTCTAATATATGGGCCCCTCAAAGCAACTTCAGAACTGAGCTGGAAACTAAAAAATAAAAATGAGGCAATACTTTGCTTCTTACATTATACTCATAATGAGCCATGCCCACCCCGAGATGACCCCAGTTTTGACCGTCTGTATAAACGGAGACCCCTATTAGACCGTTTCAGTGGCCGGTTTTCCCAGCATTCACCCCCGAGAAGTGTATTTCTATAGATGAATCCCTGGTACATTTGAAAGGGAGGCTTCAATTCTGCGAGTACCTGCCGGGTAAGAGGGCAAGGTATGGCGTGAAGATGTATAAGCTGTGCGAGAGTGCATCAGGGTAGACCTACAAATTTAGGATATATAAAAGGGAAGGACACCAGTACTCAGCCCCCAGAATGCCCCCCCTTACTGGGAGTTAATACAAAAATTGTGTGGGATTTGGTGCACCCACTGCTGGACCAGGGTTACCACCTCTACCTGGATAATTTTTATACCAGCGTCCCACTCTTCAACTGCCTCGCTTCCAGAAGTCCTGCGGCATGCGGCACTGCTAGAAGAAACCTGAGAGGCCTCCCTAAGACTCTGCTTGGGCAAACACTCAGAAGGGGTGAGAGCTGGGCACAATCTAGCAGCAACATAGTGTGTGTCAAGTACAAGACCAGGGAGATGCCACACCAGTACCCATGTACCTGTACGAGGTACCAGTACAGGGACCCCCAAACTAGACTGCATCCTGGACTACAATAGGTACATGGGAGGGGTGGACTTGTCAGATCAAGTCCTGAAGCCCTACAGTACTTCTCGAAGCGAGGCCACAGGCATCGTACCAGGGCAACACTTTTTAGGAGAAGTTCCCCAAACTGGCAAGAAGGGAAAAAGTCAAAAGAGGTGCAGAGTCTGCTATAAGAGGGGGATAAGGAAGGACACAATATATCAATGTGACGCGTGTCCCGAAAAACCAGAGCTCTGTATGAAAGAGTGTTTTAAAATTTATCATCCATCTCTTTATTTTTAATTTACCCCAGTTTTACTCGCTCTGATCCACTTCGCACAGCTTACCCCTCCTCATCTTTCCCCTCTGAGCCCTGCTGTGTGCCCAGGCAGCTGATAACAGCCACATGTAGGGTATTGCCGTACCCGGGAGAGCCAACATTACAGTTTATGAGGTGTATATCTCCGGTGGCGCATGCTGGGCACAATATATCGGACACTGAATTGACATATATGTATAGAAAATTGCAAATTTCACTCTGCACCAACTGCTGCACATTATCTTTTACACAATACCTGTGGGGTCAAAATGCTCACTACACCTCTAGATGAATGCCTTAAGGGGTGTAGATTTTAAAACAGGGTCACTTCTTGGGGGTTTCAACTGTACTGGTACCTTAGGGGCTTCTGCGTACAAGACTTAGCACCAGAAAAGCTCCAGTAGGCCAAATGGTGGTCCTTTCCTTCTGAGCCCTGCCGTGTGCCCAGGCAGCTAATAACAGCCACATGTAGGGTATTGCCATACCCGGGAGAACCCACATTACAGTTTATGGGGTGTATGTCTCCGGTGGCGCATGCTGGGCACAATATATCGGACACTGACATGGCATATATATAGAAAATTGCAAATCTCACTCTGCACCATCTGCTGCGCATTATCTTTTACACAATACCTGTGGGGTCAAAATGCTCACTACACCTCTAGATGAATTCCTTAAGGGGTGTCGTTTTTAAAACGGGGTCACTTCTCGGGGGTTTCAACTGTACTGATACCTCAGGGGCTTCTGCACACACGACTTAGCGCCAGAAAATTCCCAGTAGGCCACATGGTGGTCTTTTCCTTCTGAGCCCTCCCATGGGCCCAAACGGCAGTTTATCACCACAAATAGGGTATTGCCACACTCAGGACAAATTGGGCAACAAATTGGGGTATTTTATTCCTTGTGAAAATAAGAAATTTTGAGCCAAAACTACCTCTTATTGGAAAAAATGTAATTTTTTTGAATTCACAGCCCAATTCAAATAAATTCTGTGAAAAAACAGTGGAGTCTAAATGGTCACAACACCCATAAATGAATTCCTTGAGGGGTGTAGTTTCCAAAATGGGGTCACTTCTGGTGGGTTTCCATTGCTTTGATACCTTTGGGGCTCTGCAAATGCGACATGGCACCCGAAAACCAATCCAGCAAAATCTGGGCTCCAAAGAACACATAGCGCTCCTTTCCTTCTAATACCTCCCATGGGCCAAAACGGCAGTTTATGGCCACAAATAGGGTATTGCCGCACTCAGGACAAATTGGGCAACAAAATGGGGCATTTTGTTCCCTGTGAAAATAAGAAATTCTGATCAAAAATGACATCTTATTGGAAAAATTGTCATTCTTTTAATTTCACAGCCCAATTCAAATATGCGCTGTGAAAAAACTACGGGGTCAAAATGGTAACAATAACCATAAATTAATTCCTTGAGGGGTGCAGTTTCCAAAATGGGGTCAGTTTTGGGGGATTCCTACTGTTTTGGCACCTCAACACCTCTCCAAACCTGGCATGCTGCCTAAAATATATGCTAATAAAAAAAAGCACCACCAAAATGCACTAGGTGCTTCTTTGCTTCTGGGGCTTGTGTTTTAGTCCACGAGCGCACTAGAGCCACATGTGGGACATTTCTAAAAACTGAAGAATCTGGACAATACATATTTAGTTGTGTTTCTCTGGTAAAACCTTCGTTACAGAAAAAAAATAGAATAAAATTGAAATTCAGAAAGAAAAACGAAATTTGCAAATTTCACCTCCACTTTGCTTTAATTCCTGTGAAATGCCTGAAGGGTTAAAAAACTTTCTAAATGCTGTTTTGAATACTTTGAGGGGTCTAGTTTTTAAAATGGGGTGCTTTATGGGGGTTTCTAATACATAGGCCCCTCAAAGCCACTTCAGAACTGAACAGGTACCTTAAAAAAAAGGCTTTTGAAATTTTCTTACAAATATGAGAAATTGCTGTTTATGTTCTAAGCCTTGTAACGTCCAAGAAAAATAAAATAATGTTCAAAAAACGATGCCAATCTAAAGTAGACATATGGGAAATGTGAACTAGTAACTATTTTGGGTGGTATAACCGTCTGTTTTTCAAGCAGATGCATTTAAATTCTGAAAAATGCTCTTTTTTCTAAATTTTCTCTAAATTTTGCAATTTTTCTCAAATAAAGACTGAATATATCGACCAAATTTTACCACGAACATGAAGCCCAAAGTGTCACGAGAAAACAATCTCGGAATCGCTTGGATAGGTTTAAGCATTCCGACGTTATTACCACATAAAGTGAAATATGTCAGATTTGAAAACTGGGCTCTGAGCCTTAAAGGAACAGTGTCATCACAAATAATTTTTTTATATGTTAAAGATGTTAGTGCTTTATTAAAAACGTTTATATTCATTTGTGTGTTTGTGTTTTACTTTTTCTTATTTTTACACTTTTTCTTCCCTATGGGGGCTGCCATTTTTTGTTCCATTTCTGTCTGTGTCGATTAACGACACATACAGACATGGAATACGGCAGCCACAGTCCCATAGGGACTGCGAACGGCTCCCGTCCCATTGACTTCCGTGTACGGCGTCTGTGTGGGAACTGCGCATGCCCCGCTCCCACACAGTCCAATTTGAAATTGGCGCCGTCCGGCGCCATTTTCCTGTGGACCGGAAGTCGCGGCCGGACAGTAATATTACTACTTCCGGTCGCGGCTTCCGGATTTGTGCACTTGGACCAGCGGCAGCAAACGGAGCGGACGGGCCGGAGGGAGCCGCGGCGGCAGGAGCAGGTAAGAGATTTCAATGTATGTTCGTGTTTGTGTGTGTTTACTACTGTATGTAAACCTACTACACTGTGTGTTAGCTCAAAAAATGGCGACACACAGTGTAGGAGGTTACACCGTTCAAACCCCTCGTTTATCCCGGCACTAGCCAGGATAAAGGAGGGGGGGGGACGCTGAGAGCTCACTAGAGCGAGGGCTTTTAACCCAATGTTGCAATGCTGCAATTTTGGGAATAGCTCCATCTAGTGACCAAAAATGGGTAGTATTATAAATTAGAATTAATTTATAATATTTCCTGACTCGTGAAAAAAATAAAAAAAATTTGAACAATGTTTAATCACCCACACACTAAATGTTTAATTTAAAAAAAACAAACATGTTTTTCTGGCAACACATTCCCTTTAAGGCCAAAACTAGGCTGCGTCCTTAAGGGGTTAAAGCCTGTAAGCTGTGAGGTGCAGCCTCCATAGATCGGACTTATTTGAATCCAATGAATTGAACTATTTGTCATGTTCGTCAAACCATTGCTGAACAATTTTTGCAGTGTGGCAGGGCGCATTATCCTGCTGAACGAGACCACTGCCATTAGGGTACACCGTTGCCATGAAGGGGTGTATTTGGTCTACAACAAGGATTAGGAATGTGGTACGTGTCAATAGAACATCCACATGAATGTCATGGCTTAAAGGGGTTTTTCACTTTCTGACAACTGATGACCTATCCACTGGATAGGTCATCAGTATATGATCGGTGAGTGTCCGCCCCCCGCACCAATCCGCCACTCCAGGAGATGTTGCCGGAAGCAGATGGCTCCGGTCAAAGAATAGTGGCCAAGCTGCAGTATTGCAGCTCTGCTTCTATTCAAGTGAATAGGAGCAGAGCTGCAGTTCTGCCACTATGCAGTGGCCGGAGCCCTCTGCTTCCGGCTCCAACTACTGCATCCCGTTCCAAACATCCAGTGCACGAAGGCACCTGGAGTTGTGGATCGGTGCGGGTTCTGGATGTCGGACACGCACCGATCATATACAGATGACCTATCCCGTGGATAGGTCATCAGTTTTCAGAAAGTGGACAACCCCTTTAAGATTTCCAAGTAGAACATTGCCCAGAGCATCACAATGCCACCGCCAGCTTGCCTTCTACCCATCATGCATGCTGGTGCTACCTCTTTCCCAGGTAAGCGACGTGCAAATGATGTAAAAGAAAACAGGATTCATCGGACCAGGCCACATTTATTGATTTATGGTCCAGTCTGGATACTCACTTGCCCATTGGAGATTCTTTTGTCGCTGGACAGGGATCAGCAATTGCACTCTGACCAGTCTGAAGCTAAACAGCCACAAACGAAGCGAGCTTCAATGCTCTGTGTGTTCTGATACCTTTCTATTATAGCCAGTAGTAACTTTTTTCAGCAATTTGTGCTACAGTAGCTCTTCTGTTGGATCAGACCAGATGGGCTAGTCTTCATTTCCCATGCACATCAATGAGCATTGGGCACCCATGACCCTGTTGACATTTCACCAGTTGTACTTCTTTGGACCACTTTTGGCAGGTACTAACCTTCGCATACCAGGAATACCCCACTAGACCTGGTAATTTGGAGATGCTCTGACCAAGTAGTCTAGACATCACAATTTGGCCCTTGTCAGTGTGGCTCAGATCCATACACTCCCATTTTCCCTGCCTCCAATACATCGACTTCAAGAACTGACTGTTCACTTGCTGCCGGATATATCCCACCCCTTGTCAGGCGCCATTGTAACAAGACAATCAATCACTTTATCTGCCAGTGGTTTTAATGTTATGGCTGAACGGCGTATACTCTGGAATGGGCTAAGCTCTAATGCGCCAGGTTACACAGCAGTGCAGGAATAGGGGATGTGTTGTTACCCTCAGGAGCCTGGAATAAGTGGGTAAAAAATAGTTGGTACATGGCTTTCTAAGAAAATAAACATATATAATTGAGAAACCGATGACTATACCACTGCCCAGAAACTTGCTCATTTAAAGAGGCTCTGTCACCAGATTTTGCAACCCCTATCTGCTATTGCAGCAGATAGGCGCTGCAATGTAGATTACAGTAACGTTTTTATTTTTAAAAAACGAGCATTTTTGGCCAAGTTATGACCATTTTTGTAGTTATGCAAATGAGGCTTGCAAAAGTCCAAGTGGGTGTGTTTAAAAGTAAAAGTCCAAGTGGGCGTGTATTATGTGCGTACATCGGGGCGTTTTTAATACTTTTACTAGCTGGGCGCTCTGAAGAGAAGTAACATCCACTTCTCTTCAGAACGCCCAGCTTCTGACAGTGCAGATCTGTGACGTCACTCACAGGTCCTGCATCGTGTCGGCCACATCGGCACCAGAGGCTACAGTTGATTCTGCAGCAGCATCAGCGTTTGCAGGTAAGTCGATCTTACCTGCAAACGCTGATGCTGCTGCAGAATCAACTGTAGCCTCTGGTGCCGATGTGGCCGTCACGATGCAGGACCTGTGAGTGACGTCACAGATCTGCACTGTCAGAAGCTGGGCGTTCTGAAGAGAAGAGGATGTTACTTCTCTTCAGAGCGTCCAGCTAGTAAAAGTATTAAAAACGCCCCGATGTACGCACATAATACACGCCCAGTTGGACTTTTACTTTTAAACACACCCACTTGGACTTTTGCAAGCCTCATTTGCATAACTACAAAAATGGTCATAACTTGGCCAAAAATGCTCGTTTTTTAAAAATAAAAACGTTACTGTAATCTACATTGCAGCGCCTATCTGCTGCAATAGCAGATAGGGGTTGCAAAATCTGGTGACAGAGCCTCTTTAAGAAAAGATAAAATAAAAAACGGTCAATAGGTGAGTAAACAGACATCCACATACCCTACAAAGTCAGACATTTAGATACATAGACAATTGGTTTACCTGCGTCAAAGGTCTGGTCGGTTGTCACTTGTTTGTTACCTTGATTGATAGTCATTAAAATTTGCTGGAATTGCTCCTGGGTGAGGCATACTAGACTCTCCCTCAGTTCCTCAGCAGAGATTGCAGATTTCTGTTGCAGCCTTTGCTTTGGCACATTAGAAATCTTTTTGGGCACAGGTTTCCCTCTCCCGGCATCCAGCCTCATTTGTTGCACATTTTGGTCGTGATGTTTGTTTTCAAGTTCCTTAAGTACATTGACCGGAAGTTTACCAGGGGGCACCGCTCCAAGTGCAGATCTGACTTTAGACGCCGGCTGCTCTGTTCTGGCATTGTTAACATGCACGACCGGAGCCGGATTCTTTCCTTTAAGTGCAGTTTTGTGTGTCCTTCCCTTGTTACCCACCTGTCAAGAAAAAAAATGTGTTTTAGTCAACGCCATAAAAGAACAAAAATAAACATGAGTTAAATAGATATTTGTGGATCATATTATAGTACCTGTTTAGCTGTCTTTTCTTGTACACCTTTAAAAAAAATATATATATTATTAAAAAAATAAATAAACATAGCACAGAGTACAAGAATTTTAAGTCCTAATGCACACGACTGTAGTGGATTTGCGGGCCGCAAGACCACGGATCTGTTGCGATCCATTTGCCCGCAAAAAACCAAACACTTTTGTTGTTCATCCATGTGTTATCAGGATTCACGGATCCGCAAATAAAATAAATTTCACCAGTAAGTGAAGCCACAAATCCGGACTGTAAAATGACTTGTCCTAAGTTTTTGGGGTCCCCACATGGGTCCTTGAACATCACAGTCGTGTGCACGAGCCATAAAAGTGAATTGGTCTGCAATTTATCCGCAAAAACGCAGATGAATTGCGGACACAGAAGCACGGTCATGCGCATATGGCCTAACATTTATGATGAACATCTTACCGTAGGGAGCCAGGATAAGCTTGGGCTTGCCATTTAAAATCTGAGTTTCAAGCATAAGTCCATCCCTGCAAATTAAAACATATTGATACATAAAGAGAAGTTTCTTATGACCGGATCATACATAATATTCAGAATTCTGTTATTATGGACATTTCTCAAATAGCACATAACTAAAGCTTTGTTCACACCTGCGTTGGCGTGTTCCGTTGTTCTGCACCGTCAAAGGAGCACAAGGGAATAGCAGAAACAAGTCTGTTGCACAACGGACACCGCCGGCGGCCAACGGAACCCATTGACTTTAAGGCGGAGTTCACATGGGGCGGAGTTCACAATAGCACGCAGCGTATCCGCCCTGTGCGCCACAGGGAATTCCAGACAAAAAGAGCGCACCAAACTTTGGTGCAGTTTTTCGCCCAGGATGTCCGCAGCGAAGCAGGCCGGCCTCCTGGGATGACTTCTTATCCCAGGGGACCGCTGCAACCTGTGATTGGCTGCATCGGCGGTCACATGGGATGAAGAGTCATTCCAGGAGGATGAAAACACAGACTCCTAGGTAAGTATAATATTTTTTTGTTTTCCGAGTTGTGCTTTTTTGTGGCGGGATCGCTGCGAACTCGCCGCAAAAAACAGAACTGCTATTTGATGCAGGATTTACATCCCCATTGTATTCAATGGGGAAACCCCGCAACAAATAAGCAGAGTTTACATAAATACAATGGACATGCTGCAAATAAAACTCGGCACCGCAGGTCAATTTCAGGCTATGTTCACACGGAGTATTTTGGGGGAGGAATATCTGCCTCAAAATTCCATTTGGAACTTTGAGGCAGATATTCCTCTCCCTGCACGCCGATTTTCGCGCCGTTTTTCGCCCGCGGCCATTGAGCGCCGCGGGCATAAAACAGCGAGAAATACGCTTTCTCCTGCCTCCCATTGAAGTCAATGGGAGGTCAGAGGCGGAAGCGCCCGAAGATAGGGCATGTCGCTTCTTTTTCCCGCGAGGCAGTTTTACTGCTCGCGGGAAAAAGATGCCGACGCCTCCCATTGAAATCAATGGGAGGCGTTCTCGGGCCGTTTTTGCCGAGTTTTGCGACGCGGTTTCCGCGTCAAAAAACTCGGCAAAATACCCCGTGTGAACATAGCCTCAGAGCGTTTTTTCCACTCACTATTTGCACAGCGTGTGGGTGAGTTTGTTTTATCTCATCCACTTTGCTGCTACTGCATTTGCTGCGGATTTTCCGCAATTAAATCCGTTGCGGAAAATCCGCAGTGTTTACGCAACGTGTGAACCGGCCCTAATGGGTGGCCGTAATTTTATTGGGGACAATAGCGCAGCATGCGGTAACCTCGGCCGGATCTGTGACGGAGGGGAGCCTCCAACGCAACATGTGAACAAGGCCTAATTCACAATGGTATTGAGCCTAACGGAATATTATAATGCCTCCTTCACACACAGAATATTCTGGCATTTCAAACTTTATCAAAAAAACACTGGCGTCTTTAACATGTAACATGCATTTTTATGGCGTTTTTCATTTAGTGTAATTTTGTAGATGCTTTTTTTTTTTCTGTCTTTCTTGAAGTCCTATAGGGAAGCCTATGCCCAGAGAATGCTGCGTTTGGAAAAAAATAAGCCCAAACCACAAAATTTCCTGAAAAATGCCACAAACCAAAACACAGTTGTGTTGTATGTAGCGCATTTTACTATAGACTTTCATGTCACATCTGACTGCACTAAAAAAAAGCACCACAAAAAGACATTGAGAAAAACCACCATTAAAAACGCAGCAAAATGCAGTGTGTGAATCCAGCCTAAGGGAAAAATACACAGAAACACACATAAGAAAGGGATCTTTATAAGATATTATACAAACAACCGTTCACGATGGCGGACGATCGACCGATGTCTGCCAAAAAAGCGATCTGATCACCCGGTTATGGCCGATTGAGCGCAACTTCGTAAAGAGCATTCAGGTTTGTTTTTTACCACTGATCTGATAGTTTAATCCGCCATGTTGATGGTGGGATCATTTACATGAACAATATAACATATGATTGTTTTGCCGTATGGCGGCCGATCCTTATCTTGAGTGTCTGGCCAGCCTAAGCCGAGGAGGAACAATGATTGGCAGAGCACCAAAGCGAATTAATTCTGCTGACACGCCGCAGGGTAAAGTTGAATGTACCCTTTATTTCATGGTCTACTTCACATCAGAAACGACAGTGACAATAACAACTAGTAAACAGTGAAACTTCACCTTGGATACTATTATATATAAGGAAACAGCGTGATCACCACTGATATAATGTAATTATGGTCTCCACTCCCTTTACAAGCAAGAGCAATACCAATAATAAAGGCCGGAAATATCCGGAGGGGACGCAGGAAGCCATATTTATCCCATATTCCGGCTTGGTACGAGCGCCAAGTTGGCGCAGCATGAAATCCATAGCAGTCTATGGTACTACTGGGAAGACGATCTCCGAAATACAGCGCCATCTACTGGTATACCCCAACATGGCACAGTGTAATGAAGGATATTGCGCAGCCACTTAGTGACGCACCGTCCACCGCCATGTTTCTGACCAGAAATGTGGCAGATAAGCCCCGCCCTTTTCCCATCATATACAAAAATGTTGAGGTGGCGGAGAAAGTGGCGGCAGACTTGATAAACATGGCGTCATCCTCACCACTATTTTCTTCAATATCCCATGGCGGCTACCTCACACGGTTCATATGGATGACGTCTGCAGGGAAGACATTTTTTTTATCGCTTCATCCCGTAGACGCAAAAATTATCAGTACAAAACAGAAACTACCAGTCAAATCAGTGGAATTATCAGGTTGTACGGTCAGCCATGCAGAAGAACTATTATCAGGAGATAATGCATGAGAAGAGAGAAGAGCAGCCATTATAATGCGTCTCTATAGCCGGGACCAGCAGTGTCGCTATAACCACCCCCATGATTGTATAGAGGGGTGCTGTGCGCTTACCCCAGGTTCATGGCCCCCAGCTCCGCTCTTGCAGGCACACAGTGGCCGGCTCCTCGGCTTCACAGCGCTCTGTCAGGACACACACTCAGCCCCCAGACATCCTGAGCTCAGCACTTCCCGGACTCCCAGTGTGTACGTTGGTTGCTGGCACAGCTCAATCACACCAAACGTCATTGGATCGTAGAACGACCAATCAGCGTTCGCGCTACTTACCGGGTGACAGTTGGAAAAGCTGCTATGTGATCCAGTGCCGGGTTGGCTGCCTGCCAGTTGCTGTTGAGCTCCACGGCGCCATCTTTTATAAGGGCAGGTTATAGTGTTTTTCTATAGGAGTCTCTGGAAGGGGATGGATTCGTTTGACGAGAATAAAAGCGCGTTCACACAAGGAGTAGTCCCAGTAATAGCGGCTAAGAACCACACCAATAAATATGACAGCAATAAAACAAAAACAAAACGTTTATATAGAACAAAGAAAATCTTTTTTTTATTTTTGTAGCTGGATGAGGTTTTCTTTGCAGTTGTAGAATTTTTAGGCATTATTTTGAGCTACATATAAACTAGTGTTTACTGTATAGAATTTTAGTTCTAATGTTAGGATGCATTTAACCCCTTCCCCCCGCAGCCATTTTTTCAGATTTTCATTTTCGCTTTTTCCTTCCCTCCTTCCAAAAGCCATGACTTTTTTATTTTTCCGTTGATATTGCCGTATCAGGGATTGTTTTTTTGCGGGACGAGTTGTAGTTTTTCATGGCACCTTTTACTGCATCATATTATGTAGTGGGTAACTGGAAAAAAAATCTTTGTTGGGGGGTTATGGGAAATGCAGTGATTCCCCCATTATTTTTTTTACTACGGCATTCACTATGTGAGTTAAAGAGGCTCTGTCACCAGATTTTGCAACCCCTATCTGCTATTGCAGCAGATCGGCGCTGCAATGTAGATTACAGTAACGTTTTTATTTTTAAAAAACGAGCATTTTTGGCCAAGTTATGACCATTTTTGTAGTTATGCAAATGAGGCTTGCAAAAGTCCAAGTGGGTGTGTTTAAAAGTAAAAGTCCAACTGGGCGTGTATTATGTGCGTACATCGGGGCGTGTTTACTACTTTTACTAGCTGGGCGTTCTGATGAGAAGTATCATCCACTTCTCTAAACAACGCCCAGCTTCTGGCAGTGCAGATCTGTGACGTCACTCACAGGTCCTGCATCGTGACGGCCACATCGGCACCAGAGGCTACAGTTGATTCTGCAGTAGCATCAGCGTTTGCAGGTAAGTAGCTACATCGACTTAACTGCAAACGCCGATGCTGCTGCAGAACCATCTGTAGCCTCTGGTGCCGATGTGTCCTCGCTCGTCCGACACGATGCAGGACCTGTGAGTGACGTCACAGATCTGCACTGCCAGAAGCTGGGCGTTCTGAAGAGAAGTGGATGATACTTCTCATCAGAGCGCCCAGCTAGTAAAAGTAGTAAACACGCCCCGATGTACGCACATAATACACGCCCAGTTGTACTTTTACTTTTCAACACGCCCAGTTGTACTTTTGAAAGCCTCATTTGCATAAATACAAAAATGGTCATAACTTGGCCAAAAATGCTCGTTTTTTAAAAATAAAAACGTTACTGTAATCTACATTGCAGCGCCTATCTGCTGCAATAGCAGATAGGGGTTGCAAAATCTGGTGACAGAGCCTCTTTAAAGAGACTCTATCACCACATTATAAGTGCCCTATCTCCTACATAAGAAGATCGGCGCTATAATGTCGGTGACAGCAGTGCTTTTTATTTAGAAAAACAATCTGTTTTTACCACTTTATGAGCGATTTTTAGCTTTATGCTAATTAGTTTCTTAATGCCAAAGTGGGCGTTGTACAGAGGAGTGTATGACGCTGACCAATCAGTGACCAATCAGCGTCATACACTTCTCTCCATTCATTTATACAGCACATAGCGATATATCTATATCGCTATGTGCAGCCACATAAACACACTATAACATTACAGCAGGGTCCTGACAATTAATAGACATTACCTCCAGCCAGGACGTGATATGTATTCAGAATCCTGACACGTCTGAATCTTTTCTGTGAGATTTCCAGCAAGGCAAATGTAATCTAGTTTAAATGACAGTTTACAGAGTAATCTCGCGAGTCTGATATTATATTGTAGGAGATCAGACTTTTAGGGTATGTTCACACGGCCTATTTTCGGCACGAAAAACGGGGGAAAAATTGGAAGCAGAATGCCTCCAAACATCTGCTCATTGATTGCAATGTGAAAAACAGTGTTCTGTTCAGACGGGCCGTTTTTTGAAAAACAGCCGCATAAAACAACGGCTGCGAAAAAGAAGTTCAGGTCACTTCTTGAGACGTTTTTAGAGCCGTTTTTCATTGACGCTATGAAAAACAGCTCCAAAAAACGGCCATAAAAAACGCAGCGAAAATCAAGAGTGGCTTAAAAAAGTAACACATTAATTTTATAATGGGGGTCAATGAGCGACGTGTGCCACTGTACGCCTATATAGTGGCATACATTGCCGCCTTCTGTTGAAAAAACAGGTGTAAACAGAGCCTAATGGTACATTTACACAGGAATATTTTAGGTATGTTTTAGATCCGTTTATTTCTTGCCCAAATTGAGAGCAGATTATATCCCAAAGAAAAGGTTTTCCTTACTTATGTGTTACTACATCCTTAGGCGAGATATACCAGTTTTTTTTTATAAAAGTTTTTTTTTTGCCAAAACACAGTAGTAGATAGAAAATATAGGAGAAATTTAAATACAATTAAAAAAACACCAAAATTTGTGTAAATCCAGTCTTTGTTCAGGATCACACACGTAGTTTTGATGCAGTTTTTTGGCCGTTTTTTTGTCCGAAGCCAAAATTGGTTCCAAAAGGAAGGAAAGGGATAAAGAAAAAAATTATACATCTTCTTTGTTTTGTATCCACACCTATGTTTGGCTCAATAAACAAAGCCAAAACTGTATGGCTATGTTCACACAGGGCGGATACACTGCGTAAAAGTACGCAGCGTATCCACCCTGATCCCTCAAGGGAATTCCAGCCGGAAAAACGCACCAAATTCTGGTGCAGTTTTTTTGGGCGGAATGTCCACTGCGGAAAACTCCAGGTTAAAAAAAAAAAAAGCTTATACTTACCCATAGTCATGGCGAAGTGTCCCTCTGGCGTCCTGCAGCCCGGCCTCCTGGGATGACGTTTCAACCCATGTGAACGCTGCAGCCTATGATTGGCTGCAGCAGTCACATGAGATGAAACGTCATCCCTGGAGGCCGGCCTGGACGGAGAAGCATAGAGATCTGGGTAAGTATAATGTTTTGTTTTTTTTCTAAGTTGTGATTTTTGCGGCGGAATCGCAGCTTTTCTGCTACAAAAATCGCAAAATCTGCTATTTGTTGCGCGTTGTACCGCCTTATTGAATTCAATGAGGAAATCCCAAAACAGAAAACCAGCGATTCTGAATCATAAATTGACATGCTTCTTATAAAAATACTGCAACGCAGGTCAATTTATGAACGGTTATTTTTTATGCAGCATGTGGTTGAGATTTGTTCAAATGTCATCCACCCTGCTGCTACTGTATTAGGCCGTATTTACACGAGCGTGTGTGTTTTGCGCGTGCAAAAAAATGCAGCGTTTTTCGCGCGCAAAAGGTCCATAAAATCTCCGTGTGTCAGCAGCATATGATGCGTGGCTGCATGATTTTCGCGCAGCCACCTTCATTATGACACTCTGTTTTTACGTGGTGCTTTTCTGTTTTCATTCATAGTTTTGACTACTGTAGCGCGAATCATGCGCGGCACATAGAAGTGCGTCCATGTG
Organism: Rhinoderma darwinii; assembly: GCF_050947455.1. Taxonomy (NCBI): domain Eukaryota; kingdom Metazoa; phylum Chordata; class Amphibia; order Anura; family Rhinodermatidae; genus Rhinoderma; species Rhinoderma darwinii. The sequence continues at coordinate 121,491,998 of NC_134693.1, read as the reverse complement.
CCGTGCGTGCTTTTCACGCACCCATTGACTTCAATGGGTGCGTGATGCGCGAAAAACTGACAAATATAGGACATGTCGTGAGTTTTACGCAGCGGACATACGCTGCGTGAAAATCACTGACAGTCTGAACGGCCCCATTGACTAACATAGGTCCGTGCGACGCGCGTGAAAATCACGCGCGTCGCACGGACGTATTATACGTTCGTCTGAATAAGCCCTTACGCTCCAGATTTTCCGCAATGAAATCCGTTGCAGGAAATTTACAGTGTTTACGATATGTGTGGACTTCCCTAAGGCTGGATTCACACGAGGACATTACGTCCGTAATTGACGGACGTATTTCGGCCGCAAGTCCCGGACCGAACACAGTGCTGGGAGCCGGGCTCCTAGCATCATAGTTATGTACGATGCTAGGAGTCCCTGCCTCTCCGTGGAACTACTGTTTCGTACTGAAAACATGATTACAGTACGGGATAGTTGTTCGGCAGCGAGGCAGAGACTCCTAGCGTCGTACATAACTATGATGCTAGGAGCCCGGCTCCCTGCAGTGTGTTCGGTCCGGGATTTGCGGCCGAAATACGTCCGTCAATTACGGACGTAATGACCTCGTGTGAATCCAGCCTAAATGTGATCCTGTCTTTATAGATTTTTTTTTTTTTAGGTCAATACTTTTAACAAGATCTCCATAAAAGTTACCCTGTACATATACAAATTCTCCAGTAGAGGGCAGCATAGTAGCACATACTTTTTTTTTTTTTTTATTTCAGTAAGAAAATAAATAGTCCAAATAGAAAAATCCTTCATAAAGACAACGGGTATTTTATTCTAGCTCAAGTCTCATCTGTATATAAAAGCACATAATTCATCTACGGCTAAGGGCCTGTTGACATCTCCGTTCGCTTTCCGTTCAGGGGTTCCGTCTGAGGTTTCCGTGGTGGAACCCCGCAACAGAAAGTCAAACGGAAACCACAGCTTGATATCAATGGTGATGGAAACACTGCTAATGGTTTCCGATTGTCACCGTTCCGGCAGGTTTACGTTTTTCCGACGGAATCAAAAGCGCAGTTGACTGCGATATTGATTCCGTCTGAAAAACTGAAACCTGACGAAACGGTGACAAACAGAAACCATTAGCAGTGTTTCCGTCACCATGCAAACAGAAGCTGTGGTTTACGTTTTACTTTCCGTTGCGGGGTTCCAAGACGGAAACCTCACGGAACCCCTGAACGGAAAGTGAACGGTGATGTAAACAGGCCCTAAGTTCACATTTGCGTTGTATAATCCGTTACTCTGATCCGTTTTTAGAACAGAATAAGGATAAAAACGGATCAGTTAAAAATCCCATTGAAATCAAAATAACGGATTCAAACGGAATACATTCCGTTTGTATCAGTTTTATATTGACACCAATGATAAAAATAACCCATTCGTTAGACATGTGTTTTTTTGAATGGAGTAAAAATCCTGTACTTTGCACTTTTATCTCCATAAAAAAAATGGATGACTAACAAAAAGGATGCAATTAAAAAGCCCATTGATTTCAATGGGATATTTAAAGGATATTTTTTTGTCCTTATTCTGATCTAAAAGCTGATCATATTAACGGATTATACGACGCAAGTGTGAACTATGCCTAAGTTGATGAAAAAAATTATTCTACGATTACATAATGTACCAAGCAACAGATAATGAACAATCTCAAAATAAATGAACACAAGGTCACTTGTGATCCCCATTAAAATAGTGTTTAAGGTGGGATCACAGCAATGGATTTAGGGTTTTCATATCCAGGAATATGCATCAGCTACTTGCTAAGGGGACGTTCGCATCTATCCATTGTCCGTTTCAGTTTCCCTCCGACGTGTTGCAAAACATCCGGAGGGAAACTAATGCTAGAACGGATCCCATAGCTTTCTATGGGATCTGTCCTGGCACAGGGGACATCAGTTGTGGCGCCATTCGGCGCTGAACCTGTGCAGGAGCCGGATCCAAAAGCGTTGCTGTAAAGGATCTGCCAGAGACAGCTTCTGTGTCGACGCCCGTGGTTAATCAGTCTGCATCTGCTCCTAGGTCTGTTAGAGTGACTCGATCTGCTACCACTCAGGCTGGTAGGCTGAGGAGTGGGAGAACCTATCACAGCCTGGCCAGACGGTTCTAGCTCCCGCCCCCTGTCTATGTATACCTTCATTTGCTTCTTGTCTTTGCCTGTGATTTCTCTCTGTTTGTCTCTCATGCACGTATTGAGAGTAGGGACCGTCGCCCAGTTGTACGCCGTCGCCTAGGATGGGTCATGCAAGTAGGCAGGGACTGAGTGGTGGGAAGATTAGGGCTCACCTGTCTGTCTCCTAACCCCGTCATTACAGTTACCTGCAGAGTTTTTGGGTCCGGCTCCAAGGGAGGTTCGGCACCGTATCCTATCCTAATTAACTATGGCCAGATGAACGCTGGGTCCTGCCGCATCCACCTTCCTGGGCACCACCCAGCTGGAAGGTGGATGCGAGTAGGAGCAAAATTTAGTGACACCTTCCCCATGTGGATAGTGCCACTGCAGCTGTGGCCAGGGATTCCCTCCAGGAGACCCTGATAGCCCTGTCCATATATGGACAGTGACCAGTGACGTCAGGGGTTACCGCTAGGAGAAGACTCCCCAGTCATAGCATTGTCAGGAATTCCGCTCCAGGCGCAGCCCCTCACGATACTGTCCATATACAGACAGTGATGTCCTGGGCTACTCTCTGAGCGAAATCCCCGGCCACAGCATCATCAACACTGTAGCCGGGGATTCCGCTCCTAGCGGTAACCACTGACGCCACTGTCCACTGCTGTGGCCGGGGATTTTGCTTCAGGAGTTGCCCCTGATGTCATTGTCCATATATGGATAATGACGTCAGGGGCTTCTCTTGGAGCAGAATCCTCAGGCAGCAGAGCGTCAGCAACACTCTGGCCGAAGATTCCACTCCTAGAGGTAACCGCTGACATACCTAGCCTTATATGGACTGTGGCATTAGGGGCTCCTCCTGGAGGGAATCCCCGGCCCCAGTGGCGCTATCGACTGGGGGTGCGGAGTGGCGCTATCTACAGGGTCGCTGTGTGGCACTATCTACAGGGGTGCAGTGTGATGCTGTGTACAGGTCGCGCTGTATGGCACTATGTACAGGGGGTGCTGGGTGGCGCTACCTACAAGGGGCTGTGTGACATTATCTAGAGCGGGTACTGTGGCACTATCTACAGAGTGCGCTGTGGCATTATCTACAGGGGAGTGTAGCATTATCTACAAAGGGCACTGCAGCATTATCTACAGGGGGTGTGTGGCATTATCTACAGTGGGGGTGTGGCATTATATACAGAGAGCAGTGTGGCACTATCTACAGAGGGCACTTCGGCACTATCTACAGATGGCACTGTGGAATTATCTACAGGGGGGGTGTGACACTATATACAGAGAGCAGTGTGGCATTATCTGTAGGGGGCTGTGTGGCACTATATACAGAGGGCACTGCAGCATTTTCTACAGAGGGCACTGCAGCATTATCCACAGAGTGTACTGTTTCATTATATACAAAAATTCACCTGTTTTGAAAAAATTGTCAAAAATCGAAATACAGACATGGAATATACAAAACAAATGCAAAGCGGCCGTCAAAAATGGACCAAGACGGCCGTTTTTAAATGCGACACCCGGACCCTGTTGTGGGAATAGATACAACAGCAATCTCAGCGTGGTGTGGGGTGGGTAGGAGATGCGGGGTGGGATTGGGTAGCTGTAAAGGCACCAAAAACTAGCTACTCCCTGAAGTTAGGGCTAGTGTTTGGTGTCTTTGCAGGCTCACAAGGCTGCGTCCAAGATCTGATCTGAGGTCAGTGGACAGCAGCTGCCTTCTGGGCTCTCCCTCTCGGCACCGGCCTCAGCGCTGCACTGAATAGGACACATGTGACATTACAATGTGTTTGTCAGACATCAGTGTAGCAATGAGGCCGGAGCAGAGAAGGAGAGCCCTGACATGGTACACAACCGGTATCTAATCTATCATGTATCCAATCTATCACAAGCTATGCACCACTCTGATAAAATTGGCACATTTTCAGACCCTAGACAACCTTTTTGGTGGACCATTGTGGTAAAAATTGATGACAACTAACGACAACTGATGACAAATGATGGTTTTGTAGTACAAATTGTGAAAAAGCCTGATGGCAACTGATACATTTTTCCATCAGATTTTGCATAGGGGCCTGTTCACATCAGCGTTGCCCGTCTGTTGAAGGGTTCCGTCGGAGCAGTTGACTGCGTTATTGGTTCCGTCAAAACAACAGAAACCTGTCACAACGGTGACCAATGGAAACCATTAACAACGTTTCCGTTACCATTGAGATTAATGGTGAGGGAAACGGAAGCTAAGGTTTCCGTTTGTCTTTCCGTTGAGGGGTTAACCTGACGGAAACCTCAGACGGAACCCCTCAGCGGAAAGACAACACTGATGTTGTGATCACTTGAGAGATAAAAATACTGATGCTGCTGCAACTGATATTTGTGAACATGTGTACACAGAGTAAAAATTTATGTAAATTTACATTACATACAGAACAACCAAAAAACATAGGGGACATAGCACCCAAATTGTAAATATATGAATTGTAAACAGTCAGTAGGAAGACTGGTAGAGGGTAGGTATGTGCCACTGAGATTTCTTATCTCAGTGGTGTAAATCTCTGGGAAGTTCGTTGCTCAGCAAGGTTAGTTGGTGAGCAGGAGTTTTTTAGGCTGGATTTCAGGGTCCAGGATTTAGGAATGGCTGTAGAGATTCTGGGTGGGATGGCCATTCCCATACCTCCACTCCAGGTTTTGATTTCTAGAGGTTCTGAGTCTCAGTTGGCCCTGATTAAAAGGGAAGCTGACAGTGTTAAGAAAGAGAGTGAGGAGGAAGGAGGTTGTTATTCCTCCAGGGAGACTGCTATGACCAAAGCACCTAACAAAGGGGATTTGCACACTCAGGGGATGCAAACTCTGTACAAAAAGGATCTGTGTGTTTGGTGCAAATAAAAAGTACCCGCTGTGTCGGTTTTACCCTGTTTCCGTGTACGTGACTGCCCAATACAGCAACCCAAGGGGGACGCCAGCTCACATATGGTGGAGAATGCGGGCATCGCGCTAAGGGTAAACGCACAGTTCCTTAATTTGATTGGACTTCCCGTATGTCCTGGGTAAAAGCAGCAACAGGATTGAAAAAAGAGACTGTTATGGAGGAGCTCGTAAAACAGATGGTGCAGGCAAACCTGCAACAGCAGCAAGCGATCGCACAGCAGCAGAGGGCTCATGCGGAGGCTATACAGGTTCAACAGGAGACCAACCGCCTGCTGGGTGAGCAAGTTTCCGCCCTAAGAGAGACGGTCGTGGCTCAATCACAGTTACCACGGGAAACAGCCACCACCCTGATAAATGTGCACAAAATAGTGCAAAGCACCCTGCAGAAAATGACTGCTGCAGATGATGTGGAGGCGTATATAACCATGTTTGAAAGGTTGGCAGAGCGAGAGAAACTCCCTCTGAAAGAGTGGGCAGAAGTCCTGGCACCATTTTTAGTGGGATGACCACAAAAGGCATACTTCGACCTGACACAGGAGCAAGCCAATGACTATCATCTATTGAAAGCAGAGATACTGGCTCGGTTGGGGTTTACCCTTTCTGTGCGGGCTCGTTGGGTTCATGCTTGGCGGTACAAGAGGACTAAACCACCGCGATCCCAGCTGTTCGATCTCCTGCATCTGGCACGCAAGTGGCTTCAGCCCAAAATCCTAAATCCTAGGGAGATGGTGGAAAGAGTGGTGATGGACCGCTACATGAGTGGCCTGCCAAAGGAAATATTGACAGATCAGGGAACCCCTTTTATGTCTAAAATCATGAAAGAGTTATGTAGGATCTTGAAGATCAAACAAATAAGAACCTCTGTCTATCATCCTCAGACCGATGGATTGGTAGAGAGGTTCAACAAGACCCTGAAGGAGATGTTAAAAAGGGTTGTGGAGAAGGATGGTTGGGACTGGGATTGCTTATTGCCCTATTTGTTATTTTCTATCAGAGAGGTCCCTCAGGCCTCCACTGAGTTCTCTCCATTTGAGTTACTGTACAGCAGGCAACCCCGTGGTCTCCTCGATATTACCAAAGAAACATGGGAGAGTGAGGCGACACCTTATAGGAGCATAATAGAACATGTTGCACAAATGCAAGATCGGATAGCCAGGGTTATGCCCATAGTAAAGGACCACCTACAGAGAGCTCAGGAGGCACAGAGCCGAATATATAACAGGGCAGCCAAAGAGAGGCAGTTTAACCCGGGTGATCGTGTGTTGGTGTTAGTGCCCACAGTTGAAAGTAAATTTTTGGCCAGGTGGCAAGGCCCCTGTGAAATTGTGGAAAAGGTTAGTGAGGTAACTTACAAGGTACATCAGCCGGGGAAAAGGAAGCCGATCCAGCTCTATCACATACATTTAATTAAACCCTGGCAGGATAGGGAGTCCTTGCTAACTTTCTCAAAAATATCTGAAGATCTGGATGTGCAGATTAGAAAGGTTAAGAGTGCTGAAACTTTGTCTCCGCCACAAAAACAAGAGACGAGTGATTTTTTTCAGCATAATAGGGACCAGTTTTCAAATCTCCCAGGGGTTACTGATGTGATAGAGCATGATATTATTACTGACCAGAAAGTCAAAGTAAGCATTAAGCCCTATAGAATCCCAGAAGCCAGGAGAAAGGCCATCTCAGAGGAAGTGAAACGCATGTTAGCACTGGGGGTGATTGAGGAGTCTAATAGTGGGTGGTCCAGCCCCATAGTATTAGTTCCAAAACCCGACGGGACATGGAGGTTCTGCAATGACTAAGCTGAACGAAGTTTCCAAACTTGATGCCTACCCTATGCCTAAGGTAGATGAGTTAATTGAGCAATTGGGGCCAGCCAGATATATTACAACCCTAGATCTCACAAAAGGGTACTGGCAAATTCCGTTGTCAAAGGAAGCCAGGGAGAAAACTGCCTTCTCCACCCCAGAGGGGCTGTTTCAGTATGTAACCATGCCCTTTGGGTTACAGGGTGCACCGGCCACCTTTCAAAGGGCGATGGATCGGGTTTTGAGTCCGCACAAAAGATACGCGGCAGCCCCATTTGAATAAAGTTCAATCTGTGTTAGATTCCCTCAGAAAAGCAGGGTTTACTGCTAACCCAGAAAAGTGTGCCATTGGGTTAGAGGAGGCCATGTATTTGGGCTATTTGGTAGGAAGAGGTGTGATAAAACCTCAAGTGAACAAAATTGAGGCAATACAAAATTGGCCACAGCCCCTTACAAAAAAACAGGTGAGGGCATTCTTAGGTATTGTGGGATACTATCGAAGGTTCGTCCCAAACTTTGCCTCCACTGCAGCACCCTTAACAGATCTAACGAAAGGCAAGAAGTCCGTTATGGTTCAGTGTTCCCAAGAAGCAGAAAGGGCATTTCAGGGGCTTAAGAAAGCCTAGTGCAGTCAGCCGGTGTTGATAGCACCAGACTTTTCGAAAGAATTTGTTGTACAAACCGATGCCTCCAATGTTGGTTTAGGGGCAGTCCTATCACAAGAAGTGAATGGGGAGGAGCATCCCATAGTGTACCTAAGTATGAAACTCACTTCTTGTGAGAGGAATTATTCAATAGTGGAAAAGGAATGTTTGGCCATAAAGTGGGCACTAGAGACGCTGAGATACTATCTACTAGGCAGAAAATTCTGGCTAGTTTCGGATCATGCCCCCTTGAAGTGGATGTGCCACAACAAAGGAAATAATGCAAGGGTAACTAGATGGTTTCTAGCATTGCAAAATTTTAATTATAGTGTGGAACACAGACAGGGGAAACTACATGTCAATGCCGATACCCTTTCACGTCTCCACTGCTTATCGGCTACAAGTGCCCAGTCCCCTGGCCTTGGGCAGAGGGGGGGGGGATATGTAAACAGTCAGTAGGAAGACTGGTAGAGGGTAGGTATGTGCCACTGAGATTTCTTATCTCAGTGGTGTAAATCTCTGGGAAGTTCGTTGCTCACCAAGGTTAATTGGTGAGCAGGAGTTTTTTAGGCTGGATTTCAGGGTCCGGGATTAAGAAATGGCTGTAGAGATTCTGTGTGGGATGGCCATTCCCATACCTCCACTCCAGGTTTTGATTTCTAGAGGTTCTGAGTCTCAGCTGGCCCTGATTAAAAGGGAAGCTGACAGTGTTAAGAGAGAGAGTGAGGAGGAAGGAGGTTGTTATTCCTCCAGGGAGACTGCTATGACCAAAGCACCTAACAAAGGGGATTTGCACACTCAGGGGACGCAAACTCTGTACAAAAAGAATCTGTGTGTTTGGTGCAAATAAAAAGTACCCGCTGTGTCGGTTTTACCCTGTTTCCGTGTGCGTGACTGCCCAATACAGCAACCCAAGGGGGACGCCAGCTCACAGAATATAAATATATAACTGACACGTATCGTCAAAAAATATATAAATCTTTATTAGTGCATAATAAATAACAATATATCAAAAAATATATAAATGATAAAATAAGTCAGATTCCAAGAGCAGCATCAGAGAGGTATAGATGTATTTATACCCGAGGGTAAACAGAACAACCCATCTAGAGACTATTGTACCAAGTCCACACAAACACCATGTAATGTGAAGGACATGTACAGCTGTAAAAGACAGCATAAATACAAAGCCCAAAAATATATAGCTATAGGTATGTGGGCATAAATGGTGAATACATAAATTACAGCCCTAAATGTAATAGTATCAATAAGGGAAAAAGTATAGCACCAAAAAACAATAAAACATACCTATAGACATGGTGGGAGGAGATGGACACGTCAAGCTAGATGTGGCACAGAAAAAAGAACGCCTCAATGCGCGTTTCGCCTGAGACCGGCTGACGAAGCCTCTTCAATGCCTGCTAGGCCATACCAGAGGCGTAAAAAAACGCAGCAAAAACGCTCCGTCGGAACAGAACACCGTTTTCCCATTGAAATCAATGGGCAGATGTTTAGAGGCGTTCTGCTTCCGATTTTTCGGGCATTTACGGACCGAAAAACGGCCGAAAATAGGTAGTGTGCACATATCCTAAGGATGACACTCCTCGGCCGCCTGTGCCGTAATCGTGCATGAGGCCTTAGGCCCCATGCACACGAACGTGCTTTTGCGGCCGCAATTCCCCCGAAAATCCACGGGAGAATTGCGGCCCCATTCATTTCTATGGGGCCATGCACACGACCGAAGTTTTTACGGTCCATGCATGGTCCGGGAGCTCGCACCGCAGAAAGAACGGACATGTCTTATTACGGCCGTCTTCTGCGGTCCGGGCTCATTGAAAATAATGGCCGCGGCCATGTGCATGGCCCGCGATTTGCGGGCGGCTTGCGGCTAACACTCCGCTGCCGGCCGACCTGAAAATCATGGCCGTGCACATGGCTACGGTCGTGTGCATGAGGCATTAGATAACTTTACAGCTATATTTGTGAAACTTTAAAGTAAACGTATGATGCTCGGCTAGGTTAGTCAGTACATTCTGATCTAAGGAGCAAGATTAGCAGGTTCTTCAGCACAGAAAATCTATATTTCATGCACAGATTAGAGACAGAAAGCTATTTTTGTACTAAGTCAAATTTGAGAAAAGTGGAAAACGTTTCTGCTGACATTAAACCGTCAGATCTCACAGGGAAAAGATGATCTTTGCATTAATTACCATTTATACGCCGCCTGCTTTAGCTGATATTCCACATACTGTCGCTGCCGCCTGCAGAACAAAGCATTCATATGCACCTGCTAACAAGAATTAATATTTCCCTATTTAATTCTTTTATTTTACTTTCATTAGAATGGACATATATGTATACATCGATCTGCCATAACAAAAAAAAAACACCTGTGTAATACTGTGTCCCACCCGTGCCGCCAAAACAGTTCTGACCCATCGAGGCATGAACTCCACAAGATCTCTGAAGGTTCCTGGCACCAAGATGTTAGCAGCAGATCCTTTAAAGGGAAGGTGTCATTAATTTTTATTTTTTTTATCATATTGCTTTTAATATGATATTAACATAAATTGTATTTATTTATATTCTGGTGTTCTACTTTTTATCCACAGGATAGGGGACACATGTGTGATCGCTGGCACTGATAGGGAGAACGGGGGACTGAAAGTCCCCTGAAGTTCTCCATCACAAACCTCGGACTTCCGGGGTCTGTGTCGGCAGCTCCGTAGAAATGAATGGAGCGCCGGGCGCGCTTGTGCGCATGCGTGACCCGCGCTACTTTCATTTTTATTGAGCTGTGCAGACTCCGGAAGTCAGAGGTTAGTCATGGAGAACTTCGGGGGACTTTCAGTCCCCCGTTCTCCCTATCGCTGCCAGCGATCACACATGTATCCCCTATCCTGTGGATAGGGGATGCATGTTATTTGTAGGACACACTGTAGGTCGCATTTTTTTGGGGGGTTGGGGACGCTGTATGGCGTTCCCTACAGGGGGGGCTGTATGGTGTTCCCTGCAGGGGGGGGCTGTATGGCGTTCCCTACAGGGGGGGGGGGCTGTATGGCGTTCCCTACAGGGGGGAGCTGTATGGCGTTCCCTACAGGGGGGCGCTGTATGGCGCACCCTACAGGGGGGCTGTATGGCGTACCCTACAGGGGGGGGCTGTATGGTGTACCCTACAGGGGGGGCTGTATGGCGTACCCTACGGGGGGGGGGCTGTATGGCATACCCTACAGGGGGGGCTGTATGGCGTACCCTACAGGGGGGACTGTATGGAGTTCCCTACAGGGGGGACTGTATGGCGTTAGCACCATACAGTCCCCCCTGTAGATAACGCCATACAGTCCCCCTTGTAGGTAACGCCATACAGTCCCCCCTGTAGGTAACGCCATACAGCCCCCCCTGTAGGTAACGCCATACAGCCCCCCCTGTAGGTAACGCCATACAGTCCCCCTCTGTAGATGACGCCATACAGCCCCCTCTGTAGATGACGCTATACAGCCCCCTCTGTAGATGACGCCATACAGCCCCCTCTGTAGATGACGCCATACAGCCCCCTCTGTAGATAACACCATACAGCCCCCTCTGTAGATAACGCCAAAAAGTCCCCCCTGTAGATATCTACAAAGGGGGCTGTATGGCGTTATCTACAGGGGTGCTGTATGGCGTCATCTACAGAGGGGGATGTATGGCGTTATCTACAGGGGGAGCTGTATGGCGTCATATACAGAGGGGGCTGTATGGCGTCATCTACAGAGGGGGCTGTATGGCGTCATCTACAGAGGGGGCTGTATGGTGTCATCTACAGAGGGGGCTGTATGGCGTCATCTACAGGGGGGGGCTGTATGGCGTTATCTACAGGGGGGACTGTATGGCGTTATCTACAGGGGGGACTGTATGGCGCTATCTACAGGGGGGGATGTATGGCGTTATCTACAGGGGGGCTGTATGGCGTTATCTACAGGGGGGCTGTATGGCGTTATCTACAGGGGGGCTGTATGGCGTTATCTACAGGGGGCTGTATGGCGTTATTTACAGGGGGCCTGTAAAAAAGGCACTATCTACAAGGGGGGGGGGTTGTGTGACACCCAGGGGAGGGGGGGCCCCAGTAAAAAGTTTGCTATGGGGCCCAGTCTTTCCTAGTTACGCCCCTGGGAGGGAGGATTCTGTGAGGACACTAGAGAGAGTGTGTCTACCCCAAATTTGCAGCATAAAGCAACGAGGTTGCTTTACCACATTGACCATGCTGCAATTTTGGGAACTGCTCCCTCTAGTGGCCAGCACATGGCAATGTTATAAATTAGAATCTAATTTATAATATTTCCTGACTTGTGAAAAAATTAAAAAAATTAAAAAAATGTGTAATCACTTAAATAATAATTGTTTAACTAAATAAAATTAAAAAAAATTTCTAGCGACACATTCCCTTTAAGTCCTGTAATTTGTGAGGTGGGGCCTCCATGGATCAGACTTGTTTTTCCATCACATCCCACAGATGCTCGATCAGATTGAGATCTGGGAACAACAACCTGATCTCTTTGTCATGTTTCTCAAACCATTCCTGAAGAATTTTTGCAGTGCGGCAAGGGGCATTATCCTACTGAAAGAGACCACTGCCATTAAGAAATACAGTTGCCATAAAGGGGTGTACTTGGTCTGCAGCAATGTTTGGGTAGGTGGTACGTGTCAAAGTAACATCCACATGAATGCCAGGGATCCAAGGTTTCCCAGCAGAACATCGCCCAGAGCATCACATTGTCTCCACAGGCTAGTCTTCCCATAGTGCATCCTGGTGCTATCTCTTCTCAAGGTAAGCAACGCACTCGGCCCTCCACATGATGTAAAAGAAAACATGATTTATTTGACCAGGCTGCCGCCTTCTATTGAAACCTGTAAATGAACCAGAAGAAGGACAAAAAGCCCATAAAAAGCACAGGCCGGACGGACCCTGCCACAGTGGAGGGTAGGCCAGACATGACGGGGATTGGAGGGAGGATCGTGTCACAGCCAAAGGGGAGGGTTAGTGGAGGGGGTGGGTCTAGGAGAGGGAGGGGATCCGGTGAGGGTTAGCCGGAAGTGCGCTGACTTCCCGGTCTTTTGGTCGGGAGCAGCGCACGGAGTAAGACATCCCCGCCCGCCCGCCCCCTTTTTTGTTAGCCTTGGACCATGTGGTCAGGGAAGTATGAGGACAGGTGGGGTCTTTCGGTGGGTGTTTTCGTTTTGTCATGGCAGCTGCTGGGGAGTCCTTGGAGTTAGACAAATAATTATGGGGGGGATGCATCGTGGGTATGGATCCCCCTGGGTTTTAAAGATGAAAGGACACTGTCCGGCGGTTGGATAGTGTGGTTTCCTTTGGGTGTTATCCCTTGGGAGAGGTGGCAGTTACCTTACGTCATCTGCCAGGAATATTGGTGCCTCTGAGCTGGGTTTTTACGGCTGGGGGTAAAATGGTGGGGCAGATAGCCGGTAACATAAAAAGTTAATGATAGCTCCAAGGACTTCTCCTAGTCTATGTGTTAATGTTTGTTTGTCAGTGGTGTCTGACGTGTTTGGGTTATAATTTATTGTTCGTGCATTATTGATTTATTATTGTTTTTGTTAATAAATAATATGGATATTATTTATTTATGGTGAATTGAGTTAACTAACTTTTTCCATTTATTTCTTAATAAAATGGCTGCTGTGGCCACTTTATCCAAACCCTCGGTGTGGAGTCTTCTTGAGATAAAAATGTGGGTTTTGAATGGGGAACAGATATATAGGTAATTGTAACTTGCATACACATACATCACTCGACTTACCCCAAGTCATGTAACAATAATACCTTTATTAAATATAAATAATATAAAAAATAGACAGTTAAAAAGGTGAGTAGAATAGAGTGGATTAGATGGCAATTAGTCCCTGGACACAGAAAAATGCATCTCCACAGCGAAAACAGGACTAGGTATGAGCAATGACAATTGTACAGATAATACCAGTTATAACATATCTGGACAAGGAATTGGATGCACAGTAGGAGATATATATATATACTCTATATATATATATATATATTGAAAGATACAAAGATTATATATATATATATATATATATATATATATATATATATATACACACACACTACCGTTCAAAAGTTTAGGGTCACTTAGAAATTTCCTTATTTTTGAAAGAAAAGCACAGTTTTTTCAATGAAGATAACATTAAATTAATCAGTAATACACTCTATACATTGTTAATGTGCTAAATGACTATTCTAGCTGCAAACGTCTGATTTTTAATGCCATATCTAGCAACCATCACTCCAGTGTTCTAATGGTACATTGTGTTTGCTAACTGTGTTAGAAGGCTAATGGATGATTAGAAAACACTTGAAAACCCTTGTGCAATTATGTTAGCACCGCTGTAAACAGTTTTGCTGTTTAGAGGAGCTATAAAACTGACCTTCCTTTGAGCTAGTTGAGAATCTGGAGCATTACATTTGTGGGTTCGATTAAACTCTCAAAATGGCTAGAAAAAGAGAGCTTTCATGTGAAACTCAACAGTCTATTCTTGTTCTTAGAAATGAAGGCTATTCCATGCGAGAAATTGCCAAGAAACTGAAGATTTCCTACAACGGTGTGTACTACTCCCTTCAGAGAACAGCACAAACAGGCTCTAACCAGAGTAGAAAGAGCAGTGGGAGGCCCCGCTGCACAACTGAGTAACAAGACAAGTACATTAGAGTCTCTAATTTGAGAAATAGACGCCTCACAGTTCCTCAACTGGCAGCTTCATTAAATAGTACCCGCAAAACACCAGTGTCAACGTCTACAGTGAAGAGGCGACTCCGGGATGCTGGCCTTCAGGGCAGAGTGGCAAAGAAAAAGCCATATCTGAGACTTGCTAATAAGAGGAAAAGATTAATATGGGCAAAAGCACAAAGACATTGGACAGAGGAAGATTGGAAAAAAGTGTTATGGACAGACGAATCGAAGTTTGAGGTGTTTGGATCACACAGAAGAACATTTGTGAGACGCAGAACAACTGAAAAGATGCTGGAAGAGTGCCTGACGCCATCTGTCAAGCATGGTGGAGGTAATGTGATGGTCTGGGATTGCTTTGGTGCTGGTAAAGTGGGAGATTTGTACAAGGTAAAAGGGATTTTGAATAAGGAAGGCTATCACTCCATTTTGCAACGCCATGCCATACCCTGTGGACAGCACTTGATTGGAGCCAATTTCATCCTACAACAGGACAATGACCCAAAGCACACCTCCAAATTATGCAAGAACTATTTAGTGAAGAAGCAGGCAGCTGGTATTCTATCTGTAATGGAGTGGCCAGCGCAGTCACCAGATCTCAACCCCATAGAGCTGTTCTGGGAGCAGCTTGACCGTATGGTACGCAAGAAGTGCCCATCAAGCCAATCCAACTTGTGGGAGGGGCTTCTGGAAGCATGAGGTGAAATTTCTCCCGATTACCTTAGCAAATTAACAGCTAGAATGCCAAAGGTCTGCAATGCTGTAATTGCTGCAAATGGAGCATTCTTTGGCGAAAGCAAAGTTTGAAGGAGAAAATTATTATTTCAAATAAAAATCATTATTTCTAACCTTGTCAATGTCTTGACTTTATTTTCTAGTCATTTTGCAACTCATTTGATAAATATAAGTGTGAGTTTTCATGGAAAACACAAAATTGTCTGGGTGACCCATATATATATATATATACCAATAGAAATGTATCCAGAGTTGCTCCCTGAGACCGTTACCTTCCGTTGTGTCTTGACTTCTGGTGATGTTCTCCTCTTTAAATAGAAAATGTGTGATACATGAACCTTTGACATATTTTTAATAAAAAAATCTTCTATTATAGATAAACATGGGACTGCAGGACCACTTCAGATCAACTTTATTGATATTACGATAAACCAATATAAGCTATATCTGCGATGGAAAGGTGGTTAAAGTGTTATTTTGCTCAATGTGTCTGTTTCTCAGCATATTTGATATTTTACTAGTTTCTTCCTTTTCCCATGGCTGGGTTGTATTTACGGCACATCTTTTCTCTCTTTTTTATTTTTATTATTTTTAAAATATTGTGAGTCCGATACACGTGTTATAGGCGATATGGTTGGGACCGCGTACACGATGTTGTGTGCGTTTCTTTCCACGAACCTGAATGACGGAGACCGCCGTACACGGAATGTGATCGGGATCCCGTCTTCCTCGTGTGGATTCTATTGGTCTATTCACTTATATATTACCATGAATGAGCTTTTGACACTCTAATTATGATGTGCGGTAAACTGCCTATTTCCATGTAGGTATAACACTTGGGTATATTTACCCTGTAGGTGCTGTGTAAAGACAAGATGAGCAATATTCTTATTTGATCTATATTTCCTATCTGTATTATATGCAATGGTCTTTTCGGGCGATCGATATGTTTAACTCTCGAAGCGATAAGTCATTTCCGGGTTATACTGATCGACCACATATAACTGAATGCTGAGAGGACTCTGTTTACTAACGATCGGTATCCTAGTTACCATAGCGAGACGTCATATCCGGTCCGGACTGATCCGACGCATGCGCAGTGGAGCCGGACAGATACGGGCTGTGAATGACAAGTGTTATACGTCTAACAACAATACCTGCGTTCTGATTGGTTAAGTGGTCGTGCAGTCTCCGAATTTCACCCAGCTGGTGAATATTGCGATTTATGGAATTTTGTATTTTCTTGCATGAGAAATGTATGTTTTATGTTGCTTTTAACATCAACGTATTGTTTTCACTATATGTATCGATTTATGTCACTTCGATACTCTTTCTTTGTTTGTATCACGTTGTTTTGAGATGTATATACCAACCTCATTATTTTAATGAGATTGACGACACTGATTGGATACACACTATATAAATCACTGAACTTGTATGTATCATATGCTTGAGAAAGGTCCCAAGGTGGGACGGAAACGTTGCATTGCCATGTTGGCACAATAAATTTTACTTTTTTTTCACCTTGATCATTGGAGTGCTGCTGAATTTTCTTCTTGAATTTTCTTCTTGTATATATATATATATATATATATATATATTTATTTATATATATATATATATATATATATATATATATATATACATACCAGCAGAGAAAGGCAGCAGCACTCAATTCCAAGCAGAAAATCCTGTAGTAAACGGGTGCCAGCAAGTAGTCTCGATCCAAAGACCATACAGATATCCAAGAAATAAATCCTGCAGCACTCCAGTAATCAAGATGAAAAAAGTCCTAATGTGGGACAGAAATGTTGCACTTGTCATGTTGGCACAATAAAGCACACTTTTTTCATCTTGATTACTGGAGTGCTGCAGGATCTATTTCTTGGATATATATATATATACACACACGCACATAGAAAAGAGTATCACAACTAATACAAAGCTCTATGGTAAATATTAACACTGGGCTAGAGGACACACTAGGTTTGTATGTAAGGAATCCACATAAATATGCAGAGTATTTATATAATGATGTACACCAACAAGATACTAGATGTCTATGTATCCCAAAGATACATAGGATAGGTGATAAGTATCTGATCACTGGGGACCCCAACCGCTGGGACCCCAGCCGATCACTAGAACAGGGGTTCCGAACCCCCATTCCACCCCCCAGCAGTAAGGAGGAGCTTGAATGGAGAGGCGGTTGAATATGCACCCTGCCGCTCCATTTAATGTCTTTGGGTGTTATGGAAACTCCGCAGTCTCCGTCAGTCTACACAGACTTTGAATGAAGCATCAGCGCGCATACTCGACCGCCGCTACTCTCAAAGTTGTCCCCTCTGCAGTGGTGCAGTGAGTAGAAACAAGGGGTTTGGAACACCCATTTTAACACTCGGTGTGGCCCCCAGCGTTTAGAGGATTGGATAGGTGATAATTGCCCATTCTGGGAATACCCCTTTAATCAAGACAAGTCACTTACAATCTAACTTACTTCTATGAAAAATCTTTTGCTGGATGCTCATTGGTAAAATCCTAAGGTCGCATGTACACAATGACATCCATAGTGACATCTTGTCCCACGGTCACATGCCATGTGACCATATCAGCCAATGGATGTACAGAATATACGGACCAACCCGATGTCTATGTCGTATTAAAGTGACCCTATGGTCTCAGGACAAAATTATAAATGTGATGGGGTATATGGAGTAATATTACCTGGTGCTCTCTAGTTTTGCCTCTTTGCCCTGGATCCGCCGTTTTAGGGTCCCCTCTGTGTTGTCTCAAAATGGCCACAGCGAGTCTCAGACACTACCTCTGTTCACGGATTGGACAGAACTGCTCAAGTGAGCAGCTCTGGCCAATCCGAGAACAGTGGGAGTGTCTCAGACTCGTAGTCTAAGAAGCGCTGCAGCCACTTTGGGACAGCACAGAGGGGACCCTAAAACAGCGGATCTACAGCAGAGGGGCACAACTGGCAGGCACCAGGTAATATTACTCCATATACACCATCATAATTAAAATGTTTTTCCGGGATCGGAGGCTCGCTTTAAGGATTACATATGTTTTTGTAATGCAACTTTTATAACTATATGAACCAAATATAACCATGTGGGAAATATACACCAGATTCTTGCAGATACTAGATGAGGTACACAAGCATTGTCTGCAGCATGGAACAAACCTTTCCTCTGTTCCACCTCATTAAACAATCTTCTGCCCAAGTTCTCGATTTGCAGCTTGCCCGACCTCTATTTTTCTCTTGCAAGTAATGGCATTGTCTGGATAATTGTAGGAGATTGTGCTGAGCGGCACTTTTTCCAAGTACACAGAAATGAAATTCAATTTAGAAGAAAATCCGGAAAGATGAAGATTTAGCCTGAGAAGACAAATGAGTGAATAGTGGGTGAGATGATTATTAGTCTGCAACCGGCTACTACAAACCTTAGATATACCTATTGTATTCTCATCAACTCTATATCCTTTCAAGACTTCAATCTGAAGTTGGCTCCCAGCATATCTTGACTACAAGGTATTGTCTGCCTGGGCAGCTATTTGATTATTTCCATGGTAATTTCCCTATGTAATGAGAATTGCCATCTTTATGACATGTGCATTAATTTATTTTCGTTTATTGTCCTCTACTTGAGAACAGGAGAAAAGACTAGAGGTATTCATCCTGATACTGACTGAGACATCTGTAATACAATAACTGGAGCACAGAATATAATAACCATGTCCACAGAACAACATAAAGAAATAGTCAAGGTACATATGCCAATCAAGACCTTAGAAAACTTTTTAAGCAAAGAATACTCTGCCTCAGTATTATTTTTTGGGTTTGTGCACTACCTTGTTTGACCTCTAGATGTCACTGTTGAAAAATTGCTCTCTGTAGATTGTATTTAGCTAAACTACTAATTACATAACAGGAAATAGTAACTTTTATGTAAATAAAAAATAATCACTGTATAATTGAAAGTTCTGCAATTTTTAAATATACTTTCAATTCGATTGATTACTCACAATTTAAAAGTCTATATTTAGGGGGTCTGTATTTAGGAGGTCTGTATTTAGGGGGTATGTATTAGTTTAGTGGGTCGGGTCTGGGGTCTGTATTAGTTTAGTGGGTCTGGTCTGGAGTCTGTATTCAAGGGGTCTGGTCTGTGGTCTGTATTTAGGAGGTCTTGGGTCTGTATTGGTTTAAGGGGTCTGTATTTAGGGGGTCTGTATTAGTTTAAGGGGTCTGGGGTCTGTATTTAGGGGTCTGGTCTGTGGTCTGTTAGTTTAAGGGGTCTGTATTAAGGGGTCTGGGGTTCTGTATTAGTTTAAGGGGTCTTGGGTCTGTATTTAGGGGGTCTGGTCTGGGTTCTGTATTTAGGGGTCTGGTCTGGGGTCTGTATATTTAAGGGGTGTTGTCTGGGGTCTGTATTTAGGAGGTCTGGGGTCTGTATATTTAGTGGGTCTGGGCGTCTGTATTTAGGGGTCTGGTCCGGGGTCTATATATTTAGCGGGTCTGATCTTGGCTCTGTATTAGTTTATGGGGATCTGTATTTAGGGGGTCTGGATTCTGTATTAGTTTAGAAAGTCAGGTATGGGGTCTGTATTAGTTTATGGGGTCTGTATTTAGGGGGTCTGGTCTGGGGTCTATTACTTTAGGGAGTCAGGTCTGGGGGTCATTATTAGTTTAGAGGGTCAGGTCTGGGGTCTGTATTTAGGGGTCTGGTCCGAGGTCTGTATTTAGGGTGCTTGTTCTGGAGTCTGTATTTGTTTAGGGTGCTTGTTCTGGGGTCTGTATTTGTTAGGGAGTCTGGTCTGGGGATGGCAATAGTTTAGAAGGTCTGTGGTCTGTATGCATTCTAATTTATTAGTCTGCATAAAAGGGGTTGTCCGGGCACATCGATAAGTTATCAGTATGAAAAAGAGGTCGGTGCCTGGACAACCCCTTTAATGTATGGGCCTGGGCCTTGGTGTCTGAATTTTTGTGTTTCTATAGAGGCTGGAAATGGCTGCAGAAGCGAGGAGCAATCATCTCTCATCAGGAGAAGTCGCCATACCGGTCTGTGTCAGATTGAGAAGAAAAGAGAGTGACTACCATCAGAGAAGTCATCACCTGTGAGTCACTGGACCTATAGAGGATCTGTCCCCCTTCCTGACATGTCTGTTGTAGGAAATCCTTGTATTCCACATAAAGTCTTTGTGTACCCAGGACTAATAGACAAATTCCTGTTACCATTCCCATTGACAGGACGATGTGTCCCTACACAGTGTTAGGGCTGATTCAGACGAACGTGACGCAAAAGGCACTTGACAGCTCCGTGTGCCCTGTTCATATGGATGCGCGGCTGCGTGCTTTTCGCGCAGCCGCCATCATTATGACACTCCGTTTGGATGTTTGTAAACAGAAAAGCACGTGGTGCTTTTCTGTTTACATTCATTCCTTTACTGCTGTTGCGCGAATAACGCTTGTGCCACGGAAGTGCTTCCGTGGGGCATGCGTGATTTTCACGCACCCATTGATTTCAATGGGTGCGTGATGCACGAAAAACGCAGAAATATAGATCATGTCGCGAGTTTTACGCAGCGGACTCACGCTGCGCAAAACTCACAGACAGTCTGCACTGCCCCATAGACTTGCATAGGTCCGTGCGACCCGCGTGAAAACCATGCGGGCTGCACGGACGCAAATCTCGTTCGTGTGAATCCGCCCTTATACTGTCAGGATTCACCTGTAATCTATCACATCTATGAACCTAGATGTGATCGGTAACAGCTCGATCCTGCATGTCAGACACATGTAGGACCTCTTGACACTGAAACCGTCAGTGCTGCTGATCTGACAGGTACAGGATTCAGCAAGTTAGGCCTCATTCACATCGCATTTGTGCTATACGCCAAGCGTACACGTTTATAAAGCATGCGCCGCTCCCACACAGTCCAAGTTGAACTGTGCGCCGTCCGGCGCCATTTTCCTGTGGACCGGAAGTCGCGGCCGGACAGTAAGATTACTACTTCCGGTCGCGGCTTCCGGACTTGTGCACTTGGAGCAGCGGCAGCAGACGGAGCGGACGGACCGGAGGGAGCGGCGGCGGCAGGAGCAGGTAAGTTATTTCTATGTATGTTCGTGTTTCAGTGTGTGTTTACTACTGTATGTTAACCTACTACACTGTGTGTTAGCTAAAAAAATGGTGTCACACAGTGTAGGAGGTTTGACCGTTCAATCCCCTCGTTTCTCCCGGCACTAGCCAGGATAAAGGAGGGGGGGATTCTGAGAGCTCACTAGAGCGAGGGATTTTTTCCCAATTTTGCAGCATAAAGCAATGTGGTTGCTTTACCACATGCAATGCTGCAATTTTGGGAATTGCTCCATCTAGTGACCAGTGCTGGGAAATATTATAAATTAGAATCTAATTTATAATATTTCCTGACTCGTGAAAAAAATAAAAAAAATTAAAGCGGTGTAGCCATTGAAGACAAACTGTGGGGTAAATAAGAGCCCCCAAATATTTTAGCTGCCGGGGACAACATTTGGCAGTGTGCCTCCTCTAGCTACAGACAGTGGGTTCTGATAGCTGCGTGCATGCCTTAGAAAATATGGCTTCCCTTTGCAAGAAATATCTACATCTTCTCCCTGGGGTTCTCTGCTTTGTGAGAGATCATCACATAATAAACCAATAGAGCAACCGCATTGAACATCACTTGAATATTGATTGTCTTTTCACCCAGAGATCTTTGTTGCTGCTAATTTTCCATCTTATTATGAATATTATTTTGTACATAATATCTTAGGCTTCGTTCACATCTGCGTCAAGGCTCTGTTCATGGATTCCATCAGAGCTTTCCGTCAGAGGAACCCATGAACAGAATCCAAACTGAAAAAAATATAAACCATAGTTTCCCGTTTGCATCACCATTGATTTCAATGGTTACGGATCCGGTGCAAATGGTTTCCGTTTGTCACCATTGTGTAAGGGTTCGGTTGTTTTGATTGAATCAATACCGTAGTCAATTGCCGTCAAAATGACCCATTGAATTCAATGGGGAAAACGCACAACAAATATGCAGCGTTTACGTAAATACAATTGACATGCTGCACTGCATGTAAATTTCTGAACGTTGTTTTTCCGCTCTGTATTTACACAGCGTGTGGATGAGATTTGTTCTATCTCATCCACTTTGCTGCTACAGTATTATGCTACGGATTTTCCACAACAAATTCCGTTGCGGAAAATCCGCAGTATTTACGCAACGTGTGAACTGACCCTAAGGGATCCAATTCAACAGATTTAAAAAAAATAACGCAATATAATAAAAAGAGAAACGGCACATCGGTAAATTTTGAAATTTGAATCATGGCCATGGGCCGACTAGTTCAATGGTGTTGAATTTTCTCCTGAGTATTTTCCGTTATCTTTAAGTCTGCTCAGTCTTGAAATGACCTTTTTTCTATCACCGCCCAAGTGTCCAGGGTGCATCTAATTCAATTCCAAAGTCACAAATTTCACAATATGAACCTTGTGTCTGTTTTACCGCAGGCACATAAAGAATGAAAAAGTGTGCTAATGTCACAGGCTATAAAAATGATATATATTTTCTCCCAAATCTGCAAAACCCGGCAAATTAGCATGCAATCCAGCCACAATGCTGTATATCAGATGAAGTGTCTAGTAGAGCAGCAAGGTACAGTCATTTAGCTTGAGTGGAAATGAAGGCAAATGATCATTTGAATGGCTGAGATGCAGTCTCGGCTCCCAACCAGCATTGAGATAACTTTATTTGTTGTTTTTGTAATGGGAAATTGTCTATGGAAAGTGGCATCATATATACACTTATTACAGACCGGAGAAATTTTTGAAGAACAGATTTATTGCGTGCACTCGCCACACACAAAGAAGAAAACAAAAACAAGTGGTGACATAAAAAAAATTACTTAATCTTATATATATATATATATATATATATATATATATATATATATATATATATGTACATACATACAAAAACTATATGCCCCAACTAAATGTCACCTATTATTGCATTTTTTCCACAATAAAAAGTTTCCAACATATAGGGTCAGTTCACAAGTAGCGTAAATACTGCGGATTCTCTGAATTAGTTGTGGAAAATCCGCAGTATAATAAAGTAGCAGCAGATTGGATGAGATTTGAACAAATCTCATCCACATTCTGCGTAAATACTGAGCGGAAAAATCGCTCGGAAATTGACCTGTGGTGCGTTTTTTAAATTCACAGCATGTCAATTGTATTTACATAAACGCTGCATATTTGTTGCGAGTTTTCCCCCTTTGAATTGGGGAGGTAAAGCCTGCAACAAATAGCAGAAATTGCGATTCTGCCGCAAAAAAACGCAACTCAGAAAAATAAATCCTATACTTACCCAGAATTCTGTTTCTTGGTCCAGGACGGCCTCCTGGGATATTATTTCACATGGGATGAAACGTCATCCCAGGAGGCCGGCCTGCAGGATGGTGGAGGGACGTGTCACCATGGCTATGTAAGTATGAATCTTTTTTCTTTTTTTTTAGGTGCAGTTTTGGTGCAGTTTTTCAGCCGGAATTTCCTGTGTACTTTGTTTTTAAGTAGCGCAACCGCCCTGTGTGAACATAGCCTTAAACAAAATGTGATATTAGGTAAAAACGCATAATACAGTTTCAAATTCTTATTACTTAGAAACATTTTTTACATTGTATTCACAGGTGTCGTTTTTCTTTTTTTGCAGTTTTACCTCGGTTGTTGCTCCAATACCTTTTGATTCCCGTCCATGTGCTGTGCATTGAAACAATGCACAGCACACGACCCCATTGAATGGGTCCATTCACACATGCGTGAGTTTTCACTCAGCGAGAGTACGTTGCGTGAAACTCACTGCATGTCCTATATTGGTGCGTTTTCACGCACCTAGCCGGTGGGTGAAAATCACGGACAGCACATGGATGCACATCCGTGTGCTGTCCGTCTTTAATACATCAATTACATTGAAAAAAACAAACACATGCCATTTACAAAGCACACTGTTGCATAATGCGGGCGTAAATCTGTAACGCTCGTGTGAATGTAGCCTTACTTGTGGTTTTCAGTGGTGTGGCTCATTGTCTCATCATGACTGCATAGTGTGAATCATAGTATTATTAGGGTAAATTTACATATTATTATTATTTTTTTGCCTCAACATATTCCCTCAATTACAACACTCACTGCAAAAAAAGCACAACAAAAGAGCCTTTTTTGTGGGGTTTTTTGCCACGATTTTTATAATTTCAGCAAAACGGCACCTGCGCGTAAAAACTGTAATCACAATTAGGGTGTGTTCACACGGCTTATTTTTGGGCCATAAACGGCAGAAAAATAGGAAAGCAGAACACCTCCAAACGTCTGGCCATTGATTTCAATGGGAAAAAATGGCGTTCTGTACCGATGGGGCGTTTTTTTAAGCGACCGTTTTGAAAAACGGCCGCGTTAAAGAACGCCCATGAAAACGCCCATAAAAAAGAAGTGCAAGTTACTTCTTGAGCTGTTTTTGGAGCCGTTTTTCATTAACTCTATAGAAAAACAGCTCCAAAAACGGCAGTAAAAACCGCCGCAAAAAACGCGAGTTGCTAAAAAAACAGCTGAAAATCAGGAGCTGTGTTCCCTTGAAAATAGCTCCGTATTTTCAGACATTTTTGATTTTGTGTGTGCAGGAAAAATGCAACAAAAATTTAGAGGTAGATGCACAAGTAGAGGATCTGCCACACCATTACTGCTGCGTGGGAATATATACTCTAACGCCTCATGCACATGGTGGTATAGATATCAATAGGTCTATATTTCTATACTGTTCCTCCATGTGCCTCTGAATTTACACAAAGATTTTTTTTCTCAAAGAATTACCACACGTATTGATGTGATACGTACGAGCCGTCAGAAACTTCAAGCCCAATTAGCCCAGCCCATGTCAGGTCTATAAGTGAGGATTGGCTATCCATGAGCTCCATATTTTGCCAAATTTATTAGGACATCCACGCGCTTCATAGGTGAGCTTAAAAAGTGGCAGGGTAGAGTTTACCACTGTAAACCATGCTGACAATTTAGGAACCTTAGGATGTTTTCGATTCAGGAGTTTGTTTTTTTTGGCATAAAATAAGAGGAGCATCAAAAGAGACCGAACGGCCACAGTGGGTACAAGTTATTCCACCATCAATAAAAGACAAACCAAGTATATGAGTATGACCTGAAGTTCAAGAAATTCCAGTACCTCAGTCCAGAAATTATTAATAATTGGACACTCCCAAAACATATGCAAGAAGAAGCCATCGGCTCCCTGGCAACGTGGTCAGACAGGAGCAGGAATGCGTGCCGTCCTAAACAATTTGGAAGGTGTGTAATAGATTTGGTGAAAACATTTTTTGTTGAATAAGTCGGTCTCTTGCAGATATTAAGGGGCCTGTTAGAGCGGATAGCAGTTCCTTATGATCGTCAGTAGATACAGGGGGAAGAGTTTGAGACCATTGGTCCAGGGCTCTATCAAGTTTATTGGAAGATACTGTCAACAACTGTCTATAAAGCACGGATAATGATTTAGCCAACATCTCCTGTGTCACCCAATCCTCCACCAGGGATGTACATAACCTAACGTTATATCCAGCAAATTGTGACCAAAGAGCGTGTCTGAGCTGGAAATACCGGAACCTGAGATGGTTCGGGATCTGGTGCTTAGTTCTAAATTGTGACCTTATCTTCCACCACTACATCTGCCAAAGTCAGTATACCCAGATTTGCCCACTCACCAGGATTAGGAAGTGTTCGTAGCTGTGGTAGAAGCTGGTTATACCAGAGCGGTGCCCTAGGCGACTGGGACTGTTCCTCTGAGTTAAAGAGCAGCATTGATCTCTGCCAGATCTTCAGAGGGGTCTGCTTCGGGACTGTGAGTGCCTCGGGGGACGGGCCTGGCTATAGATAGAATTTTCCAGGGCTTTATTGGAGCCAAGAAGGGAGGTTTCCAGTTCAGTACAGGGATTAAAATGTCTATGGGTAAACCACCACCAAACATATACCAGTTGGTTAGTTGGTACTGTTTCTTTAAGTGCTATTGTGTTGCTGTCTTTTGGAGTTGTGGCAGTGTTGTATTCCCCCTCCACTGTTGGTGGCACTTTTATCTTGGATGAACCGGTCAAGATCTGACAAATGATGAGGGAAGATAAGCTGCATGGAGAAGAATGGTGTCTATCTGACATCGAAGATGGCATGTACAATGTTTAATGTTGATGTAAGCTAAAGTGAGGCAGATACTGGCTTGTCACTTAAACACTGACGCCAGGATATACAGCCCTAATGCTATCTTAGACTGCGTTTGTTAGTCTCTGTACAGGGTGATGATGAATGCATGCAAGTCATCACGCCTGGGAGCGCCGCTGCATCCATTAAACTGCGGTGAGCCCCCCAAACAGGGTTCAGTGTTGGGGGAGAGCTAGGCATGACCTGAACTGCGTGCTGTGAAGAGAAGAGAGTGTTGTGACTTTTTGAGGCATCGAGCGTTTTGACATTGCCTTTGCTGCGGTGGACTGGACCAGAGAAGCGCTGAGTTTGAGGTAAGAGGACTGGAACAGAGGCGTTATACGAGAACGTGAGAACCGGGCTGGACTGTATCTGTGCTGGGGCCTGTGGCTACAGCAGGGTCCTGGAGAGCAAGCATTGGTTGAGGAGGTAGCCCACACTTTACAGAGAGCTAACTAGGTGGTTAGAGGAGGAACGTAAATAATACGTTCAGGATAGTCAAAGCAAAGATTGAGTGTAATGCCAGGGTAGGGAGGCAGACAGGTGAGCCCTAATCTACCCGCCACTCAGTCCCTGCCTACTTGCAACGGCCCGTCCTAGGCGACGGCGTACAACTGGGCGACGGTCCCTATGCTCACTATGTGCATGACAGACAAACAGACAAGGGTACACAGAAGCTAGGGGAACGGGCAGTTGCCCACGGCAACACCGTGAGCAACAAGAGTAGTGAGCGAGCCGAGTCAAACCAGGAGTGTACGAGGTACCAAGCGCAGAACAGGAGAGTAGTGAATGAGCCTAGTCAAACCAGGAGTGTACGAGGTACCAAACGCAGAGCAGGATAGTAGTCAGTAAGCCAGGGTCTATATGGAGCAGAGGACAAAAGTACAAGCAGCAGCAGCAGAGCCAGGAAACAGACAGAATCGCAGGCAAAGGAGGAGCAGGAAGTGAAGGTATAAATAGACAGAGGGTGGGAGCTAGCTCCGTCTGGCCAGGCTGTGATAGGCTCTCCCACTCCTCAGCCTCCCAGCCTGATTGGTAGAAGGAGGGGTCACTCGATCAGACTTAGGAGCAGGTGCAGACTGACTAACCACGGACGTCGACACAGAAGCTGTGTCTGGCAGATCCTTTACAGTGAGGCTGGGTTCACACGACCTATTTTCAGGCGTAAACGAGGCGTATTATGCCTCGATTTACGCCTGAAAATAGGGCTACAATACGTCGGCAAACATCTGCCCATTCATTTGAATGGGTTTGCCGACGTACTGTGCAGACGACCTGTAATTTACGCGTCGTCGTTTGACAGCTGTCAAACGACGACGCGTAAATTGACTGCCTCGGCAAAGAAGTGCAGGACACTTCTTTGCAATGTAATTTGAGCCGTTCTTCATTGAACTCAATGAAGAGCAGCTCAAGATTTACGAGCGTCACAGACGCCTCGCATAATACGAGGAGGAGCTTTTACGGCTGAAACGAGGCAGCTGTTTTCTCCTGAAAACAGTCTGTCATTTCAGCCGTAAAAGCCTCTCACCGTGTGCACATACCCTAAGCCTGCAGTGTCCAGGAGTAAGGAAAAAACTTAGTGAATAGCCGGTTCTCATACAATAGGTCTATAGGGGCCTTAGTTAGCAGCCAGCCACCATTATCTACAAAGGGGCGATAGGCCCGAACCAAACAGATGCAGCCACCATTTTTAGGCCTATTATACCCAAGAAGGACGTCCCCTTGCATCAAGGAGGGTGCCCTAGACCCCAAGTCTGTCAGTCACAAAGAACAACAAGCTAGCTTTTTTGCCAGTCTGCTCCATCTGTATATAGTTGTAACTAAGTTCTGTGACTTCCACACCGGGAAAAATGTATACAATATTTGTGGCTGAATGGACCATCAGCAACGCCAAAAGAACTGTACATTATGTTTAGGTAAAAGTTAAAGTTGACACACTAACGTCCTGTTCATCTTCTTCCATGGCGTTATTGAGGGGGCTTCATCACACCTAACTCACCTTATATGCACAAGACCTAATGACTCGAAAATACTTTTGTTAATGATATTCGCTAAGTCTATGTTGATAAAAAAAAATTGTTCCCACTGACAGAAATATGACTGACAACATTTTTTTAAATCGAGCACCAAAGATTGAAGACTTGCTTTAAAGTTTTTTTGGGTACTACATATAACAAAAAAAAATGCATGTGCCGCAATGCACATGATATTTGCAAAGATTGGAATAACTTTCTGCAGGAAATATCAGGTTAATTGTTGCAAATATCTTGCAGTTTTATGCCTCTTTATGACCAGCCCCTCTATAGAGAAAAACATTCTAATGCTGGCAGGATCAAGCGCAAATGGACTCATGTATGTGACTATATTAAAGGTTTTCCCACCACAGTAACTGATGGCATCTCGCTACGGTATGCTATCAGTTTCCGAACAGTGTGAGTCTGAATGCCAGAACCCAAACCGATCATGAGAATTAAGGGGCTACAGCGCTTGCTTGGTGTGCTAATTTTCTCCTACACAGCGCTGCGGCCTCTTTATTATCAAGATCGGCAGGGGTCCCAGAGTCCGGACCCCCACCAATCAGAAAGTTATGGCATAACATTCAGTCAAGGAAATACCCTTTAAAGCTCACTATGCACTGAGCCTTAGGCCTTATTCACACGAACGTGTCCGTTTTGCATTGCAGTTCCATGTGACATCCGCGTACGGTCTGCATCTCCGTTTTTTACGCGCATATGTCATGCGTATGTCACACATTTTTGATGCCAGCAAAAAAACTGAAGGAGGTGGGGTTTTTTTCCTCATCATTTCCTTATCAACTGTCGTGTGAATCACGGACAGCACACAGTTGACGTCCATGTACTGTCCGTTTTTTTCACAGACCCATTCACTTCAATGGGCTGCGTGTTGCTCAAAAACGCACCAAAATAGGACATGCAGTGAGTTTCAGGCAACGGACACAGGCTGCGTGAAAAATAACACATGTCTGAATAGCCCCATTGATTTTCATAGGTCCGTGTGCTGTCCGTGAAAAAACCGGACAGCACACAGACGTGAAATACGCTCGTGTGAATAAGGCCTTACCATGAGAGTGAAGTAATTACCACCACTATTTTATCAAAAGCAATTCCGAACGGGTATATTCACATGGTGCGGTCAAATTTTAGTTTTTGCACGACTTTCCCAAAAACTGTGATATGACCGTACTGCGTAAATAATACTAGAGAGACAAGAAAAAAGAATATATATATATATATATATATATATATATATATATATATATATATATATATATATATATATATATATATACATAATAGCCCACATTTTGTTAAATCCAGGATAGGTGAAGCTCCCTGCCACACCACTACCTGAGTAACCTAATGCATTCTATATCTATATACTGTATATAGGGCATGATCCTGGTAGAAATGATATTTTTTTCCATTTGACATGTCTTTTTCACTTGACATTTTAACAGATAGGTGTTTTCTGAACTGTTATTGTTCCTGTGAAGTGAATAAAGATGTGTTGATTGAGTTAGCGAGAACTGCAGTATTCATATACAAAGGGGAAACACATGAACTGTCTGCTCACATTTTCAACATGGTGTGATATCTAAATGACATCAGATATCTGTGATCAAATGGAGTTTAGGAGCAGTACAGATTATATAGTGGGGAATAAAGTGTAGCTCCATTTATGAAGAATATCGGCTTTCCCACCCAAAGTTTAGTCCTGACGTTGCGAGACGCTGCATGGAAGGCTGGGTGGGCCGGAAACATCACGTCTTACCTGCACTAAAAGCTTTGCAAATGAAACTTTTGCATCCGACAGTCGCCTTTGCAACCAGCTCGCCCTGCTCCATGCAGCATCTCTCAATGACAGTGCTAAACTTCGGGCGGGAAAGTCCTTATTCTTCATAAGTGGAGCTACACTTTAAGCTATTGTTCACACAATTGATACTTGCTGCAGATTCTGCATGTATTTTTTAAGCCAAAACCAGAAACGGAACCTAAACAGAAGAAATATATAAAGGAAGGCCTTATAGGTCTCTTCTCCTAGATCCACTTCTGGTTTTGGCATAAGAAATGCAGGCAAAATCTGTAGAAAATTGTTTTAACGCATTTTTTCCTGGCAATCTTCTTTGCTTTTTTTCATTGCCATTGCATATAACACTATTCTCTAATAAGGACAACATGGTAGAAATGTGTAAGAACCAACAGTAATAAAAAAACAACCTGATTGCGTGAAAAACAAATGGAAATTCTATAGTTGACATATTAGTACATAAAATTGCAAATTTTATTCAAAATTCTTTGACTATTTGAAGGTTCTGTCCCGGTATTTGGGGGAAACCTAAATGGTCCTTGTGCTCTTTGCGACTGTTTTGCAGAGCAGAATGAACAACAAATTTAACATGGAATCATTAGCAGCTTAACCCAAGTGGACATATGGATACACAGATGAAAGCCTCGGGGATAAAATATTAGTTTTCTGCACAGCACATACTATGTACTTGGCCTCTTCTGTAATGTGTTTATATCACTGTTATATTTTGTTTCATATGGTGAAATGAGAGGTTTTTGCATTATTGAGCTGAAAAGCATAAGGGTATAAATTAAAGGATCATGTCACCCATGTTCACATTTCTGCTCATCATAGAGCTTCATAAGCATACATAAAGTGACTGATAGGATTATAGACTAGCTCTGTTCAGTGTACTTTGGAGAATTACAGTACAGCATTAGGAAAGCCCTACTCATGATGGAAGAAGCATAAATGGCTACACTTTTTAGGTTGTTTTACTTTTGCAACTTTTTTTTCTGGGTTGTTTCCAGTCCCAGTTCACATGGTAAAAGTGCCAGGTTGTACAAAGAAGTCTATACAGTAAAAAAAAAAAAAAGTAATTCATTTAAGGGCGATTTATTATTCATGTAGTCCTATTATTCTTGTATTCCTGTAGTCCAGTTTAGAAAGCCCATTTTCATATACCCAATTAGGTACTTCGGAGTTAATATAGAAGGGATCCTCTGTCCAGGATCCTCATCTCTTGGCCAAAGTAGAGAGCAGCTACAAGGAACGTCTCTCGCTCTGGAGGATCTGTCCTGTCTTGCTTTACACAGACAATCCATTGATATGAATGAGAACTGTGTAATCCCTAATTTCCCCTGTGGTGGCGCTGCAGGGAAATGAAACACTTCCAGGTCTCCTCAAAGATCCCAGATGATTGCTGGGGCTCAACAAGTAGAGAACGTCCAAATTCTGGTGACTACAGTCCACACCGACACTTATGTGGTAGCATTTGTGAAACAAGCCATTTAGGCTGGCTGTTTTTCTGATTTGTCTTTTGGACTTTGTGCACTTCACACCGGTTCGTCCTTCATATTCTGACCATTATGCATGTATGTGTTTTTTATATAAAGTGTTATTTTTAATTGATTAAGTACTGTTTATTGTACAGGGTTCACAACAATACTCCTTTGTGTATGTATGGTATGTGAACACACATATATATGTATATATATATATACATATATATATATATATATATATATATATATATAATATTTATGTGTGTGTTTATTTTTTAAGGTTCCCCACTTGTTGTTGTATTGGTTTACTTTTATTTGTATATATGTTTTTATTTTATAAATTAACAAAGATGATGTTTTATGTCTCTATACTTGGGTCAGTAACACTTTATTTATATATAGGTGTTTTGTAACAATAGGTAATGAAAATAAATAACGATCCAATTGACTATCCAATCCTTAGTGTTATCTTTATTTGTACTTAGCTAAAACAATTGGTAAGGACCAATGGAAGTTTTGCGCGCTGGTGATTAAGTACAAGTGCACACCCTCAACAGGTAGGACTGTGTTTACCATATAGAATAAAGTAGTCATGTGTGCAGCAAGGACAGGTACATGGAGGACAAGGGCACGGAACAGGCAATAATAACAAGGAGCCGGAGCAATGACAAGGTTCGGTGCCCCAACACATATTGTAGGGGTATAACTAAAATACCACAGAAGTCATTAGGAAAACAAAAAATGTGGAAAATACATGTCACCCTTAAGGCTATGTTCACACGGGGTCTTTTGCCGAGTTTTTTGACGCGGAAACCGCGTCGCAAAACTCGGCAGAAACGGCCCGAGAACGCCTCCCATTGATTTCAATGGGAGGCGTCGGCGTCTTTTTCCCGCGAGCAGTAAAACTGCCTCGCGGGAAAAAGAAGCGACATGCCCTATCTTCGGGCGCTTCCGCCTCTGACCTCCCATTGACTTCAATGGGAGGCAGGAGAAAGCGTATATCTCGCTGTTTTATGCCCGCGGCGCTCAATGGCCACGGGCGAAAAACGGCGCGATAATTGCCGCGAAAATCGGCGTGCAGGGAGAGGAATATTCCGTTTGGAACTTTGAGGCAGATATTCCTCCCCCAAAATACTCCGTGTGAACATAGCCTTACATACTAAATGGAAAAACACTGGGTAAAACCGACATGGAAAAGTACTTAGGAATTTTATTGTAGTGTAAATTAAATTAAACATTAACAAACTTGTATTCTACATGTCTTTATTTTCTCTCTGTCTCTGCTCCCCCTGCGCCAAAGGAGCGATGCTGTGAGCGGGCAGAGGAGGAGGCATATGTGACCGCACCTCAGGCATTTCATCCTATAAATCCCATGATGCAATGGCACTATCTCCGTCCCCCGACTCTCCACTGCTGCTGTCCCTGCAAGAGCATGCTACTGTACACGCTCGGCTTTCTCTATAAGGGTATGTTCACACGATAACAGGCATTTACGACTGAAATGACAGCCTGTTTTCAGAAGAAAACAGCTGCGTCGTTTCAGCCGTAAATGCTCCTCCTCGTAATATACGAGGCGTCTGTGACGCTCGTATATCTTGAGCTGCTCTTCATTGAGTTCAATGAAGAACGGCTCAAATTACGTTGCAAAGTAGTGCCCTGCACTTCTTTGCCGAGGCAGTCAATTTATGCGTCGTCGTTTGACAGCTGTCAAACGACGACGCGTAAATTACAGGTCGTCTGCACAATACGTCGGCAAACCCATTCAAATGAATGGGCAGATGTATGCCGACGTATTGCAGACCTATTTTCAGACGTAAAACGAGGCATAATACGCCTCGTTTACGTCTGAAAATAGGTAGTGTGAACCCAGCCTAACAGGCAGAGAGAAAGCCGATGTAACATAGCAGAGCTTTAGCAGGTTTCAAAGGAGGGCAACGTCATAAATGGAATTGGTGGACTACAGTACCCAGAAAAATTATCAAAATTAGGGTTATCGAGCTTAAAAAAAAAAAGACGTATTTATACGCAGCCGTCGTCACCTATGTATAAATATAGAGATCTTTCATGATCTACTTCTACCCAGGACTGTAACTGTAACAAGGGGCATCCTCTAAGGGTATGTTCACACGGCAGCGTCCGTTACGGCTGCAAATTACGGTGCTGTTTTCAGGAGAAAACAGCACCGTAATTTCAGCCGTAATGGCATGTGCAGGCGTCTTTCGCTGCGTCCATTACGGACGTAATTGGAGCTGTTTTTCCATGGTGTCAATGGGAAACGGCTCAATTTACGTCTGAAGAAGTGACAGGCACTTCTTTGACGCGGGCGTCTTTTTTACGTGCCGTCTTTTGACAGCGGCGCGTAAAAAAAATGACCGCCGGCACAGTACACCGTAAAACCCATTCAAATGAATGGGCAGATGTTTGCCGACGCTTTGGAGCCGTATTTTCGGACGTAATTCGCGGCTAAAACGCCCGAATTACATCCGTAAATAGGGTGTGTGAACCCAGCCTAAGTGTATTGTTGCTTTAAATTCTGAACTGTCTCCAGGCTGGCATCTATTAGCACTGTTTAAGTCCCTTTCCCCATTGTGTCAGCTGTTTATCGTGTCACAGATGAGATGCTCTGACAGCTGTTTCTATCCCCAGCATTATCATGTCTGAACACTGGAGATTCTGCTTTGTGCTTCAATAAATAAAAAGAGCTGTTCCCAGGGTAGATAGGACATAACCCATGTGTCATACGCTGCAAGTGTGCAAATCCTAATCCCATATGTAGGTAGTAATGAAATAGAAACATAAATATTTGACATCAGTTACAAAATGAATATTCTCCATGGCTGATCTACATTAATAAACATTCTTACCTGCGCTAGATTACGTCTACTATTGCTGCATAATAATGTCACTATGACAACTAAAAACAATTGCAAAAACTTGTACTGAAAACTCCATGTGCTGGAACCAGAAGATGGATCATTCTCCAGTGGTTTGGGATAATTATAATTGGTTAATAATTTTAAGAGTCCTAATTTTCAGGCAAATTGCTTGAACCTCTTGCTGTTACTATGATGTGGGCCACATTTTTGAATTTTTGGTCCAGGAAAAGGGAAGAGTGGAAGCTGTTTTTGCTGCAAACAGGGGACCAACTCCATATTAATACCTATGGATTAAGAATGGGATGTCATAAAAACTTCTGTAGGTTTAATGTATAGGTGTCCCAATACTTTTGTCCATATAGTGCGCAAGTATGATGCACAATGGGCACGACAACGAGTCTCCAAATGTAGAGACTGTTATGCAGCTGGCAATGTGGGACTACTGTGAGGCTGGCATTTTGATCATGCTATGAGGCTGGTGTAATGGGTGGTTAAATAAGCAGTGAGTATTGAGGATTCTGAATTGAGGGTTTGGCTAGGGCTAGTTTAGAAGGTGTGACCAAAGTATTTAATGGAGGGACAGATATCGGAAATGACCTGCTTTATAACGGTCCCTCTTTCCTATCTCCAACTTGCCCATACACATCAGATTATTGTTGGTGGTTCCCGTCCCCTTAGCTGCTGAATGGTGGGAATCTGTACTGCATTGTAAGGGTATGTGCAAACGACCTCTTTTCAGACGTAATGGAGGCTTACGATGGGTCTTACGATGATCTGTGCAGACGAGCTGTCATTTTACGCGTCGCTGTCAAAATACGGCGCGTAAAATGACGGCTCGTCAAAAGAAGTGCAGGACACTTCTTGGGACGCTTTTGGAGCCGTTTTCTCATAGACTCTATTGAAAACAGCTCCAAAAACGTCCGTAAAAAACTTTTTGAGAGCGGGAATAAGGTGAGTTTGAAATGTTATATTTTTTTTTTTAGTTGTAATAGAAGTGTGTGGCTGTATCTGCGGGTGGACTTTGTCTACACGGGGGGGGGGGGGCTTTATCTATGGGGGGTGTCTATCTACAGGGGGACTATATCTACAGGGCTGGGCTATATACAGGGGGACTATATCTACAGGGGGGCTATATACTGGAGTGGGCTGTCTATAGAGAACCATATACAGGGGTGGGCTATATAGTATATAGCTCCCTGTAGATATAGCCCACCCCTTTATATGGTGCTCCATAGATAGCCCCCCTGTAGATATAGTCGCCCTGTATATAGCCCAGCCCTGTAGATATAGCCCACACCTGTAGATATAGCCCCCTGTAGATATATTCCCCCTGTATATAGCCCACCCCTGTATATAGCCCACCCCTGAATATTGCTCCCCTCTGTAGATATAGCCCCCCTGTGTATAGCCCACTCCTGTAGATATAGCCCCCCTGTGTATAGCCCACCCATGTATATAGCCCCCCTCTGTAGATATAGCCCCCCTGTGTATAGCCCACCCCTGTAGATATAGCCCCCCTGTGTATATCCCAGCCCTGTGTATAGCCCAGCCCTGTAGATATGGTCCCCCTGTAGATATGGTCCCCCTGTAGATATGGTCCCCCTGTAGATATGATCCCCCTGTAGATATGGTCCCCCTGTAGATATGGTCCCCCTGTATATAGTCCCCCTGTATATAGTCCCCCTGTAGATATAGTCCCCCTGTAGATATAGCCCACCCCTGTATATAGTCCCCCTGTAGATATAGCCCACCCCTGTATATAGTATCCCACAAATAGCTCCCCCTATAGTGCTCCACAGAAAGCCCACCCCTGTATATAGCCCCCTTGTACATATAGTCCACCCCTGTATATAGTGCTCCACAGATAGCCCACCCTTGTATATAGTATATACAGGGGTGGGCTATCTGTGGAGCACTATATACAGGGGTGGACTATCTAGTGGAGCACTATATACAGGGCTGTACAAGGGTGGGCTATATACAGGGGTGGGCTATCTGTGAAACACTATATACAGGGGTGGACTATATGTGGAGCACTATATACAGGGGTGGGCTATATCTACAGGGGGGCTACATACATGGTTGGGCTATCTGTAGAGCTCTATATACAGGGGTGGGCTATATCTACAGAGGGCTATATACAGGGGTGGGCTATCTGTAGAGCACTATAGGGGGAGTTATTTGTGGGACACTATATACAGGGGTGGTCTATATGGGGGCACTATCTACAGGGGCTCTATGGCAGGCACTCTCTACAGGGGGCTCTATGGCAGGCACTATCTACAGGGGGCACTGTGTGTGTGGGACACGGTGTATGGTTCTATTATAATTAGAGGTGCAGTGTATGGTGCTATTATATTTAGGGGCGTAGTGTGTGTTATAATGATAACTTTATATTTATTTATAGGTGCAGAAATGTTGGTAAAGTGAGAAGCTGAAGACATCTGAGCGGCAAACTGCAGAAATGGGCAGTGACCGGGTGAAGTCATCATAGAGGTCTGGACCGGATGGAGAGAAAGAACTAGAATCTGAGACGTCACCGGTGAGTCACTTAATGTAAATGTTTATTCTGCCTCTAATCAGCACTGTAGTCACTGTATGATCTGCAGCGAGATGATGCGTGGTATGATTATGATATGATTTATTTTTTGTGAAACAGCATCTCCCAGCATATACTTACCATTGTTCGGGCTATGCTGGGAGCTGTAGTTTTACGCCGTACAAACCTATACGGCAGGGGTTGCACTAAATTGAGCTGTATTTGTGCTGGGGCTGTATATATGTTGTGAGCTTGCTTCTGGGGCTGTATATATGTAGTGAGCTTGGTTCTGGTGTTGTGTATAGAACCATATTGCTTGTGAAATGTACAAATAATTTTATGCTCGCGTTACATAAAAAGAAATGACACGTCGATTGGTAGAGAAAACAAACACGGCGAGGGGGAAGGAGATGTCGGGAAAGAGGTTGGGGGGGGGGGCGCCAAACGGAATCTTTGCCCCGGGTGCTGGAGAACCTAGCTACGCCTCTGCCTGTATACAGAGCAGCTGTATCTAGCGCTGAGACCTGAATCTGTAAAGTTAGCGGCACTGATGGGTTCAGTGTCAGCAGGTCCTGCGTGTGGATCCACCTGTTATCCTTTACATCTAAGTTATGAGCTTAGATGTGATTGGTAAGGGTATGTTCACACAACCTATTTTCAGACGTAATTCGGGAGTTTAACGCCTCGAATTACGCCTGAAAAGACGGCTCCATTACGCCTGCAAACATCTGCCCATTTCTTGCAATGGGTTTTACGATGTTCTGTTCAGACGAGGTGTCATTTTACACGTCGCTGTCAAAAGACGGCGCGTAAAAAGACGCCCGCGTCAAAGAAGTGCAGGACACATCTTGGGACGTTTTTTGAGCCGTTTTTCATTGACTCCATTGAAAAACAGCTCCAATTACGTCCGTAATTGATGCCGCGAAAAAAGCGAGTACTTGCAAAAATATCTGAAATTCAGGAGCTGTTTTCTCCTGAAAACAGCTCCGTAATTTGAGACGTATTTTGCGTTTGCGTGTGAACATACCCTAACAGCTCGATCCCGCGTGTCAGAGAAACGCAGGACCCGCTGACACTGAACCTGTCAGTGCTGCTGACTTGACGGATTCAGGTTTCAGCTATAGATATAGCTGCTCAGTATACAGAATACAAAGCAGCTGTATCTTAAAAAGTACAAATAATTTTGAATAATAAAAAAAAGTATTTAGAAAGTTGCACCAAACACACTGAAAGAAAAAACTATTTCAAAGGTTTACATAGCTTTTAAATAGGCTATGTCACCACATTATAAGTGCCCTGTCTCCTACATAAGGAGATGGGCGCTGTAATGTAGGTGACAGTAATGCTTTTTATTTAAAAAAACGATCTTTTTTCACAACGTTAGGAGCGATTTTGGTTTATGCTAATGAGCTTTCTTAATGCCCAAGTGGGCGTACTTTTACTTTCGACCAAGTGGGCGTTGAACAGAGGAGTGCATGACGCTGACCAATCGGCATCATGCACTCCTCTCCATTCATTTACACTGCACTAGCGATATAGTTATATCACTATGTGCAGCCTCATACACAAGCCCTAACATTACTACAGTGTCCTGATAATGAATACACATGACCATCCAGCCTGGACGTCATGTGTACTCAGAATCCTGACACTTCTGAATCTTTTTTTGTGATCTTATTTTTACTGTAATCTTTAATTTTTTTTTCATAAACTTTATTTAACTGTTTTACTTTTTTTTCTTTTGTCCCACTAGGGGACTTCACAATGAGATCTTCTGATCGCAGATATAATGCTTTGGTATTTCAAAGCCTTATTGCCTGTCAGTGTAAGGCCTCATGCACACGACCGTATTTTTTCCCACCAGTAAATACTGGCGTAAATATGGGTCCGGTGTCACACGTATTCGACCCATTTTGCACCAGTATTTACGGACCCTTGCCCGTAAATATGGGTCCGGTGTCACCCGTATTCCACCCGTATTTACGGGCAAGTTTTTGGCGGCAAAATAGCACTGCACTAATCGGCAGCCCCTTCTCTCTATCAGTGCAGGATAGAGAGAAGGGACAGCCCTTTCTGTAATAAAAGTTAAAGAAATTCATACTTACCCGGCCGTTGTCTTGGTGACGCGTCCCTCTCTTCACATCCAGCCCGACATCAATGGATGACGCGGCAGTCCTTGTGACCGCTGCAGCCTGTGATTGACCTGTGATTGGCTGCAGCGGTCACATGGGCTGAAACGTCATCCAGGGACGGCCAGGACATCGGGTCGGATGTCGAGAGGGATGCGTCACCAAGGCAACGGCCGGGAGACCGGACTGGAGGAAGAAGGAAGTTCTCGGTAAGTATGAACGTCTTTTATTTTTTACAGGTTGCTCTTTATTCTGATTGGTAGTCACTGTCCAGGGTGCTGAAAGAGTTACTGCCGATCAGTTAACTCTTTCAGCTCCCTGGACAGTGACTATTTACTGACGTCGCTTAGCAACGCTGCCGTAATGACGGGTGCACACATGTAGCCACCCGTCATTACGGGAGCTCCATAGACTTCTATGGACTGTCCGTGCCGTTATCACGGCCTGAAATAGGACATGTTCTATCTTTTTCAACGGCACGGGCACCTTCCCGTAAGAAAACGGGAAGGTACCCGTCGCCAATAGAAGTCTATGGGTAATTACGACCCGTAATAACGGGAGTTTTTACGGTCGTGTGCATGAGGCCTTAGGCTGGATTCACACAAGCATGTTCGATCCGTAAAGGACGGAACGTATTTCGGCCGCAAGTCCCGGACCTAACACCCTGCAGGGAGCCGGGCTCCTAGCATCATAGTTTTGTACGACGCTAGGAGTCCCTGCCTCTCCGTGGAACTACTGTCCCGTACTGAAAACATGATTACAGTACGGGACAGTTGTCCCGCAGCGAGGCAAGGACTCCTAGCGTCGTACATAACTATGATGCTAGGAGCCCGGCTCCCTGCAGGGTGTTCGGTCCGGGACTTGCGGCCGAAATACGTTCCGTCCTTTACGGACTTAATGTGCTCGTGTGAATCGAGCCTATAACTGACAAGCAATCTATTAGGCCATGACTCTGGGCAGTTGCTGAAGGCAGACCTGGGGACCTTTGTTAGGCCCCCGACTGCCATGGAAACCCAATGGCGCCCCACGATTTCTTTGCCGATGTGCTGGTGTGTCGATGGGGTGACAGAGAAATCTCCCTCCCTTTGTCAAGCACATTAGATGCTGCTGTCGCCATTGACAGCGGCATCTAATGGGTTAAACTTCCGGAATCGGAGAGCACTTCGATTCCGGCAGTTGGGGCAGGAGCCAGGCTGTGTATTACAGCCGGGCACCTGCTGCTGATAGCGTGGGTACCGTGGCAGTACCCGCGCGATCAGAGGACAGATATATCTGTCCTTATGCGGGAAATAGCTCCTGCATAGGACGGATATATCGGTCCTTCATCGTAAAGGGTTTAAACGATACAATCAGCCGATGAACAAGTGTTTGCTTGTTCATCGGCTGATTGTTGCCCTGTTTACACAGGGCAATGATTTGGAACGGGCGTTCTCTGACCGTTTGTTTGCCCGATAAATGGCCCTTGTATAAGGGCCTTTAGCTATGGGGCTCTATAAATTGGAGCCATAGTATTTACACCATTGCTGCTGTGGTCTATGTCACAGTGTATGAGCGAGACCTGTCTTTGCTATTCAATCAATCAGGATTGAGAACTGACATACATACATTATGATTTTCAGTTTGTTTCCCAATATATTGCAGAGCCCTCACCACATCTAGCGTTCTTTGAAACACACATACAAAAGCTGCAGATTTCCAGGCAATGAATTCAATGCCTGGAGACGCCTCATCTTTTGTTTCTGGAGAACATTCGGATCATGAGGAAATTGTCGGCATTTAGT
Organism: Rhinoderma darwinii; assembly: GCF_050947455.1. Taxonomy (NCBI): domain Eukaryota; kingdom Metazoa; phylum Chordata; class Amphibia; order Anura; family Rhinodermatidae; genus Rhinoderma; species Rhinoderma darwinii. Next base: position 121,451,081 of record NC_134693.1, on the reverse strand, counting down.
TATCATTGGTGAAATTGTACTGAATGTTGTGCTCATACGAGAGACAAAAGTCAATTATTTCTGCAGTGCAGCTTAGAAAAAAAAAATCTATTTTCTTTATCAATAGAAAGGGTGAGCAAGATTTCATTTTATTCTTCAGCTTGTGGCAAGGCATGTCTATAAACAAAATAGAAGACAGAACTTGCTTTTTTGTTGAGATTGATGCTCCAGTATTAAGGCAACGTAAGCTCCTAAGCCCCAGTGCAAAATCTGTAACAGGGTCACCAGCAATCTGTCAGTGATGTCATGTTCTGCTGTAAGCAATGACATCACAACATATATATTGTATAATATATACACTATAAAAGTTACTTATATAGTAAGATAGCTCCACCTAACATTAATCTGTTATCCTCCACTTATTTTATGTAATTGTACCTCTGAACCGCTCTTTCATAGTATTGCTCTTCTCTTTTGTGGAATTTGGGGCAGTTGCATCCTGCCCATAACAGGCATGACTCTTTGCCAGGGGCTCGGTATATGTTGTGGGCCATGTAGCAGCTACTTTGACTGCTATGTTAATAGTTCCACCACTCTGTATTTTATTCTCTAAGGCCCCATGCACACGTCTGTAGCTTTTATCCGCAATTACTAATCCGTAATTGCGGACAAAATGCTGACAGATTAATTACTATCGGCCGTATATTTGTGGGTGCGTGTCCGAGCCGTAGAAATGAGCTGCAAAAAATAGGACATGTCCCATTTTTCGCATTTATGGTCCATGATCCTATACTTATTACTGTGAGCACGGTCCGCAAGTACGCACGACACTCCGTGGCCTTAGACCTCATGCACATGACCGTAAGGGATTTTACTGCCAGCAAATACGGATCCGATGGCTATGGATACACATCCGTAGCCATCCGCAATAGCGGAAACGACAATAGATTTCTTTGAGCGAGTCTGTGCCGCAATTGCAGACAAGAATAGGACATGTTCTATATTTTGCGGATCATTTCTCTGGCACAGACACACATCCGTAAATATACTGAAAGCTATCCGTGGCCAATAGAAATGAATGAAATTCCGTAATTACGGATGAAAACTACGGTCTATTACAGAGAATTTTTAAATCAGGAAAACTGTAAGATGACATTACAGGATATCACTAATACAAGATTCAAAGCAGTATCCACAGGTATATAGAACCTGTGTATACAAAACCAAGTTGACAGAAGGGTGCCCCAGCTCATGGCCCTTTCTATTAGCTAGAGCAGAGAGTCAGTGCTAAGAACAGCTCCTGCTCTGGAGGATTACATTCATTTAAATGGGCACCGTGTAATACCATATTTCTCCCGCAGAGGCTGTCTACAGGTTCCACTGGCGATTAATTACAGATGATCATCAGGGGTCATCAAACTGTGACGTGAAGCCTCACCCTTAAAGAGGACCTCTCGGTTCTATTGACACATCTGTTTTAGTAAATATTTGTATTCCTTAAATATATAGCACTCTGTTTAGATGCAAAGGTGGATACAGTGAAACCTCTTTGAGAAGACGCCTAAAATCGCATTATTAAGTGGTCTTTTAGGGGGGTTGGTCTTCTCAAAGATCGAGACCATTATGCTAAATATATGGAGGAACTGAAAATCTGTTACAGGAAATCTGGTCTGGATAAGGGGTGGTCTTCTCAAAGCGGTGGTTGAAGAGGGTTCCATGTATTCATGCATGCAATGTTTTCGGAACAGAGTTCTATAAAAGGCTCAGTTCATAAGCAGATTGCAGGGACTGTACAGTCCCTGCAATCTACTTCTTCTCTATGTTTGCAGCCTTATTATGGCTGTGTTAAACGTGCCAAATGTATACATGTGCATGATGTGCTTAAAATATTTGCATTTGCTATTTAATGGATGCAAGAGTATTCTGTTTCTTTTGCAGTTTAAACATTGTGAACAAGATTCTTGAGAAAGGAAAATCTATAAATGTAGCAATAATGTTCCTACGATTAACATCCGTCTTCAGCCCAATACAAAACAGGAATATTTTGTAAATTGTTCTATACTTTTTTGACCAAAGTATATTTTTGTGCCCCGAGAAAGTATCAATTCTCTCTTGTATTTAAAGCTTTGAAAAAGCTAAGACCGGAAAAAGAGAAAGTGATGGCAATGAATAACAGCAAATCAATGCTTCTAGAGAATGTAATGAAATTGCACTTGGCGAACAGCAGAAATTCTATATATGTGTAATTGTTGGTTCTAAGCATCTCAGTTAACCGTCCTTAGCTGCCAAATTTATTCTCTATTTAATTGGTATATGAAAAATGCATTAAAATATTTGATCAGCTACAAAGTAATATCTGAAATAGCGTTGTACTATGGTGTGGAAGAAATAACATATTATTAACTGTGTTAAGTCGGTACATTTAGAGAAATTTAGGAAAATGTAGGTTTGCATTCGTGCATAGTCGGAGCCTAAAATTACAATTTTAATCCATCTAAATATTAAAAAGTATTACCGTTGTAATATTATTGCTGTTTTTTTTACGTAATCTCTCAACCAGAGAAAACAAATAATGAAATGTTTTTTCTGTAGGTTGCCTCCTACATTAAAGGGGCTGTTTGACGAAGATAATCAGTGTCTATATGCCCTGCATAGCCATAGAGTTAAATGCTAAAATTCTGCTACCACTAGGAGAGCTTGCTGCATACTGTTTATACATTTAATTAATAATGACACAGTATACAGTAAGCTCCTAAGCTCCCTCTAGTGGTGGCAGAATTTTATCATAACTTTTATCATGTAATTTTATTGTAACTAAAGCACAAAACACACAGAGAAGCTTAAAGGCTATGTAAACCTTTGGAGAGCAATTATTTTTTATTTAAATAAAAAGGTTAGTCAGTGTGATTATTGCGACTTTCTAAATAGTTTTTATTAAAAATGAATTTAACTTTTTTAGATAGAGCTGCACTGTATTCTCTATACATAGCAGCTGTATCTAGCGCTAAATCCCGTTGGGACTGACGGGTTCAGTGAAAGCATCTCTCTGTCACGCAGGACCTACTGACACTGAACCCGTCATGTCTGCGGACTGACGGATTCAGGTCATAGCAAACGATACAGCTGCTCTGTATAGAGAATACAGAACAGCTGTATCTCAAAAAGTAAATAACATTTTTAATAAAAACTATTTATAAAATTGTACTAATCACACCTTTTAAAAAAAAATCCCTCCAAAGGTGTACGTAGCCTTTAAAGCCTCATGTCAACTGATTGAATAATATGAACCACTGAGATGAGTATTATAGTGCAGCCACAGTGCCCCCCCCCCACAGTGGCAGCCACAGTGAAACGCTTCAATGTCAGCTACATTGTAACTCTTGATTCAGTACCAGCCACAATGTGCCCCTCAATAGTGCCACTCATAGTGTGCCCCATAGAATTCCAGCCAGTTTGCCCCTCCATATAGTACCAGTCACAGTATGACACCCTTTATATAGCTAGCCACAGTGTGTCTCATAATGCAAACCCAATGCTCCCCAGTGTCAGATACAATTGTCCCCTAACGTCAGCCACAATGCCCTTTATTATTAGTCAAGATGTCCACCAAGTACCGGCTACACCCCTAATATAGACTTACTTCCTTCTAAATTTTTATTCACTGCGGTTCTCTGGCAAGAGCATGTTAAGGAGGTGGACATTCATTTAAGAAGCCAAACTCCACGCATAGACTGCAAATTCAGCCCAAATTCACCCCAATGTCCAGAAAACTTAGATATGGGACGTTGTTTGGTGGGGTCCTGGCAGTTTGAACAGTCCATATGTCTACTTCAATCAAACCTGTCTTAACAATGCTTCAGGATAATAATGATATAGTATCATTACTTTGCATATACAGTATCATAATTTTGCATATAAAAGAACATGTGTGGTCAATATGGATTACTTGATTGATCCCCTTATGTCCATTGTGTGTTCTGTGGTATCAGATCCATTACAAAATTGGCCTTTGTGTTCTTGGACATCAAAAGTGACAACCAATATGGTTGCATCTCCGTAAATAAATGTAACATAATTACCAAACTACTGCTCTAACTTCTGAATTACTAATATATTACTTACTGGGTGGAAATCGGCCATGGACAATTTCTATTTGTTAGAAAAGTTTCCTGCTGTTGGAACTTCCAGCCATCAGCCGTAATTTGTGGGGGAATCAGCAGGCAATTCTTCAATTTTCCTGCTGCGTCACCAGAGGTGAAATTAAGTATTACACAATTCCCATTGAAATCAATAATGTGGGGACCTCCAGAATGACAGATGCTCTTTGTAGGCCCTTGACTTTGGGTAGTAGATGAGGCTATGCTCAGAATTTCCTAGCAAGTTCTTTGAGAAAAGGTTTTCTAAACCAGAAAACCCCTTGATAAATCACATTGTACGCCCATCTTTTCACTCAATCATAGTCCCTGTAGATTCCAGTCCCATTAACTGAACTTTGGCCAACGCATGTGACTCAGCATTGTGTGGGAACCAACCATAATGCTGACTGGCTGTTTTCTTCCTGGCAATGCTCTTCAATTACTCATTGATTAATTCTTGCTGAGATTGAAGTAGTGGCACCCTGCATTGCAGAGACCTAAAGAGGCTGAACATTCATGGAACTACTGGCTCGTGAATCTTAAGTTATTCTTCCTTGTACAGGATCAATATATTGGTCTAGCAAGAATTGGTTCAAAGTCTTTCAGAAACACCAGCTCTTGCTCCGATGTAATAAGAACATATACAATTTCTTTATGTCACCTGTAATACCTTGCCAATAGACTTCACTTAATGAAAAGAGAAAACCTCTGAAATATTGTGAGCTTTCATTAACTTCATATAAAATTCTTTAGTTGCATAATATATTGATAATATATAAATATAGGTTGTTATTACACCGCGTTCCAAATTATTATGCAAATGTTATTTTTCCGCTGATTTTCCTAAATAGTCGATGCAAATGACAGTCAGTAAAATCTTCAATCCATCAACCGTTGGAGTATAATGCGAATTTTATTGAACAAATCTCCTAATGATAACAGATTTTGTTTTTTTTTAAGTAAAAAACTCAAAATGCACTGTTTCAAATTATTATGCACAACAGAGATGAAAACATTTTAAAGGTTGTAAAGAGAACTAAAATGGTAATTTGTTGAATTTGCAGCATCAGGAGGTCAGAAATCAAAAGCTCTTTCAATAAAAAAAAACTTAACAGGCCAAGTTACATGTTAACATAGGACCCCTTCTTTGATATCACCTTCACAATTCCTGCATCCTTTGAATTTGTGAGTATTTGGACAGTTTCTGCTTGAATATCTTTGCAGGATGTCAGAATAGCCTCCCAGAGCTTCTGTTTTGATGTGAGCTGCCTCACACCCTCATAGATATTTTGCTTGAGGATGCTCCAAAGGTTCTCAATAGGGTTGAGGTCAGGGGAACATGGGGGCCACACCATGAGTTTCTCTCCTTTTATGCCCATAGCAGCCAATTACAGAGAGGTATTCTTTGCAGCATGAGATGGTGCATTGTCATGCATGAAGATAATTTTGCTACGGAAGGCACGGTTCTTCTTTTTGTACTACTCCATCCATCTGGACCAACCAGGGTTGCAAGGCACTCATCAGTAAACAACACGGTTTGAAAATTAGTCTTCATGTATTTCTGAGCCCACGGCAACCGTTTCTGCTTGTGAGCATTGTTTAGGGGTGGCCGAATAATAGCTTTATGCACACTTGCAAACCTCTGGAGGATACTACACCTTGACGTTCGCGGGACTCCAGAGCCACCAGCGGCTTCAAATACCTGTTTGCTGCTTTGCAATGGCATTTTAGCAGCTGCTCTCCTAATCCTATTAATTTGTCTGGCAGAAACCTTCCTCATTATGCCTTTATCTGAACGAACCCGTCTGTGCTCTGAATCAGCCACAAATCTTTTCACAGTACGATGATCACGCCTAAGTTTTCTTGAAATATCCAATGTTTTCATACCTTGTCCAAGGTATTGCACTATTTCATGCTTTTCGGCAGCAGAGAGATCCTTTCTCTTTCCCATATTGCTTGAAACCTGTGGCCTGCTTAATAATGTGGAATGTCCTTCTTAAGTAGTTTTCCTTTGATTGGGCACAGCTGGCAAACTAATTATCACAGGTGTCTGAGATTGATTACAATGATACAAAGAGCCCTAAGACACAATACCATCCATGAGTTTAATTGAAAAACTAATAATTAAATGTTTATGACACTTAAATCCAATGTGTATAATAATTTGGAACACGGTCTATTATTAGTTCTAGAGGCAAATATATAGTTCTCCCAAAATGGAAGAATTGAAAGGTGGCCATAGAAAGGAAAGAGTAGGGAGTAAATGACGGAGGTGCTATCTTGAACATGAGTCTACTGGAAGGGGCTGGTAGTAGTGATAATATACACCTGACCCTGGTGACAGATTGTGTGATTTTACTTACCTGGGGTTAAGGAAAAAGAATGAAAAATTTGGAATATTAAAAGTTAGTAAGTGTGTACACCATACACTGCCAACCACAGTGTGCACACCATACACAGCCAACCACAGTCTGCCCACCATACACTACCAACCACAGTGTGCACACCATACACTGCCAAACACTGTGTGCACACCATACACTGCAAACCACAGTCTGCACACCATACACTGCCAAACACAGTGTGCACACCATACACTGCAAACCAGTTTGCACACAATACACTTATTTTCTATATTAAAGCCCCCTGAATATCGTTCTTTCAATTTTATTTTCTTTTAGTATTATGCTGTTTTGTTTACATTGAGTGGTTTGTTTACCTCGGTGTGTTTCTTCCGTTGCTCTTCCGGTTATTCGGCTCCCGAGATGCACCGCTTGTCTACCAGCATGCCATGCCCCGGCAGCAGGGACTAATCATGCCTACTACACCCACTTGTACACAATCGCTCATCTTGCTTTTACTGCGCAGGCGCAATGAATTTGCTTTTACTGCGCATGCGGGATTCACATAAACATTAGTTGAAACGCGCAGGCGAGTCGTAACAGATGACGCACCGATCATGGAGAAGACAGGAAGAGCTCATCTGGAAGTAAAGAATCAAGAAGACCGGTCGGCACGTCAGCGGAGGAGAAACGTTCCGATGGTGGCGGAGTCCGGTGACACTACTCGTATTAGAAGACATCTACAGCTTTGCATCGGTAAGTATATTACAAAGAATTGTTTAATACATATTTAAAATCTTTTGCAAAATAGTTTTTTCCAAATGCAAGATGCTCTGGGGTTTTTTCTGGCGTTTTTCCTATAGGCTTCTCTCTAGGACTTAAAAATGCCAGAAAAAAAACACGTACAAAATGACACTAAATGAAATATGCCACAACAAAACTCCCTGCATGTTACATTTTAATAACGCTGGCATTTTTAAAAGTGTTTTTGATGCAGTTTAAATTGCCATATGAAATCTGTGTGTGAATGTTCACACGTATCAGATTTGTCATGGATTTTGTGGCGAATGTGACGCGGATCTCACTCTTTTGCATTGCAAAGGCTAAAATCTGCGACGTGTGAACTCAGCCTAAGGGCATGACCAGACGTGGCAGGATTGCTCTGAAATTCCGCTGCGGCCAGTCCACTGCGGAAATCCGCAGCGGACATTTTCTCCATTGGTTTCCACACCTTTTTAGTTAGGTTCATGCACACGTGGTGGAAAACTCCGCTGCGGACCATAGGCTGCGGTGCGGAATTTGGTGTCCGCAGCATACACTGGCGGTTGCGGGCTTGTAGCGGACTTGTTGCAGACTTATTGCGGAAATTCTCCATTGACTTCAATGGAGATTCAAAATTCCACAATGAAATCCACAGATGTTATGTGTGTAGCGTTGCGGATTGGTTTTACGAACAGGATATTTCTTCATTCTGGCTGGACCTATGTGTTTCGAGGTTTATAGATAGACTGAGATGAAATGTTTTAAAAGACAGCAGGAAATACTCTTCACCTGAATACGCAACGGCTAATCCGCATCAATTTACTGCACATTTTAGGCAAAGGCACAACGGAATCTGCAACGCAGATTGTGTGCGGCATTGATGCGGACAGTGTCTGCAGAAATACGCCATGCCCTAAGGGTCCTATTAGACGGGCAGATATTCTTTCATGAACGAGCGACAAGTGATGTTTTTGGAAATTGTTTACGTTAAAAAGACGGTTCATTACACGTAACAATAATTGCTAAAGATTTTCACGGTTCAGTCGTTACTGTGATCGTTGCTCGTTCGGCCACGGCTTATCTCTGAAGTGCTTATTACTGGAAGTTTTCTGATTAGAAGAGGCGATGTCGCAGCGATGAACGATAACCTTTCATTCAGGTAGATGTGGCCGATCCACGGAAATCCAAAGATTTATAGTTCGATAGTTGCACGCTATTACACATAGCGATTACCTCTTACATTCGAACGATTACACAAAAACTCTGGCTAATAGGGCCTTAAGACTTCTTTTGAGGGGTGTTCTTGAGGGATTTCTGCTTCTAAAGACTCAGCGTCTGCAGTTATCAAGTAATATAAGGAAACCCCCCTGTAAAGGATCTTTTGGTGAATCATGTTACATTTGAGAAACCTTTTTTCACAGCAATTATAAAAAGAAGTTCCTCACAGCTGGTTATGTAATACTATGTGAGAAAAAAAATACAGAAAGCAGATAAAAGTTTTAGAGAGAATCTGTCACCAGACATTTCTTTATAAATGAAGGCATATATTGGCCGCCCTAATAAAGGTAGGCTCATGGGTGCTCACTATTGGGAATTTGGGAGGCTGTAAGAGAGTCTGCTCTGTATGTTGTCCTTTTGGCTCAGTAGCCGAGAGGGCTCACATGTACTGCTGTGGGACTCCTTGGCTAGGAGGTATGCGCTGTGGTTATTCTCCACAGATCTTCAGTACAGAGGACCATTTTGTGGGTACTATAGCACCCAATAGTGTACCGTTAGGCCGGATTCACACACAGCGTTTTCTGCTGCATGTGCAGGTTTTTTTTATGGTGTTTTTAATGGCTTTTTTTAGCGTTTTGTAGTTCTTTTTTTTAGTGTGGCCAGATGTTACATTAAAGTCTGTAGTAAAATATAAAATGCACTACACACAACTTTGTTTGTGGCAGTCTGGCAGAATATTTTGGCGCATCCTTTTTTTTATTTTGGTGTGGGGGTTCCAATGAAACCCGTACTGTGTATTTTGGGGTCAGATCTCTGGCTAATCGACCAGTCTGAGGGAAATATATGGTTCTATTAGGGATTCGTTTAGAACAAAAAATGGATTCTTCAAAACTGGAGGGGACATGAACCACCTTTGGTCTCCACTTGGGTGTTTCTGATGAATAAGATTGCAGCTACTGATAAGCTTCGTGAGCCGGTTCTTTTTCAGGAAAGATGGAAAATTTGGTCTACACATTTATTGTCATAGTGTTTGTTGTTTTTTTTTCCCCTGGTGGCTGAAAAGCGTGGGTTGGGTTAAGGCCTCATGCACACGACCGTAGTGGTGTGCACGGCCGTGATTTGCGGCTCAGACAGCCGCGGAGTATCACCCGCGTGCCGCCCGCAAATCGCGGGTCGTTAACATGGCCGTGTGCATTCATTTCTATGAGCCTGGGCAATGCATGGACCGTGGAAACCACGTTCGTGTGCATGAGTCCATTGAAATGGATGGGGCCGCAATTCACCCGCAGATTTGCGAGTAAATTGCAGCCGCAAAAATACGTTTGTGTGCATGGGGCCTAAGGGTTGGAATACTTGTACTGATTTTGATGTTAGAACTTTTTCCTTATTTTTTTCTGTTCCTGTATTGTTATTATTCTGCTTTGATTGATTGTTATGGAATTAAAGAAAATATGAAAAATAAATTAAAATAAATAAAAAAAAAAAAGCAGCTGTGTTTTGGCTTGTGGCATTTTTTGAGGCAATTTTGTGGTCAGTGACGGTTTTTTTCCAACGCAGTGTGCTCTGGGTATGGCATTTTTTCAGGCGTTTTTCCCATAGGCTCCTCTATAGGACTTCATGTGGACTTAATGGCAGGAAAAAGCACGTACAAATGCTTTTTCATTACACCAAATGAAAAACCCCACTAAAACAACCTTAAAAAACACGTTTCATTTTAATAATGCTACGTTTTCAGAAGCATATTTTTATGAAATTTAAATTGCAAGACATTTTCTGTGTGTGAAGGAGGCCTTAGGGATAGTTCACACAAAGTTTTTCGTTTGCAGAAAAATTCAGCATCAATATTCTTTTGGGAATTTTGAGGCAGATTTTGAACTGCCAACGTTGTTTTCATGCTTTTTTCCCACGATTTTCACAGCGTTTTTTGCCCGTGGCAGTAGAATCTAATGCAAGGACTGCGGACAAAAAACACAGCAAAAAACGCTCAGAAATGAGTGCCGCAGATTTCTTCTGACTCCCTTTGATTTCAATGGAAAGTCAGTGCCGGAAGCTGTGGGAGGAAAGAACATGCCGCTTTTTTTCCAGCGAGCGGCCGAAAGCCTCCTGGGGAAAAAATACACCTCTGCCTCCCATTGAAATCAATGGGGGGGGGGGGCAGCAATTTGGTCAATTTTTTACCACAGATTCCAACGCGGTCTCTGTGTAAAAATCAGCGCCAATAAACTCAGTGTGAACCGACCCTTATATGGATATATAATCCATGCTTACCAACATTTGAATCCCAAATAGACATTGTAATCCTTACCCCTGTTCCAATGGAAACTCCCCCAACCTGCCAGGAATGCCCCTTTGAAGCACATTTTCATAAATGCACCAATTTTGTACTCCAGTTCATGACAAAAATTGTACAGATATGCTAATATAAAAAACATAAAAAAGGCATTATAATACTAACATTAAGGGGTGTTAGACCAGTGGCCAAAGCTTGGTAATTTGCTTTTTTAAAATTTTTATTTACAGAGATATTGGCATTTTTGGAGTCAGGAGCAGTGCCCATATTGGCTAGAGTGACAACAGGGAGGGCAGTCATATTTGTTGACACTTATGAGGTAACTGTTATTTTGTCACCATGTTCCAATAATAATAAAGTGACAATTTACCAACCGTTTCTAAAAAAATTATTTAAAGTGACAACCAATGTTGCTGTACTTCCTGTTATACTTTTGCCAAAAATGGCAACTGCCCGCACGGCAGCCCTATATCCCCTGCCACCACAAGAACTTTTAAGCAGCCGGAGTCCCATCTTGCTATATCTGCCCGGGGAAGATACATCACTGGAGCTTCCCTAGGCCAGTTATGCCACAGGGACTACACCAAGGAAGCTCAAGTGACGAAGCTTCCCCAGGCAAAGACAGCAGCCGAGGATTCTGGCTGCTTTGAAAGCACACGGGGACTACCGCTGTAGAGGTCTTGCTGTGGAAGGGACAGAGCAGGCTATGCTGCGTTGGGAAGCTCCAGTGATAACTGTCCATATATCGATAGTCATGTCACTGGAACTTCCCGATACATGCGTTTAACGAATGCCTGTGATGGATGCCATACGGTGGCATACGTCACCCATAGGCCTCTATGTTAGTAAAAACATATACCACGCGGTATACATTTTTTGCGGGATTTGGCGAGATGGAAAAGTGTTGTTTACGGACACTCTTTTATAGCCCTTACAACAGGTTTAACCTGCCTGTCAGGAGTTTTCCTGATGTACACGTTAGACTTCGGGCTAAAACACAGCGTGAAAGGGGCCTTAGTGTCATCTCTCCCCCTGTACAACCTCCAGTGACGCCAGGTGGGTGATACAGTAACTTTTTTTTATTTGATCACCGATCTTACCAATGAGAGAGTGCCATATATGTTCTATCTAAATGTCAGATTTAATGTTAAGGGTCCTATTTTTCCTACTATAGCAGAGAAGATGAGTAGTTGCCTATCTAATCACCCCCTGTGCCTAATAAGGACATTTGTTGACCCGGATGTTCACTGGCTTCTGGATCATGGAGATTTTTGGTCTATTCAGTTCTGATTATTATGTGAAGATTTGTGCATGTAGACATAGGCATAAGGTGTATATATCAACATCTTTAACAGGTGTTATGTGTATAAGGCTTCGTTTACATCTGCGATGGGACACCGTTCAAGTGTATTGTCGGATCTTTCCGTCAGGGAAACACATGAACGGAATCCAAACGGAAACAAACAGAAACCATAGGTTTTGCATCACCATTGATTTCAATGGTGACGGATCCGGTGCAAATGGTTTCCATTTGTTACCATTGTTTAAGGGATCCGTGGTTTTGATGGAATCAATACCGTAGTCGACTGAACTATTCATTCCATCAAAACGACGGAACCCTTAGACAATAGTGACAAACGGAAACCATTTGTACCGGATTCGTCACCATTAAAATCAATGGTAATGCAAACGGAAACCTATGGTTTACATTTGTTTCAGTTTGGATTCTGTTCATGGGTTCCCCTGATGGAAAGGTCAGACGGAACCCATGAATGGAGTCCTGACGCAGATGTGAAAGAAACCTAAGGCTCTGTTTGGGTCAGACTTTTACATAATATTATAGAATACGTTGGTGCTATATGAATAAATTAAATAAATAAATAAATAAATAAATAAAAACTATGCATGTCAAGTCAAATCTGTTACCAATCTGCACTTGTCAAATCTTGATACTATAAAAATGGTGTAACCAGCACTCTTTTAAAAAAAAATAAATAGGTTTTATTTGGTCATTTTAAAAACAAACAAATTAAAATGATAATCCCGGGACCACGCTTACGCATTTCAAACCTCTAAGGTTCTTAATCAAAGCTATGATTAAAGAGGCTCTGTCACCACATTATAAGTGCCCTATCTCCTACATAATGTGATCAACGCTGGAATGTAGATAACAACACTGTTTTTTTATTTTAAAAACGATCATTTTTGAGGAAGTTATGAGCAATTTTAGATTTATGCTAATTACTTTCTTAATGCCCAACTGGGCGTTTTTTAACTTTTGACCAAGTGGGCATTGTAAAGAGAAGTGTATGATTCTCACCAACCAGTGTCATACACTTCTCTCCATTCATACTCAGCACAGCGTGATCTAGCGAGATCATGCTGTGCTGTCACATACACCCACATTAACTTTACTGAAGTGTCTTGACAGTAAATAGACATCACCTCCAGGACACGATGTCTATTCACAATCTGGACACTTCGTTAAAGTTTGTGTGGCACTTAATCTCTGCACAGCTTGATCTCGCAAGATCACACTATGAATGACAGCAGTAGCGTGATCTCGCGAGATCACGCTGTGCAGCGATTAAGTCCCACACAAACTTTACTGAAGTGTCGGTATTGTGAATAGACATCGCCCTGGGTGGAGGTGATGTCTATTTACTGTCAAGACACTTCAGTAAAGTTAATGTGGGTGTATGTGACAGCACAGCGTGATCTCGCTAGATCACGCTGTGCTGAGTATGAATGGAGAGAAGTGTATGACACTGATTGTTCAACGTCATACACTTCTCTTTACAACGTCCACTTGGTCAAAAGTTAAAAAACGCCCAGTTGGGCATTAAGAAAGTAATTAGCATAAATCTAAAATTACTCATAACTTCCTCAAAAATGATTGTTTTTCAAAATAAAAAACAGTCTTGTTATCTACATTACAGCATCAATCATATTATGTAGGAGATAGGGCACTTATAATGTGGTGACAGAGCCTCTTTAAGAACCCTAGAGGTTTGAAATGCGTAAGCGTGGTCCCGGGATATCATTTTATTGTTTTTAAAATGACAAAATAAAACCAATTTTTTTTACAAGAGTGCTGCTTCTTTCATTGCCTTGTATACCTGCTGTCGACTCGGGACTTCTATTGGGATCTCTCCTAGCACCTTTACCATTCATACCGTGGTCTTGACAAACGTTATTTTTTCCATTTTTTTCAAATCTTGATACTACCATCTAAAAACAATTACGGTATGTATACCCTTACCTATTCTTAGTAGGATGTGGGCAACCACAAAAAATTGCAAATTAGAACCAGATGTATCACCATTAGGGCATGTCCAGACGTGGCGGAATTGCTGTGGAATTCCGCTGCGTGCAGTCCGCAGTGGAATTCTCCAGCGGCCGTTTTTTACAGTTGTTTCAATACATTTTTAGGCAAGTTAGTTCAGACGTTGCAGAAAACTCTGCTGCGGACCATAGCCTGCAGTGCGGAATTTTCCCTCCACAGCATGCACTGTCTGTTGCGGAGAAGAAGCGGAATTTCACTGCGGATTTCAGCCTTTGCAATGCAAAAACTGAAATCTGTGGCAAGTCCGCTGTCTTTTCTGCAATGTCTGAATTACCTGTCAAATATGCAAATGTTGGTGCAGATTTGTTGCGTAATTGCCCCAAATCTGCACCAACATTTGCAGCGTGCCCTTAAAATAATATAAAAACAGTGTTGTTATCTACATTCCAGCGCTGATCACATTATGTAGGAGATAGGGCACTTATAATGTGGTGACAGAGCCTCTTTAATCATAGCTTTGATTAAGAACCTTAGAGGTTTGAAACGCGTAAGCGTGGTCCCGGGATTATCATTTTAATTTGTTTGTTTTTAAAATGACTAAATAAAACCTATTTTTTTTTTTTAAAAGAGTGCTGGTTACACCATTTTTATAGTATCAGGATTTGACAAGTTCAGATTACCAAAGAGTCTGGATTATCAATTGGTTGTAGCAAAGTATATAACATTGACATGTAAGAGTAGAGGACCCCTATAAAGAATCCTAAATTTGTCTTTCACACAGGCATCATGGCTTCCTAGAAAACTAAATGTGAACCCCATCCATATGCAATACTATATGTACACGTATAAACAATCACAAATCATCAGCCTATCTACATATTGTTTTCCTCTCCCTGGAGGTGAGACACGTCTCTTTATTGTTTACATAGATTGAATAATATTAAAACAACAGAGTCATTTTTAGATTGTTCTTTGCACTAACCCATATTTCATAGTCATTATTCTACACTGTGGGCTCCAACAGATGGTAAGTATGTTTTCCAGCCCTCAGAAGACAAGTGCCAGGGGCAAAACTGCCCAGAATAAAATTGGTACGAGCACAGAGGGGCCTCTTTAGGTAAAGTGAGTTGTTATTTTTTAGTGTTTTATAGACAATTGCACAGGCTCTCTCACGTCTGTGATAGTTCCTGATATTCTTGTGGTAGTACTAGGAAAGTCAGCGTTAGTTATTCTGTACAGAGCAGGTTGATAGTAGGCTCATTATTATTCGGAAAAAGAAAAACTGATAAGAAGCTCTATGAAATAGCTAAATGTCGATCGTATTATAATTGTGAACACATTTTTTCCCTCAGTCTACTTACTGTGGCATTGTAAATGATTGTAAATTAACCATCTAGTAAAAATGGCACTGTTAGACTTTGTTCACATCTGTGTCGGGACTCCGTTCATGGGTTCCATCTGAGCTTTTTGTCAGGGGAACCCATGAATGGAATCCAAACTGAAATAAACGGAAACCATAGGTTTCCCTTTGCATCACCATTGATTTCAATGGTGACGGATCCGGTGCAAATGGTTTCCGCTTATCACCGTTGAGTAAGGGTTCCGTCGTTTTGACGGAATGAATAGCTTACTCGACTACGGTATTGATTCTGTCAAAATAACGGAACCCTTACACAACGGTGACAAATGGAAACCCTTTGCACCGGATCCATCACCATTGAAATCAATAGTGATCCAAACGGAATCCTATAGTTTTCGTTTGTTTCAGTTTGGTTTCCGTTCATGGGTTACCCTGATAGAAACCTCCAACGGAACCCATGAACAGAGTCTCAGCGCAGATGTTAACGAAGGCTTACACTGTTTTGGCGATTTGTTGGCAATGTTTTTTCAAAATAAATTAAAAAGAAAGTTCATTTTCACAGCTCCTTTTTTTTACTAATACATCTACATTGAAAATGCAAGGCAAATGCAACTTTCCAAATTAAATAAAAAATCCTCTACTATTATGTATATATAGCTCCTATGGAGACCTAGCTGTCTCCAGTACATGGTAACAGACTACAAATAAACACTGTGTAGTCTGATCCTGTAGTCATTATGCCATCCATATGTTACCTACTTATTGCTAGCATGCCAAATTATCGTAGAAGGAAGTGGGGGACATATGGAAAAGTGTGTCACTTCAGGATCAGAATAAACAGGATTTGTTTGTAGTCTGTTGCCATGAAAACACATAGGTCTTCCAGAATTTAGTGCCATTTGCGGCATGCACTGAAAACAAAGAGATGACGTTAGCATTTCCCAATACCATCTGATAAGCAGAAAGATTCCTTAATGGTGGTGTATGGGGCACGATAATAAGAGATGATATAAGGAACTGTGGAAGTCCGTTGAATCTCTACGTTTTCATTGGATTCTACTATTGTGGACTAATTTACTGGATGTCACGATCTGTGGGTATGTGGACCCATTGGGCCGTAGCGCCGTAGTGGGATAGCAGCTGGCCAAAACAGAGTACCAAGTAAATTCTATAGTTCAAGCAAGGGTACCTGTGGTAGTTGAGATCGCGCGCGCACCCAAGTGGTCACTGCGGGACAGGGCGGCCGCATGTGCTGGCATCTCCGGAGAGGAAGGCGTCGGCAGGATGAGAGGAGTCTGCGGTCAGCAACCGCGGACGCTACACTGGACGATCTGTTGCATTCATTTCGATCCACATTGGAGACCAGTGGTGCTGCTTTCAATATTCCTTTTTGGATTTGCGCCATGAGCTTTAGTTTGTAAAAGTGGAATAGAAAAGGAGACTGAAACGCATGCCACTGTAAAGGCATACGTCACCAAAAGCCTCCAATTGTAAAAAAAAATATGTATACTTTACATCATGGTATAACTATTTTTTACTGCATCCCTCTGTATAGAATAGTGTAGATTACTATACGATTCAATACAGAAAAACTATATATATTTTCTTTTTAAATGGAGGATTTCACAAGTGACCTTTGTCATTTACCCTATTTACATGAATGGCTTTTTGCTACAAACTGTATTGACATTTTTGTTTGAATTGTACCGATAACATCTATTAAAATGATCCTTTACTGACATATTAGGCTTCTTTCACACTAGCGTTAGTATACGTTTACCTCTCTCCCGTCAGAGGAAAAAAGAGGATCAAAGCTTAAATGGAAAGCAACGGTTCCGTTAGAATGACCATTGATTTGAATTGTAATTCTTTTGTTTCAGTTGCTTTCGGTTTGTCTCCGTTCGTTAGAATTCAGTTTTTTTGAACGGAAACAAAAGTTCTGCAGACTGCACTTTTGTTTCTGTGAAAAAATATGGAAACCTAGCGAACGGAAACAAACGGAAAGCAACTGAAACAAAATAATTACCATTGAAATCATTAGTTATTCTAACGGAACTGTTGCTTTCCGTTTAATCTTTCGATTCTCTTTTCCTCTGACGGAAGAGAGGTAAACGTATACCAACGCTAGTGTGAACGTAGCCTTAATCAGATTTTTGTAAAATAAATAATAAAGGTGGATAATTTCTTAACATTGGACAGCACAAGGCTTGCAACAATCCTGTATATGTGTTGCTTTGACCCAGGCAATCGGCATTGTAGAATGTACATATGGAGATGGGCCTTGAGAATACCGCCACTTTACATGCCGGAGTTTAGAAGCTTTTGCATAAAAGATTATTTCTTTGGTCTGATGCCAAGAAAGCAAAATTCCACCTTTAGAGATGACTAATGAGGATGTATAGTATCTGCAGTGATTTCCACAGTGTGAGGAAAGCAAAAGCTCTGTTATGTTACACTTGAGGAATTGTGAAAATTGGTGTGGGTGTAAATCTTAAATCCGCAGAGTTTAGTGTTAGCATTAAAGCGCAGAATATGACAGCTTAGATAAACCTTTTGGCCTCACTTTGCTCAAGTTATTTCAAAATAGTAGCTTAAGAGTCGAATCTTGCAATTGCATGGCCAGCATCTCTGAAATTACTTATATTCCTGTGTAATAATAGTATTTTTAATGTAATTGCTTGTTACTAATAGGCGTTTTCAATAGAACAAATCAGGTTTAGAAGCTTAACAAGACTGCTTATAGTCCATAGTATCCATCTCAAAGATGTAAGTGCGATAGAGACTGCCCATTCGGCTGCAATGGGGCTCTTGGAAAAAGTGGGCTCAGCCTTGGTTAGACCAATCGCCCCTTTCTGCCCTATACTTTTGGAAGTGAGAACCTGTTGAGGACTCCCCTCTACAGAGAAACTGCTTGTTAATATATAATTCTTCTTCTTCTTCTTCTTCTTATTATTATTATTATTAACCACTTAATGACCGCCAATACTCCTTTTCACGGCGGTCATTGGTGGGCTTTATTCTAGAGCGCCGCTTTAAAACACGATCGCTCTGCAAGCAGCGCTGATATCTCAAAACCCCAGCTTTTAGGTTATGGCTGGGGGCTTGGAGACAGCATTAGGGGACCCTTTGATTGGAGGAGGGGATCACTGTGAACACCCTGTCACAGCGATCACCACCCACTGAATGTAAACAGCGGGCTCTCTCCTCTGCTCTCCGCGTCTCCTCTCAGTTGGGGTTTTGTGAGAGGAGAGACAGAACTGTGGAGAGGTTTGTTAGATACAAAGTGAAAAACACATAAAATACCTTACATTACATTGTAATAAACCCCCCCCCCCTTTATTAGTGAGTCTTGGTTTATAAATAACAATTTTCCAGTAAATCTCGGAAAAGAAAAAAATGAATAAAGCAAAAAAAATAATAAAAAAAATGTAGTTAAAAAAACTGTTAGGATACGTAATAGAATGGCGCGCAAACTTTACAGCGCAGAGCAAGCTTATGCTATGTTGTGCCCTGATTCAGGCAGTGACACAGGAACCGCTTCAGAAGCGGAAATATTTTATGATGACACTACCGGTACTGCTTTTGGCGCTTCCGCAACAACTCCCCCTATGGAAGATGCCGCTTTTGCCGAAATCACAGGCGCACATGTGGGAACTAGTAATCCCATAGTACCGCCAATTTTTTGGGATGCTGCAGCAAACTTTATCCCTCAGGTGCCCTAATTTATGTCCACTCCGGGCATAGACATTGTCACCACGAATTTTGCCCCACACAATTTTTTTCATATTTTTTTTACAGATGAGCTTTTGCAATCAATTGTGGACGAACCTCTATGCGAGGCAGTTTTTGATGTAAAAGCCTGCATGTGGTTTTGCAAGGTTCTGGATTCCTACAAATGTCCGCGAGATTAAAAAAAATGTAGGGCTCATTTTGAATATGGACATTGTAAAAAAAACGTCCACCCGTTCTTACTGGGCAGCAAGTCCTATTCATGTAACCCCAGTTTTTTCTTCAATAATGTCCCGGAGCAGGTATGAGGCATTAATGCATTTCCTGCATTTTAGTAACAATTTAGAAAGCCTGCCAAGAAGTGATCCCGGGCACGATCGCCTTCACAAGCTGAGGCCCTTTATTACGTTGCTAAAAGATTCATTTCTCAAATCCTACAATCCTGACGTGAACTTGAGTGTGGATGAATCCCTTGTAAATTTTAAGGGGAGATTGTGTTTTAGGCAGTACATACCATCAAAGAGAGCGAGATATGACGTAAAGCTATACAAAATATGTGAGAGTAAGACCGGTTATACATGCGGCTTCAATATATATGAGGGCAGAGACCGTGAAATAAATCCCCCAGGATGCCCACAAAACCTTGGTGTCAGTGGAAAAATAGTCTATGACCTTATGCAGCCGTTCCTTCAAAAAGCCTACAGAGTATACACTGACAATTTTTATTCTAGTGAGCCACTTTTCAAAAGCCTTCACGCTGACAAAACAGGGGCCTGTGAGACGGTTCTCAGAAACTGCAAAGGATTGCCACCACAACTTCTCTCAATGCGCCTGGCAAAGGGGGAATCATTTGCCTTTGCAAGTGATAAACTTCTTGCACTTAAGTTAGGGAAAAACTTTTTTCTTTTTTTTTTAATTCTCCCTATACTCCTAGATGAATATCTTGAGGTCTATGATAATACATAGTGTCATAAACATTTTATATATTTTATGTCAGATTTCATCAAAAAGCTGAAAAAATCTGAAAGGCCTATGCACAAAATAGGTAAAATCCCTGTGGGGTCTTCTTTCCCAGATTGGGACATTTTAGGTGTATTTTTATGATCCGACACCACAGGGCCTCTGCAAAGACACAATGGCGCCTAAATATCAGCTTTGGAAACAAAGTAATCCTTAGGCCAAATTGGACACCTTTAGCCTTGCCAAGTGCCCAGTACAATAACATACACCAATATATTTGGTATCCATGCAATCAGAACAAATTTAGAAATAAATCTAGAAGCATGCAAAAGTAAAAACATTATTTATTTGAAAACTTTTACACAACAAATTGAAGAAAACTTATTTTTTTTTCCACATTTTTTTTAATTTTTGTAAGATTTTGAAGTTCGACAAACTTCTGACATGTCCTAGTGACATGTCAGAAGTTTGGATTGGTGTGGGTCCGAGCACTGAGAACCCCACCAATCGCTAGAACGAAGCAGCTCAAGCACTCTTATGAGCGCCCAGTTGCTTCGTGTCTGTTCGGCTTTTTCAGGAAATGAATGTATGGGTGTATGGACTCAATAGAAAGTCTGCTTCGTTCTAGCGATTGGTGGGGGTCCAAGTGCTCGGACCACCACCAATCCAAACTTCTGAAATGTCACTATGACATGTCAAAAGTTTGTAGAACGTTTAGCTACACTTTAAGGGCCAGAATGCATGCAGGGGGAACGGGGTTAATAATAATCTCTAAAATGCCCACAAACCCCACCAGCCCAAATACAATATATCCCCCCCACATCATGGAAAAATAAAATCACACAGTGCACAATGCGGAAAACTTTGCTTCTCTTTGGTCACTCCCCTCGTCTCTTCTTAAAATATGTAAACCGCACCATCAACGCAAGAAGGAAATGAAAGTGGAACATAGGAACACATGATCATATGGTCAAGGACAGCCACACACTCGCTTTTGCACTCAGCTACAGGCGTACACTACCACTATACAAGCACCAATATAACCAGTAATACCATATTGTGGTCAGCTACCAGTTCTACACAGGCGCTCCGCAGAGTAATATCACACGGCAGACTATACAACAGAATACAGAACTGATCAGACGCAGTCACAGGCATAATACATATCAATTAAAGAGGACCCTTCTCCTCTCCTGTCTGTTTTAGTAAATACTTAATGCTTACAATAACAATTAAGGAGCACGTTTTCTTAGAACTCTGCATTGTGCCATTCCTCTGTTATTCCTCCAGGAAATATGAGTAAATTGACCAATGGCTGTTACCATTCTCCTTGTCAGAGGGCTTTGTCCCCACACACTCTGAGGCCTTATTTACACGAGCGTGTGCGTTTTGCGCGCGCAAAAGGCACTTGGCAGCTCCGTGTGTCATCCGTGTATGATGCGCGGCTGCGTGATTTTCGCGCAGCCGCCATCATAGAGATGAGACTAGTCGACGCCCGTCACTGTCCAAGGTGCTGAAAGAGCTAACTGATCTGCAGTAACTCTTTCAGCACCCTCGACAGTGAATGCCGAACACAATATACACCAACCTGTGAATAAAAAAAGACTTTCATACTTACCAAGAACTTCCTGCTTCCCCCAGTCCGGGCTCCCGGCCGTTGCCTTGGTGACGCGTCCCTCTCTTGTCATCCGGCCCCACCTCCCAGGATGACGCCGCAGTCCATGAGACCGCTGCAGCCTGTGATTGGCTGCAGCCTGTGCTTGGCCTGTGATTGGCTGCAGCTGTCATTTGGACTGAACTGTCATCCCGGGAGGTCGGACCGGAGTTATCGGTAAGTCAGAACGTCTTTTTTTTTTTTACAGGTTCATGGATTTTCGGAGCGGAAGTCACTGTCCATGGTGCTGAACCAGTTTAACGCTTTCAGCACCGTGGACAGTGACTGTCTCCTGACGTCGCGTACCCGAACATTTTTTACCGGTTTCGGTCAAAACGAGTTTGGCCGAACCCGGTGAAGTTCGGTGCGCTCATCTCGAATTTGACACTCCGTTTGGATGTTTGTAAACAGAAAAGCACGTGGTGCTTTTCTGTTTACATTCAGGAGTTTGACAGCTCTTGCGCGAATCACGCAGTTCGCACGGAAGTGCTTCCGTGCGGCATGCGTGGTTTTCACGCACCCATTGACTTCAATGGGTGCGTGAGTGCGCGAAAAACGCACGATTATAGAACATGTCGTGAGTTTTTTTCTGCGCACACGCGCTGAGCGCAATTCACGCATCGTGTAAACTGCCCCATTGACTAATATAGGTGCGTACGACATGCGTGCAAAGCACGCGCGTCGCACGCGCGTATATTACGTTCGTGTAAATGAGGCCTTAGGGTAAGGCCACACGGAGCAGCCCTGACATGGTCTGCAAGCTTCCATGCAACTCAAGGTATGGTTTGTACTGCAGCTGTAACTCCATAGTGTAAATCAATTAGATGTGTGTGTGGGATCATTCATGAATGCAATGAAGTCCATGTACTAATTTCCAAGCTCTAAAATATTATATAATGGTTTCCTTTCGGAAAAGTTTTATATTATGAACGGAATTAGACAAGACGGTCCGCTCTCTCCTTTAATTTTTAATTTGGTGGTGGAACCTTTAGTCTACGCCTTAAAAATGGACCTAAATATCACTGGCATAGGGATTGGCCAGACAGTGAACCTAGTCACCTTGTACGCAGATGACATTATTATTTCTTGTACTGATATTTATAATTCGCTTTAAATTATTAAAAATGTTATTAATATTTATGTCATGGTATAAATTAAATGAGGGGAAATTTTAAATTTTACCCTTTAATATTTAGGGAAATTTGAAAGAATATATTAAAAAAGAAACCCCATTTCATTGGGTAAATAATATGCGTTATTTAGTACTAAAAATTGCTAACAGTATCGTTAATACAAACGAGTTAAATCAAAAGATGCTTCTTGAAGTGGTCCGGGAAGACCTTGCGAAATTAGCTGGAATAAACTTGTCATGGATAGCAAGGATTAATGCCTTTAAAAATAGTATTTTACCCAAAATATTCTTTGTTTTCCACCACCTTTCCCTTAAATTTACCAATTCTTGGATAAAAAAAACTGCAAATTCGCATTTCCTATTATATCTGGAAGGGGGGTAGAGGAAGAGTGAGGGCACGTTCAGATGTGGCGGAATTTTTCCGCTGCAAATGTTGGTGCAGATTTGGGGCAATTACGCAACGAATCTGCACCAACATTTGCATATTTGACAGGTAATTCAGACGTTGCAGATATCACAGTGGACTTGCCACAGATTTCAGTTTTTGCATTGAAAAGGCTGAAATACGCAGTGAAATTCCGCTTCTCCGCAATGAAAAGAGCATGCTGCGGAGGGAAAAATCTGCACAGTTATTTTCTGCAACGTCTGAACTAAGTTTCCTAAAAATTTATAGAAAGAAATGAAAAAAACGGCTGCTGCAGAATTCCACTGCGGACTGTCCGCAGCAGAATTCAACATCAATTCCGCCACGTGTGAATGTGCCCTGAGGGCTTCAGGGAAAATAGCACATACAAAGTAAGGCCTGATTTATGTGAGCGTGTGCGTTTTGCAAATGCAAAAAACGTGGCGTTTTGCGTGGCACATAACTGCTCCGTGTGTCATCAGCGTATGATGCGCGGCTGCGTGATTTTCTCGCAGCCGCCATCATTATGACACTCCGTTTGGTGCTTTTCTGTTTACATTCAGAGTTTGACAGCTGTTGCGCGAATCACGCAGTTCGCACGGAAGTGCTTCCGTGCGACCAGCGTGGTTTTCACGCACCTATTGACTTCAATGGGTGCGTGATGCGCGAACAGTGCACAAAGAAAGGACGTCGTGAGTTTTACGCAACGCACTCGCGCTGCGCAAAATTCACGCACTGTCTGAACTGCCCCATAGCCTAATATAGGTGCGTACGACACGCGTGAAAAGTACTCCAGCTCTGGGCAAGCCCCTGACATCACTGTGGCAGCATCTCCGGAGGGCACTGTGGCAGCATCTCCGGAGGGCACTGTGGCAGCATCTCCGGAGGGCACTGTGGCAGCATCTCCGGAGGGCACTGTGGCAGCATCTCCGGAGGGCACTGTGGCAGCATCTCCGGAGGGCACTGTGGCAGCATCTCCGGAGGGCACTGTGGCAGCATCTCCGGAGGGCACTGTGGCAGCATGTGAAGGACACTGTGGCATTATCTAGGGGTGTGTTGCATTATCTACAGTGGGCACTGTGGCCTTATCTACAGAGGGCACTGTGGCCTTATCTACAGAGGGCACTGTGGCCTTATCTACAGAGGGCACTGTGGCCTTATCTAGGGGTATGTTGCATTATCTACAGAGGGCACTGTGGAGGCATATACAGAGGACACTGTGGCAGCATCTACAGAGGGCACTGTGGCAGCATCTACAGAGGGCACTGTGGCAGCATCTACAGAGGGCACTGTTGCAGCATCTACAGAGGACACTGTGGCAGAATCTACAGAGGACACTGCGGCAGCATCTACAGAGGACTCTGCGGCAGCATCCACAGAGGACTCTGCGGCAGCATCCACAGAGGACTCTGCGGCAGCATCCACAGAGGACTCTGTGGCAGCATCCACAGAGGACTCTGTGGCAGCATCCACAGAGGACTCCGGCAGCATCCACAGAGAGCACTGCGGCAGCATCCACAGAGGGCACTGCGGCAGCATCCACAGAGGGCACTGCGGCATTATCTAAAAAGGGGCTGCCCAATCTTGACATGTGTGTCTGCCAAACGCTGCCAACTGAGCCGCCAGACTGCATTTAGCGACACTTAAACTGGAAAGCTGGATGCGGCCCGTCAACTTCCCATTTTTTCTATATGCGGCCCACTTACCTGGCCGAGTTTGAGACCCCTGTGTTAGAGCATATAAATGTAATAGAGGAGGGTCCCCAGGGAGAAAGGGGACTTTTCTCTTGCAAACCCGAGCAGCTGAAGATAAATATGGTGACATTGCAGCCAGATCTCCCTCTCATTCAGTACCTGCTGCTTCATTTATGTGGCCTGGAGAAGCTGCATTTTACCTTTATCTAGGGTAACGCTTTATAACTGTAATGTCACTGTTTAACCTGTAGGACTGTAGTTACATATTGCCATTAATGGCCCTTTTACACGGGTCAATTATCGGGCAAACGTGTGTTCGTGTGATTGCTCGTTGTGTAAATAGGGCAACGATCAGCCGATGAACGAGCAAACGCTCATTCATCAGCTGATTGTATTGTTAATGCTGCAATAAATATTATTGTTGTTGGCAGCACATATCCCTGTGTAAACAGAGAGACGTGCTGCCGACATGATGGAAATGCATGGGGACGAGCAATTATATTAACGAGTGCTCGTCCCCATACATAGCTCCTTGTGAAAGGAGCAAACAAGCGCCGATCGGCAAGCTGTCTCATTAATCGGCGCTTGTTTACAAGGCCCATGTGGGTCCGGGTAAGAGAACCCTTACCTTCTAAGCCCAGGGGAAGGGCAATCCTCAGCCATTGCTCCCTAGAGGTTTTCTCCACAGGGGGTTTTTCCTCTCTGGGTTTTCCCTTTTCAATGTAGTCATGTAGGTTAGACCAATTAACACCCAATTAAACATTTTTTTACCTTTTTTTTTCCATTCTTGGTTTGATTCATTTTGTTTGGGAGTCAGGGCTCACATATCACATAGCCAAAAAGCAAGACATCTGCCGTCCACACAGGTCAATGGGCTACCACGTGGGTGTATTTTTGCCCCAGTGGTTGTCTCCGCTTGGGTAAATAAGATGGAGCAGAGACAACAAGTGTTACTAGTCAGTACAGATTTAGACTTATGATCAGCAGAATAATTTCTATGGTAAAATGTGCGGAATACAATGCAATGCAGGGAAGGGGTGTTTGTGTATAAGCAGTATAAAATATATTAGATTGTCCATTCCTAGTCTTTCAATGCCTTCCTCTAACGTGGGCGTATGGTCCATTGTGTGAAATTTATGTTTGCACGTCTTTAGTAATATCTCTTCGGTACAGCTGGACCTCCATTTATCATTGTATTATTGTATCTCTTTGAACAGTCCAACAAAGTGGAGCACATTCAACGAGGAGCACTAGAACACTGCGGTGAACAGAATCACAACATCAGTAGTGAAGAACGGTGGGATTCTGAATCCCGCGCTGTTATTACCTCTAATCACTGTAACATTTGGTTCTGTAATGTATTGTTGTATATTGAATGTCGAGGGGTGGAGTAGTTGTGTGTTAGAGTGAGTCACTAAGGTGCACACTGTGTACGTTTATAGCAAAGAATCAAAGCACATTGATGTTCAAACCACATCTATAAATATGGAAAGGGATGATAACACACCTCTAAGTGTCTACTTCAAAGGTTATAGCACACTTTTCATGAGGACAAGTTGTGCCAATATTATTCTGCTCTACAATAAGGTTCATTTTAAAGAGGACCTCTCATCTCTCCTGAACTATATTTTTCAGTAGATGCTTTTATCCCTCCCCCCCCCCCCCCTAAAATAACAATTGTGGAGAATCTTGAAAACACTGAAACACTGCGGATTTTCCGCAACGGATTAATCGCGGAAAATCCACGGCATATTACAGTAGCAGCAGAGTGGATGAGATTTCAACAAATCTCATCCCCGCACAGTGGAAAAAAGCAGCCGAAAAAAAGCAAGTAAATTGACCTGCGGTGTGGTTTTCTCAACCACAGCATGTCAATCAATGCTGCGGAATCGCAGCTCTTCTGTTGCAGGTTTTCCGCATTGAATTCAATGGGGTGCTTATACCTGCAAAGTGCTGTGTGTTGCGACATTTGCGGCGGAATCACAGCGATTGCGCCGCAAAAATCGCAAGTAAGAAGGAAAAAAAAGTTAGAAGTTATACTTACCCAGAGTCCCTTGCTTCCTCTCCAGTCTTGCCTACTGGGATGACATTTCATTCCATTTGACCGCTGCAGCCAATCACAGGCTGCAGCGGTCACATGGCCTGCTACGTCATCCCAGGAGGATGGACTATGCACAGAGAAGAGGGAAGGGATAAGTATGAAAGTTTTTAGGTTTTTTTTGCGGCGCTGCTTTATGCAGTGGAAATTCCACGGTGTGGTGCAATTTTTTTGGGACGGCAGTCCCTGTGGTGTTCAGGGTGGTTTCGCTGCGCAGCTTGACACAACGTATCGCCCTAAATACGCTCGGTTTGTTCATACTCTTATTCCTCCTGGAAATGTTTGAATAAATTGGCAACTGGGTGTTACCATTCCTAGGGTGTGTCCCTAAACAGTTTGACATAGTCAGCACGAATTGGACAGTGTCAGTGTGTAGAGACACATCCCACTGACAAGGGGAACAGTAACACCTAGCTGTCAAGTTTATTCATACATTTCCAGGAGGAATAACAGAAGAACGGCAAAATCCAGAGTGGTAAAAAAGAAATAAAATATTATTGTTATCGTATGGGCAAGGCTAGTATTTACTAAAACAGACATGGCAGGAAAGCTGACGGGTCCTCTTTAATAATCAGTGCTCATTCCTACCAATAAACCTTATTGGAATTGAAAATTAATTTACACAAGCCAATAACTGGGTCATCAATGTGATTTAGCAATCCATGCTCTTAATTTAATACAATCACGTTACTAATTAGCTTATGAGTAAGAAGTCCGACCCAGGGAAAATCTTAAGCAGCAACCAATACAGCCAATCCGAGAAACTCTACAAAGGTTATAAAATATTTTAATGATAAGAGATCCCAAGTCATGCAGATTAGTTTATCAGAAAAAAAAAAAACAACTGTAACCATTATGTGGTTAAGAAACATTTCCATGAGAGAGATGTACCAATAGCCTAGGGATCTAGCTCATATCCTGTCACAAAATGTATGCACCATCCTTACTAGTAGTAGCAGTCCAGTATGGAGATCCAGATTCATGATTAAAACCCAATATGTATACTGTCTTCTATGCATATTGGACACAGAGGACTCCCCGGAGAAGAGTCCTGTCTCTATTTGACATGTGCAGCTTTTGAGCCAATTACGTGACATGTAGAGTTATTTAGAGGTCATGAAATTGGTTGAAAAACCAGGGCTACATGGTGACTTTGGCCACAGCACACATTGCAAGGCCAAAGATTGCTGTGTGATTGCTGTGTCTTGTATATAAGATTGCTGTGTCTCTTCAGAACGCCCAGCTTCTGGCAGTGCAGACACAGCCGTGTTCTCGAGAGATCACGCTGTGTCGTCACTCACAGGTCCTGCATCGTGTCAGACGAGCGAGGACACATCGGCACCAGAGGCTACATTTGATTCTGCAGCAGCATCGGCATTTGCAGGTAAGTCGATGTAGCTACTTACCTGCAAACGCTGATGCTGCTGCAGAATCAACTGTAGCCTCTGGTGCCGATGTGTCCTCGCTCGTCTGACACGATGCAGGACCTGTGAGTGACGACACAGTGTGATCTCTCGAGAACACGGCTGTGTCTGCACTACCAGAAGCTGGGCATTCTGAAGAGAAGTGGATGATACTTCTCGTCAGAACGCCCAGCTAGTAAAAGTAGTAAAAACGCCCCGATGTACGCACATAATACACGCCCAGTTGTACTTTTACTTTTAAACACGCCCACTTGGACTTTTGCAAGCCTCATTTGCATAAATACAAAAATGGTCATAACTTGGCCAAAAATGCTTGTTTTTTAAAAATAAAAACGTTACTCTTATCTACATTGCAGCGCCGATCTGCTGCAATAGCAGATAGGGGTTGCAAAATCTGGTGACAGAGCCTCTTTAAGTCTTGTAACGTCCTAGAAAAAGAAAAGGATTTTCAAAACACGATGCTAATCTAATGTGGACATATGGGAAATGTTAATTTGCAACTATTTTGTATGGTATTACTATCTGTTTTACAAGCAGATACATTAAAATGTATAAAACTACTAATTTATGTAATTTTTCGCTAAATATTGGTCTTTTTCGCAATTAAATACTAAATGTATCGACCAAATTTTACCAGTAACATAAAGTTCAATGTGTCACGAGAAAATATTCTCAGAATCGCTTGGATAGGTAAGGTAGGGGTAGAGGCATGCAGGGGAAGGGGCTAAAGTATGTGCTAACATTGAAAAAAATGCTTATATTTAGTTGGAATCCTAACCTGTTCTGGTTATCGCCGTGCGTTCATATTGGCATACCAGGAATGTTTCCCTTGTCTCATCATCCTTGTGTGTATAAAAATGAAGAGGGTTTAGAGACAGAAGCAGCTTTCCTGGCTTCAGCGATGACAGCTTTGGCACGGGCAATGTGACGGAATGCCAAATTAGGCAATGTATTTATGCCTTCATCTGCTTAAATAGAAAGCTTAGTTATTCAGAATGATGTACACAATGCTTTTATGAATCCTACCATGTCTGCTGTTACCAAATCACGTTTTGCTATAGGGTTCCTTCCACAATTCCTGAAGCAAAACTACTAATGGCAGAAATAAGTTTTTTTTAAAGGGGTTCTCCAGAACTCTAAAAGAATAGGTGCAATTTTGCAACCATTTTTGTATTGCTCCCATTACTTTTGAAATAAAGCAACTTTGCAATAGGTACCATTACATGTACACAGCTAGTATGTCTTACCTATGTGTCTCCATGGTTACAGACTACAAATAAACCCTGAGGTCATGTGTTACCCTGTTATCTGTCCCCTTTTCTACTTTTTATAGGTTAACAAAAAAGAAGACAGAAAAAGCTTTCTTTGTAGTCTCTAAGCAATGTAGACACATAGGTCAGCATAGGAGCTGCATACACTAAATAATAGGATATTTTAAATGAAAACTATTTATATTTTTATATATAAATATTGGTTGCAAAATAGCACATACGTGAATTTTTCCGCTGCAAATGTTGGTGCAGATTTGGGGCAATTACGCGACGAATCTGCACCAACATTTGCATATTTGACTGGTAATTCAGACGTTGTGGATATCACAGCGGACTTGCCACAGATTTCAGTTTTTGCATTGCAAAGGCTGAAATCCGCAGTGAAATTTTGCTTCTTCTCCGCAACAGACAGTGCATGCTGCGGAGGGAAAATTCTGCACCGCAGCCTAAATTCCGCAGTTATTTTCCGCAACGTCTGAACTAACTTTCCTAAAAATGTATAGATACAAATGTAAAAAACGGCTGCTGCAGAATTCCACTGCGGACTGTCCGCAGCAGAATTCAATAGCAATTCCGCCACGTCTGAATGTGCCCTTAAGTTGCTATTATTTTTAAATCCAGCATGGAGAGACACTGATTCACCCCGGGTGGGATAGTTGCCAAGGCAACCAATCCGACGGACTGGTGCACGATACCTGCTGGGCGTTGGACGGTTGCCTCGGCCACTTTCTCGTCCAGCATGAAGCAGCGTCTCTCTCTACACCCGTTGTTAGATCGGTGGAAGTGATAAGCGCTGCACAACCCCTTTCAGCATTAAGCCAATTTCTTGAGCTGTATGGATGTGTTTTTGTCTACAGATGTATAAGTATATTGCATTGTATATAGATGAGTTATCTAAATTAATGTTGAAGCAAGCTCCATACACTTTTGGCAACTGTAAAAAGTGAACATTTACTAACATAATATACATTTAAGACCACAATGCAAATTAGCAAATTTTGAGCAATATTACGAGAATGTAATATAGTTTAATAGTATGCAGTTTAAAATTTCAATGTGTAATAGTAATTAGGAAGATTTGCCATTCAAAAGTCATGGAAAGCTGTGTGACAACCCTATGGGAACTGTAATGTCAGGTATTTCCTGTTGCCACATTTACAAAGAGAGAACAGACAGGGTCAGTATTGAATTTGTTGCAGAAAATCTGCAGCAAATACAGTAGCAGCAAAGTGGATAAGATAAAACAAATCTCATCCACATGCTGCGTAAATAGTGAGCGGAAAAAATGCTCAGAAATTGACCTGCAGTGCATCATTTTATTCTGCAGCATGTCAATTATATTTGCCTAAACACTGCTTATTTGTTGTGGATTTTTTCCATTGAATTCAATGGGGAGATAAAACCTGCAACAAATAGCAGTTGTTCCGTTTTTTTGTGGCGGGTTCGCAGTGATTCCGCCACAAAAAACGCAACTTAGATTTTAAAAAAAATCTTATACTTACCCAGGAGTCTGTGTTTCTTCCTACAGTCCGGCCTCCTGGGATGACGTTTCATCCCATGTGACCGTTGCAGCCAAATTCTACAGTGGGAACTATGCAGGTAGGTAGAGATCTCCTGGCATCTGCCAAACCTGAATTCGTCCAACAGATCGCCAAATAGTGAGATGATTCATCACTCCAGAGAACTCGTTTCCACTGCTCCAGACTCCAGTGGTGGCGTGCTTTATACAACTCCAGCCGACGCTTGGCATGGTGATATTAGACTTGTGTGCAGCTACTTGACCATGAAAACCCATTTTATGAAGCTCCCAACGCACAGTTCTTGTGCTGATGTCACTTGCAGAATGTAACTCTGTAGTGAGTGATGGAACAGAGGATAGGTGATTTTTACACACCATGCACTTTAGCACTCAGTGGCCCCGCTCTCAGTTTGTGTGGTCTACTGTTTCGTGGCTGAGCTGTTACTCATAGAGGGCACATTCAGACGTGGCGGAATTGCTGTTGAATTCCGCTGCGGACAGTCCGCAGTGGAATTCTGCAGCAGATGTTTTTTTCATTTCTTTCTATACATTTTTAGGAAACTTAGTTCAGAAGTGGCAGAAAATAACTGTGCGTAAATTAGGCTGCGGTTCAGATTTTTCCCTCCACGGCATGCTCTTTCCATTGCGGAGAAGAAGCGGAATTTCTCTGCAGATTTCAGCCTTTGCAATGCAAAAACTGGAATATGTGGCAAGTCCGCTGTGTTTTCTGCAACGTCTGAATTACCTGTCAAATATGCAAATGTTGGTGCAGATTCGTTGCGTAATTGCCCCAAATCTGCACCAACATTTGCAGCGGAAAAATTCTGCCATGTCTGAATATACCCAGACACTTCCGCTTCACAATAATAGCACTTGCAGTTGATTGTGTTGCGGATGTAGCCTATCAGAAATTTTCTGTGCTTCAGTACGACCCATACTACTAGCAATGTTTGTCTATGGAGATGACATAGCTGTATGCTTGATTTTATCTACCTCTTTTCAATGGGTGTTTTCGAAACATCTGAAATTTAATAATTAGTATGAGAATCCACCCACATACTTTTGGACATAGGTATAAGGGAATTAAATATCTGGTCTAGACTGTATATATATATATATATATATATATATATATATATATATTTATATTTATTTAGTGGCATCTTTTGTAGTGCACAGAGTTAAACATGGAAACACTGGGGAAGAAAATTCTGCATTATGCTTGTTTGTGTTTTTTTCTCACTAAGGGCGGGTTCACACATGGCGGAATTGCACTTAAATTCCGCTGCGGACACTCCGCAGCGTTAATCCGCAGCGGAGCCGTTTCTACATTGACTTTCACTTTAATTTAGCAGTGTTCGTTTACACGATGCGTACAATTCCGCTGCGGAGCATAGGCTGCGGAGCGGAATTTGGTGTCCGCAGCATGCTCTGTCTGTTGCGGAGCAGTGGCGGACTCATGGCGGAATTTCTCCATTGACTTCAATGGAGATTCAAAGTTCCGCAATGAAGTCCGCAGCTGTCATGCACATGTCATGTGTGCTGCGGATGCGTCTTGCTTTTTTTACTTGACATTTCTTCATTCTGGCTGGACCTATGTATTTCTAGGTCTACAGCCAGACTGAGGAAGTCAATGGGGCTCCCGTAATGACGGGAGCGTTGCTAGGAGACGTCAGTAAATAGTCACTGTCCAGGGTGCTGAAAGAGTTAAGCGATCGGCAGTAACTGTTTCTGCACCCGGGACAGTGACTACCGATCTCAATATACATGTATCTGTAAAAAAAAATGAAGTTCGTACTTACCGAGAACTCCCTGTTTCTGTCTCCAGTCCGGCCTCCCAGGATGACGTTTCAGTGTAAGTGACGGCTGCAGCCAATCACAGGCCAAGCACAGGCTGCAGCGGTCACATGGACTGGCGCGTCATCCAGGGAGGTCGGGCTGGATGCCGAAGGAGGGACGCGTCATAAAGACAACGGGCGGTAAGTATGAATTTCTTTTACTTTCACTAGGGAAAGTGCTGTCCCTTCTCTCTATCCTGCACTGATAGGGAGAAGGGAAGCACTTTTCCCGCAGTCCGCAGCAGCTAGTCCGCATCAATTTTCTGCACATTTTGTGCAGATCCGCAGCCGTAATCCGCAACCCGGATTAGGTGCGGCATTGATGCGGACAGTTGCGGAGGAATTCCGCCATGTGTGGTCATGCCCTTATTGCTTTTGCATTCCTTCCAATGTAATCTGACAGCTGTCAAATTTTCCATGAGAAAGAATGAAATAAATGGTGTGTGATATTGTGTGCCATTGGACGCTCATTGACAGAATGTGAAGGCTTCCGTTTTCTGGAGGGGCAAAGTACTTACCTTTATTGCAGGCTTACTAACCGCTAAATTATTCTCCATCAGAAAATTAAAGAGGATGTTCAGCGACAATTTTACACAAGGCTGATTTTATAAGAAGTGAAAGTTTAGATGTGGTTGTTTCGCCACCTGTTGTAAATAGGAAAATGCTCTCAGAGGTAACATGACAGTAAACATTTCAGAACTTAGGATATTAAAAAGTTCTTCTAATGAAAAGTCATGGATTTGATGTGCTGCCAAATCTTATTAGTATAGAATTGCTCAGTTATTAAAACTATGCATGCAGTCAGAAAGGGACAGAGATAATGAACTGATATGACAACCAGAAGCCTATTCCTCTCAGTGCATTATATGGTATTTATTAGTGGAATTACATGGAGAGCTTGTCAGTAGACTGTGGTGTATCAATTTTGAATGAAGCATCCTCTGAATATTTTGAATATAGTAGCAATAATATTGAAAGCAACTAATTCTGTATTATGTATAGGCTGCAAAATATGGGATAAAGTAACTACCGGTAGTAATGGTTACTACTAGGAGAAAATAAGGCTGAGCTCGAGCAATACAGCATTGTGTGCCGTGCAATGGCCTGCAATAATACATATAGCGCTCAGCTGTTTACGTCATTGCCATAGATTTTAAATGGAGCAGGAGCATGCATTATTGACTGCCCTGCTATTTAAACCCCTCATCACCGCACACCCCTTTTAGTGATTGGTGGGGGACCCAGGGGTGGGATAGGTGATAAATATATTTAGTTGGAAAACCTCTTTAATCATTGTATAATGATACGTTCTGCAAATGTCTAATATATTTTGTGTTTACATTTTTTACCATATCTCTGTTTGCTGTCAGTGAATGGAAATATTTGTGTTTACTTTCAGAAGCTGAAAACCTGTACAGAGCCAATACATCTCACAACTTAACGGGGTTGTCCAGGTTGGGGGCTGTTTTTTTATACTGATGACTTATCCACAGGATGGGTCATCAGTATATGATCGATGGGGGTCCAACACCCGGACCACACACTTTTCAGCTGTTCCGGCTACCTCCGGGCACTGGAATCTATGCAGGGGTTGGTGCCAGAAGCATAAGGTTCCAACCACTGTATAGCAACCGTGCTGGGTTACTGCAGCTCTGCTACTTTTCACTTGAACAGAAGCAGAGCTGCAGTAGTACAGCACAGTCGCTATACTGTCGTCGGAGTCTTCTGCTTCTGTTACTGACCCCTGCATAGATTCTGGTGCTCGGACGCAGCTGGAACAGCTGATCGGTGCGGGATACGGGTGTTAGACCCCCACCGATCATATACTGATGACCCATCCTGTGGATAGGTCATCAGTATAAAAAACAGCCCTCAACCTTAGGGGGTATTCACACGAGCGTGTATTCGGTCCGTGCGGGCCACGTGGTTTTCACGCGCCACGCATAGACCAATACAAGTCTATGGGGCAGTACAGACAGTCCGTGCTTTTTGCGCAGCGTTTGTTCGCTGCGTACAAAACGCGACAGGTTCAATAACTCTGCGTATTTCGCGCATCACGCACCCATTGAAGTCAATGGGTGCGTGAAAACCACGCAGGTTGCACGGAAGCACTTCCGTGCGAACCGACTGAAACAGCGCACCAGCTGTCAAAAGGATGAATGTAAACAGAAAAGCACCACGTGCTTTTCTGTTTCCGAACATCCAAACGGAGTGTCTTTGAGATGAGCGAACCCGGACAAGCGAACCGAACTTCACCGGGTTCGGCCGAACTCGCTTTGGCCGAACCCGGCAAAAAAATGTCCGGTACGCGACGTCAGGAGATAGTCACTGTCCAGGGTGCTGAAAGAGTTAAACTGTTTCAGCACCATGGACAGTGACTACCGATCCCAAAAAACATGAACCTGTAAAAAAAAACTAAGTTCTGACTTACCGATAACTCCCAGCTTCTTCCTCCAGTCTGACCTCCCGGAATGACAATTCAGTCCAATTGACAGCTCCAGCCAATCACAGGCCAAGCACAGGCTGCAGCGGTCACATGGACTGGCGCGTCATCCAGGGAGGTGGGGCCCGATGTCAAGAGAGGCGCGTCACCAAGGACGCGTCACCAAGGCAACGGCCGGGAAGTTCTCGGTAAGTACGAACTTTTTCTTTTTTTTCAACAGGTTTTTCGATATTGTGTTCGGCATTCACTGTCGAGGGTGCTGAAAGAGTTAGCTCTTTCAGCACCTTGGACAGTGACGGGCGTCGACTAGCCTCATCTCTATGATGGCGGATGCGCGAAAATCACGCAGCCGCGCATCATACACGGATGACACACGCAGCTGTCAAATGGTTTTTGCGCGCGCAAAACGCCGCGTTGTTTGCGCGCGCAAAAACTCAACGTTCGTGTGAATCTGCCCTAAGGGTTCACACGACCTATTTTCAGACATAAACGAGGCATATTATGCCTCGATTTACGCCTGAAAATAGGGCTACAATACGTTGGCAAACATCTGCCTATTCATTTGAATGGGTTTGCC
Source organism: Rhinoderma darwinii (assembly GCF_050947455.1). NCBI lineage: Eukaryota > Metazoa > Chordata > Amphibia > Anura > Rhinodermatidae > Rhinoderma > Rhinoderma darwinii. The sequence goes on along the minus strand of NC_134693.1, from coordinate 121,414,966 downwards.
GACGTATTGTGCAGACGACCTGTAATTTAAGCGTCGTCGTTTGACAGCTGTCAAACGATGACACGTAAATTGACTGCCTCGGCAAAGAAGTGCAGGACACTTCTTTGCAACGTAATTTGAGCCGTTCTTAATTGCATTCAATGAAGAGCAGCTCAAGATTTATGAGCGTCAAAGACGCCTCGCATAATGCGAGGAGGAGCTTTTACGTCTGAAACGAGGCAGCTGTTTTCTCCTGAAAACAGTCTGTCTTTTCAGACGTAAAAGACAGTTCACGTGTGCACATACCCTAAGGCTGGGTTCGCACGACCTATTTTCAGACGTAAACGAGGCGTATTATGCCTCGTTTTACGCCTGAAAATAGGGCTACAATACGTCGGCAAACATCTGCCCATTCATCTGAATGGGTTTGCCGACGTACTGTGCCGACAACCTGTCATTTACGCGTCGTCGTTTGACAGCTGTCAAGCGACGACGCGAAAAATACAGCCTAGTCAAAAGAAGTGCAGGGCACTTCTTTCAGACGTAATTTGAGCCGTTCTTCATTGAACTCAATGAAGAGCAGCTCAAGATTTACGAGCGTCACAGACGCCTCGTATATTACGAGGAGCATTTACGTGTGAAACGAGGCAGCTGTTTTCTTTTGAAAACAGTCTGTCTTTTCACACGTAAATGCCTGCTATCGTGTGCACATACCCTGAGTCTCATGCACACAACCATTGTTTAGTTCAATGTCCTATCTGTTTTTGTTTTTTTTGCAGATAGCAAACTGAACCATTCATTTCTATAGGGCCACGCATACATCCTTTTTTTTTGCGTATCAGCGTGTCCGTTCCACAAAATCATATAACATGTTCTATTCTTGACCGTATTTGCACTCTGTCTCACCCACTCTAGGGAATGAGTCTGCTAAAAAATTTTTACAGGCACACGGAAGCCAGTAGGTTCCATGTTTTAATGTCAACAAAATGGAAATGGTCATCTGCATGATGCCTTAGGGTATGTGCACACGCTAGCTGGCTTTTACGGCTGAAATGACAGACTGTTTTCAGGAGAAAACAGCTGCCTCGTTTCAGCCGTAAAAGCTCCTCCTCGTATTATGTGAGGCGTCTGGGACGCTCGTAAATCTTGAGCTGCTCTTCATTGAGTTCAATGAAGAACGGCTCAAATTACGTTGCAAAGAAGTGTCCTGCACTTCTTTGCCGAGGCAGTCATTTTACGCGTCGTCGTTTGACAGCTGTCAAACGACGACGCGTAAATTACAGGTCGTCTGCACAATACGTCTGCAAATAGATTCAAATGAATGGGCAGATGTTTGCCGACGTATTGTAGCCCTATTTTCAGGCGTAAAACGAGGCATAATACGCCTCGTTTACGTCTGAAAATAGGTCGTGTGAACCCAGCCTTAGGCATCATGCAAGCAGCTGTATTATGGTATATTCACACCGTGCCGTTTTGGTCCAGTTTTTTAATGCAGTTTTTGAGGCCACAACCAGGAGTGGATCGTTAAGGGAGTGGAAGTATATAGGAAAGATTATACTTCTGCTCTTTTTTTAAATTCACCCCTGGTTGTGGTTACAAAAACTGCACCAAAAAAATACAGAAAAACTGCACTGTGTGAATATGTACTATGTACTATTCCGTTTTGTACAGAATTCTAATAGGGAACCCATAGAAGTGCATGGAGCCTTTACTGCACCTTCTTTTTGCTCCATTTTCATACAGAGGCATACAGTTTTTTTTACTGTCATATTTCGTACAAATCCGACAGGAAACAAATCATGTCAGCATTGCTGCTAGGGGAGAATAGCTTCATATAAATAGCACCCGACGGAGCATTGTACATCGGCACATGGATTCCCGCATGACTGTGCTCCATGCTGATTACTGATACATTGTAGCAAACAATTAGGACAAGAGAGAGATTTATGTTGCTGCGGTGTTTAGCTCTTAGAAAATTGTCGAGACTAGATACAAATACAGCAAACCTTTCAGCATCCGAAAGATTAGGTCTGTGCACATTTCAGTAGCTGGATGCATACGAGAATGTTTCCATTCACTGACAGAATGCAGAGATGATGAAGAATTAAAACACGAAGTATATGAGAAGGTTGCATGTTTCTGGAAAAACCCTTTTAATGCATCTGCAAATCGATTACTTTAGGAAATCACATCTCACAATGCTACTGCGATGAGTCCGCGCTGTGGCTTAAATGGCAAAAGTCACAATCTTGACCTAACTATTGTGTGCCCTGATGATGTAATGCTTTGAAGGAGTTGTCAGGTTTCAGCAACTTGTGGTTTTCCCGGTTCTTCACATTTTTTGCAAATGTCCTGAAATAAAAAAACAAAACAACCACTGCTCACCTATTCTTTCCCCCGGCGAACCAGCGCTGATGCTCTAGCGAAACTCCCAGTGATTGTTTACCTGCAGGCAGCATGTGACCGCTGCAGCCCATCAGAGGGCTCTGCAGAAAAACTGCAGCGGAATCTCTAAGGCCGGGTTCCCACGTAGCGTAAATGCTGCAGAATTTCTGCAACGGAATTCCCGCGTGGAAATTCTGCAGCATTAAGGCTATGTTCACACGGAGTATTTTGGGGGAGGAATATCTGCCTCAAAGCTCCAAACGGAATTTTGAGGCAGATATTCCTCCCCCAAAATACTCCGTGTGAATAGCAATGATCGCGCCGTTTTTCGCCCGCGGCCATTGAGCGCCGCGGGCAGAAAACACGCTTTCTCCTGCCTCCCATTGAAGTCAATGGGAGGTCGGAGGCGGAAGCGCCCGAAGATAGGGCATGTCGCTTCTTTTTCCCGCGAGGCAGTTTTACTGCTCGCGGGAAAAAGACGCCGACGCCTCCCATTGAAATCAATGGGAGGCGTTCTCGGGCCGTTTCTGCCGAGTTTTGCGACGCGGTTTCCGCGTCAAAAAACTCGGCAAAAGACCCCGTGTGAACATAGCCTTACAGTAACAGCAAAGTAAATGAGATTTTGCAAATCTCAGCCACACACTGTGGGGAAAAAAAAGCAGAAAAAGTGTTCTGCGGTGTGACTTTAAATTCACAGCGTGTTAATTTGTGCTGCGTATTCTGTGCGGAGATGCTGTGTGTTTGGCTCATAAACCTCAATGGGGAGCATAAATTCTGCACTAAAATACACAAGTTGAGTTTTGTACAATGTTTATAACCTTGCAGTAAAAACCACTGCAAGTCCGCAGGTGCGCATAAAGTTTGCTATAATCAATGCTTTACACTAAATTCGCAGGTAAAACCGCAGTGTTTCCGCAGCAATAATGCACTCTGTGCTGCGGATTTCTGTGACAGATTTAGGCTATGTTCACACGGAGTATTTTGGGGGAGGAATATCTGCCTCAAAGTTCCAAACGGAATTTTGAGGCAGATATTCCTCCCCCAAAATAGTCCGTGTGAACAGCAATTATCGCGCCGTTTTTCGCCCGCGGCCATTGAGCGCCGCGGGCATAAAACAGCGAGATATACACTTTCTCCTGCCTCCCATTGAAGTCAATGGGAGGTCGGAGGCGGAAGCGCCCGAAGATAGGGCATGTCGCTTCTTTTTCCCGCGAGGCAGTTTTACTGCTCGCGGGAAAAAGACGCCGACGCCTCCCATTGAAATCAATGGGAGGCGTTCTTGGGCCGTTTCTGCCGAGTTTTACGACGCGGTTTCCGCGTCAAAAAACTCGGCAAAATACCCCTTGTGAACATAGCCTAACTTGCATTTTTTTGAGATTCTACTGCAGATTTTCTGCTGCAGAAAATCTGCATTGTATCCTGTGTGTGTGAACATATCCTTAAATCATTCACAGAAATCCGGAGCAAATAGTGCATTATTGCTGTGCATATGAGCTCTTATGTGAATGTGTAGAATTTTTGTTTATTCCCTTTCCTTTTTCCCACCCCTTGGTTGAACTGATGGACATGTCTTTTTTCAACCATACTATGTAACTATATTGCTGTGGAAATGCGGCAGAATTTTCCCAGCAGTTTTACCTGCGTATTTAGGGTCAAATATTGATGAAAGCAAACTTTATATGCACCTGCGGATTTTCTGTGGTTTTTACTGTGATTCTGCGTCGGAATCGCTGTTCAAACCGCAACATAACTTAACTTGCCATTTTTAGTATGGAATTTCTGCTCCCCAGTCAAGTCTATGGGCCATACACGCAGTATCTCCACTTAGAACCCGCAGTATTAAAGAGTAACTTAGGGCACGTCCAGACGTGGCAGAATTGCTGTGGAATTCCGCTGCGGACAGTCCGCAGTGGAATTCTCCAGCGGCCGTTTTTTACAGTTGTTTCAATACATTTTTAGGCAAGTTAGTTCAGACATTGCAGAAAACTCCGCTGCGGACCATAGGCTGCAGTGCAGATTTTTCCCTCTGCAGCATGCACTGTCTGTTAGGGCATGCCCACACGTGGCGGATTTCCTCCACAACTGTCTGCATCAATGCCGCACAGAATCTGCGTTGCAGATTCTGCGGCGGATCTGCCCAAAATGTGCAGTAAATTGATGCGGACTAGCTGCTGCGGACTGGGGGAAAAGTGCTTCCCTTCTCTCTATCAGTGCAGGATAGAGAGAAGGGCCAGCACTTTCCCTAGTGAAAGTAAACAAATTTCATACTTACCGGCCGTTGTCTTGGTGACGCGTCCCTCTTTCGGCATCCAGCCCGACCTCCCTGGATGACGCGGCAGTCCATGTGACCGCTGCAGCCTGTGATTGGCTGCAGCCGTCACTTACACTGAAACGTCATCCTGGGAAGCCGGACTGGAGACAGAAGCAGGGAGTTCTCGGTAAGTATGAACTTCTATTTTTTTGACAGGTTGCTGTATATTGGGATCGGTAGTCACTGTCCAGGGTGCAGAAACAGTTACTGCCGATCGCTTAACTCTTTCAGCACCCTGGACAGTGACTATTTACTGACGTCTCCTAGCAACGCTCCCGTAATTACGGGAGCCCCATTGACTTCCTCAGTCTGGCTGTAGACCTAGAAATACATAGGTCCAGCCAGAATGAAGAAATATCATGTCAAAAAAGCAAGACGCATCCGCAGCACACAACATGTGCATGACAGCTGCGGACTTCATTGCGGAATTTAGAATCTCCATTGAAGTCAATGGAGAAATTCCGCCATTGGTCCGCAACCAGTCCGCCACTGGTCCACAACAGACAGAGCATGCTGCGGACACCAAATTCCGCTCCGCAGCCTATGCTCCGCAGCGGAATTTTACGCATCGTCTAAACGAACACTTCTAAATAGAAGTGGAAGTCAATGGAGAAACGGCTCCGCTGCGGATTAACGCTGCGGAGTGTCCGCAGCGGAATTTAAGTGAAATTCCGCCACGTGTGAACCCAGCCTTACGGAGAAGAAGCGGGAATTTCACTGCAGATTTCAGCCTTTGCAATGCAAAAACTGAAATCTGTGGCAAGTCCGCTGTGTTTTCTGCAACGTCTGAATTACCTGTCAAATATGCAAATGTTGGTGCAGATTATTGCCCCAAATCTGCACCAACATTTGCAGCGGAAAAACTCTGCCACGTCTGGATGTGCCCTAAGGGCAAAGCCCCACGTGGCGGAATTGCTCTGGAATTCCGCTGCGGACACTCCGCAGCGTTAATCTGCAGCGGAGCCGTTTCTCCATTGCCTTCCACTTCTTTTTAGTAGGCTTCGTTTAGACGAGGCGGAAAATTCCGCTGCGGAGCATAGGCTGAGGTGCGGAATTTGGTGTCCGCAGCATACAATGGATGTTGCGGACCTGTGGCGGACTGGTTGCGGACTCATTGCGGAAGTTCTCCATTGACTTCAATGGAGATTCTAAATTCCGCAATGAAGTCCGCAGATGTCATGTACATGTTATGTGTGCTGCGGATGCGTATTGGTTTTTTTAGGCTGGGTTCACACGACCTATTTTCAGACGTATACGAGGCGTTTTTTGCCTCGTTTTACGTCTGAAAATACGTCTCAAATACGTTGTCAAACATCTGCCCATTACTTTCTATGGGTATAACGCTGTATTGTTCCCACGACGAGTAATTTTACGCGTCGTACGGCAATTACGACGCGTAAAATTATGCCTCGTAAAAAGAAGTGCAGGACAATTCTTTGGACGTTTTTGGAGCTGTTTTCTCATAGACTCCAATGAAAACAGCTCCAAAAACGGACGTAAAAAACGCAGTGAAAACGCCGCGAAAAATGCAGCGAAAAACGCGAGTTGCTCAAAAAACGTCTGAAAAGCAGGGGCTGTTTTCCCTTGAAAACAGCTCTGTATTTTCAGACGTTTTTGGTCACTATGTGTGCACATACCCTAACATGACATTTCTTCATTCTGGCAGGACCTATGTATTTCTAGGTCTACAGCCAGACTGAGGAAGTCAATGGGGCTCCCGTAATTACGGGTGACTACGTGTGTGCACCCGTAATTACGGGAGCGTTGCTAGGCGACGTCAGTAAATAGTCACTGTCCATAGTGCTGAAAGAGTTAAGCGATCGGCAGTAACTATTTCAGCACCCTGGACAGTGACTTCCGATCACAATATACATCAACCTGTAAAAAAAAATAGAAGTTCATACTTACCGAGAACTCCCTGCTTCTGTCTCCAGTCCGGCCTCCCGGGATGACGTTTCAGTCTAAGTGACGGCTGCAGCCAATCACAGGCCAATCACAGGCTGCAGCGGTCACATGGTCTGCCGCGTCATCCAGGGAGGTCGGGCTGGATGCCGAAAGAGGGGCGCGTCACCAAGACAACGGCCGGTAAGTATGAAATTCTTTTACTTTCACTAGGGAAAGTGCTGTCCATTCTCTCTATCCTGCACTGATAGAGAGAAGGGAAGTACTTTCACCTCAATACGCAACGGCCAGTCCGCATCAATTTACTGCACATTTTGGGCAGATCCGCCCCAGAATCTGCAACGCAGATTCTGTGCGGCATTGATGCGGACAGTTGCGGAAGAAAACCGCCACGTGGGGCCATGCCCTAAATGTTCAACAAACTTCTGACATGTCATAGTGACATGTCAGAAGTTTTGATTGGGGGGGGGGGGGTCCTAACACTGAGATCCCCACCAATCGCTAAAACAATGCTGCAGAAGCGCTCCTGTGAGTGCTGAGCCGCTTTCGTTTCTGTTCGGCTTTTTTCGGAAAGCTGATGGAACGGTGTACGGGCACATAGACTTTCTATTGAGCCCATACACCGCTATATCGATTTCTGGAAAAAAACAACCAGAAACGAAGCTGCTCAGCACTCACACGAGCGCTTCTGACGCTTAGTTATAGCGATTGGTGGGGATCTCAGTGTTTGGACCCCCCCAATCAAATCAAAACTTCTGACATGTCAGAAGTTTGTTGAAGGTTTAGTTACTCTTTAATTGACATACTACAAATTTTAAAGTTGCACCGCAGAACACTTTCCTGGATGACTTTTCTGTGATTATTCTGCAAGGTGGGCATGGGATTTGCCAAATCTCATTCACTTTGCTTCTACTGTAAATGTTACGGAATTTCTGCACAAAATTCCGTTGTGAAAATTCTGCAGCGTTTACGCAAAGTGGGAACCCGGCCTTACACTCCATCCCTGCACTATCTCATCTACATTTAGGGGTTTCATTTTCACCTCAGGCACAGTAAAAATTGAAAACACCATTGACTCTCCATTATGTTCTAGACTGGTGGTTCTATTACTGTTTGCAGCCATTAAAAATCTATATATCTAAATGGTAAATGACTCTTTATGTATCATCTCTATCTATTTATCATGGTGTGTTGTCCCGCCATCTCTCACATCTCTGTCATTTTTATTAAATATCTCATATATAGTGACATGAGGGGAGAGCCCGCGCTGCGCGCTCCCGTCTCCTTGCTGCCCCCTAGCGGCGGGCTGGTGTAATCGGGCCCGGAGCATGCTGGGAGTGTTGAGTCATGGGGGCTATCGGCTCCCGGCTGGGGGAGACGGTGTGAAGAAGACAAGGGTACAAGCGCTGACCTCCTCCCCTCTCACATCGCTCCCCTTAGACATGATCCGGGGGAAGCTCATTACAAGACAGAGGCTGGGATCTCATCCTGGGAGAGGTGAGCTGGGCGTCTGTGTGTGTGCAGCAAGGGTCGTCCTCATCCTCCCTATAATATTCTTATAATAATACAGACTCAGCACCAGGAGGCTGACAATGTACTGGAGCAAGTGCACAGTATCAGTGCAACATCTGATTGTCATTCTCCCCTTGCATGAATGCTACACAAATCATGGACAGTCACATCAGGCATTTAAATCCTTCCCTATCCGCATGTACACACCTCTGATTTACATGATACACTTGTATGGGGTTTCCCTGTGCTGTGTGTATGTATATATATATCCCCTATGTATGTGTATAATATTGATATATTGCATGCTCAGTGTATATACTCTGTATAAATCTTGTATATACAAATCATATGCCATAATAAATTCGTATAATATTGATCAGCCTTATTCCTTATATACTTGTCTTCCATGTGTACTATGCATGACTGGATCTCAGCCACCGGTATATGCAACCTGACATAATTATATATTCCCTGCACCTCTATATACACAGTATACATACACAGCATTGGATACATTGTGTTTACAAATAGAGATACATTGTATCAGTGTCTTGATAAAGTTACTAAATATTTCCCCTATCTTTTATGTCTCTTGCTCTGGCTTTTATTACTCCCTTGGTGCTGCCACTGCTCATTTATATTTCTGTCTTTCTGTCTGTCTCCAGTTTTCTTCTTGTGTGCTATTTGGTTGCTGTTTTTGCTTTTCTATTTTATATGTGTAAGATCTTTTAGTAGATTTGTTAAAGAGATTTTTTTTTTAAATATTTTATGGTACCCTGGTTTACCTGCTTTTGCTTTGGTACTGGGGTAATGTCACATGTTAGTATAGGGTACATGCCTGAGTGATTCGCCTCTCACATGGTTTCATGCCCACGTATTGAGTATATGGAATTTTCTTTACTATATATATATATATATGTCATAATGTAATATATCTTATACTGTATTTGCAGTGTATTGTGTCCTATAGAGAGGTTTTCGTCGAGCAGATTTACAGTTTTTAGTACTTTCCCTTTCTATTACCATCTCATGATCTTTTGTAGGTTCACCAGGCTGTGGTTGCTGGTCCTGCAGTTTGTATGGTAGTTATAGCCTAATTTTAAAATAGGGAATTTTAATGTGTAACATCATGAAACCTTGATCCCTACATATATGCAGAATTGAGGGCATTTCAATTTTTTCATAATGGTCCGAGGCTGTGGTGTGCAACCTGAAGCAGTTGCGGCACTACAACTCCCAGCATGCTGTGATAGCCGACGTTTCCCAGGGCATTCTAAGTGTTGTAGTTTCATAAGAGTTGGAGGGCCACAGGTTGCACACCACTGATCTGAGGACTATAGGGTGGCTATCGTGTGACTCGAGGGGTACATGCAGCTTGCAGGCCTTTTTTGTGTGGTTCCCGACTCCCCCACCCCATGACAAACAAGTGTCGAGGATTTAGTGCCCTGTTCCAGAACGTCATACATCTGCCCTGATAGAAGAGCGCAACCATAGATTGCTTTTGCTCAACAGAATTTGCCAGTGCTGATCTCTAACCATAGAGAATGGAACGAGAAGTGGCTGCTGATTTACTGCTAAAATGTAAGTTAACCTGTTAGTAGACAGCAATGCAGGACCAGGGAGGAGGCAAATGTGTTGTATTTTAGGGGCACTGTGTCTGGTGCATTTGTACAGGCACTGCTGTAGTAGTAACTACTCTGTGGGCACTGCTGTGTAATTATTGTATGGTCACTGCTATATGTTTGCCTCAGCTTTATGATTAATTCTTTGCAGTGGTATTAACCAATGCCTGTAGATGTTATTACCGTTCTGGCACTACTATTAGGCCTACAGTACTAAATGGGCACTGCAGTGTGATATGTCAGCAAGGTGGCACCACTGTGTAGCTTCTATGTGGGAACATTGTGCTGTGAGCCCCGTCATTTAGAGCAATGCAGGGAAGTCATTGGTGTCATTAGCTCAGGAAAACTTTGAGACATTTCAATTGCGATCAGAATGAAGTTTGGTTTTGGAGGTGTGACCAGGATAATAAGGGGTGGAGCCAGGGCGGGGCTTACATCACAAATATCTGTCGCAGCATAAGATTCTCTGCTCCCCGATTGAGGCAACTGATCAGGATCTAGTTATTAATATGGCTAAAAAAAAAAGAAATTAGTGTCCACCCCTTTTAGACCTTTACTGTAGTTTGTACTCAAGGAGTTTGGAACTTCTGGTTTTTCTACTGTTTGTAGGCTGCATTTAGGGTTAGGCCTCTTTTCCAGAGATTGCCGAGGACACAGCTAATTGACATCTGTAACATCCCTAACACGTCTCTATGACATGTCAAAAGTTGTATAAAGGTGAACCGTAAGGCCATAAGGTGAACCATTTGCATATTTCAAATCCAACACACGTAATTACTAAATGAGTCACGGCAGAAATCCAAGGCATTTTTGGCATGGCTACCCCACGGATGTACTGCAGGTTTGCAGCAGATTCGATTGCGGATTAGCCCTATTGCCGTTCAATGGGGCTAATCCTCGGTTTTTCTGTCCGAAATATTTTTTTTTTCTGTTGTGCGGACAAAAATAAAATAAATAAAATAAAATTTCCGTTAATGGGGTTGCGGAAACCTCATTCACATACATGGATTGTGATCGGATTTCGGCACAGAATCCCTATCAAATTCACCACGTGTGAACAGAGCCTCAGGCCTTATTCACACGAGCGTATTTCACGTCCGTGTTACGTGCGTTAAAAAAATGGACGTCACACGGACCTATGCAATTCAATGGGGCCATTCAGACATTGTGTTTTTCACGCAGCGTGTGTCCGCTGCGTGAAACTCACTGCACTGCATGTCCTATACTTGTGCGTTTTTTTCGCATCACACACCCATTGAAGTCAATGGGTGCATGAAAATCACGGACAGCACACGGACGCACATCCGTGTGCTGTCCGTGATTCACGCAACAGTTGCTAAAGAAATGATGAGAAAAAGAAAAACACCTCCTTCAGTTTATTTGGCTGACGTAAAAAACGCATGACATACGGATGACATACGCGCATAAAAACGCAGACTCGCACTGTACACAGATGCCACACGGAACTGCAACGCAAGAAAAACGCTGCGATTTTTACGTGCCAAAAACGGACACGTTCGTGTGAATAAGGCCTAAGAGTAAGAGTATTGATTCATTTGAATTTCCGCCTTGTAAGTTTAAGGGTATGTGCACACAGAAAATAAAAAACGTCTCAAAATACGGAGCTGTTTTCAAGGGAAAATAGCTCCTGATTTTCAGCCGCTTTTTTAGCCACTCGCGTTTTTCGCAAATTTTTTTTAAAGACTTTTTTTGGAGCTGTTTCTCTATAGAGTCAATGAAAAACGGCTCCAAAAACGGCTTAAGAAGTGACATGCACTTTTTCGCGGGCGTCTTTTTACGCGGCCGTTTTTAAAAACGGCCGCGTAAAAAAGCGGTCCATCGGAACAGAACCCGTTTCTCCCATTGAAATAAATGGGCAGATGTTTGGCTGCGTTCTGCTGCCGATTTTTCGGCCGTTTATGGCTTGAAAAACGGGCGAAAATAAGCCGTGTGAACATACCCTTACATTTCAGGTTTTCAAAGCTGGACGTGTGTGAATCAGTTTAAGGGCATGACCACACATGGCGGAATTCCTCCGCAACTGTCCGCATCAATGCCGCACAGAATCTGCGTTGCAGATTCTGCAGCGGATCTGCACAAAATGTGCAGAAAATTGATGCGGACTGGCCGCTGCGGACTGCAGGAAAAGTGCTTCTCTTCTCCCTATCAGTGCAGGATAGAGAGAAGGGACAGCACTTTCCCTAGTGAAAGTCAAAGAAATTCATACTTACCGCCCGTTGTCTTGGTGACGCGTCCCTCTTTCGGCATCCGGCCCGACCTCCCTGGATGACGCTCCAGTCCATGTGACCGCTGCAGCCTGTGCTTGGCCTGTGATTGGCTGCAGCCGTCACTTACACTGAAACGTCATCCTGGGAGGCCGGACTGTAGACAGACGCAGGGAGTTCTCGGTAAGTATGAACTTATATTTTTTTTTACAGATACATGTATATTGAGATCGGTAGTCACTGTCCCGGGTGCAGAAACAGTTACTGCCGATCGCGTAACTCTTTCAGCACCCTGGACAGTGACTATTTACAGACGTCTCCTAGCAACGCTCCCGTCATTACGGGAGCCCCATTGACTTCCTCAGTCTGGCTGTAGACCTAGAAATACATAGGTCCAGCCAGAATGAAGAAATGTCATGGTAGTAAAAACAATACGCTCCGCAGCACACATAAGATCTGCGGACTTCATTGCGGAATTTTGACTCTCCATTGAAGTCAATGGAGAAATTCCGCCATGAGTCCGCAACCAGTCCGCCACTGCTCCGCAACAGACAGAGCATGCTGCGGACACCAAATTCCGCTCCGCAGCCTATGCTCCGCAGCGGAATTGTACGCATCGTGTAAACGAACACTGCTAAATTAAAGTGAAAGTCAATGGAGAAACGGCTCCGCTGCGGATTAACGCTGCGGAGTGTCCGCAGCGGAATTTAAGTGAAATTCCGCTATGTGTGAACCCGCCCTAATGCTGGACTGGCTTCATGAGACCAACTCTTTTAAGCTATGGTCCATGTCGTGATAGAAATGTAGTTTTTGCTGCAAATTTTTGCAGAATTGTAGCAAAATGGTGCAGTTTTGTCGCGGTTTGCAAAAAAAACCACTCATTTTGATAATGACTTGTGAACCCAGCCTTAAAATGTTGATCAGTCTGACTTTAGGAGTCCAGTCATTCCTATGCTAAAGAAGGCTTGAATTTACACCCGGCAATAACTACAAATTTTCAGTATTTAGTATAACATTAATTTCGACCACGATCACAGTAATATATAGTAAATATAAAGTCATTTCTAGTAAATAGAAGCCATTAATTTAGGCCATTTAGATGCAGCGATTTAGGGGTTGGTATTATTTGGTTTGCATTCACAATCGTACTTAGTTTTCACAGTGAGAATAATTTTAGTTCATTGGGAAATTGTCATCTGCTAAATTTTCCTACAAATAATTGGTCATTTGATGACCTAAACTGCTTCAGAACCTCCTGCCAACAATAGTGTCAGTGACTAGCTATCGACCATTAGTGATGATGGCGGCCGTGCCCTCAAGGGGTTCTGCAGCATTAAGATGGGTGTTTTTTTTTTATGCAGAATTCTCTGTCACTTCCCACAGACACAATGTAGCGAATTAAAGAAATTACATTTATAAGGGTCACGTCAGCTCTTTCCTGACTCATTCTCCAGTTCCATAATGCAGAGAATATTTCCTCCTAATCAGAAACACTTATCTCCCAGCCTTGCAAGAAATCACGTGGACATTTAAATAACATGGGGTGAGATGTGACTATACGTAGACTCTCTTATGGGTGGCCGTATTCAACGCTGTTCTTCGAGGAGGGGATGATTGTGCCGTACAGTATATACATTGCAATATAAAAGCATTCTACCATGTGTCATTGATGCAACTAAAAAAATCTAAAATGAATACCATAACCTGTCAGATACTATGTAGCTATATACATGAAAAGAGGATAAATGAACATAAAAATAGCCGGATGATATTACTTGTTTTGTGCATGATGATTCTTCTTGGAGAAATATGGTAGATGCATTGTTTAAAGGCGTTGTCTGATTTGTATAACCCCCTCCATATACACGTACATTACAATAGGAAATATTTATCAAAAGAAAATCCCATAAAAATAGTGTAATATGAACTAAAACAAATGCTGCGAGTAACATGCGACTGCTGTAACAGTTTTAGAAAGTGGTGCATAAAATGGGTGTGGCCGGGCATTGTGTCAAATTTATTATGGACGTACCATAATTCTTTGCTGCAAAATATTGCCATACATGTAGGCCAGCCATGAGGACGTATGGAAACCATGCACTCTAAAGTGTTATTCCTATGACACTATTCATAGAAAATGTCCCTATGAATGCAGGGAATAATAATACACATTTTCAAGCCAGAGCAGGGAATGTATATTGCTCGGGAAGACTGCTGTTGCAGTACACATTGATTTATATGGGCACAATGTAATGCTTTACTTTCCCTACAACAAAAATTGGCGCTTTCCCAGCGATTCCTGTGGTGATAACAGCTATTCACAAAGGACCTGTATCTGGGAAAGGTGACGGTGGGCAACCTCTTCAAATGACATTGCTCTTTAAAACACAATGGGTGAGATTTTTTATGTAAAAAAAAAAAAAAAAGAACTAGAACAAACAAAAACAGTGATGTTGCCCATGGAGAAAAAACAGCCAAAAGTAGTAGCCTTGTTGGTTGCTGTAAATTTGTGCTAGTTTTATCAAACTACCTCCAGTGTTTTTGACTATGTTCGAAATGTTTAGAGAGATGGAAACCATGTCGGATCCATTGTACGATGGATCCAAATGGCGACCGAGGAGCCCATTGACCTATAATGAGGACTGTTGTGGGTTCCATTGGGGTTTCTGTTAGTGGCAATAATAGTGCATGCTGCACTATTCTTGCTGTCAAAAGTGACGGAACGTCTAACGGAGGCTCCTGATGTCTATGTGAGCAGAGCCTGAGGGTACACACTATGAAACAAATGTGTAAGGGTATGTTCACACAGCTTATTTTCAGCCGTTTGTCGGGTCGTAAACGCCCCGAAAAACTGCTGAAAAAACAGAAGCTGAACGCCTCCAAATATCTGCCCATTGATTTCAATGGGAAAAACGGCACTTCGTTCCGAAGGAGCATTTTTTTTTACGCGGCCACTTCTTGGGCTGTTTTTGGAGCAGTTTTTCAGTGTGTCAATAAAAAAACAGCTTAAAAAATGGCCGCAAAAAACGCATCAAAAAAGTTTGCTTAAAAAACGGCTGAAAATCACAGGCTGTTTTCCCTTGAAAACAGCTCCGTATTTTACAGCCGCTTTTTGTTTAGCATGTGAACATACCCTCAAGGTGCTACAAAAATTCAGCAGGGTTGATCGAGACTGGACAGACACTGGCAAGGGGCATGATGAAGTGTGGAAAAGCAAAAATGTAGGAGCTATAGAAGACCCTCATGTAAACCAAAGGAAAGCTTCTCGAGATAGGTGTGCGGAAGAGGGGAAACTAGGAAATAAGATACTGAGACTTTGCCTAATAAAATGAGCATGTGTATTCCAAGAAAAAATATATACACCCTGTTGAAAAGAATATCCGAATTAACCTTGGATCTCTAAGACCAGTATAGAAACACTTGGCCATGGAACTCCTCTGTGACTACCAATATGTTAATTTAATAATGGTATATTAATCTATACATTTTACACAAAAGTATGCCTTATTGAGGTCAGCATTCCATACTGTCATGACCCAAGACCTATAGTTACTCTGGTCATAGTTCACAAAATTTCTGCTGCAATTGATTCGGTGGTAGCCAGATTAGATAACATTGGCCATACTGGGTGATCAGCACCAATGGTTTTAGTTTAGTGTTCTGAACACTTAGAAGTCTAATTGTTGTTGGGTATAAACATGGCACATGAGGTAGGCAGAGTAGGTGGCTGCCTTGGGTGCCATTTAGGAAGGTGGGCACAAGTCATGGACTTTAAAAGTTGAATCAGCACTCTACCTTTTAAAATTCTTTGTACAGCCAATTGGATGCTGCATCCCAACTGCTGATAGTGAGATAAGATAGATAGATAGATAGATAGATAATGATGAGCGCTTCCCTTCAGTGTAACAGGAGACTATTTCGTCCATCTTCAGGCACAGATAGGGTGCGAATTCAGAAACCCCTGCCTTGGGAACCAACAGAGCTTGTCCTGCCCCGTTTGTTAACTGCCATATAACGTATTTCTTTATTCACCTGACCAATTACATTGGGAGCTATTATTCAGCCAGACCTGTTACCACACATCTATAATATGCCGTAATAGCACTAAACTAGTGGGTGCATGAGGCGGGACAATCTCTATTGGTACATAATGCGGTAGTTTCAGAATGTGCCAGACCAACCTTAGTCCCTGAAGTTCTTCAGCCTGATACCTTTCAGATGGATAATCCTTTGTTTATTTGCCCCTTGTTGCACCTTTCCCCACCAATCCCTAGCCTACAAACACTGCTTGGTAAAAAAAAATTATGTAAAAGCATTACACGTAATTGTTTTTTCAAATCCATAAATTGCACCCCCCCCCCCATCATGGCGCTCTAGGCGACTGCCTACCCTGCCTACTCCTCTTTCTGCTGCATCACTCGCTGAACTTCTGGTAGGGGGCTCCCATAAAGTGTGCAGTGCATGTTAAACAGTGCATCCCTTTCTCTGATTGGTCGATATACATCACCTGACCGCTCACCCACTACAAAGGTGTCAATAAGCTGGTTAGGCATGCGCTACTTCTCGCACTACTCGCTTCTTCTCCTCACGCCCTTTCGTTTGGTCAATTTCATCCAACATCACATTAACTTTTCTTATTGCAATGTTTTCCTGAAGGCAAAATCACAAATATGGAATATTTAATTTCATTCCTATTCATGTCACACGGATTATTTTATTTGCTATTATTGTCACAGTCAGACATTCTCAGAAACATGCGGAAATGCATACAAATCTGATGATTTTTCTGTCTGTCAAATCCAGTGCATTTAGGCCGTCATAACTTGTGGTGTTCTAAGCATAAACAAACGATAGGGATCTATCCGTACCAGTAATCTCATAAACACCCACAAAATGTAGTATTTATTGCTGTTCACTTCCTGTGTATAGCATACATAGTGGGAATTTACTGGGGTTATCCCACAAAACCTCTAAAAATAAAAACAATAACCAAGTATTTTTTTTCCCTCAAATCGCCATTAAAATATTTTTTCGTTTAGCCATTCTGGACCATTTACTTACCAGTCTTCTTCTGTTTTAATAGCAGTGTCTATGGGCAGGAAGCAGCGCACCTTACATGATTCCTCTGCTGCTAGAACCTCCAGGAGTTCATTGCGCCCGGCATAAAAAGTAGTCCTAATTCTTCTACAGCCCCAGTGCTAAAAAATGATAGAGACCCGGCTGAAAGACATGCACCCAGCGCCACTGAAATCTATTCTCCCTGCGCAGCTAAAAAATACTCTTCTCCACTGGTCAGTCTTATGTTCTCCACTGACAAGTGCAGGAGTGCAATAGTAGAAGCCACTGGAAGATCAGTGCGCTGCTCATAGTGTCGGAGAGACAGGAAACAACTGCACATGCGTGTCCTCTCCAGGGGTTTGCAGAAGGTGTACAAAGATGGGACATTAGAAACCATAGCAGGTGCTGTTATAGAAAGGCAAGTGAAGTGACATCTCAAGGCTGCTGGCGTCAGCCGGGAGAGTGCACTTAAACCTCCAACCTCAAATCCATAACCACTCTGATCAACAGTGTCTAAGGCTACTCTGTGTTCGCCAGAGCCGACCACAAGGTGGGATGGAATTTGCTGCTTAGAACCCAGATTGTCTTAACAGAGTGTAGTTTTGGAAAAGAGGTGCAATGCAGGAAAACCTGAGCTGGAAACCAGACAGCCAATAGGTTAACTGAAAGTCCAGAAACTGAGTAGGAGTAATCAGACAAGCCACGGTCAAAACCAGCCAGGAACGGATAATCAGAATCGGTAAGCAGAGAATTAACGAGAGACAAGCCGAGGTCAGTTTACACGAGGTCCAGAAAACAGAAATGCAGGAGCAGTCAGGAGCTTGATCAGAAACCAGGAGATAGGACAATTCACAAGCAAAGACAGGTGGGAAAAGACAGGTATAAATACATCCCCACTGCTGATTGGCAGAAGGACAGAGAAGAGAGATAGGCTCAAGGTAAAAGATGAACCGCCCAGAAGCTAGACAGGTTGACATAGCGACCTTAAGGGAGCAGGTGTTTTCTTAACAGGTGCTACCACTGATACCAATGTAAGCATTTTTTAAAAAAAAAAAAGCATTTTCCTTGGAAAAATTGTTTATTTTACATGGGAACTTGATTTTTTAATAAGAATTTTGGTGGGATAACCCCTAAAATTGAGAGGTATTTGTCATTTTTGGTGGGCAGTGGAAGATAATGTTGACATGTCTCTTTCGAACATGGGTCAAGGTTTTTTTTGAATGATGATTATTCTAGATGTAGATCATGTGATCCTATAATTCATGGATAATACATGTTCTATTGTTTCGCACGCATAGTTAATCTATTGTTCACAGTGAATATTGGTGAGTTTATCATAGGGTTACCTACTGGAAATTACACCATATTCCCTGAGTTGTATACTAGGCCTGTATGAATATCATCCAGGCAGTGTAGTTGTGTGACTGAGGTTTCCATAGAGAAGCATTGACTCGCATCATTGGTCTAACTTTATGCTGCTGCAGCTTCTGGTTGCACCAAAGTTGCAGCTTCATTTCAATGAAAGACGTGTAACTTTTCATGCAACATTCCATGACTTACCCAGAGGCGTAGCTAGGTTCTCCAGCACCCGGGGCAAAGATTCAGTTTGCCCCCCCCCAACCTCTTTCCCGACATCTCCTTCCCCCTCGCCGTGTTTGTTTTCTCTACCAATCGACGTGTCATTTCTTTTTATGTAACGCGAGCATAAAATTATTTGTACATTTCACAAGCAATATGGTTCTATACACAACACCAGAACCAAGCTCGGTACATATATACAGCCCCAGAACAAATACAGCTAAATTTAGTGCAACCCCTGCCGTATAGGTTTGTACGGCGTAAAACTACAGCTCCCAGCATGGCCGAACAATGGTAAGTATATGCTGGGAGATGCCGTTTCACAAAAATAAATCCTATCATAATCACACCACCCATCATCTCACTGCAGATCATACAGTGACTACATTACTGATTAGAGGCAGAATAAACATTTACATTAAGTGACTCACTGGTGACGTCTCAGATTCTAGTTCTTTTTCTCCATCCGGTCCAGACCTCTATGATGAATTCTCCCGGTCACAGCCCATTTCTGCAGTTTGCCGCTCACATGTCTTCAGCTTCTCACTTTACCAACATTTCTACACCTATAAATAAAGATAAAGTTATCATTATACCACACACTACGCCCCTAAATATAATAGCGCCAAACACTGCACCTCTAATTATAATAGCACCATACACCGTGTCCCACACACACACTGTGCCCCCTGTAGATAGTGCCTGCCATAGAGCCCCCTGTAGATAGTGCCTGCCATAGAGCCCCTGTAGATAGTGCCCCCATATAGACCACCCCTGTATATAGTGTCCCACAAATAACTCCCCCTATAGTGCTCTACAGATAGCCCACCCCGTATATAGCCCCCTGTAGATATAGCCCACCCCTGTATATAGAGCTCTACAGATAGCCCAACCATGTATGTAGCCCCCCTGTAGATATAGTCCACCCCTGTATATAGTGCTCCACATATAGTCCACCCCTGTATATAGTGTTTCACAGATAGCCCACCCCTGTATATAGCCCCCCCCCTTGTACATATAGTCCACCCCTGTATATAGTGCTCCACTAGATAGTCCACCCCTGTATATAGTGCTCCACAGATAGCCCACCCCTGTATATACTATATACAAGGGTGGGCTATCTGTGGAGCACTATATACAGGGGTGGACTATATGTACAAGGGGGCTATATACAGGGGTGGGCTTTCTGTGGAGCACTATAGGGGGGAGCTATTTGTGGGATACTATATACAGGGTTGGGCTATATCTACAGGGGGACTATATACAGGGGTGGGCTATATCTACAGGGGGACTATATCTACAGGGGGACTATATACAGGGGTGGGCTATCTACAGGGGGACCATATCTACAGGGGGACCATATCTACAGGGGGACCATATCTACAGGGCTGGGCTATATCTACAGGGCTGGGATATACACAGGGGGGCTATATATACCGGGGTGGGCTATACACAGGGGGGCTAAATCTACAGAGGGGGGCTATACACAGGGGGGCTATATCTACAGGGGTGGGATATATACAGGGGGAATATATCTACAGGGGAATATATCTACAGGGCTGGGCTATATACAGGGCGACTATATCTACAGGGGGGGCTATCTATCGAGCACCAAATACAGGGGTGGGCTATATCTACAGGGGGCTATATACTATATAGCCCACCCCTGTATATGGTGCTCTATAGACAGCCCACTCCAGTATATAGCCCCCCTGTAGATATAGTCCCCCTGTATATAGCCCAGCCCCGTAGATAAAGTCCCCCGTGTAGACAAAGTCCCCCCCCCCCCGCAGATACAGCCACACTTCTATTACAATTAAAAAATAAAAAATATATATATTTCAAACTCACCTTATTCCCGCTCCCACGCCGTCCGGCAGCTATGGAGACCTGCTGTCTTTTGCGCAGGTCTCCAGGGGGTTGAACACAGTGTCTATGAAAGGCGCTGATTGGCTGGGCAGGATGACTTTCCCTGCCAGTCAGTCAGCGCCTTTCATCGACGGAAGCGTCACTGGTACAAAAGGTACCAGTCGCTTAATTCGTGGAAAGGCGCTTAATGGCCGGGCACGGAACGTGCCCGGTCATTCATTGCTTCTAATTGTACCTGTGTCCTTGCGACACAGGTACAATTAAAGTGCAGGAGGAGGGGGCGCTGGCGCCCCCCTCTGAACTGCGCCCAGGGCACATGCCCCGCTTGCCCCCCCCCCTAGCTACGCCCCTGACTTACCAATACTTTACCAGTAAAAAAAAAATGGAGAAAATAAGATGCACGACCAAATCGCATGAAGGTTGCCCCAAGTCTCATGTGACATTGCAATCAGTGACTGGGACTCATGTGGCCTAAGTTGTTATGTAGCCCTACTGGAACCTAGAATTGCTTTTAAATAATTTTATTTAACCAGCCACCCACGAGATAGTTATAATTAGTAAACATCCAATATGTAGTTTAGCAAAAGGTGGAAGAGATGTACAATATTCTGGAAAATCCAGATAGGTTAGGGAATTTTACATTCCACATTCTGATTGGTGTCTGGATTTTCCATCCATGCATAAAAGAAGAATAAAAAAAAAAAATCAAGGATAGAGAAGTGAGGAGAGTGTCAAGGGATTAGGAGGGGTGAAAGAAGTTAAGAAGACATAAATTCGGAACAGGATATTAATTTTGTATTTAGGGGTGACGTGAATTCTATCCAGTAATGGAACTATGAACGCATAGCACGGCTGTACTGATCAGCTGTCATACATCAAGTGATGTCTTATACTTTTTACTGAAAAGTTTTGTGTATCCCAAAGTAAAAAAACAAAAAAGGGTTGAGTTGAATGTCAGGCTACTCACATAAGTAGCTTCTACCTTTCAGAAAGACATAAACGGTATGTACATGTGTGTGCAACCATTTGTATTGCCCTAAAGCATCTAAAATAAAAACTGGGAACTTTGCAAAAAGTCTGGATTAAAAAAGATTCTACTGTTCCTACAGCTCTTATGCAGACCTATGTGTCTCCATGGTTACAGACTACAAACCAACCCTGTGTAGTCTGATCCTGCAGTCACACTCCACAGGGTTTGTCTGCAGCAAGAAGAAAAAGACAAATGGGTGTGTAAGGACAGAATCAGACTACACAGGGTTTGTTTGTAGTCTATAAACATGGAACCACATCGGTCTACATAGGAGCTGTAGACAAAAAATGTTAGGAGATTTTTAAGCAAGAC
The DNA here is from genome assembly GCF_050947455.1 of Rhinoderma darwinii. Taxonomy (NCBI): domain Eukaryota; kingdom Metazoa; phylum Chordata; class Amphibia; order Anura; family Rhinodermatidae; genus Rhinoderma; species Rhinoderma darwinii. Next base: position 121,393,183 of record NC_134693.1, on the reverse strand, counting down.
TATATTGCTTCATCTTTATTTTAGATGCATTGGGGCAATACATTAAAATTGGTTGTAAAGGTGGTCATTATTTTGAGCATTTTTAACCAGAATTTTTTTGGGCTTTTAATATACTGTATTGGTAACAGTATGTCAGATTGTTGTTTTGACAACCTGTAGTAAGTGGACTGATGTTTGTTCAGTGTGCTTCACTACAATCGACCTCTTTTACATTTGGAACAAATTTGTGAATAAGGATGAGGAAACATTAGGTCCTACAGAGATGTCCTGCTGTGTTATAGAAACAGGAACAATATGTAAATGCTCAATTTTTTGTTGTTGTGGTTTTGAAGCCTGTCTTCTCTTTTTATTGCAGTTTAGATCATATGAGGGACATAACACAGGGAGGGAGTTTATTCAGTAGCTATTAAAGTTGCCTAAAAAGTCAAATTGTTATCCTGTGAAACATAATATATTTATTCATACGTGTGTGTGTGTGTGTGTGTGTGTGTGTGTGTGTGTGTGTGTGTGTCAGTGTGTTTGATGCAACTTTCAAATTAGTTTAAAAAAAAATTTTTTTTTACTTTTTGAGATACAGCTGCTTTGTATCCTGTATAAAGGGCAGCTGTATTGTTAGCAGAATCCTGTATCTGTCAGGTCAGTGGGACTGACTGGTTCAGTAAAAGCGGGTCCTGTGTGTCTCGGAAACTCAGGATCCACCTGTTAACTTAGATGTGATCGATTACAGGTGACACGCAGGTCCCGCTGACACTGAACTAATCAGGTTTTAGCGAAAGATACAGCTGCTCTGTATGTAGAATACAAAGCAGCTGTAGCTGAAAAAATACTAATAATTTTTAATAAAAACTAATTTGAAAATTGCACCAAATACACTGTTTTATATATATATATATATATATATATATAAAATAACTTTCTAAGGTTTACATAGCCTTTAAGAAATACGAATGCTGATACTGTTCTTTGACTACAGTATGCAATAGTCACCCCAATACTGCCTGGGGATGCAAATTGTATTACATAAAGGCGTCACTCTTAGGGCACATTCACACGTGGCGGAATTGCTGTGGAATTCTCTAGCGGCCGTTTTTTACATTTGTTTCTATACATTTTTAGGAAAGTTAGTTCAGACGTTGCAGAAAACTCCGCTGCGGACCATAGGCTGCGGTGCAGAATTTTCCCTCCGCAGCATGCACTGTCTGTTGCGGAGAAGAAGCGGAATTTCACTGCGGATTTCTGCCTTTGCAATGCAAAAACTGAAATCTGTGGCAAGTCCGCTGTGATATCTGCAACGTCTGAATTACCTGTCAAATATTCAAATGTTGGTGCAGATTCGTTGCCCCAAATCTGCACCAACATTTGCAGGGGAAAAATTCTGACACGTCTGAACATGACCTTAGGGCTTATTCACACTGGTTTGATTTGCATCGGCAAAAAACAGTCAGTTTTTGATGCATATGATTGTGTTGCGTCCGTGTTTCATCCATTTACTCTCGTCCGCGTTTCTCCTCTGCATTATCTTCCTGGTTTTACTTTTTTTCTCTGCATTTCTTTAGCAACTGATACATGAAAAGCGGACAGCATGTGGATGCCTTCTCTGTGCTTTCCGTGTTTTTCACGCACCCATAGACGTTAATGGGCGAGTCTGAGCCACAAAAATGGACCAGAACATGGACATGCAATGAGTTTTATGCAACGAACACACGCTATATGAGATAACACGGATGTGTGAATAGCCCCAGTGAATTGCATTGGTCAGTGTGCTGTCAGTTATTTTACATGGATAAGAAATTCGTTCATGTGAATAAGGCCTTAACATGCGTTTTGGAATGATGAGGAAGGAGAACGATTATAAAGAAAGCAAAAGAGTATTTTTCCTTAAAATGATAAAAAGTAGCTACTGTGGACTCCTGCACCGGAAAGAGTCTGGTTGACAACCACTAATGGCCATAGTTATAAAGCAGGTTCTCGGCGGTTGTCGCTAAAAGCTTTCCATGGGGCCATAGTGACATATAGGTATGCATTATTATGCAGAGGTAAATTTTGCCATCACTGTCTCTCAGGTTCCTTGTCTGTGTAAGGGTATATTCATACGGCTTATTTTCAGGTGTATTTTGGAGCGTAAAAAACTCGTATTAGGCTCCAAAATACTTTTGAAATACGCCTGCAAATCGTTTCCCATTGATTTAAATGGGAAATACACCGTGCTGTTCATATGAGGCATATTTTTACACTTCTGAATTTTAAAAAAAACCCGCAAAATCTTAAAAATACGCCTCTTAAAAGAACTGGCATGTCACTTCTTGAGGCGTTTTTGGAGCTGATTTTCTATTGACTCTGCAAAAAAAAAAAAAAAATGCTTAAAAATGCGCTTGCAAATACCTTGAAAATTATCTCCAAAAACGCCTGTATTCAGATGCTTTCGCTTGAAATCAGCCTCGTATCTGTCAATACGTGGGAACATACCCGAAAGATGAGCCTTCAGTGTAGTTCTGGCAATCTGTTCAGTAGCCAGGATGATGAGATTGACCAGTGATATGGGGAAGGACCCTTATCTGCCAGACTCCTACTGCCCCATTTACCTTCTCACATTGACCAGTGATGTCGTTTCTGCTAGATAGGGCTGTGTAAGGAATTGTCGGAGCATGCACAAAATAGTAGTAAAATGAATCTGTAGTGATAGTGATAATGGATACATATTTCAAATGCCCCTTTTTGTATGGTTGCAAGGATGCCCCCATAAACAATTTACCCAGAATATTTGATAGATAGATAGATATTTATTAAATATAATCATCCCCAGTAAACAATGCTGCCTCTATATATGCATTTAAAGGGGCCTCCGTAATATCAATATTTATTAGTATTCTGATAATGGCCGTAGTTGTGCACTTTTTATTATATTATGGTGTTCTGTGATCAGAGTAATATTTTTTTAAATAATATGTCTATTTCATTATCAATAGGCCCATCACATTGTTACCATGCATACAGGCTAGAGGAAGGATCTGAGCACTATAGAGTCTGTTGGGTGCGATTTGCAGGAGTTTAGAAATAGCTCAAGCAGAGAGTTGCTGACATTTGTTACTGTTGCACTGAACAATATCCTATATATAAGGCTTCGTTCACATCTGCGTCGGGACTCCGTTCATGGGTTCCGTCGGACCTTTCTGTCAGGGGAATCTATGAACAGAATCCAAACTGAAACAAGCGGAAACTGTAGGTTTCCGTTTGCATCACCATTGATTTAATTGGTGACGGATCCGGTGCAAATGGTTTCCGTTTGTCCTTGTTGTGTAAGGGTTCCGGCGTTTTGACAGAATGAATAGCGCAGTCGACTACGGTATTGATTCAGTCAAAAATACGGAACCCTTGCACAACGGTGACAAACGGAAACCATTTGCATCGGGTCCGCCACCATTGAAATCAATGGTGATGCAAACGGAAACCTATGGATTCTGTTCATGGGTTCCCCTGATGGAAAGCTCAGATGGAACCCATGAACGGAGTCCTGACGCAGATGTGAACGAAGCCTTACACATGTATGTACTTACTGACTGTAGGTGTTGTGCTATCCCTATTGTGTTATTTCTGCGAGTTGCCTTGTTAGCTTTTTGTTAATGTAAATTGTATTGATTCGCTTAATGAACAGATGTTAGACTTGCTTGTCTGACTTGCAATCCTTTGTGCTGTATTAGTGTTGCATCAAAACAATTGTAGAAAAATCGTCTTTATTTTGACCAAAAAATCATATCATGCAAACAAACATATTTCAAATTTTATAGCCTGTTCTACCATTGATGTGCTAAAAATAAATGTAGTGTAAAGGTATAAAGAAATGGAGGTACCATAAAATTTAGGGTATGTTGATACGGTGAGGATTTTCACTAGGCAAATCCGCTGTGGATTTTGAAGATAATCCGTAATATAAATTCGCAGTTGAAACTCAAATTTCTGGCGTGGATTGTCACACAGATTCGCACGCGGATTCACTCCATTGAAGTTCAGTGGAGCTAATCCATGGCTTTTCAGCAAAGAATTCACGTCAATAATGAACACGGCTGCAGATTTTAAAATTTGCGGCTTGGTCACTATTCCGCGCTTATTTGTTTTGGTGCATGTGTATGCTGCATAAAATACCCCATTCAAAAGCATTGCTGGCAGATTCTGCCTGGATCTAGATGCGGAATCTGCAACGTGTAAACATTGCCTAGGACTGGGATAATTTCACAGGTTACGTATGGCTTCCTTTTTTATTGTACTCTGTAGAGTAATTTCTTAAGGTGCCGGTCTCCATATTTTAAGATAATTACTAGAATTACTTGTCAAATTCACTTGAATAGGAGCAGAGCAGTAAGTACTGCATCATGGCCGCTATATGGAGACTGGAGCCATCTGTTTCCAGCACGGAACTCTGGAACAGCTGATCGGTGCGGGGTCTGTGTGTTGGACCCCCACCGATCATATACTGATGACCTATACTGGGGATAGGTCATCAGTATGAAAAATGGCACCGAGCCTGGACCACCCCTTTAAAGGGTAACTAAACTTTCAACAAACTTCTTACATATAGTGACATGTCAGAAGTTTTGATTGGTGGGGGTCCGAGCACTGAGACCCCCAACAATCGCTAAAACGAAATGGCAGAAGCTGAGCCACTTAGTTTATGTTTGGCTTTTTCCGGAAATCGATGTAGCGGTGTACGGGCTCAATAGAAAGTCTATGAGTCCGTACTCCGCTACATTGGATTTCCGGAAAAAAACTAAAGAAACGAAGCAGCACAGCACTCAGGCGTGCGCGTCTGCTGCTTTGTTTTAGCGACTTCGTTTTGGCGACTTCTGACATGTCACTATGACATGTCAGAAGTTTGTTGAACGTTTAGCTACACTTTAACTATGAAGCTGCAGCCCAAATGAATATATTGACTTGCATGCAATCTTGTGGACTGCAGCTGTCACTCAATAGTTAAAATCCATCCGTAGCGCTACAAAAAGCCTAGGTGTAGCGCTGACCTAAGTGTGTCAATTGTAACAAATCCTCTACAAAGTAAAATACTGCTGATTTCTATCTAACACATCCACTTAATCTTTATTAACACTTTAAAGTACCCCTCGTTCTCCCATGTTTTCAGTTCTCTTTTCCCCACAGTGTATTTACTGTATGGCTTAGCCACAAATCTATATTTCTCTCAGTCTATAATGAACATTGATGTACATTCCTCACTTATAATAAGCAAAGCACTATAAGTGAATCTACTTCTCCAAACACAGCAGCGCATTCACCCTATAAATAGACTAACAATAGACAAGACCATCCCTGAATATTTTTTTTTCGTACCTCAGGCGGAAGGAGGCTGAAGAGAAAGAGGTGCATGAATTAGACGAGGCTCTAAACATCACATCTGGCAAGATGTATAGAAGAGATCAGGATTTGGTGTCTGACAGTCCGCACCTGCCCTGTGACCGTTCTATCTGTACTGCGGACTGGTGATTAGGATCATTGAGAGGGATTTGACTTTGTTCAACGTCCAACCCTAAATGAGAGAATTTCGTATCTGCTTGGCAGACTTGCATTTTCCATTTCCTCTTGCCGGGCTCCTTATCACAAATAACCAGGTTGGTATCATTGTGATATGAAACCCCGGTTGCCTAAAGATTTGAAAGTGCTGCACGTTCTCACATTATGTGTTATGCTGCTAATCCGTGGGTTTACCGTTGCTGACATTTTGTGGGTTTAGCGTTGCTGACGTCCTGTAAATTTATGGAAACTCTGATGTCACCGAGAGGGGGTTTGAACTTCTTTTTGTCATTTTTATTTTTAATTCCTATGTGTCGTAATTACAGGAATAAAAATGGTATGTGATTTAATGGTAAGAAACCCCTTTGCCCAAAAAAAAAGATGGTCTATTTTTTAATAGAAACTCAGTTTCGAGCCTCTGTTGGTAGTTCTGTCATATTTGACGGGAAGAATAGCGCAGCATCCATCGCTATTTTTTCTGTCAAAATAGCGGAAACCCGATGGAGCTTATTATAGTCAATGGGCGCCATTGTTATTAGTCATGTGACGGATCTAGCACCGTCGCCATGGTTTCCATCATAACTGAATAGGGGTGTAAACAGAGCCTAAATTCTTCAATATTTAATATGCTTTGTAGTACTAGGATTGGTCAAATCCCAGGTGCCTGGCAGCCATTGATATAAGAAATTAGAGTCTGGGGTCTTACATTTTTTATTTTTCTATATCTATAAAAAAAAATGTAATGCTGGACTATTAAACACTGAAGCTGACTCTGGGGTGGTGTATTGGCCTACCTTGTTTTGTACTATTATGTTACCAAATTTAGCACCACAAATTTCTCATAGCAAAGAAAGGCATCTTTTGAGTTAAAAGGGGTTGTCTCAACGTGACAACCCATTTAAATATCAAAGTCGGCTCGACAATCACTGATAGCTTTGGGTCTGTTATAGCTGGCGCTAAGTGGGCATTTATCTTGCAGCGGCGGTTGCAGGGGAAATATAGTATCTGTAACATCTACAGCCATGGCATATCCACAAGATTGTTTGAATAATAAAGCTGGGCAGCTGCAGGGAATTGAATGCCCTGTGACTGCTCACTTGGCACCGACAGCAGAATACTGAGATGAAGAGATATTCCTCACCACATTGCGACAGATACCCTTCTCGCTTCATTCAGAGATTACAGAAGCTGTAAACCGTCGTTTTACCACTCGGATAGAGAGTGGTACCAAACTGGCATTTAAATCGGGCCCCTGTTCAGACGTTTCTAGTTCTAATCGGTTGTTGACAAAATTTCCATTCTATTTTTACTTATTTTTATTAAAATAATAACCTTACTTTGTTGGAGAAAAAAAGTAGATGGGCTGAAATTTATTAAAACATTGCGTTAGTGGGGTTGGGAAAAAAAATTACAAATTGGCAATTTTGAAGCCTTGCCCACTTTTCTGATGGAGCGCAGGGGATTTATGAATACAAACCACCAAACCCTGGACAGTGGATCTAAAGTGAGATAAATATATATTTGCCATATTTGCTTTTTTCTTTTCAGTTTTTGTTACTTTTTAATTCCCTTGGCAGAAAATGTTACATTTCGCAGCTGTACACACTTCTGAATCAGAGTAATCAGTAGGAGACTTTGAATTGGTGAATGATGGGAGTGACATTTCCATGTCATTCTACAAAATAACCACTTAACCTAACGAAATCTACTGCTAATGTTCCTTGATGTTATGGTTCGGAAAAGCACGGTTTGTTACTAATCCTACAGACCATGACTTTTGGAATCAAGCTAAGTAACTCACTGAAGATATCTTTCTCACACAGCATGGAAGCACAACTCAAGTTACAATGAATAGTTATATCGATAGTATACAAAACTACTTAAAGGGGAAATGTAGTTTTAAAAAAACTGAAAATCCACAACGGAATCTGATAAATTCCCAAGTAAATAAGTTACAGAAATCCACAGCAAAAAGTGTGTATTTGCTGTGCATATTGCTGCAGAAACGCAACTTAGCTGCGGAAATAATTGGGATTTTTCTACAGTGGTTTTACATGCGGATTTAGTGTGAAGCCTTGATTGTAGAAAACGTAATATGCTTTGCGAATTTACTATGGTTTTAACGGTCGAATTGCTGTAAAAACGGCAACAATATACAGCTTGTGATTTTGACAACTAATTTTTTTTACTCTCCATACAAGTCTATGGGAATAAAAACTAAACAACTCCGCTCAGAATCCACAGCATAAATTGACATTCTGTGGATTCTAAAGTCGCACCGTAGCTGAATTTCTATATGAATTATGCTCCACAAAATACCTAGAGCATGTGGTTTCCGCATCAAAATCAGCTCCGTATGAACTGACCCTAAATGCATGCGGTAATGCAGTGTACTTTTAAAGTTATTTTCAGTTTCTCAAGCACTTAAGACCATATTATTATTTTTCCATTTCGTTGAATGACAATAGGTATAAATGATTTTTTTTTATTCATTGTCTCCTCACATAAACCCTTTAGGAATCTGTTGCTTTTTATTGTGAGTTAATTTACATATACTAAGTGCATCCTAGTAACCAAGGAAATGCAGTAAGAAAGCAAATTTCCGTTTATTCCTTTTTTTTAGTGTTAATTTTTTGAATGTACCATTTCTTTTAAAGTGAATGTCTACCCTTCAATGTCTACCCCTATAACCTCAGTTTTATTGCCCCGGCTTATCTTAATGATGTATCACCTCATGTACTAATTGTCTTTGTGTAACATCTAAATGTTGTGCTTTTTTCTAAGTCATTCATTTGTAAACTGCCTGAAGAAGGGGCCTCTGTGCTCTGAAAGCTTGCATATAGAACTTTTATGGTTAGCCAATAAAGGTATCATACCTATTATACTTTTGTCTTTTTTGACACAAAAGTATTTAACATTTCATATTTTCATTTTTTTAAAATTCAAAATGGGTGTCAATGGGTTCCGTCGAACGCCAGTTGTCTCCCCTGTTCAATGCTTCTGGCATTTTGGTGGTTCTGCTCCTCTGACGGAACAGAAGAACCAAAATGCCAAACGCAGATGTGAACACAGCCTAAGCGACAAACCGTTGATGTAGCAGCAGGGTAGAGACCAGCTGTTTTGGTGCCCAAGGCAGACCTGGCAAAATGATGTAACTGTGCTCCATACTATCAGCCACAGTTAGTGAAAACTACAGTGCCCCCAAGGATTGTTAATCACAGTGCACCATAATATTGCCAATCACAGTCCCCTCATAACCGTGCCATCAAGTGCCCATAACCATGCCAGCCACAAGGTCTCCATAACCGTGCTAGACACCGTGCCACCATAAAAGTACCTACTGCAGTGTACCAATTAGTCCAAGCCGAAATGCTCACCCATGAATACCAGCCAAAATACCTTTTGCTCCACAGTCCCATGCTGCTCCTCTTCATAGACAGGCAGCAGGAGGTTACATATTAACAGTCAGATGGTGCTCCCATATAACGTCCGGTGGAGGTAAGAGAGGATGGGATGAGTTAAGTGATGGCACTCTGTTCTTATCAGACAAATATGTCTGTCTTTTGACAGCCGCTTGTCTGTATTTTCGATAGTAGTGCCCTTCAAGTTGGGAAGGCATTGCAATGCACCCTCTTCGGCTGGGTAGAAGGCTTCATCCTAGGCCGCTGCCTATTTTGCTTATGTCTTGTGCCGGCCCTGGGTGCCAGTAGGCAGGACGGGCAGTAGATATGTAGCCACTAAGCCCTTCGAATATGTTTCATACATTAGTATTGTCACGTTGAGTTCGTGGACCCACTGGGCCGTGCTGCCTTGACGGTATGGCAGCTGGCCAACAGGGCGTAGGTCACAGTCTATAGTTTGTATAGTGTACCTGTGGCAGCTCGAACAGTAGCAGGGCAGGCTCGGTTGGGACTAGACAGCAGGTAGACGTCAGGCGTGGAGTAGCATGGACAGGCATGGAATACAGCACAGCACGACTACAGCTCAGCATGGCACTTGACCAGGATAGCACAGGATACATGATACAGGTACGGGGAACACTGGGAACTGGAAAACACTAGGAGACCGTTTGCATAGACAAACTTTGTATACGACAAACAACACTCAGGCATTGCAGGAAGGGGCACTGCCCTTCTTATAGCCCAGGGTGCTATGGGAGCAATCGGCTCAATTTCACACTTGCGTGCGCTTTGGCTTCCTAAGTCTGGACTGAGCTCGCGAGCACACCCTGGTGGTCACTGTGGAACAGGGCGGCTGTATGTGCAGATATATCTGGAGAGAAGGGCGTAGACTGGATGGAAGGAGTTTGTGGTCAGCAACCACGGACATTAGAGGTATGCATACTGGAGATAAAACCGTTCCTTAAAAGTCAGCTCTCGATTTTGCAGGTCTGATATTTCATGCATTTAAAGGTTACAAGATCAAAATTCTTGTTTGTCTCTGCTCATGAAGTGGTACCACGCTGTTCCGAGTTTCGTCAAACTGTTTCTTTCACTTGACTAGTGCGGGAAGTTCTCATCTCCCATTGATGTGTTCTATGCTCTTCTTTTACTTTTTGTACCTGAGTTATCTGTAAAGATGTGTTCAGATCTTTTTTCCCCCTGTTCAGTTTTCTTTTCATTGATGGCACATCTTTATAACCTTCAAGAATAAATTGAAAACTGGACCTTCTTTTTAAAAGTGTATCTGGGTAAAGCAATTTTTTTTTTAATTACCAGATTTCTTCATAAAATACTTAATTTTTCAGGATTTGGATTTCAGATATTTTACATGTTACAATCCTTTTATCTTCTTGCATTGTCAGACAAAATGAATAAATCAGTGTCTTTGATGGACTGTCATAAGTAAAACTGTCTCTTTTAATCTTAAAGGGTTTGTCTGATTTAGAAAAAAATATTTTCGAATACAATATTGGGACATTCTGAGTTAATAGGGGGGACGGCGACTTCATTCAGGGCCCCCATTTATCAGTCAAAGTGAAGAACAGCTGACGTCTCTCTCTGGGGGTCCAGGCACGTCCATGCATTTCATCGATTTAAATGGAAACCATGTAATTCTTAATTTCCCCTGTAGTGGCGCTGTAGGGGAATCAAACTCTTGCTGCTGGGTTGTCCACAGGTTACAGCTAAACACTGGCAGTCCTAGCATACGGTAGGCGTGTGATAAGCTCATTTTCTCAGGACACTTCTTACAAAAGAGGATTTAAAAAAAAGATATCCTCTTCAAGGTGACTTCACACGCAGCATTTTTAGGTGTTTTTTTGCGTCAAAAAATAGCTCTGGCCAAATGTTAGCTTGAAGTCAAAATAGAATTATTACATGCACTACAAACAATGCATTTTTTTGTTGCCATTATTTTGTGTCGCGTTTTTTTTTTGGCTCAGTAACGCTTTTTCAAAATCACAGCAAGCTTGGCTTTGGCATTTTTTCCAGCATTTAGTGGCGTTTTTCTCCCATAGACCTCTAAATTTTTTTTCCTCTTCTTTTAATTACATTTTGGTGGCCCTTTTTCCGTCATTTTGACGGAATCAATACCGTAGTCGCCTGCGCTATTCATTCCGTCCAAAAATACGGAACCCTTAAACAATGTTGACAAACGGAAACCATTTGCACCGGATTAGTCTTCATTGAAATAAATGGTGATTCAAAAGGAAACCTATGGTTTCCGTATGGGTTCTCCTGACGGAAAGCTTCAACGGAGCCCATGAACGGAGCCCTGACGCAGATGTGAACAAAGCCTTAGAAACTAATTTTACTAAAAAATGCTACAAAATAGTGTGTTTTATTGTTTATGAAATATCATAATATAGTATTCTTGCATGTGTATTATTGGAATATTTCTGCTGCTAAAAGGAACTATTTAGATATTAACAATGTAATAGGACATTTTTACACAAGCAATTTTTTTAAAATATATTTTTGTACGTGAAGTCCTCTAAATGAATATAATCCCATGAATTTTAATTTTGACCCCCTTCATTTTTCAGACCTGTCCTTGACGTTTTTATTTTATTTTACAGTTTTGTGTTTCTCATATAATCGAAGTACTGTATCTTATATTCAATTTCCTGCTACTTAACGCTAATTAATTTGACTTGTAGAACAGCAACTTTATATTTGAGCTGTGTTTACCCGATAGACTACATAGTTGCTGCATCCTGTGAATAAATCAAACCTGGATTGCTGTTCAATAATTCTTTGTCAATAGAATGTAGAAATAGTATCTGTCTGCTCTGTTATTTCCCTTCCAAAAGTTTTATTAATGTATTGTTCAGTACTCTGTTACTTGTGGTTTCTTTCTTATTTTTAGTATTTGATTTCTGTTGGCTTTGCTATGCACACTATTCCTGTTTTATGCTTTGCCAAAGTATAGTCTATTTTATAAGACTGGCAATGGAGTGGTGGGGTCCTAGACAATTGCCCTCATGTGCTCTGGTCATATAAGCATCTCATTCTGTAGAGTTTTCGGGGCCCAATCATTATATTTCCTATTAAGTCCAGGATCATACACACAGTTTTGATGCAGTTTTTGTGGTAGTTTTTGCCTTCGTTTTTTGAGCCAAATTCGGAAGTGGATCCAAAAGGAAGGAGAGGTATAAAGAAAAGACTGTACTTCTCCTTTCTTTTGAGTCCATTCCTGTGTTTGGTTGAAAAAAACTAAGACAAAATCTGCGACAAAAACTGAATCAAAACTGTGTGTGTGATCCTGGCCAATTTGTTGTCTTCTTTAGCGTCTACGTCTTATGGGTTGAGTCACAAATAACCTATTAGACCTTATGGATGATATGTCCTATATATTGAATGATAACAATAATAAGTTTACAATGCAATTAAAACTGGACATGCAAATGTTCTATTTAGATGGACGGTAGGCCCTGAGCATAATTTCCTCTGGTTGGCCCAGGGTACCCCAATTCAAGAAGTATTGTGAATAATTGATATGCCCATCTGAGAGAACTTCTCACCTTATGCTATGCAGCAACTTACACCCTGATGCATACAGGGCAGAATTACTACTGTTGTAGCATCAGCAGATGTCTTGTCCCACAGGAGAACAACAAGTAGAAAATATACAAAAGAAATTGGTCCGCTCACCACTCATTTGAAGTAAGGACGCCACATTCCATGTTTGATCGGTGCACGGGCAAGAGAGCTACGTCGGGAGTAGGTAAAAATCCAAGGAACAAAGTTAGAGGTCCAGCACACGATATGATATGAAAAAATACATTTATTTAAGTCAAAATTAAAACAAGAAGTTAAAAATCCCGGGGAGAGAGCGCCTACGCATTTCGAACTTTTCAGTTCCTAATCATAGCTACTCTCTAGTGTATAGAGTCTGCTTTTATGGATCAGATGTTGGGGGGAAAAAAGAACAACCTGCCTGTTGACTTAGGTTGTTCTAGGTGTATTATTGCTTGTCCCTCCAATCTTGGATACTATGCGTAGATGGGCAGGCAATGTCCCTAAGTGCAGACTCTTGTGCTTTTGATCGTTTGTAAAATTCTGGTCGCAATGTGCTATAACATCTTACAATGAGAAGAACAGGCATGACAATCTGTGGTCCTGATGCTAACATGCACTAATGTGGAAATGGAGGTGGTGTTTTAGTACTAATGTCCATTGGGTGGGCCCATTGTGATTTTTTGTACAGTGTCATTTTTCTAAAACATATTTTTCCTCAGATTTATTTTCTAAGATAATACATCGTGACTATATTTTTTTACTAATTCAAACCAAATATGTTTTATTACACCAAACCTGTTTTGTTGATCCTTCTGGAAATATTGGCATTTTTTTTCAGCATTACTTTGCCAAACCGTTCTTCTAATCAGAAAGTTTGCATTATTATTTAGGCAAAGCCTAATTATTTTAGAAATAAACAGCCATATAGTAATGATTAATGGTTCTCTGAAGGTATGGAAGACGAGTCTGTGGAGACAGAGTCACATTTTTTAAAACAAATGCAAAATTTATTTGGAGTAGTTGACCATAACAATCTAACTTCTGTCATAATGGTGCCCCAACTTTTCTAACTCTTTGGCAAATCCCCACACTATTACGGAACATAAACCTGTATAATCTGGTTAAATAAACCCACTGGTCTAAGGGATTGGCTTGATAATGGAGTTGGCCATTGTTGACATCAGATCTTTACAACCAGAGAATATCCTTGCATAACCAGACCGACATTATGAAATTTACTTTAACACCTTTTATACTGCCAATACATAACGCCCTACGCTGGGCATATAACAAGCTAACATAGCCAAAAAACTACAACAGGGACTATGAACCTCCCTGGAGGATAGACCTTTAGACCATTCCCTATCTCCTCATAAAATCTCTTCCCTAAACCACACCTACCCCACCTGAGCCCAGAATTTTTTTGCCCCAGGCTCCCCTTCAATGTTTACTTAAGCACAACAGCTCATCCATACGGGTGGTTGTGCATACTACTGCTGCTCAACCTGATTCAAGTGATGAAGATGTTATGATTGTTTTTGTCATGAAAATAATATTTTTGGGTTCAAACAAAATCAATGTCAATAGTTTTATGTAACTAAGTGTTTTAATCAAATTGGGAACAGCCTGACTGAGTACATGTTCATGTCATAAGGTTTATACAATTAGAGTTTCCTAAGTAATGGTACTTTTGTATGATGTAAAATTTCTAGTACTTCGTAAAATTCACTTTTTCGTTTACTTATAAATATATGGCTAGCTAGTTGACATAATTTTTTCTGCTTGTTTTGTTTCTAGGCTGCCTTTGTTTGGAGGGTCTTCATAATGAAAAAAGAACAATGAAATCTCAAGCATATCTCTAGATTTTAAGAGACATAATAACCCTTATTTAATATTATTCCTAATCAGTTTTCCTATCTGGTACTACAATACAGCACCACTATGTATGGAAGTGCTCGTACAATCAGTAATCTGGAAGGCAGTCCTTCCAGATCGCCTCGTTTGCCAAGATCACCTCGTTTGGGCCATAGACGAACAAGCAGTGGAGGAGGAGGAGCAGGTAAAACATTGTCAATGGAGAATATCCAGTCCCTTAATGCAGCCTATGCAACGTCTGGACCCATGTACTTGAGTGACCATGAAGGTGTTGCGTCTACTGCTTTTCCAAAAGGAACCATGACTCTTGGAAGGTCTACTAATAGAGCTGTCTATGGTGGAAGAGTCACAGCCATGGGAAGCAGCCCAAACATTGCCTCTGCTGGTCTTTCACACACAGATGTCCTGTCCTACACTGACCATATAGGCTTAACCGGCTCTGCTCTCCATCATCACCATCATCATCACCAGGTTCCGTCTATGTTAAGACAGGTGAGAGATAACACCATGCTCGATCTTCAGGTTCAACTGAAGGATCTACAGAGGGAAAACGAGCTTCTACGAAAAGAGCTGGACATTAAAGACAGCAAACTTGGATCTTCCATGAACAGTATTAAAACTTTTTGGAGCCCAGAACTTAAGAAAGAAAGAGTCCTTCGAAAAGAGGAGGCCGCAAGGATGTCCGTTCTGAAGGAGCAAATGAGAGTGTCTCATGAGGAAAATCAGGTATTTTTGTTGAATGCAGAGGTTGACCCATAACAGAAATTAATTTTTAAATGAACACGGCAGGTTTCCATGTGTATAACATAGAGATTAAATATTTTCCCTTTTATGTTCTTTTCTGTACAATTCAGAGGTGTTTGCTGTAAGTTGTGATACCTTTTTAATTAATTTTATATATAAAAGTGTCAATAGTCACCATTTCAAATTTTAACTTGCAGAAGTTGTTTGATGTTAAACTGCGTGAAATTAACTCCTTGCATAATTATTATGGAATCTGCTTTCCATAACACGAGAAATAATGCTTAGTAGGAGTTCTCATAAGTATCCCTTAGGGACCTCTAATTTTTTCACTGTTTATTTAAAGGGAAGGTCCACCTTTGCATCCATGTTTTTTTTAATTATTCTAATTCATTATTTTGTGTCTATAGCTCCTGTGTAGACCTAGGTGTCTCCATGATAACCAATTAGAAACAAACCCTGTGAATTCTGATCCTGCAGTCATATTATTATCGGTCTGTCTCCTTCTTGCTAACCTACCAA
Organism: Rhinoderma darwinii; assembly: GCF_050947455.1. Taxonomy (NCBI): domain Eukaryota; kingdom Metazoa; phylum Chordata; class Amphibia; order Anura; family Rhinodermatidae; genus Rhinoderma; species Rhinoderma darwinii. The sequence goes on along the minus strand of NC_134693.1, from coordinate 121,377,566 downwards.
ATACAGGTTAGTAAGATGTAGGGAACAGCCGGGAGTGTGACTACAGGATCAGACTACATAAGGTTTTTTTTGTAGTCTGTTATTTTAAAGGAGGTGGAACTTCCCTTTTAATATACTGTATAAATGCATAATAAATTGTGTGGTAGGAGCAGTCTACTATTACGATCTTTTGACAGACGGAAGTCTTAACAAGGTAGAGGCATTTGCAATGGTCACTTAAGCAATAAGATAATTAATTATCTATATTTTTGGTAGTGGAAGGATTATCACATAGGAACCAATCCTTAATTTCTTTTGTTCTTTGAATTTCCATTTCGGAAGCTAAGAGAGAATTTGGACATACTAAAATTTTTGCCTTAGGCCAGGATAACGCATAAAGTTTTGGTGCAGGTTTTGACTCAGTTTTTTGAGCCAAAGTCAAAAGTGGATCCAAAACGTAAGAAAGGTATAAAGAAAAGACTGATGCATCTCCTTTCTTTTTTGTCCGCACTCGTATTTGACTCAAAAACCTGAGCGATAAATTGCGCCAAAAACGGCATCAAAACTGTGTCTGTGTGAGCCTAGCCTTACCCCTACACTTTCTTTTATTGAGCTTCATAATGCAGTTAAGGCCTTATTCACACGAACGTGTCCGTTTTGCGTGCGTAAAAAACGCAGTGTTTTTGTTGCGTTGCAGTTCCGTGTGACATCCGTGTACGGTGCGTGTCTGCGTTTTTTTACACGTGTATGTCATCCGTATGTCACGCGGTTTTTACGTCCACAAAATAAACTGAAGGAGGGGGTTTTTCTTTTTCTCATCATTTCTTTAGCAACTGTTGCGTGAATCACGGACAGCACACGGATGTACGTCCGTGTGCTGTCCGTGATTTTCACGCACCCATTGTCTTCAATGGGTGCGTGAGGCGCAAATAACGCACAAGTATAGGACATGCAGTGAGTTTCACACAGCGGATACACGCTGCGTAAAAACAATGAATGTCTGAATAGCCCCATTGAATTGCATAGGTCCGTGTGACGTCCATTGTTTTAACGCGCGTAACACGGACGTGAAATACGCTCGTCTGAATAAGGCCTAAGAGGGATGTAAGAAATTCTTGAAAAGACTATGTGGTTCAGACATATGCAATTGGCACCTGTAATCACCACAAAAGCAGTGGAGACAGTGAAAAGCAGTGGAGACACCAAGTGTTAACTTTTTTGATACCTATCATGCATAGTATTACTGAATCTTAATTCTGATGTTGAGGAACAATTTTTAGAAAAATCTGATTAATATTGCAGCCCATGGGAAGAAATGGATGGGTTTTCTATATCTTTGCCCCTTCTACTCTCAGCCAATGACAATTTAGCTTTGACCTAATCCGCTGAGTCATGTTTGACAGCCTGGTTGCTAAGGGATACACTGCCTGACAACTAAAGTCCTTTTGATGGGATTGTCTGACCGGATGCCTCTAGCAACCAACTTGTCTCCGATTACTCGGCTCTTCAGCTCAAGACACTGAATTGAGGGCATATTTTTATAAATTAGAACATTTTCAAAGAGCGATTCCATAGGGTACCTTTAAAAGGGTTGTCTCATTTAGACAACCCCCTTCCATATGTCCTATTAGAGATTATAAATGTCATAGAGGGCCCCCTTCTATTAGCCGGAGAGGAGAGCAAAAATCAAAGAGTGTTATATGGTCGCCCATTTATTTAAATTGAACTATAGGGAAAGTCATATCTTTCCATGAAGATAACCGCTGATCACCGGGGGTTTCTGAAGCTGGACCCCCTGCAAGCAGCAGATCCCTGGGCCCGCTTCTATCTGAAAAGGGGCTGTCTTAATGGGCCAACCCCTTTAATGGTTGTGACCCAACTTGAGTTACGTTTTATAGGATACCAAGATAATTCAAGGAATAATAAATAGAATATAAAAAGACTTATATTTCAATAAAAATGTTTGAGGAAACATTTTTAAAGATTCCTCAAGGCACCTTGGCTGGTCAATAGCTTTACTATCTCTCATGACTTTTCTATTTGGTTTTTTTTTAGCCACATCTTCGACTTGATCATACTAAATTAAAGCGTACCTTTAGTTGCGATTTCCAGCCCAACCTGACATCGGGTGTGCAGAGACGCCGTTAAATGCTAGGCGCTACAGTTACTGTGGCAACCACATTTTGCCCGGAGAGTATTGTGCACAGGTCCTATTAATAAAAATACGACCCGTGCTTGAATCTCTCCAGGCGTTGTAAGGTTACCACTGCAACTGTACTGCCCAGCACACGATAGCGTCT